>NC_142244.1:93414270-94614270 GCF_052056855.1 Sturnus vulgaris | reverse complement strand
ATGATAAATCTTTTTACTGCTATTTTTGGGTAACTCCAGCTTCACAATATGACCATGAGACAGAGAAGTGAGGTGTGTTTTCTGTGTGATAAAAGCATCAGACTCTTCATAGAAAACTTGTAAGAGACTGAAATAGTGTGTCTGTGTTCACACACTCATTGGTTATGGTTAATAAAAACCCCCATGGGTTCTGTCTCCCATGTCCTTCATTCTTTTTTTTATTGGCCACTTGCTATCACAAAAAACAAATGTAAAATATCATACTGGACTTAACTGATATTATAATCAGAACGATACACATAGTTTGAACACTACTCCTCTGCAGAGGGAGAATGGACAGATGAGATATACACCTGCTATTCCAGTGAGGACCAAATGGGCACCAGATTTTAATTTTCACCCAAAAGGAGACTTACAGAGAGAAATTATTTCCAAATCAATATCCATGGATAATATCCATTGACAGAGAATTTAGTATACAATGATCATTTCACAGAATCATATACTAGCTTATGTTGGAAGGAACTTCAGAAGATCATCTGGTCCAACCTTTTGGTCTAGTGCAAAGGCTGATAGGAAAAATAGCATAATCAGAATTCTTTCTTCACTCCAAATACTTGGCATGCATCCAAAAAATGTTGAAAGAATGGACTATTTAAAAGATTCACTTACTTAGCAATCATTTCAGGACTTCTTTGCTAGGTTTTTTTTTTACAAGAATATACACAAAAGGATCTCTTTTAGTACTGGGGACTATTAGTGCTAAGAGCCCAGATCTGAGCAAAGGAGTTTTGCCAATTGCATTGGTTTCTGCCGTCCTCACCTCTTCCAGCTCCATTCATTTGGCATAAGAAATGTCCTATAAAGTGCTTTTAAAAAAATTCCAAACTTTTGATAGGGTGGTTTGTATTTCAAAAATAAAGACTGAGGAAACTGGGAATATAAAGATGAATACTGGTTTTTACTCACATATGTAATTCTAGCATCTCTTTGTTTTGACATTAAACCAAGTCTCCTGAGTAGAAATTGAATGTTAAACTTGCAAGATGCCATTTTTTGGAAGGATTTATAAAGCACTGTTCAGGTAAATGGCTCTCCAAATCTCCTTTGTGTCAGCATTGTGTGAGAAACCACTGGAGTAACTAGCAGAAAGTAGACGACATTTTCTCCATCCTTCTTCAAGAAAAATTCTGAGAACTGTGCAAACTTCTGGACTTATGTGAACTGCATTTTTCAGGTTATTCAATTACTCTGACTTGTCAGCATAGTTCAGGTATAATTTGTGGTCCAGGAAGAGATCAGTGATTGCTGTTGAGAAACTGTCTTGTGTGTCTAAGAAGATTTCTTTATAACTGAAAAACTCAGGTTAAAAATAAAATTTAATTCAGTTCAAAATAAGAAGTCAATGTAGTTTTTTTTCCCAGATGGAAGTAGGTTGTTTTCTTTGTGCTTTAAGGATATGCTGAAGTAAAGCAGTATGTGATGAATGCTACATAGGTGTTTCTCAGCAATTAAACTGAGTGAATCCTTGGCGCATGATGGAACACCACGCACTTTTGGCCCAAATCTTATAGTCCCTCATCTTCAGCTTTTACTGGAGTGTTTTAAAAGTCAATATGATGCTTTGCCTCTTTATCACAGCTTTGCCTCTTTATCACAGCTTTGCCTCTTACACAGTTTATCTCTGTGGCTGACTTGTGATAAATATTTAATTTTTTTTTTAAAGGAGGAGAGGTAATGTACATATATGTCAGGGTAGGAGGCCCCCAGAAGAAGCTCCTGCAATGCCATTGCAGAACACAGATTTGGCTGTTGTGAAACGATACTGTGAGGAGACAGGCTGGCAAAGAGTGGCTGGCAGGGCACTTATTTGCTTATAATCTTGTCCCCCTGTGTGCTTCATTTCTGGCCCTCACAGGGACATGGGAAGGAGCTGAAAGGGGTAATGGGTCTTTGCAGGGACTTGAATTTCAGCACTTGGGTTGCTGCTGAAACCTTGGGAAAGGAGGAATTGATAGGAAAGATGATTGCCAAGGGCTTCAACTCATTTTCTGGGAGAAACAGAATGGCTGTGACTGTCAGCCCCTTCTTGTGTGAACACCAGGTGACATGAAGGTGTAGTCTGGGTGAGAGACAGCTTAACTCCCCACAGGCTTTGAGCATCATCAGGACCAGTAATGAGGGATCGTGCTCTGAGGACACTGGAGGAGCACAGCTCAAGTTCTGCATTCAACCTGTGTTGGGGGTTGAATGCTTCGCTTTTCTTTCTGTGGAATTTCTCCCATTGTTATGCTAAGTAATTGTGGCTACACCTTAAAACGACAGATAATGTTCTCTCGTAGGGGGGTGGCTGGAGGGGGAGGGGGGGGGAACCGGAAAAGGAAAGGTGGGATAGGGGGGTCTGGAGCTGGGCGCGCTCTCGCTTGGCTCCTGGAGTGGGAAGACAACCTGGGCTCTGCTCTGGCATCTTCCCCTGCCATCCCAGCGCTGAGATCCACGCTCCCTGCCTTTGGACATCGCTCTGCTGCTCTCCTAGCTCACCCTACTACCTCCGGACACTCTGCTGAGCACCACGACCGACACCGTGAGGGGGGAGTCACTTTCCCCATCCCCGCTCACCCCTGGGCCGCGGCCGCCATCACCCAGCCCTCTTCAACTGCGCGGGACCTGCCCTGCCCCCACAGCACCGGTAACAGCACAGGGAGACGGCCTGCGGCCAGAAGGGACTGGAGCGGAGCTAGACTGTTTCTGTTGCCAATTTTTATAGCTGTTGTTGTTTTTTTGCTTTGTTAGATACCAGTAAAGAACTGTTATTCTCATCCCCGTATCTCCTGCCTGAAGGTGTCTGAATTGGACCTAAAATAATTAAAAGGGAGGGGGGTTGCACTCTGCATCGCAGAAAAGGGGCTCCTGCCTTTCCTTAGACCATACCTGTCTTTCAAACCAAGACAAACCTGTTAAGTGAGAGAGAACTTGAAAAGTGAACTTGGAGAAAAGTGGTTTTACAACTCTGTTTGAAGGTTGCCTTTGGCTGATGTGGTACAAATGCTAATGCATACATTGGCTCCCTGTAAGACCTACATTTGTTCTAATTTGATTTGCTTTTAGGAAGCCCATGCAAGATTTAATCCACAAAGGCCTATCTTGCCAGTAAGTAAAGACCAATGGGAACAGATATGCAATAAGCAGAAAGAAAAATAATGAGCAGCTTCTCCTTCTTTACCCAAGAGTCATCTATAAATTCTGTCCCAGGCACAGTTTTCCATGTTTTCTGAGCTGGTTGCTAGAGCAGACTGTCAATAGGGTAGCCTAAAAGACGATCACTTAGCAATGAATTCTCTTCTCTCCTTTTCAGTACTTGCTTTGCCTTCTGCCTTTTTTTGGATTTAAATGTTTGTGATTTTCACCTCTTTATCCATCATAGCATACCATTGACTGAATAATACACTTTTATTAAGCTGCCCTCTTTCTGTGAAATAAATGCCAGCAATAATCAGTCAATCATTCAATTCATATGAATGTGGAATTTAGATGTGGCTGTTTGAATTGGGTTTATAATATACCGTTTCTTGGTACAGCATGTTCTTTGATAGTATTCTTTTAAATGACTGTTTCCAACTGCACTGGAAAGCACCTATGAAAGAAATTGTTTGCGATGCTATACTTAGTTTAAACCTCCTTTTTTCTTCAGCATTTCTGTCTGTGTTTCATTTCTATGCAAATTATATCTTTGTGAGTTAGTAAAATTTTACAAACCAGTTGAAATGCAGCTATGGAATGAATTATCAGAGAAAATTTGGAAAATATGCTCATGAAAGGAAAATTGAGGAAAACATTTAAATCTAATTGTGTATTATTCAAGGAGAATTCCAGAGCAACTCTTGGGCAAATATTACATAAATGTATACCTATATTAAATGATTAATTTACCACAGGTAATATACTTGAAGGTTCAGAGACTATTTTCCCATTAGCCTGTGCACGTAGCACTTCTCAGCTGAAATACAGCCTAGGAACATAAATGCACTTCGCTTGCTCATGGGGAATTGTAGAGAAGGAATTGTGAATGTAATGCTGTCAGCAGCTACAGAGCAGTGGCACTGCTCCCAACTACCCCAGTGCTTCTCTCCACTAGAGCAACAGTGGCTGAGTTTAACCTTGAAGGAAGCTGACTCTTGAGGACCAAGAATCATTTCATCTCCCCCCAAATATAAAGGATCCAGCCCCTCTAAATTTATTAACAGCTGGCAGATCAACTGTGAATACTCTGAATAACTACCAGACTCTGAGTAATCGATCTCCAAAATGGGAGACTTGATAGCTGTGTATTTGTCAGCCAAGAATAATTTCCATGATTTGTGCCTCCATGAGATATATGCTTCCCCTCATGAGACAGACTGGCTGGTGGTTTCACCCCTCACTTTACCATTTGCCTAGGAAGACTATGGGCTGATGTGCAGAGCCAAAGGTGCTAAAGGGCCTTCAGTACTTTCAGAGCTACCAGGGGAGAAAGCAACTGAAGTCCAGTCCAAAGGTTGTGTTGGTGTCTCCAGAATCCAGGAGATACCACAGCAAAGCTCAACTTTTTTTTAGTATGTAGTTTAAAAATAGCTAATTCTACTCATGCCTCCTTTTTCACAAGTCCTGAGCTGCATGTCCAGAGGGCCTGGCTAGAGCAGGAGGATGATGAATCCCAGTTATGCTCTACTCCCTGGATCTCCTGGGCTCTTCAGCACATGGTCAACAAGTTGACATCATCAAGATGCACCTTTAAGGAACTGACTGCAACCATGGCCTTTTGAGACATCCTGACCCATTTGTGTAACACATTAATACCTGTTCCTTTTTAGTTTGTTATGCTTGTGTCTTAACATTCCAGTCCTGTCCATTAACTTTCTGTCATCTTCTCATAGTGCACACTGTCCTCTGTTTAAGCCTAGGTGCTCCCTCTGCCTGGGTATTCTGTGAAGGTGTCTCTCTGGATGATGGGAACTTGCATATCTGGATATTATTACAACCTGCCACTCTTGCGGCTCTGCTTCTGGTTTTCCTTTCTTTTCCTTCATTTCCTTCCTCTCCCAGATATACCCATTCATTCTCATTCCTTCATTCCTACCAATCTTAATACTTTTATTATAAATCTTTTTTTTTCTACAAATGAGTTTTATCAGTTTGGGTTTCGGCACCCAGCAGAATGTCTCCTTGTTTCTTATAGGCTGTTAGTGATGGTCTATTTCTTCTGTGGTGCAATTCCCAAAACCCCAGAATGATGAATTTTCTGGGGTACCCATGTAGTTAAGGACCAGATAAAGTAGAGCACCTGGGGACAAACTGAAGTGCAGGAAGATTTAAGGCACTGAAGGATAATATTGCACTTCCAGCTCCCTCCTTCTAGGCCTACTCAGCCTGGAGGCTTATATGGTGCTCCCAGCTTGAGTTCCAAGTTTCTTTGAAGGTTCCTGGTTTGAGCAGATGAGTGATTAGATGATGTCTAATATGGCTGAAGATCTATCAGCACCTGTACCTGACTCTGAAGAACTTGGTCTTCAAGGAACTGTGCAACATGTACTCAGACAGCTCAGCCCTCTGTGAAAATCCACAGGAATTCTGTCTCAAGGGACTGGTTTGGAGCTGTTAAGGTCACTGCCTGGGGGCTCCCAGCTCAGCCAATGGCTCTGAAAGGAACTGTGTGCTGAACAAGGCATTCTGACTGACATTTCAGGGCCAGGTTCCCTACACTGGGCATTCTAATGAAGCAGAAATGACATACACAAAGTTTCCACTAAAAACATGTGCCACGGCTCTGCAGTGAAATCCACCTATTTATGGATTGTTATAGTGAACAAAGATGACATGAAGCTTACACATTCCTCCTCTTTAAATAGTCACAGTAGTCCTCATCAGCAGTAGCTCTAGCATGGTATTTTCTATATTTTTTAATGAATGACAAAGGAAATTTAATCTTGAATTTGAGTTTCCATCAAGGATAACTTATGCTGTAAGCTAGCAGTGAGGTTTCAGTGTCTGTCAGTATCTGAAGGGAGGGTGTCAGAGGATTGAGCCAGGCTCTGCTCAGTGGTGCCAAGCAATGGGACAAGAGGCAATGGGCAGAAACTGAGGCACAGGAAGTTCCACCTGAACATGAGGAATAATCTTTTTACCGGGAATAGTTTGTCCAGAGAGGCTGTGGGATGTCCCTCATTGGAGATATTCAAGAACCTCCTGGACACCATCCTGTCCATTGTGGTCTAGTGTGACCCTGCTTGAGCAGGAGGTTGGACCAGCTGCCCAGATGACCAGGTCCCTTCCAACCTGACCCATTCCATGATTCTGTTTTCATAAAGCAGAATAGAGGGTTGTGTGTGGGGGGGTGTGTGTGTATGTGTGTGTGGTAGGGTTTTTCCTACAGTATTTTCTGCTATGATAGGTATGGAAAAAGATCATATTTTTAAAAAAGCTAATAATTCTGTACTGAATGCATAAGTTTGTGCATCCAGTATTTTAATTATGTGGTGAATACAATGCATAGCAGCTCATAGGTATTAGACTTTATGTTAATTTCCAATGCTCTTGAAAAACCAAAGGGATCCTTTAGTTGGATACAATTCAACAAAATCATAAAAAAAAATGACTGTTCAAATTGTAGCCATATTCAGACAATAAAAGTAAAAAGATAGTAAAAGATAGGATTAATCTTCCTTAATTTTAGTAAGTTTAAATTAGATGTCCAAGTCCAACTTCAAGGCTTCTCCAAGCCTTCTAGGTTCTCTGTAGGAAGTGTTTTGAGACATAATCTCCAACTGAATTGGAATGGAAGACTATAAATTCACAGATGATCTAGAAAGGTGACAAGACAATTATTAATCATTATTTTTCACAAGATAAGGGCTAGGGAACACATAGCTAAGACAACATCCTGTCTTTAAAATGAACATGGAGAGTAATTAAATTATCTAACATGTCACAGGGTGCAGTGAAGTAATTAAAAAAATATTTTAAAAGATGTAAAGAAGTTCAAGAATAAGGCTGCTGGGTCATTGCATGTACTTATTTGACTGTGATGCTTGCCTTGGGAAACCCCTCTGCTTCTCAATGAGATGGGGAAGATATACTGGGGACAAATATTTCCAGCTGCTGGCCAGCATCAGAAACAGAATATTATTCTAAATTGATTTTCACCCTAATCAGTTTTGGGGTTTTATGTTCCTCTGTCTCCTTAGATCTAAAGAGCATCACTGAAATAAAACTGCAGTAATACTGAGTAATCTCAGCACTGTCAAAATTTTGTAAGCATTATGTTGCAAGAACAATTTATTGTAATATTTCTAAAGGCAGTTCTGAGTCTGTTTTTCCAAGGGGAGCTCATGACAAGAGCAAAAGAGCAAGAGCAAGAGCAAAAGCTGACTTCCTCAAACACAGTGACCCTGGACTCATGAAGTGAACTTACATGGTGGGTTTTGATGCCAAGTTCTCACCAAAGCCTCTCTATCACTCTTTCCTAAGCTGGACAGGGACAAGAAAGTAAAATGAACGATTCATGAGTTGAGGTAAGGACAGGGAGAGATCGCTTACCAGTCACTGTCATGGGCAAAACAGACAAGACTTTGGTAAAAAATTAATTAAATTTAATTTAATCAAATCAGAGTAGGATAATGGAAAGTAAATCTAAATCTTAAAAAAATAAATCTTACCCCATCCGTCTCTCCTTCTTGGACTTTAATTTCCTCCTGATTCTCTACCTCATACTCCCTCAGTGGCTCAGGTAGATGGGAAATGGGGGCTGCAGTCAGTTCATTACATGGTGTCCTGCCCCACTGGCTGTCCATGGGCTGCGGGGGCACAGCTGCCTCACCATGATCTGCACCACAGGCTGCAGGGGAATCTGCTCTGCCTGGAGCACCTCCACCCCTCCTTCACTGACCTGGGTGTCTGCAGGGCTGTTGCTCTCATGTATTTTCCCTCCTTGCTCTGTCTGCAACTGCTGTTGTGCAGTAACTTTTTTACCTCCTTATATGTGTTACTCCCAAGGTGCTACCATCATCACAGATGGACTCAGTCAGTGGCAGGTCTGTCTTGGAGCCAGCTGGGGCTGCCTACATTGGACATGGGGGAAGCTTCTGGCACCTTCTCAGACAAACCACCCCTGTAGCCTTCTGCTACCAAAACCTGGCCACACAAAGTCAATACAAAGAAATATGTTATTCTGCATTGGGCATCTGATTGTAACTTCAGCTTGCCTGACTGACAGATGACAATGTTTCCACTCAGAATGATGATCCTTGAACAAGATATAGACGTGAATTGAGAAAAGTATTACAGAATTTACAAGATGAGCCTTCAAGGGGAATATCTTCTATGGTCCTTGGTTTCTCACCTTGGAAAAGGAAGTGTTGAAATGGAGCAAAGTCACCCACATCTTGTTCTGGACATTCCAAGGTATGAACTGAAGATTTTGGTTCTTTTTCTTTCTTGCTCCTAAATATTCACACCGAAATGGATGAGATAGTAGAATAACAGGATAAAAATCTGCTGAACTTTGACTACTACAGTTTGAGTAGTTCTCTCTGTGACTGTCACTCTCTGGTCTAAACTGCTGACAAAGTTTGTACATTCACCTTTCACTTTCCTTCTGTGACATCTGACCTTGGGGTAGAGTCCTGCCCTGCTATGTACTTTACATTTGTATGAAGGAAAAATCAAGAATGGTTTGGTGATCTAGACTATTAGAGCAAAATATGCCATATCCAGCAGACAGAGAAGGTGAGGATACTGCAGCTATGTGCCTGCAGCTCCTCCCAATAGTGAGGCTGGAAATGTACTTCCAGGAGGCACAGACACATGGGGCATACATATACACCACATCTATGTATACATGGCTGGCCACACGGGTCACAGACACACACAGAGCACTCACACAATGACAGCCTCATCCTGCTCATCCCTGAGCAGAACCAGGAGGTCTCTAGTGCCTACCCATGCAGGATGGACCACTCCAATGTCTGGGCTCAGACACTCAGTCTGCCCCATAGATGGTCCCTGGATCCCAGTCCCCCAGCTCCTGGCCCCTGGATGTATGAGACCCCCTGTGTAGTTGCTGGCAAAGACCACATCACTCATCCACCCCATACCCAGAGCTGGCTGGTTCTCCTCTGGGCCCACAGCCACCACCATACCTGGTGCCACTCTTAGAGACACACACAAAGTGGATCTTGCTCCTAGAGACCTCACCCACTCTGGAAGCTGGTGGGACTCCACTGGTCTCACCTATAACCTGCTCCTCCCGTGGTCTCACCCTTACAAACAGACAGACAGACAGACAGACACCTGGCTCATGCTTCACGTACCTGCAGTTATCTCTGCTCATGCTCACACACTCACCAGCACACTCACACCCAGTGTCCACCGTGGACATATGGACCCCCTGTGATCCCAGGTCATCTCTGCTTGCTGCACTCAGACCCCATAACACACATGCACACAGAAAGCAGAGAGCCTCCACCCAGGAAAGGAGAAAGGAGTTTAATTAAGGAATAAACCAGACCGTATTTATCAGGCAAAAGGCATGGACACCATGTGTGCTGACCAGCTCCCTATTTACATGTATCCAGCCCTTTTCATCTGCCTATCTGTCTATTTTCCCACATTTGCTCCTTCCTCAAATCACCTAAATGCCTTCTTTCTCCACCTTTGTTTTCTATCCTAAGCATCTCATAATAAATCCTGGATAATCCCAAAGTGCTTCTTCCTTGCACCCCACATGCCTCACCCCTTGGCAGCACCTCCCCTGAGTCAGAAGGATGACAAGGTTCTTCCTAATGACTCATCCCATGGACTCCATGCCTGGGCACCTGGGTTGGTGGCTCTGCTGGGTCCACTTGTGAGGGGCCTGGATAGGGCATCCATGCCTTGGGAATCTTCAGTCAGCATCCCTGCCTTCTATTGTCTCTCTCTCTTTGTTCCTTTGTGGGAACTTTTATCACTTAACCTAACTTGTAACACTTTTCTGTGCAACAGGAAGCAATGGAAAGTCTTGTATTTCTACCATTCTACATTGCAGCTAAGGAAGTTGAACTCCAGGTCTATGCAGTTGTCTAGCCAGTCTGTTCATCTGCCATGTTCCAGTTTCTCCTCATGCACCCATTTCGCAGGCTCTAAGTACCATAGGCTGTGCTTTGTATGCACAGTGGGATAGGACCAAGACATTTTTTCTAGAAATACAGTTATAAAGAACATCAACACCAGAATATGTGAGCATCTCAGAATAGAAATGGAAATTTTTGCTGCAGACCCCAAGCAGAGTGCTATTCATCCAAACAGCTGCTCTTTCCCCCAAATTTAGATAAGGAGATTGATAACTCGATTTACAATTTTTAGAAAAATATTAAAACTTTATTCTTAGGAGATTCATGGTCAGTTTAGAGTTCTTGGAATCTGGACATGTAGGATTTCTTAAACTACTCCACAGAAGAGGATTAATGAGCTGGCTAAGGTTACAAAAGGAATCCTTTGCTGTGTCATTTTCATGGAGGCAGCTTTGCAAAAGTGAAAATTCCAGTTACCTCTTTTCAAACTTGGTTCTTGCCAATGCCACACCACTTTTCTACCAGACTGCTTGTGGCCTACATCTGGCCAGCTGCCAGTGGGCTGGGAGGACAAGTGACTTATTCAAGTGTGCTGGGGATGTGTGTAGTACAGAGAAAAGAGTGAGCAGCACTGCTAGTTCAGATGTATTTGTCCTCAGAATAAGAACAAACTCAGGACATGTTCTTGCTGTGGAGGCTTGAATAGAGTATTTCTCTTTACAGTGGCTGAAAGACAAATTCAGCCTAAAAGTAAGAGTATGATGAAGGAAACTCTAACAGTATAGAAAATTAACCATTGTTATAATTTATCAAGAGCAACAATGCCCTTCATTGAACATTTTTTGGCCCAGTATTCAGGCATACATTCCAGTACAAGAAAGGTTTTTGAGCTTGAAATAACACACAGAAAGATAATCTTATAGTGCCATAATGCACAAGGTTGGACTAGAGGATTTTTTTTGTCCTTCAGGTTGGAGAGTTTCATGTAGTTCCTGTCTGCACAAAAGAGAAGCCTTTTTAGTACATGCTAAAGGTGTTGTGTTTTTCAAATGAGCACATGTGCAAATTGGAATGATTGTGATGGGAAATGGGGAGACTGGTTATAGGGTGATAAAAAAGCAGCTGGTGCCAGGATATTAAGACACATTAAAAAAACACCTTTCCCCATTATTAAAACAAAACAATTTGCATAAAGAGGAAGCTAATGTAATGTGGCAATGACCAAATGCTGAATGAAAGACAGAAACACAGTAGAAGAGAGGTCAACAGACCACAGAAGGATCTAGGATAGTGAAAAGAGTAGAAAGGAAGAAGTGATTGTGTTTGCCAAAGATGCTGCTGTGATACCTGTGTGTGCAGAGCCCCATCCAATGAGAAGAACTGGATCACCATTCTTTGAAATGTCTTTTTTTTTTTTTTCTGTGCTTGAGAGCATCACTTAAGATTCACATGTCTGGTACATCACACATACCTACTTGAATGCCTTTCTCCATGAGAAAAATTGTATCTTTCATCAAGGTAATGTATTTTTTTTAAACTGTCAGAATCATTCGAATGAAATGCATGAAGAAATCAATAGCAGAATTGTATTAAAGAAAAGCCACAGCTTTGCTCACAGTTAAAGGTTTCAAGTTCAATAATGTTGGACTTTAAAGAGAAGGAAAGAAATTTCCTTCGTTTTTACTATAATGCACTTAATGCACCATACAGAGAAGAATAGAAGTGCTGTCCAATAGACCCTTTGTGTTTTCCTCAACCTTTGCTGTCAGCCTCCTTCTCCATTTCTTTTTAATTCTCATTCATTTAAAAAAAAAAAACCTTTCACTGCAAACAAATTTAATTCTTTCCAGTGACACTGCACCAGATATCACTGCATCCTGTCACAAACCATATCTGTGATGTTTAGAGAACTATCTTTTATTTTGAAATATTGGTAGAAAATATATTCCTGGTTCTGTTCTTCCCGAGGTAAAAAAGAAAAAAAGAAAGATAAAAGAGTCTGCTACTGCCACAATGAGTACATTTTTTTCAAACAAACCTGTTCTCAGTATGTTTATACACAGTGAAGAAAAGAACCAGATAAGCAAGATGTAATTTCCTTCTGTCACAAATAAGACTATTTATCGAGGATTATTTTCTTTGGCAGTCCTTTTATGTCAGAAATGCAGGACTGCCCTAAAACAGCTGCTTCTGTTTGGAACAATTCTCAACTACCTAGCTGCGATTCCTGGCTGTACCTTAGGGATTGTTGTCCTCAGTGTTTGTCTCTTTGGTGTCTCTAAGTTGTCTTCTTCCATTTATGTGTACTTCAGGCAGTCATTTATTACAAACTCCCTTTGAATTGAGCTTGCTTTCTTCCCTTGCTGTCTGTGAATATTCCTCCCACCGACAGCTACTCTTTCTTTGTATTCCTTTTACATTACTTTGCGTGGGTTTTTCTGCCAGCTACCTCTTACCAGTTTTGCTTTCTGAGTTTAAATAGCATTTTTAATAAATACTATTTATTTTTCTAAAGTAAATACCTTTCTGGTGAGGGAGAAAGGATTTCTGCCATGGAGCAGACAATTTCCTGTATCCTTACAAATAGTTAAACTGGGGTTTAGGTTCACATGTTAAGGTTCTAACTGTCTCTGTGTTAATAAATTGTATAGTGGCTCAAGACTTCCCTGTCCCACTCTAACTGAAAAACTGGTTACCTTCCACTAGGTAACCCAGAGTTTGTCCTTTCAGAGAACAAACTCTGATCTGGTTTCCAGCTGAAAATCAGAGTGTCTAGGAATATTTATGAAAACATGAATGAGATTAAAGGCCTGATGTCCAGGCAGACCACAGTCAATAGGACTGACTGACAATAAAGCCTTATCTTCACTTTCTCCCACATCCATGGTATTGCTTTGGGCTGTTCACTCCCCACACCAGAGAGCAGTTTCTGTTTGATATAATGGGCTCTGAGTCCATCAACAGTTTTCCCACCTCCTGTAATAATGCAAACAGCAATGACAAAGATCCCATCAAAATGTCCCTCCTTTTGCGAGAGGGGGAAAAATGATACTGGTGAACCCTTATTTGCCTCTTCACATGCACAATAGTAATGCTGTTAGCCAGTTTGTACCAGCTTCTTCTCTCTTCATGGACTTAGATTGGATAGAGGCATGATTTCTGCATGGGATTCCCACACTGGTGAAAAAGGAGCAGCTGTGCCAGCTAAAAGACTGCTGGAAGGTTTGCCTATGACAATGAATTATGACAATTGAGAGGATGTTTACTTTTAATTTAGTAGTAATCCCAAGGCATCTCCTAGAGAGCACACAAAAAGAAAAAGGTGAATAATAAAAATTCAATAAATTAATTCATCTGTCTCACATTTATCTGATCCTAGTTGAATTGGAGATAATATCAAAAAAGGAACTTAATTTGTAGCTTGAAGTTCTGCAGTACCTATCCCTCCCCCTTCACCTGTAAAAAACCTCTGTGGTCTCCTGCGTGTAACTTAGCATCCAAGTGCTGAAGTACAGGCTGAATGGGATCTGGGAGAGCAGGTGGATAACTGACAGTGCTTTGACCCACACTAGTAAGGCAATGATGAAGCAGTAAGCCTGTCTCTAAAGTGTCAGGAATTGCCTAGTGCTAGCTGTTTCAAACAGTTCAAACAGCTGAGTGTGTCACCTCCCTTTGCAAAGCAACTGTTTCTCAGTATTGGCCAAGTATTGAATTTACTACTCACATTCTAACAGGTCAGACCCTTTAGCTTTTTTGTTTCAAGGTAAGGGCAGTTTTACATCCTAGCTTTGCACCCAGAGACACTTATTCCCTGTCTCTCCTGTGCCAGCACACTCCACTCTCACTGCAGACACTTAAGTCAGTGGAGGTGAAGGGAATAGGAAGGTCAAGATTTGCAGGAAGAGTCAAATCGCAGCCTTTACCTGTGGGCGAGGATGTGATGGGACAAAGTTTAATGCTGCCGCTGAAGTTAGATCTGATGAGGAGCACACTGGTCTGGTGGAAGGTGTCCCTGACCATGGCAGGGGGGTTGGAACTAGATGATATTTAAGGTCCTTTCAAACACAATCAATTCTGTGATTCTGTGAAACACTGAAAGGGTCTATGGCAAAGGTTTGTGGACATATTAAAGATCAGAAAGACACCTGGAGCAAAGTAGTATCTGCTAAGAACCCTGTGTTGGTATTGCTCTTCTGTGTGCCCAAGGGCATCTTGATCATATTTTGTCCAAGGATGAAGGCATGGGAGGGAAAACTCTGTATCATCATTCTTGTGGAAAGATTAACGATGAAGACCTGGTACAGGCAAGTCCATTTGTTTTAGATAAATTCTTGTACTTAACTGGTGGCTTGGCAGCTTCCTTTGGTTTTTCTGTGTAATGCTCTACTGAAATAGTGTGGACAAATCCTGTGACTATTTCCCTAGTTACTGTTGTCCTGGCAGAGTGCTTAATGCACATTCATGACATTCAAAGACATCTCCCAGCTCCACAACATCAGCCTCTTGTGTGTGCTGAGGTATTGAAAACCATCATGGGTTTCCACCCCTGCTCTCTTGCAGGGAACTGTCCCCTGGTGTAGCACCCTGCCAGCCATCCTGCATTCCTTCAGTGCGGGTTTACCAAGGAGACAGCAGGCTCCAGTTTGCTGCTGGTTTGCACAGTGCCTTGTGTGAAGGACTTTTTACACTGCCCTGAGCACTACCTGTCCCAAAGGAAAACAGTAAGTGTAAATGAGTGGGAAGAGAGACAGGGTGCAGCCATGGATTATCAGAAGGGTCTCCAAACCCACTGTCAGCTCAGACTTTCAGGGAGCAGCAATATATTAAAACCTGTCTATTTGTAAGACTTCCCTAGTCTGTCTGATCCTTTATGTTTAAAATATGTGGGATACAAGACAATAGATATTTTCAGAAAGCATCTGCTGTAAACAAAAATGTGCACATGTGCGTGACTGCATGTAGTGGTTACACAGGATTTATGAGAGCACTGCAAAACCAGCTAAGCTAGATATTGTGTGCAGATATATATGGAGAGCACTTTTATAGTCTGCATGTACGTGTGCACACACATTTAAATACACAACAGTATGAGATCTCTTTTGGTGCCCAACACTCTTCTGGTCTTCTGTAGTTTTTTCACTCAGAAACGGTGCCAAGAATAAGTGAATTTGTGGTTAAAAACTGTGTGCCTGGGCAGTGGTATTGTACCAGGTGCTCTTACTGCCTTCATGTGCCAACAAGCCCTGTGAGTAGGAACTGGAATTGCTCTATGTGGACAATTAGTTTTTCAAGTTACAGTATACTTCCCTAAAAAAATAATATATTTCAGAATATTTTTCAGTGGTTGTAACCATTCTGTCTTTACTCAGATATACCTACACAAGTATACAACATTCTTGATCTTTTATGGGTATTAAATTACTGTGGAATTAAAACTTCTTGAATTTGAAAACTATTTGAGTCATTGTTCACAGTCTGTGGTCTCTGTCATTCTCTTTTTTCTTGCCTTTTTTGTTTTTGCTTTTTTAAAAATTTCCTTGTTTTGGATGCAAAATTTTCCGGTTTCCATATCAGTTTGCCAGAGTTTGGTTGTGTCACAAGGGAATGCATAGCCATTGTCACCAACTCTTTAGAAAAGTTTCAAACACAGCAAAAAAATAAAATGAAATCATGAAAGCACTTGAAGGTGTGAGTAAGATGAGACTGTGTAGCAAAGTGTAGGAATTTTGAAACACTCCTTTGTACTCAGCTCCTGTGAGCTGACAGTGGTCTGTGTTTACTGAATTTCGTAGGGAACTACCCGACTGTCAGAAATAGTATTCAGTATTTCATTAAAAATCAGTTCTTTTAATGTGCATGCTTTTTTTTTCAGGCACTGAAGGAGGGGTTTTCAGGCTTCTTTGCTTTTATAAAATCTCCAGATATTTTTCAGTGAGAATGCTCCATAACAAAATGTTCCAGAACAGGTTATTTTTCTATTTTAACTGTAATTCACAAAGGACTTTTGCAGTCAGACCATCCCAGTATAGAAAGTCTGATTCACTGAAGAGAGCATCAAGAACCAAAACCCTTTTGGACCTAGAGATGAACCTTAGGAGTAGCATCTGCCTTTAGCCAGAGCTTAACCCTTTTAGCTTTTTGGTGTGAGCTGTGCCCATTCTGAAAGTGAACTAGAAAGGAAGTTCAGATTATTCTGAAATTCCAGAATTCCACCAAAACCTAAAGACAGCCTTTTCTTTTCCCCTGAAATCTATATGAGATTAAGAGGAATGCCTGAAATGTGAATCTCTGCTCAGGACAGGTAATGTTAAAAAATGCACAATGTGACTTGTGGGCTTACTTGTAAAACTAATACAGTTGTTTGGTTTTTTTTAAAGGAGCCCCAAATGGGCCTTATGGTATCAACTACAGCCTATTTTCCACTTTAGCTTTTCAAAAGTTGATGTCAAACCACTGAAAGATGAAAATGAATAAATTGAATTTTTACTGTAGCTATGAAAAGACAGAGAAATTGTCTCAGAATTAGTAGCCTTAAATTTGCTGCATTTGAGTCATTCCAATCTGCTGTATGTGAATTTTTGTGGAGACTTCTTAATTTAGTGACCGAGCAAATTAGTACAGAGGCTGCTTTCATAATGTGGCATCCAGGTGTCTCTGGCAAAGTCCATGCACTAGCAGTTCAATTCTACTCTTCTGTCATACATGTCCGACAAAACAAGATAAATAATTTAAAAATCTTTCTGTCCAATACAGCAAAACCAATTTATGCCGTTTATGGTCTGACAGTTTAATTTTTATTTCTTGAAAGAAAAAAATCATTCAATTCCTAAACCCAATTTAGAGTTATACAATTCGTTAAAAGCCTCAGAAATTAGCAAGCAGCTTTCAGAAATGTTTAACTTAAAAACAGCCAGGAAGGTTTGTTGTTTTTTGTGGCTTTTTTCTTTTTTTTTCTTTTTTTTTTTTTTTTTTTACATTTGTTTAAAAAAATTATATTCCCTCAAAATGAGACCTTTGTGCCAAGTTTTATTCTGGAGCACAGCTTTACAGCTGAGCTAAAACCCCCTATAATAGGAGAAAAGTGACAGACCCTTAACTATAGTAGCATGAACAGCACTGCTATAATTCCTGGGTGAACTTTGTCCCTGGATGTGTGTTTTTGGAGTGTGCCGGGGTGACATTCAGCCTCTACATTCATTTTTATGATAATTCAGAGTAAATTGTGGTGCAATAAACTCTTCAAGCCTGTCTTTCTTGTGAAAGCCATGAATCAATCAGCTGCAGGCTTTTTTGGGTCTTTTCAATGTATAGTGATCATTTAGATTTGACATGCATTGTGAGACCTTGGCTTAGCTCCTCTCTATGGTCTGTCATTAATTCCAGCCTTTACTGTTCTGAAGTACAGTGAAGGATGACTGAGAAATCATTGCCCCTCTTCAGCTCTGTTATTGCACAAAATAGCAGCGCAATAATTTTTTGTCAATGTTTTACTCTAAAAGCTTTCTACATCAGTTTTGAAAAGGAAGCAATAAAGCCCATTCAATGGTATGAATAAAAATCCTTTGAGGTTTAGGCGCAGGGCTGCTTTTCTTCAGCTGGTAATCAAATTGGAGCTAAAATGAAATTGAGTTTTCTTATGAAAATAGCCTTTGTTGCTGGGAAGGCTGGTAATTCATAAACAATAACCTGCTCTTTTGTGTGGATAATAATATATTCATGTTCTTTCAATAGGGTAAAAGCCAGACCTAGTGCATTATGGTACAGTAAAAATAGCAGAAGGAGCTTGCTGGAATAATCTTGAAGAAGAGATGTAGCATTCGGTGACTTAAGCTTTCAGCTCCCATCTGAAATTGTACTTTGCTTTTATTTGCGAGCAGGGTTTTAGTTGTTGATTTGTTGCCGCTATACAATATTTGGTTAATTGTGGAAGATCTCAAGCTGTGCTCATCACTGCTCCTGCGAAAGCTGCTGCCAGCTGCTAGAAACAGAGCCTGCTGCTACAGGATGTACACTATTCACAGGAGCAGCCTCTCAGCGCTGATTATCTCTCAAGAGTTGCCTGCTCTCCATCACTGCGCGCCCCGCACGCAGCCGGCCGCGGGGCGCGGGGAGCAGCCTGCCCGCTCGCCCGCCCGCCTGCCTGCTCGCCCGCCTGCCCGCCCTCTGCTCAGGGTAAGCCAAGGCGTGCGCCGGGACAACTTGGCTGGGAATTTTCCAAGCGCCGCTGGGGAAACAGGCTCCCAGCCCCTGGGAGCACGGCGTGGGCTCAGCCACCTCGGAGCCGAGCGGGGGCTGCAGGAGGACGTCAGGGGCAAAGAGTGAGCGTTTCCAAGCGCTCTGTGAGGTGCTCCTGGGAATGCTGCTTCGGGGTTCGGGGTTTTTTTTCTACTTAGCCGGGCGAGACTTTAGAGGTTTGAGTCGGCACTGGTTCTTGTTGAATTGGCGTACCTCGTTGTCACGTCTGTGCTTTGTGACTCGATGCTAAAGCTCTTGGTACGGATGGAGGTTGCTCCTCAGATAGGTTGTGTGAGCAAAGGCAAGAGGCTGGCGGAAAACTCTGGGAGCGTGTCCTGTCTGTAGTGACTCTTTTCCTTTGCTTCAGCTTGGGGGGAGTGGAGGGTAAACTTCAGTCTGAGTACCTGAAATTACCTCCTTCGCGCTCCTCTCCATCAGTTTATGCTTTTACATTGTTGATAGCTTTGGTAGTGTTGAGCTCTGAGTGGTGACAAATTTGCATGCAGACACAGATATGCAAAAATGCTGATTTGGAATCTGTTTACGTGTAAGATGCAGACTTGATCAGCCTCACCAACGCTGAGGTGAGAGATCGCTTAAAGATTTTGCTGAATTTTGGCTAGTCTTCCTGCCTGGATTACAGAACTAATAGTAGAGCCACTCATCAGAGTGCCCGGGGAGATGCAGGGTGAGGCACGATAGCGGGTCAGAACTGTGCCATTACTTGTGGATTTCAGTGGCAGGGAGGACTGGAGGGCTGAGCGTGTCTTGGTGGCAAGTGGGAAGCAGCTTTGCAAAGGGCTTTCCTACAGTGTAAGGGATTGTAACCCAGACTCTGCAAGCCACACTCTTTTAAACTGAAATAAGGAATGGATTAATACCAGGTGTATTGTTCTCCTTATAACTTACCCAAGGGTTTAGAAAAGTTTAACAAACCCCACCCCCCATCGCCAAACGAGAACATATCCAAGGCAGATGAAAGTAAATGAGAATGTAAAGTGCAAAGTCTTACAGTGGGGATTATTTTCAAAGTAACATTGACATTAGATCTGTACGTATGCAAGGCTGTCTTCAAGTAGTTGCAGAGGTTTTTATTCATTTTTAACAGTGAAATTACATGCTTAACAAAAGGAACTTTTAAAGGCACAGTGGTAACTGACAGTCAAAGCAATATATGTCATTATCCAATTAGTACACACAAATGTGTTTTTATTATTCACTTAACATACCTCTGTGTTTGGCTCCCAGAAATACAGTGTTTTATTTCTCAAAGTGTTTTAAGACTGGTATATGTTTTACTGCTGCAGTTGGAATGATATTTGTGCACATTACAAGTATTTATATTGTTGTTGCTCATTGGGTTAACTGTCTAGAGAAAAATCTTGAAAATCAAAAATTCTGGGTAAATGCTGGTTAGACAAAATGTAGCATGCATTCAATTCCAGTTTTCTTTGCAATGGGAAAATTTGCTTTATATTTCATTTCAAGTTGAATTGAGATAAATACTATTGCTTGTGTTTAAAAGAATGATAATATAACTAAATTTTCAAGTGCATTTGAATGGAATGTATGTTAGCATATAAAAGAGCATCTGTTGGTACTTACTAATATGAGAACAGAGAGTCTATTCAATAGAACCAACCTTTTTGTTTTGGTGAAAAATAAACTATCTAGCAATGTGGTTTTGGCATTTGTTTCATTGGGAAACTGACATGTGGTGGTGATATTAGCTTTTTAATTGCAAGTTCTGGTACATTGCATTATCAGTTTTCTTTAGGAGGAAACATTTCCATTGTAGTTGGACAGTGCTGTTGTCCTAGTACCAAATACATACAATAGGTATAACAAGTTTGCCAAGGAATCCACTTTGTCTACAGCTTTAGAAGAAATAGAAAGAATTTCCCTTCTCTTGCCATATTTGAATAAGATGGAGTGAATGTGTTTGAAGTGGAGTATGCTTCCTAATGTTTCTGATGTTGGATTTACCTTTGTCATGGAAATGCATGGTTTATTCTGGGTTTCAGGCTGAAAGGATGCTTCATTTAGGTATGAGGTGCTCTAATGAAGCTCTGCTATGTGTGCAGACATCCATGAAAACAAGCGACATCTTTAAATTTCACTAGCATTAGACATTTCCCACACTGACAGCACCAGAGTGGGACAGCTGTACACTAAAGAAAGTACAAGCTTCCCATGAGAGAACTGCTAATGCATCTCATGTCCACATATTATTCTGTTATTTATGTTAGTGTTATGAATTAGGAATAATTACCTAACAGTGAAACACTGTAAGACATCCAAACTTATTTCATTATGCCTATTTTAGAGTATAACATAAATATGATGTTTATCAATGTTAACTTTATGTACTGCTGTAACTCACAAAAGCAGATATTTTCCATTGCAATTAGCATTTCTAAGTTTATAAAGGAACACCTTTGCAGTCCATGCAGTTGTAAGTTACAGGCTACTTAAAACACATGAAGCTGTCCCCTGTTGACATAGTTGGTTGGATGATGCCCTGTACACTTGTCTTGAAATTTTAAGTTTCTGCTGATGCTGGAACTTAAATTCTTTACTGAGTATGGTTTCCCCTAGACATACAAGGCAAATGATAGTAAGTATTTTGCAATAAAAAGCAAGTACCCACCATTGTAGACAATATAGTGTAATATATAAATATAGCATAATATATCAAGAGTGTAATTGAAGGCCATCAAACCCCATAGTAAAATGAGAATTAATATATCCAGGTTTGACATATCTTACCTAATGAATGCACCCTACCACTGGGAAAAAAAGCCCTGAATTTTTACACAAGAAGGTAAACTAAGTTAATTAAGTATAAACATATTTTTTACATATTCCCTGTCTCTGTACTAAATATATTTAAATTTTCTAGCCTTGTTTTACAAGTAGTTTGTGGTCACCTTGGCTGGATTTGCATGTAGTTGTTTTTTAAAAAGGAATCTTCAGTAATGGCATATCTGGATAATTTATTCATATTAGAAATCTGGTGCAAGAATAGCTCTGACACCAGGCTTGTAGGCTCTAAAATGTGTAAAAATAATACTTAAGATGAAAAATATATTAAAGGATTTTTTTCAATAATTATGACACTGAAGGTCACAAAGTACAACCCATATTTTGTGGATGAATGTCTGTAGAGTGCTGTTTCATAGACCTTCCTGCTTTTGCTCTTACTCTTTTGTTATGTTTGCTTAAACTTTGTAGATTTTAGTAAAATGCTGTACTTCTTTATGTAAATTGCAGAGATAGAAGCTGAGAGCAGACTAAAGTTTCGTATTTCAACTGGAAGTTGAGAGCAGCCTGAAGTTATGATACTTTCATATGTCTCTACTTCAATCCTTGAAAACTGAGAGCTTGTTTATGGGTGCCTTTTTATTTTCAAGTTAGGTGTAAGGTTAGCAGACTTCAATGTTTATTGTGTTCTCAGCTTTCAGTGCACTCTGCCTTATCGGTGTACTTGAATCCACGTGGTGCATATAAAATGAAAAGCTTCAAGTATTTTTATTAAGACATCCAGGCAGAGCTCTGTAAACGAGGCTTTGCCTTCTAGTGCTCAGGCTTTGCATTGTCACCTGTTGTAAACACACTCTTACCTCCTCTTTATGAAGTGTGGCCAGAAAAAAGAGCAGATCTCTAATGTGTGTGGTGCCTTCTTAATGTAGCTATTTGAATACCAATGTTCTGCTTTGAAATAAGAATTTTCTGCTTTATGAGGAGAGCTCGTTCCTCAACTTTTCTTAGTGTGATGGCCTGAGGGTAATGTTATTTTACAGTGTAATTCAGCTAATTTTATCCTAACTGTTCTGAAAGATGGTTGGAGCAGCATCCTTCTGCTTTAAGGCTCTGAAACATAGTACAAGTAAGTCAATAAATGTAAAATTTTTGCTGGCAGTTGGGTTACCTAATGGACTTGAGCAGTTGAAAGAAAGGAGATAGCTTTTACTGGTTCAAAATGGGCTGGAAATAAGCAGAGGAAAATCAACTAAACAGTGAGCTGAAGCAAAATTCCTCCAATTTACTATTACAAATGGGAAACCAGGATCCTAACTCTCCACTGTCTAGTACTTTGCTGTTTCTCTGGTGATTTCAGAAAGTAGATAAAAAATAGAGGCTGGCATGACAGCTGGGTAACAGTTCAAAGGTCTGGGCATCCTCCAGGTTAGATGATGAAATTGGAGGAGGAGGAAATGATGGCTGGGCACAAATTTCTGAGATTGCAGGCTACCTCACAATAATAGAGGTATAAATGTACAAAAAACACCCACTGCAACTGTAGGGAGTTTTAAGTCACTCTGCACAGCTGTGAAGAATCAGATGCTTAAGGAAGTAAATTCTTGATGAAATGATCTCTCAGAATATTTCTAGCATCATCTCTGATGCCACCGGCCAAAGAGAATACATGGTGCAAAATCAGACCAATGCATACTTGGTATTTTGAGTATGTACATGGAGGAAATACAAACTGGAAGTTCTTAGGAAGCTGGAAAAGACTACCACAAAGCATGAAACAGTCAATTAAAAAAAATTTACTCATGCCTTTGTGATGACCTCATTTTTTTCTTTATCCACATATGTATTTTATTTCCACTGGTTTTCTTACCTCTCTAAAATACAATGTAATCTTCTTTTAATTTTAGCTTATCACTGCTCAAAGCACTGGTCCTAATTTCCCCAGAGCATCCCATCATTTAAGTATCTGTAACTAATTGGAAATCAGATGTGAAAGTGATGGGAAATCAGGTGTGCACACAAATGCTAGCTTTGCAAAAGTTTTGCAGGTCTCTCTTTTTGTCAAATGTAAAAGCATTGAAGTTGAACAGCCTTTTTCTTTTGCTCCTTAAGCCATCCACGTTTGCTAGTGTTAAGGTCATCTATAAAAAATTATGTTCCCACTGCTGCACTGAAGCCAAAGAAATACCAGCAATTTCAGAATAACGGGAACAAGAAGCAATTGCTGTGTCCACTACACAGCACCAAGGAAAAAGGAAAAAATTAACAGTACTCATTACTGTCACTGTTATGGGTACTCATTTTCATGGTCTAGGCTTGTAGCACATCTGAAGCATTAACCAGCCATCCCCAGACAATTATACAGCCTTTTCCCAAACACTGCTTACACTGAAGAAAGAGCACAGTTTATACTTCTACCAATCAGCAAAGATACAAAACTTAGTGTTACAAAAATGTCATTACAGTCTCCCTAGGAAATGGAACATCCAGCTGCAAAGCATTTATAAAGTACATAAAATACTTCATATCTCATAGCAGCTAGCAAAATGTATCTTGATTTTTCTGTTTGAGAGCTCATCTCCAGTGTCTCTTTGGAGCTGGTCTTAATCTTTCATCAAGGTCTTTCATGCGAGTTTTTAACCATATTGGAATTGTGAAAATGTTGCATTTAAACCATACTGGAAATGTGTCATTATGTTGCTTTAACTGACAATTTTTTACAAAATCAATGTAAACATGCCTATAAGTGTTAAAGGATAAAATGCCGTTGGACTTTCCAGTTGTTTTATTAGGCTGAGATGCAAATATGTAAGATGAAGAATGAATTACTGATTAACACTTGAGTTCATAAGCTAACATAACTGTACTGAAATTATTAAAATAATTTGTCAGTTCATAAGAAGATTTACTGTAATGAGTTTTTAAAGTGAATTGAATAGCTTCAGTAGGTCTCCAAACCAGAATAGCAGTTTAAATGAGACTCTACTGCCTGTTAATTTAATAAAGCATTTCAGCACTTAAAATCAGGTAATACTCTGGTTAGTCTAACAGAATAAGAATGTGGGAGTTAAGTTTACTCAAGTTTGAGTTGTGCATCCGAGACTTTGACATTGGTGGCCAGCATCCTTGTCAGTCTAGAGGCTGGAGTACAAAAGTACTGGGTTGAATGGATACAGAAAAAGGTCCAGTTGATACAGATCTTTAATCTAGTGGGAACCTTGCCATTTCAGGTTCAATTCTGGGTGACCAACTTTTGTCTTCTATTGACAGTGAAAGCCCATTTTGCTGAAGATGCTTCCTCAATGTCTCAACACTAATCTAATTCAGAACAGACCAGAATTTTTTGTGATACTAGGTAGATAAACATTCAACTTTGGATGTGTCCGAATTTTTATCCCTCTTAAAAACTGTTTGGGATGCAACTTTTTGATGTCAACTCACTCCAGAATAACAGCAGTACATCATCTTATAGAAATTCTGTCCAGTTAGGTATTCATACCTCACATTGTGTGAGTAAGAGAAAGAGGGCATTGATCCTCTTTCAGTATTCTTCTCAACACTGAATGACAGCTTAGAAAAATAAACATTTAGTTACTTATAAAGATAAGACCAAAGCTTTTCATGTAATAAGGGAGATAATTTTTTTAACCACTGAATTCCTGTTGTCCCTAGAGATCAAGCTTTTGTGTGTGTAAATGCTGCCTTGGAGGGCAGCACAGCAAAAGGAAAAAGTTCTGTTCAAAGAAGAAATGAATCTTTAAGCTGCAAGAGTCCATGTTTTCAAAATAATGGCCTCTCTGAAATCAGGGTTGTGCAAAGACCTGAATCAAAGGACACATGTGATGATTAAAGGCTGTTGAAAGTCCCATCCAAAAGCTGCTGTAGAAACTGGCAAAACTCTACTCTGTGAACTTTTGTGAACTTCCTGTCATGTTTTCAAGAACGTCTTTTAATGGGTATCACACACATTCTGTGGATGTGCTGTGTGTTTTTAAAGGCTGTCTCTACCTGGACAGATGTGCTCAAGCAAATTACTCTTTGTTATATAATTCATCATATGGACAAGATGTGGTGGGTAGTGCAGGCTTGGACAGGAAGTCAGTAACATCACTGCACGGTTTGTGGCATGGATCCAACACTGAAAGGGATAAGGAATTTTTAAAATACTATTGAATAGAACATGAGAGACTGTTTGAGCTTTATAACACAGGAAGGGGATGTGCCAACTCTTATTGAATAATTGTATTAATTTTTCATGTAGCTGGGAGGGTGGCTGTTGCTGCCTAAAACTACACATAAAATCCTCTGAAGAAAACATTAGATTTGTTTGCAAAAGTGGATCCAACTGTACCTTTTGTGTTATAAAAGTATGTGTGAGTCTAAAGCCTATGAGCTCTTTTCCTTTTTCAACTTAAGAAAGTCACAAGTGATGATTTTCCTGGGTAATGTTGACAAATAGAAATGCTTTGAGGCTAGCTGTGATAGCCCACGGCACAGTCATAGGTGGCAATAACTTACAGCTGCTGGCATTCCAGACTGGATATGACATAGAAACCTAAAGATAGAAAGATATTTGTTCAGTTACTAAGCTCTAGCAGCAGTCACATGCTGTAGTGATTCTGTATCTGACAACTACATTTCTTTTCTGAATGTCCAGGGGACATAATGCTTCCCATGATTTTCATTCTGCAAAAGAGTGAAAAATCTACTAGCTTTATACAATAATGCTTCTCTCAGTAGATGATGGGCTAATGTCTTATGCTCCATTGAAGCTGATTGTCAAAAGCAGCAGTGAAGGCTTGCCAATTCTTTTTGGTAGCTTGTCATGTGGATGCTGACCTTGTGCAGCAGTGGCATTGCATCATCCGGGTACAGGACATGGGCAGGCTGCACAGGAATTGGCACTCCCTGGGAGGCTGATGCAAACACAGCCTTGCAGAACACTACAGTGGGCTCCCCTCCTCACTGGCACCCTCCTCACCCTGGGCTTTCCTTGTTTTAGTTTGTGCTGGATCCTTAAATGAAGAGAAGAAAATGCGGTCAGGGCTTACCTTATTTTAATATGGAGGAAGAAAAGGGGAAAGCAATGAGTGTCTCTGTTTTCTGCCTGACTTCCACTATGAGGAAAGGGAAAGCCAGCAAGCATACAGGACTTGGTTGAAAAGGAAACAATCACCTCTCTTAATCAGGACAATCTTCTCCTTTTTCCTTGCTCTCTCTTCTGTTTCTGGCTTTATGTTACCTGCTGGCAAGTAAGGTGTTGGGATTCTTTAAGCTCCATAGAGATTATTTTTATTTTGATCTTCTATCTTCTCTGCTTTTAGCAAAGGAAGAGACAAATGTCTGCATTGTTTAAATTTCCTTTAAATAGTGCTAAGTCTTTCTAGTCCCTTAAGCTGTCGACCATCTAGTGTCAGTCTGAATTCATGCTGCCACCTCTAACCTGCTAGGAAGATGCTGTGATTTGGGGCTCTGCAGTCACATTGGCAGAACATCTCAAGCTTCTTTGATATGTTTGTGAGCATGAGTTTCTGGAGTGCCTTCAGCTGTTCATTGATAGCAAGAAGAGAGCTTTTCCATGCTACTGACTCATACTCTGATGTAGGATGGAGCTCTGCAAAAGCTGGCTCCTGATTTGTACAAAATCTGTGAGGTACCAGGTGCAGGATGTTTTGCTTGCTGACCTGATAGAAAGGCCCTTGTTTCACTGTAGTTGGGGTTAAAGTGAGCCTGCTTTGAGTTCATGTTAAGACACTATTAGGGCAGAATAAGTAAGCTCTAAGCATATTTCAGCAGAGGCATCTGCTAGATCTGCTGGCACACAGAAGTGAGTTCAGATGAGGAACATGATTTTTAAATCATCTTTCAGTGCACAAAGCAACTGAATGGATTATCTACAGAAAGTTTGTAATGTGATGTCACATTATTATTGTTATCAGAATTTGACCAATTGGAGAAAATCTCTAAGTCACTAGCCTTTAAAACTTTCTTTAATCAGGTTTTTCAAAAAAGATGTCTGAGCATCAGAAACATCTTTGGATTTCTGTCAAACTGATTAATGTGCGTTTGTCAGTAAAAAATGGTTTTCTTCCAATGACTGTGTATATTTCTATAATCAAAAATACTTGACACAAACAGCTAAAGGGCATAAACATATATATCTCCTTGCTTGCTCTTGACTGAGACTGGATGTTGTGCTTACCCTCTACTCTGGAAAAAAGCAGATTTGGGCAAATGACTTGCATCATCTTCATTCTGAGCATACCTTAACAAGGTGTAGCTATTGTTTTCCTCTGTACATTGAAGCTAAGAAGTATTGCCATGTTTTCACATACATTGGTCTGAGGGGGCTAACTTTGCAAGCATTTCTCAATGAACTATGTATGCTGAAACCCAGCAGCAGTTAGAAACAAAAACCTGTGGCTTGTGACAGAAGATGTGTTACAAATGACAATAGGAATATTCCTGAAATACACTGACTTGATGAAAATCAGACTAAGATTAAACAACAAAAGCCACATTATCTAAGAATGATAGTTTAATAATATCATTATTATTATAATCTAATTAATGATAATCAATATATTAAAATAGTTAGTAATTGCAATACATTAGTTGCAATGAGACTGCTTTGGGAAATATTGGTATCACATATTATGTTGTAATTCTTGGAGAAAGATAAAATCCAGACTATCTGATAGAGTATGCTAAAAAAGTTTGAGAAATATGGAAAAAAATCTCTTAGTTTCTTTTGGTATACATTTACAAACTCCTCCATTTGATTACAGCAGGACCTGTAATTCCAAAATAAAAGCAAACATAACATTTCATTTCTTTTGCCTGAGTGTTTCAGCAGATATTTTCATGAATGCAATATGAGCACATCCTGGAAATGGAATTTGGGCAGCAATATCTCAACAATTTTAAATCTTGAAAACTGGGACTAAAACTGATGAATATAAATTATCATAAATATTTCAGTGAAATATGGTAGATGTTAGCTGAAATATTTTAAATTAATATAGTAAAAAATTGTAATTGTATTTAAGACTTCTCATTTTATGGATTATGACTATGTTCTTATGTTCTTCATTTTATGTTTAATAGATCGGGTCTGAAAGTTGATGAATAGCAACTTGTGCATTCAGTACAGAACTTCTGTGCAATACTGTGAAATACAGTTTTAATAGCATTTAGATAAGGATTTGTTAAAACCAGTATCACTCTGCAACTGAGGCCATCCAGTCATGTGCTGATGTGTTAGAAGAAAGGGCTCTGCAGGTTCCTCTACTGTCTCCAACTGCTTGTACCAAGGCAGGTATTTTATTTGTCTGTGGTTAGACAACTGAAGTGTCATACAGGATGGTTTCAGTAAGAAAAGAAATGTGAAACCCCTGTGCAGTGATGAAGAATGAGGTTTGATGGAGTGTATTTTAATGTAAAGGTGTTGTCTTGGTGTTAATCTCCATTAACTTCTGCTCCTTTTAGCTTTTCACAGCTTTTTACAATGTCAGAAGAACGTTTCACTTGCTTTTGGGTTGAAGTAAGGGTCTATAGTATTGTCTACCCTATTCCTTCCTGAAGTGTGAAAAGTCCTCTCCACTCCCAAATTTTCAAGCTTAACTTTTTAGAGGCATCTATGGCCTTACTTTTTATTTTCTGCTTTGTTCTCTGCTTCCCTGGTAGTCTTGTCAGAGAGAGAGCGATTGACTAGAATTCAGTTTTGGAGGTTATTGATTGCACAGGAGTGAAATGCATGGAAAGACAAGAAAAAAGAAGATAGAACTAGTTAAATAGTTTTACTCTGTTTCTAAGGCATCAAATAGAAACCTAAAGATGGAGGATTATGCTGAGATGCCAGAATTGGAAGAGCTTGGATGCTATTTAATACACTAAATCCTATATGCTTTGAAGGCTTGACATGAGTCCCTCCCTGTGTGTTTCAGTAACTTTTGTGCTGAATGTTTGCTGTTAAGGACTGTTTGAAAGCCAGTTTGGCTATCAGGTCACTGTGCAGGGTCCTCAGACAGATGGCAGGTGGGTGGTACAAATGGGGATCCAGGATGTCAGAGGACTAGGGCAGTAACCCTATGTAGCTACTTTAAAATTCTGTACATGAGAGAGTGTTGGACAAATCTGTGTGACCATGAGGCCAACAGACCAATTTTTCTGATAGGCTAGGTGAGAATCAAACTGGGAATAAAGTTCAACCTCATGGAAAACCAGTAGAAAGGCAACTCGATAATTGTAACACTTAAATTTTATGACTCATTTCTGTCCCGTGCCCAGCTTCACAGTAGGAAAAATTAGGTTTTCAAGGATTGTTTAGATCTGTAGAGCTTAGCGGGGTCTTGTCTCCTGTCAATTTCTGGTGTTTGTTTTTCTGAGAGGAGTTTGTTTAGCAATGCAGATGGACTGAGATAAGAAAACTTAGAAATCTTTCTGTAGCTGAAAGCTCTGACTTATACTGAGGAAATGGCTGATATGGTGCTATGCTCAGCCTCTCCTCATATAATAGAAGATTCAAGCCTTTCATCTTTCTGGCCCTTTTCTGTACTCACCTGGGTAATTCAATGTCATTGAAGCCCAGCACTGAAGCCAGCACATCACATGTATCTCACCAGTGTGAGCTGGGGGGGGAAGGATCCCCATCTGTTACCTACAAACAACATGCAGCCCCTAATGCAATGCAGGATGTGAATATTGTCTTATTTCTAGAAAAAAATGTGGTCCCAAACCACTGGTCTACTACCTCCAAGTGGCTGAATTATTTTCAGAAAGTAATGCTTTAAAAGTTCTTGTGCTCTATTGCTGCTCCAGGTGCATAGACCACGCAAGCCTGTATACAGATGTTTATTAATGTTAGGTGGAAATATTGCAATGAAGCAAATGTAGTGAGTTTGTACTGGAAAGTGTGCTAAAAGTAAAAAGCTGGTTATCTTTCTCTGTTTATACATAGTAAGGCATGAATGCAGGCCATGACAATATGTAGCAGTTGCATCTTCTGTGTTATCTCAGGCTCCTGTGTGATAGAGAAACCAGTGATTTTAATTTTTGCTTTCCTGTGCTGATTTTATATTAGCAGAACTTCCAGGACATTAATGGAGTTACATAGATGCATATCACAGTATAGCAGAATGTTCAGCTGGCCCCTAAAACCCTACTGAAAACATCCTCCAAGACCTCATGCTGTCAGCATCATAGGACTAAGGGGCTACAATCAGTCTACCTTAATTTCTTAAATTAAGTCTAAGCACTTGTAAGTAAATGTAAGGCTATCTTGAACAGAGGTGCATCAAACCTAGTTTTGGATTCACCAGAACATATATAGCAATCTAGCTGCAATAATGAGGGAAGATAGCTGGAATAAAATGACCTCCAAGTAGATGTTCCCTAAAACTATCCTGCTGGGAAACTGTGAAACAATTCCAGTTTTTATATGGAAAACAGGTCTTGAATCTACTGATGGTGTTTTGCCACTCCTGGTGCAAAATTGGAATATGCAGCTACTTACGGTGAAAAGCAGTATTTTGAACACAAGTCATCATTAGAATGTGTTTGAAAAAGTTTCAGCCTTGCTTCTCAAATATTAAAAGCTTTTGCATCTTGTTATAGACCTGCAGTTTTTTGAAAAGCATTGTGTTTTATTAAAATAAAACGTACACAGCAGCCATGTACACAAAACAATGTTGTAAAGACACTGAGGAATAACCTGCTGATACTCCTCAGTGTGTGTAAAATACTGAACCGTGAGGTGGTGGGACAGTAGCAAAGCACAGCATGGGTAGCTGCTGATTTCCTCGGAGTGCCCAATGGAGGATGTCCCCTTGGGAAAGAACAGAAGGGATGAGCATGTGATTTGGACTCGACAAATTGTGGTTGACTTTGCACAGGCCTTTAGGAAGGCTAATTGGAGATATGGTTGTTTGGATGTATGTTGTGGATGTCACTGTAGTCATGAGCAAGCAAGAAGACAGATCTTACCTCAGTAAACAAGTGAGCTGCATGTAAGGGAAAGACAGGAAGAAACAGGAAAAATAAGCTGGAGTGCAGGAGAGCATAGGATAATGAATTTCACAAAAAAGTAAAGATTTCAGTTCATATTTTGCCTTGTTGATGTCAGAAAAGTTGATAGCTTTTAAGAGAATGTCAGAAGTACTGAGAGACTAAAAGCCAATAAGCACATTTAGCTTGGAAAAGTTGGGAAATATTTAGGAAAGAAGCAAGAAAATGATGTGTACTGTGGTATTAGTGTCAGGGGTAAGGCAAGGATCAGAGGTGTGCTAGGGTACTCCATGGGGTGCTGGTCTTATTGTAAGAGCCTGTTACTGAGGTGATCCATCACTCTCGCAAGGGAGCTAGAAGAGTGGATCACAGCAGTTGGGATGATGAATTTGAAGGTTGATCCTAGTAGTAGGGAATAGCTTTAAAAAGGCCTGAGGTGATATCAAGTGCAGAAAGGAGGAAATTCTTGGAACCAGGACAAAAACTAGTGCAAAGCAGGAGGTAGAGACCTGAAGGTGCAGATAGTCACCAAATATAAACCTGTAGAGATACAGTGAAGGCAAGCTTGGTCCAAATTTAAAATTATGCTTCATCTTCATAGACAGGGAGCCCCACAAACAAAACCCAAGGAGGAGGGCAGCAATGATGTGTACAAAGTGGCAAAAGGACTATAGCAGAATTCAGCTGGGTTCTCCAAAGACTGGTGGGCTGCAAGGTAAATCCACTTGTACTCTTGGAGTAATAAAAAGAGAGGTGCTTAGCATTGCTTAAAATCAGGGGGCAGTATCCTAGTAAAATGGAATTTATGTTTTAAAAAAGAACTATTAAAGATCTCAAAACATTGGCGTTCCATGGTATTTGGGCTTCATGAGTAAATCAGAAATACAGATGAGGAATCTCACAGCAACACTGTGCCATAGTTGAGCATGTCTCCCATTACAGGTGAAAAAAATGGCAGAAAGAATCTGAGCACCTCAGCTGAGTACTTGGAAAATGCATGAATGGTGAAATAGGCTCATTGACTGCAACTATACTGCTTTTCCTCAAAGTTACACAGCGACATAAGTGCCTTGCTGAATTGAGAGCCTGAGGGTAGGGATTAGAACTTGTGTTTTCTTGGCTCTCTGCCTGAGCAAAATTGGTTATGCCACACCGATCCTGAAACAAAACTTCTGTTTATATTATTTGCAGAGTACTGTGGGGAAATGAAAGCTGGTAAGGCATAATTTTATTTGTGTGCTTTGAAATTTTATATTATCATGTATTTCTTGTTGCACGGTAATGAAGCTTTGATTTCCATATTAAAATTAATAAAATGAAAATAACATGAATGCAATATTCCTGCTGAATGCACATTAACTAGAGAAGGTTTTCACATTATTCCACAGGCATATTTATGACAGCCTATTTCTCTGTGTCTTGAGAAGGCTGCAGGTCCAAAGGAACTTCAGTCATTCACATTTTGTTTACTCAGTTACAACAGAATTCACACGCAATCCACACTTGAATACCACTTTTAAACTGAGAAGTAAGAGAATAAGTTCCACTGTAATCATGTATAAGCATTTTTTGGGCTGTTGCTCGCTTATAATGGGTAAGTTTAAACAAACAATAGCACTTACTGGAAAGAAATAATCTGCTAAAGTAGAGCTTATATTTCATAATGAACCTTTGCTTTATCACAGATATTTGGCAGAGAACAAGAGGGTCACAGCTTTGATTTGGGTTCACTGAATATGTCAAATTCAATTAGCTATGACTTTGTTATTTAGGCCTCTCAACTTAGCAAAGACCAAATAGTTTGCAATAAATAAAATCAGTGCTCTGTAGGAGCGATCTGTAGGATTGGCAAACGTGCATTCTGAAGGGATGGTGGTTTGAAAGTTGTGGTTGTCTATCATCACTGGTTATTCCTGATGACAGCAGGGATCATGGGTTATTCCATACATCTCTGCAAAGGTACCATAACCCACATTGCACTGCAGTATATTAGGCAATCCTCTGCTAGGGTCCAGTTACACAGGAAGCAGACCAGCAGGAAGAACATGAGCATACAGCTTGTGGAGATTTAGATTAGAAAATTATGATAATAATAATATAATAGGTAAAATTTCTTTATTGGAAGGATAATTGGACATTGAAACAGGATGCCAAGCAAAGTGGTGGAATCCTCATCCCTGTCAGTGTTTGAAAAACATGTGGATGTGATTTGATGGTAAACATGGCAATGGTGGGTTAATAGTTGTACTCAATGATCTTAGAGGTCTTTTCAAACCTAAACAATCCCATGGTTCTATTCCATGCCTGCACCTCCCTTACACCCAGCCTTTGTGCAGTCTCTACTTGTTCCTCATATACCCTCTCAAAAAGTTCATGGAGTTGCAAGAGGGGAGAGTACATCCCTCTAGGGGAGAGAGAGACAGAGGTTGAGTGAGATTTTTCTAGGGCTCCTTGCAGCCAGCCCACTCTCTTAGCTCATGCACCTTATGCCTTCCAAGATAACATTTTGAGGATGGAGGAGTAATCTGAGAGACTCAAATAAAAGGCACTTCTCGAGTCATCATCATAACAATTCTCCCTGTCATCTTGGTGAAACATCTACCTGTTGGATGGGGAAATAGGCAAAAGCTCTTTTGTAAAAGCATTTTTCCTTGTCAGTCTGGCCCATCTACCTTTTGTAGGATTTATGACTTTAGAAGCATTATGAAAAATGAATCATTTTTTCACTAAAATTAATTTCAGGGTGCTAGAAGGCTGTCATTTATGTCATCGTTTGGTTTTGTTTGGTAGCTCTCTGCTACCGTACTTGAGGAAAAGTAAGCATCACTGGCAACAATTTGAATATTTTATCAGACAATACAGCAGTCTTAATGGAAAGCTGCTGTCACTGACATTCACAGCATGGGCAGTGTGTGATGTGGTGATCTTTCCTGCCCAACCTTCTTGTGTGCACTCTGAATGAAGAAATGTTGGTGGGAGATGTTATTCCTGCTCTGGTTCCACAAATCTAGAAAACGTTAGATAAACAAAGGAATTGTATGTTCTCTGTATTATCAAAAAAACTTTATTCACTTTTCTTCAATTTGTCTTTATTCTGGTCTTTCACATCAGAAAAATAAATTTTATAGCAGATTTTCCGGAAAGAAAACTGTATTTTGGAGTATGTTACCTAAAGTGGGAGACCATATACTGTTATAGAAACACATGTATATAATTTATAGTGCAAAATATTATAGCATGCTGTAATACTGCAATATAAGACCGTTTCATGATTATCAGTGCTTTAGTAGTAGGACAAATTTCTGATTAAGCTACTTCTGTACCAGGTCCATAATCCTTCCAAAAATATAAAAATAAATATAGTTCTGAACTCTCTCCCCTAGGTAATTTTAATGATCAGAAAACACAGTGTCTCTATTTGTGCTTCTTTAGTTGATTATGCATTGTGGTCAACAGTATTTTTGTAATGGAGCCTTTATGGGTCCATGCCCTTTTTGAATCCAAAATGGACTTCAGTTTTGATTATATGAACTCAAGAAGGGCTCAGTTATTTGTTAAAAATAACTAAAGACCATTAAAAGATTAGAGATTCTAATCTTATTTTCAGAAGTAGTTTAATGTTGGCTGAGAAATCAGCACCACGTACTACAATTTAACTTATCTATTCTGCTAAGCTGTACATGTCTCATGCTGCTTTCAATTATGGCAGTAAAGAAATGACTTTCTGAACTACTTTTCTGAACTACCATTCCAGAACAACAGTGTGTTATTTACTACTGATTTATGGCAGAGAGAAAGATTCACTCTAATGGCACTGCCAGAAATTACCCCATCTGCCTTTACAGTCAAACTTTGCTTTTCAGTGCAGTGCCAGTAAAAGGTATGTACCTGACTGATCTCTTATCCACATCACAGAATAAAATTCTGTTTTCACTTGCCTGTGAAACATGGATTTTGATATTGTAGCACTAATAAGTATTTGGAAGCACACTGAGGCCTTTGACAACACTGTCCCTATTTGTGAAGACTATTCTGGGTGCAGCTGATCTTTTTCTTTTATTTTCTGCATGTAGAAAATGAGGCAGGGTAGGTTTCCTCTTATTACCATTATTTGTAAGGGGGAAATTAGTTCAAATGCACTGTACTCTCAATTTAATAGTTACTTGAAATGGAAGAGGACTGAGCCCGAGGTGATGCAGGACCAGATATGTTCTTCTTGCTTCTCTGCACAGTTCTTTAAAGCAGTGTCAGTCATGATGGGGAACTATAAAAGGCCATAGCAACATCATGAGAAAATGGTTTTTGCTGGAGCTTTAGTGGCAGCTTTTTGTTCCTCTTCCTTTGGCTTTTGAATTGTACAGAAAGAGGAGTGAGGTCAGAGGTTTCAGATGGCATTGCATAACACAGATTTTTCTCCTCTTTTTCTGCATTTGTTTTGTGGAAAACACAGCATGAGAGAAATGTATGAACATCAGAGACTGAATTAAATACCTATTTTGGGGAAGACCTGCTGATTTAAATGCTGTCTAGTTGCCTTTTGGGCTTTAAAAATACTGCATTTCTTTCTAGAAAAAAGAAGCATATTAATTATGATTTGTGATGATAAATTATTGGTAAATATAGGCAGGATTTCTTTGGTAGATAATTACGTGTGGAGTTCATCTCACTACACTTTCGAGATCTACCTCTGAGCTAATTACCCAGAACTTCTTGCATCTATTGTGGAGAAATGGGCATGTTAAGAAAGTAGTTTACTTCATCTGTTAGTTTTGGGATGAAAGTAATAATTTTCTAGAGATGCCTGTCTCTGTCTATCCGCTGTAGAAGGAGCACACCTACAGAGTGCTCATCTTCTGTATGCCTCCTAAATTTTAGGACATAGTAACTCCATGTTGCAGCAGTGCTCTCTAAATCGAGTATCTCACTCATATTTGCAAATACAGTGGAATCAATTGGGTGCCAAAACATAGGGCAAGTTACTTGATGTTCAAAACCTTGTCTTTCAAATACCTGATTGCAGGTGGTCTTTTAAAATAGGAAGCTGGAGGCCTTACCAGTAGAGACTGGTAGGCATAAATGAAACTGGGCAACGTTGCATAGATACTTAAATGCCTACCTGATTGAAATGCAAAGTATCTTGCACTGAATTTTGAGGAGAATTTTTAAGTGATCATTAACTTTGTTTTCAGAATTATGTTTGGCTGCTCATTAAAACCCACAGGAAACATGGAAGTCTTTGGATCTTTGAATGACAGGAGTGTTAAATCTTTCCCATTGCTGTCAAATGTTTCAGGTCAGTCATTAAGGAAAAAGAATGCAGTGGAGTTGAATTATTATTGCATTCTATGAATGGTCTCAAGCAGGTCATTAAACATTACTATGCACTATAGTTACTTCACCAGTCAGTGGAATGTGCCTCAGTGTTAACCTGAAAAAGTATCTTGAGCCACATATATAATTTACAAAGATTCTTAATTCACTCTTCAAAGCCTCATTTGTGTTGTGATGCTTTTATTCAGAGTCTTGAAGTACTTAAAATTTAGTGGGGTTGCTGTCTGCTTTTCCCTATGGGCTGAATTGTGAGAAAAAGCCCACGATGCCTGTTTCTGCTCCCATCTCTACTTCTAGGTCACTGTGGAGCTTCAAATCACTACTTTTTCAAGGTGTTCATTTTCTATATTTTCATATGACAATTACACTGAGTTGGATTACTTTAGGTAGGCTATCTAGCATGTACATATCTTGCTAAGTCTGGAATTTTTTGTACTTTGAAACTTGTGAGGTATGCAAAAATTCTTCACTGTTTTACAACAATAACTTGCATGAATTTTTGCTTTGGCTCAAAATGGAAAACCACTATATTTAATACTCTGCTAGAAGAGCTTTAGGACAATATTCTTATAGAGAGCTGGGTAAAGCCATTTGCTATGCTACATCGGAAGTGCATTTGTTTTAAAATTTGTTTCTTTACAACAGATTGACCAGATGCAAATCAATTACCCACTTTAACAACTGTTGAGACTTAGGTTGGACACTTTCTTTCATAACTCCATCAAAAATTGCAGATGCTTATATTATCTGCAAAGAAAAATCTATAGGGAAAAATATAATTTTGAATTTAAGAGCCTCATACTTTTCTAGTTTTCCTGGAAAGAGAGATGGATGTGGAGATTGAAGCACTACTGCAGCTAAATCCTTGTTCTCTCACTCTGTGGGATCTTTTTGGATGATTTTTTTTTTAGACTTTCATTGAAATTATGTTTCCTTACTTATACAGGATTATTTTTTGTTAGCATGTATTAAAATGAACTGGGGAAAAAACCCAAAAACGTGCAAATAAGCAGCTGGAAAATCTTGAAAGTATGAAACTACTGACTGAGATTTTGTGACTGTAACTAATAATTGAAACATCTGATTTCCAAATAACACATACCTTATTTTCCTCTCTGAAAACCCATCCTTTCAAAATTAGTCTTCAAAGCTTAATCCATATGGTTTTATTTTGTCATTAGTTTTCTGCAGTTTCTGTAAAGAGTACTTCTACTGGCTTTGCGTAAAAGTGTGATCTTCCAGAGGAGGAAATTCCCATATAAACTGTTCCCTGTGCCATGCCATAACATCCTTCAATTTCTATGACTGTGCCCTATAATGACACTGGAATATTGTGTACAGGGAAAGCCAGTTATGATGGCTCTGAGGAATATATCTCAAGCAGTGGAGACAACACGACATATCAATAAATGTCACAAACCAGTACATTTGTTAGGAAAAGTAAGATATCTTGTCTCTGTATATAGGGAGGTTGTGTTGTTGTTGTTGTTGTTGTTATTATTATTATTATTATTATTATACACTGAAGGAAAATGCTAGGTCTTCTTGAATGCAAAACAAGTTCCAACATAATAGGCATCTTTGACATGGACTAGCGTGCTATTTATGCCATTGCAAGCATTTGAATCAGCTTCAGCAGTCTGCAAGAGAAAGAACTTGGGACTAAAGGGTGTGTTTCTGTGCTGGAGCAGATAATAATGGCAATATGAATACTTGGTAGAGGAACAGGAACAGAGGAACAGTTAGGAGACAAGAGACTTTATTGGTGAAAATAAGCCCTACTAGCAGTGGCATTATCTCTGTCCTCCCAGCTCCTGCTACTCTTGAGGGCAAGGTGGTTTTCAAGCAATGACAGAGTTGGACAGGCAGATTCAGAAGTTGTTAGCACTGCTTGACATGGGAAGTTCACAACTGAGGCTGCATGTCCACTCCAAGACAAGGATAAACAGATGAATGAATCCACCAGTGAACCACACAGTGCTATATCTGGTCAACATCTGAAAAGACCTTTGAATGTCTAAGTTCCCTGAGTGGCACATCCTTTCCAGGTAATGACAATCCAGAACCATATGTTTGCACTTAGTGGTTTAAGGTATGGTACAGAGCAGGTCTTTGTTGGACCACGTTGGTGTCTCTCTGTCTGTTCTCAGTATTTTCCAGCAGACACAGGCTCCTCTGAGGAGCACTTCCTCCAAACAGAAGGCAGAAGGCTGTATCACTTGCATGATGCATAAAAAATGACATATGTGGACCCTCTGACCTCACCACCCCACCAGGGTGCACAATTACAGCCCTTGCACAACAAACATCAAGAAACAAGGTAAGCCCTTCAAGGACTGACAGTCTGCGTGGTATTTTGTCCAGCAATGACTCAGCATTTAGAAATATCTAAGTACCTATGGCTGGAAAAATAGCTTTTGAAGCACAGTTTGTCCCAGTAGTGTGAACAGAAATGTAAGCTGGGGGAAAAAAATTACTTCCTACCTATAAACCAAATGAACAGTTTTGTCCTGAGCTCACTAAACAGAAAGAAAAAAAACCCTCCTAAAAAGCTCAATACACTTAGATGATTAAAAGATTAGCTCAAAGAAAAAAACAAGTTAACTACAAATATTTTTTGAGTATACCAGTGCAAAAAAGGTAAGATAAAGGAAAGGTGTTACAGAGGAAGTTGGAGTAAAAGGGAAGCAGTTAGAACATGGTGGCAGAGTCAGGATTTCTAAAAAACACAAATAAAACTGAATAGCTATACAGAAAAGAATAAAAAAAATGGTCGTGATGAGCAGAGATGGAAAGACAAAAAAGAAGGAGATTCATTGAAAAGCTCAGACAATGAAAACTCTGCCCTGACGTACAGAAGGGAACACACAATTCAGGCTGAGTCTCATTTTAAAGGAGGTTATAAAAGGATAGCATAAGCAAGTGAAGATAACATCAGAAATGCCAAAGAGACAAAATGAGATATAACTAGCTAGAGACATCCAAAATGTACTGGGAGCAACAGAGAGACACCAAGAGAATAATTGGTCTGCTGCAAAGCAGCGAGAGAAAACTATTGAACAATAAAGTGTGAGAACAGTTACACAGCTGTTTTGTTTATTCTTACTGAAAGTGTCAACTCTGATCAGACCAAGCCAAACAATGGGAACCCAGAGCTCTTGGTCTGGCTACACTCAGCATGTAATTGCAGGCACAATGGTGACATTTCCTGCCAACTCATGAAAATCTGAATGATGTGATAACTTTTCAGTGCTATAGAAAGTTGACATCTAGTATACAACACACACAGTGAAATGTTTAGAGGAACTTGCATACCCTAAAGTTGTCAACATTTTATGTTAAGAAGCGTAGGATGTGGGGTATAATTGTTGAAGTGGTTAAGGCTTATGCTCAGTAGAAGACCCTGTGGGAATGGATGGTTGGAAGCAAGCTGAGGAGTGAGAGGCAGTTGTGAGTGAGGAGAGAGTGAGCTGAGTGACTGCTGGGAGTGAGATTGTGACTGGTTGGAGGAACACGTGGACAGGGTATGAGCAGGAAACTGAGGGGGTGGAAGGACACATGGACAGCAGCACTGCAGCTGTGCCAGCCAATGGGTGCCCTCTTTCTGTTAAATTCTGTTAGGCTTTGGCTGGGTTTCAGTTATGTCAGATGGAGATTAAAGGTATAAAAAGGGTGTGATTTCTATAATGAACTGATCTCCTTTGTATGTACAAGGGAGTCCATGTCACTTTGTTCCCCATTGCTACAAATGGCTGGCCTGAATCAAGACCTATAAGGTGGCGCAGGGTGTGCGGATTGCTCTGGTAGCAACTCCCACTAGGTCAAGGAACCTGCTAAGAAGAGTCTGGGGAAGGATCCAGGAAGAGTTCAGGAAGGAGCTCAGGAATCCAAAAGTGTGGGCACCTCACCTAGAGGGTGAGTAGACTAGTGGAGGCAAATATGGGAAGTGGAATATCCCTGGAACAAAGCAGGAGCTTGGACCAGGTACAGCAGCTCCTACATCAGTAAACTATTAATATTGCTGGTATGAAATTAAGCAACTTGCTGAACTGGGTGTCTAATCACATCAGAGATTTTCCCTTTAGTGGGCCCCTTCCATCAGAAGCCTGGAAAGCAGTGGGGCAGAGACTTTTGGATATGGCCAGGGACGGCGATGCTGAAGCTTGCGGGCACCTCGCTACATGGGGGACAACCATGGCGGCCATTAAAGGAAGTCACGTGAATATCGACCACTACACGGCTTTGGAAGCTGATTCCCCTGAACCCTCAGTGCCACCAGAACCTGTATAGGACCCCAAGCTTAACCCATATACTGCAGAATCACCTTACCCCAAGATTAACCCAATACCTGAAAAGTTGTCTTACCCCAATGGAAATCCCTGTGTAGCTGATCCCCTCGACGTGGAGCTCCCATGCCACAAGGCTCACTTCCTGCCCAAAATGGTGATGCAGTAGTCCTACATTGGCAGAAATGTAGGGAAGCTGCCACAAAGGAGGGCAACTTGGCAGCTGTTACTGCCTGTCCAGTCATATATGTGCTGAACCAACGCCTGGGTTACAGAGAACTAGACTATAAAGTAATTAAAGAACTAAGGACACTGGTAAAAGAAAGCAGCATATCCTACCATCATGCCCTAAGCCTAGAGTCTATCAGTACCGCATATGTCCTCATACCTCACGACTGGAGAAGCATAATGAAAATGATTCTAGCAGCCACCCAGTTTGCAGTCTGGTTAACTGATTACTGAGATCTGTGTATGACACAGGTGGGAGGGCTACAGGACAGAAATCCAGCATTGTCATTGCACAGCTGACCAGAGAGGGTGCTTTCACAGCCCCTACAGTGCAGGCAGGCTACCTATGTGATGTGTATGATATCATCACTCACCTAGCCCTGCAGGCTCTACAGCGACTCTTGGGGACGGGTATCAATTGTAACATGTCTTCCTCTAAGATTTTACAGGGTCTGGCAGAGTTGTGTGTGCAGTTCCTGGCCAGACTGCAAGCTATGCTCTCCCAGCAAATTGATAATGATGAAGCTAGATCCATTCCGTTGCAGCAGCTTGCTTTCACAAACATGAATGAAGATTGTAGAAAAACATTGCTTGCAGTTCGTAACCTGCATATTTGTGGCATAGCAGATATGGTTAGAGTATGCCATAATGTGGGAGCTGCTACTTCTGATATTAAATCTCTGGCAGCAACTTCAGCCACACACTTCGAGGTTTGGAACATGTGGGCAGGGGGTTGTTCTACATGTGGTTCAATGGGTCATTTTAAAAAGGAGCAATCATTTTTAAAAAGACCCATTGAACAAAATGGCCCTCAACAAGGGGACGGGATAAAAATACCACCTAGAGATTGTCCCTGGTGTGGAAGAGGAAAGTGTTGGGCTGCTGACTGTACCCTGTGAAAGGGAAGGTTACACAGCTGGGAAACTTCTGGTGGAGGGTAGGTCCACATGCCCTAGAGAATAAAAAAAAAATGCAGGGCAAAACCTTTGGCAAGAAAGCTCCTGCCTGCAACCACAGGCAGTGCAGGGCTGGACCTTGCCTCCAGAGAATCAGTAACTCATGACATTTTCAGTACATTAAGTTCCTACTGGAGTGTGGGGACCCCTTGGTAATGAGATCCATGCTTTGTTAATAGGGCGTTTCTCTGCCACTAGGTTGGGACTTGTTGTACTACCAGGAATTATTGATTCGTTTATGAAGGTGAAATACAAATTATGCTATGGACTCCTGTGCCACACTGCTTTATACCTGCAGGTCAATGTATAGTAAAAGTTATTCCCGTCACCAAAACCCCAGTTATCAGGAGATCAAAATCACGAGAGATGGGGCAAATGAGAGACTTTTAAAAAAATGGTTTATTGCCTCATGGCGTCAGTCTCATAGACGGGTGAGACATTAAAGGTGTTACATTTAATGCCATAATATCAGAATTTCTGTCTAATTTCTTTTTACAATGCCTTATGTTAGTTTTTTAGCCTATCACATACTTCTACAAAACTTTGTAACATCTTTTTACACAATTGCTTTGCTTTTGTGATTTTGTCGCAATGTGTCATTTTTAACCAATCATATAACACTTCACAAACCTACACTGATACATCTTAAGCTTCTAACTAACTTTATAATAGGTTTTATTGCTAAACTTTAAAATCTTTTATTCACTTCACATATTGTTTTCCTTACACAATGCATATCTCTGTTTGCTTAAAACACATTTTTACTTAAAGTAAGAACTTATATTCTTGTTTTATGTCTGCTTCACTTTCAATGTTCTAATTCTCCCAGCCATATCCACGGCCTTAGGTCAAACACTGTATCCATCTCTATCTCTGAGCCTGAATGCATAAGGTCCTCACAGCTCTCTGTACTTGCAATTCCCACACCGAGTGGCAAAGGTAAATGTGGGACAAATAACTTTGGTAGCAGAGGTCAGCCACAGGTTTTCTGGACAAGTTCTATTACAACAGCTCAGCCAACCTTAACATGCAGTATAGATGGCAAAAAGTTTAAAGGACTTGTTGATACTGGAGTTGATGTCTCTATTATTAAAAGCAATGAATGACCTTGTAATCGGCCTACAATCAGCCCCACACAGATCCCAACTGGGGTGGGAGGAATGCAATGCCCTAGACAATGCATTCACCTGCAGCTTGTCCTTGGCCCTGATTTCCCAATTCATCTCACACAGCAACAGAGACTGTGTGGACTGTTAATGATATGTCCTCATGTTTAGTTAAGAAAGGCAGAAAGCAACTACAAACTCTGATGGCCAGGATCCACATAACATTTACATACCTGCAAGTAAAGACAATTTGGCATCATTGCTATCAGAAGACACCAACTTTTATATTGCACTTGCAGATTTTTCTGGACAATTATCTATCCATTATCCCTCACATCATTTATGGACAGTGATGGGTAACCTCCCCCTGTATGCAGAGTGTCACTGCAGCATGACCCCTCTCAACAGACCAGCTGTTTTTACAGACACATCCAGCACAACCAACAAAGCAGTGATTTGGCATGGAGGTGATTCAGTGGCATAAAAGGCTATTAATGCTAAAGAATGCCTCTGTGCAAATTTTAGAATTGGCTGCTAGCCTTTCAGTTACTTTCACAGGAACCACTTGACATCGTAACTAATTTCTCATATGCTGCCAATGTGGTATTCTTTTTAGAATCTTCCTATTTAAAGCATGTTACTAACCATCTTTTGTTTACAGAGTTAAGAACATTGTGAACTTTGCTTAACAGCCAGCAGCATGATTTTTATGTTTGCTCCTACACAGGTTTACTAGGCCTATTACAGAAGGTACCAACTATGCAGATATCACAGTGATGACAGGCATGATATCAAATACTTCTGCACAGGCCAAATTATCTCATGACTTTTTACACCAGAATGTGGTGGAAACGCATCAAAACAGGCAATGGACCTGCCTATACCTCAGAGTGAGCTCATAACTTCTTGCAGGAATGGCGAGTGTTCACCATATGGACATTCCCCACTCTCCCACAGGGCAAACTATTGTTGAGCACGCCCACAGAACCCTAAAAACCATGCTTGAAAAACAAAAAGAGGGGGAGTTGGGGTGCCCCCACAATAGACTAGCTAAAGCCTTATATGCCCTCAATTTTTAAAATCAGGCTGAGATGGGACAAACTGTATATGAGAAGCAGTATTCCTTTGACACAAAGGCTCATCTAAGATCTCCTGTAATGGTAAAGGACTTACTGACTGGAGAATGGAAACGACCCCAGCCTTATTAACATGGGGAAGAGGCCATGCCTGCGCCTCCACAGGCCACCAATGTGGAGTGGATTCCATCAGGATGTGTGCGGCATTTTGTGTATATAGTTATGTTATAAGCATATGTTACAGTTTCTGGGAAGTTGCTATAGTTGTTATTGTTGTCACTGTTATTAATGTCTTAGGAGTTGTTTAAGTTTTTCCTAGTAGGCTTTTGTTGCTCAAAAAAAAAAAAAAAAGCGGGAGGAGAGATATAGGATGTGGCGTGAGGAGAGAGTGAGCTGAGAGAGTGAGCTGAGTGACAATTGGGAGTGAGATTGTGATTGGCTGGAGGAATGTGTGCACAGCATACGAGCAGGAAGCTGATTGGGTGGAAGGACATGTGGACGGTGGACGAGCAGGATGCTGATTGGGTGGAAAGATGCGTGGACAGCAGCACTGCAGCTGTGCCAGCCAATGGGTGCCCTCTTTCTATTACGTTCTGTTTGGTTTCAGCTGTGTCAGGTGGAGATTGAGGATATAAAAAGGGTGTGATTTGTACAATAAAGCAATCTCCTTTGGATGTAGAAGGGGGTCCGTGTTTGTTCCCCATTGCTACACAGAAGGACTTCAGCAAGCTGAAGAAGCAGCCTTTGTTTTGCTCAGGTTAAGTCAGTTTCTTATTTCATATTTCATGGAAATATGTCTGCTTGGCTGGACTGCAGAATGTTTTAGTGCTAGCAGTTCGGCACCTATTTGATATGCAAAATATGGTACTAAGCCCTGGTACTCAAGATTTTCCCTGTTGTAGAACAGAAAAAAACCTCTACAGCAATCTGATTCCAGCAGCGTTCCCAATCACTTCAATCAATTATTTCTAACGACTTTTCCCTGAAATTTACATGAAACACACACTTTTCTCTAATACATTTTACAAGTGACAGATTATTTCTTGCTTAGCACTGTCAAAGGTGAGGAGCAGGAAGAGACAGTGTGCTTGGGCTGCAGCAGGTGCTGAGAATGACTCCAAGAAGAACAAGCCCCCAGCTTCCCTCTTGGCTCTCAGTAGGTTGGTATGATGGGAATGAGAGATTAGCTGATCCTTGTTAGTGAAAGGAGGTCATCCATAAATGCTCAGAAAATGGATGGTGGCTAGGTTTTTAGATCTGGAATTGGCAGACAATGAGAAAATGTCGTAGTTGTCAGAGGTAGACCAGGCCCTCCATGAACACATGGATGGGCAAAGTAGTTAAGGGGATGAGAATGCAGCTTGTTTGTATTCACTCAATTTCTGTGCCTGTAATTTGCAGTAATAGAAGCTAAACAGTCATGATGCTCACAAACTGGTTCTAGCAGTGCTTGGAGTACCAGAGTCTATCCTGTATGGGAAAATACATGTTTGAAATCCAGGACTTTGAATAATTTATGTTGGTTGGGTTTTTTCTCTTGTTGTGGACCAAGGACATGTTAGAGATCACTTCTTGGAGTTTATGATCTGAGTAATAAATATTACAACGGTATTATCCTAGGATCATACATTAAACTGTTTTGCATTGCATGCTGTTCTAGGACTCGAAGGAATCCTACTGTAAGGTAGACTGTATTGCCTGTCTGGTTTTTAAAATGTCTAAGAAAATGGTGAAATGAGAAGGATTGGTTAGGCTGAAAGTTCTCTTAGGTGTGTCTTTAATGAACAGTTTTGCTTTAATTTTGAACTCTTGTATGGATTGTTTATGTTATAGATGTACCAAATAATTTTTTATGATGTGTCAGTGTATTTAGAGTAGTTACAACTGCTCTTGTGAAGCTATTCCACCTCGTATTGAGAGAGGGAATAAGGTCTTCTTTACCCTTCCCAGGAACTTCACACTAGACAGCTGCTGATGCAAGAGCAGTTATCCAGCTTTATGCTGGAGCAGACTCAAATTCAGGCCTTGTACTGTAGCACTCACAGAAGTGAGATCCCGTGGTTAGATCTAGGAGTTCTGTTCTTCCCCAGCATAAAATATGATCTTTTTAGAATTCTTAGTGCCAGATTCCCAGATGCTATTTAGGCAAAGTCCCCTGGGTTTCAGTTTTGTTGGAATGGGGAAGAAGATATCCATAGCTTTTGTGCTAAAGGTTTGCAAAAATGGGGATAACCAGCTCCCAGTCAAGGGCACATGGATGAAAATGATGTAGTCCAGTACTGCAGAAATAGCAAATAATGGAGTTAGGTTAAAAGTGTGCCTTCAAGCATACAAAGCTAAAACCTTTCTGCTAAACTCTTTGTGTTCTCTAGAAATACTTCGGTGTGACTAAGTATATTTTAAGGAATTTTGGATATGTTCCTGAAGAAACACAACAGATGCATTGTGGAAAGTTTTTCTAAATCACCTTCTATTTTCCTTCATGACTAACAATCTGAAGGAACTCAAACAACCATATGCTTGATTACTTGTTAACTGGCATTTGCTTTTCTAATACTTCAGTATGGGCACTTCTAGAGGATAGATATGTCTTGATATGCCAGTGCAGGCATTTATGGAGTGACATGAAAACATATGATATTTATGTTATTCAGTTTTATAATTTCATATTTGCAAAGTTTTGAGTACTCCAGAGTGACAGAATTCAAATTACATCTGAAGCAAATTCACATAGATTTAATTTTTGGTGCATTTGACCAGCACGACATTTTAAAATCTAGAAAAAAAGGACATAGTAAAAGTTGTATGCATAGGCACAACTTTTAAAAACCCAGGGGAAAAAGAAAAGAATAGATGGAATTTACTATAAGGTTTTTGAACTTCTTTCCTGTCTTTGTTTTAAAGTTGGATATTAAATGAGTAACTGGGAGGAGGGAGGGAATGGGGAATATAGTGTCACGTTTGCTACTATGTTTCTAGATTTCTCTCTGCATATATTAAAAAAAGATTTCAAGAGTTTAAATACAAATAAAAAGTTGGACGTTCTGGAGACTTCCTCTTATTTTTATTATACATATATATATATTTAACTGTGAGTCTATCGATGGATTCTTCCCAATCCCCCCTTCCCCCTGCTCTTTATTTTATATTTTATTTTGCCAAAGAAATGAACTAAAATCTCATATTACTGCCCAAAGCAGCTTTTCAGCACAGGCTCAATTTGCTGTTAAGGTAACAGGATTTTTTCATTCACATCATGTACCTGGTAAAATTTTTGTGTAAGTCATTGTCAATTGCAAGGTATGGGATGTCAGCATCTATTTGGACAAAACAAGTAACTACATAGAGGGATTTAAAACTTTCAGACTGGGATTTGATACAGTAAGAACAGATTATCTGGTTTTAACTTTTTCGTGTGAACTGGGTATTCTTGGTGACTTCAAGTGTTATGACGACAACAGATGAAAATAAACATCTTGAATTTGCAGTGGCACAAAACAGTTTAGTCAAAGCAAATAGTTCATGTCTCAGTGATTTTTTTTAATCTCAAGTTTATGTCCCAGTTATTTCTTATCTCAAGTTCCTGCTGTGATGGTTTATCTTATGGCAAGCTCCTTCTGTGGCCTTGGCAGTCTTTGAGGCAATTGTGATCCTTAAGTCTCTTGCAGCAGCAGTGAAGGCAGCAAGAGGACATCTTCCATGAGAAGACTTAGAACTGAATGCTGAAAAATTTGGGTTGAAAAATCCCATACTGTGCCTCACAGCTACTCACAGTAGCTCCAGTATGTCCTCCTCCTGCTGTCATCATTTCCAATAGGCTGTTCCCAATTGAGAGATAGTATTCTGATACACCATGGAGTTTCTTTCTCCAGACAAGCGTTTTAAATCATGACAGATTCTAGCGTACATTAAGTTGCAGTTACAGATGGGAGGCTAAAACCACACAGGTACTTTCACTAGACAGTGAATAATCCATACAAAGATTAGTATTTCAGTTTTCTACAAAAAATATGGAAAGGAAATTCACGTAACCAAGCTTTTCTCTTCTTAATGTTTTGCTTTCCTATTATCTTAGTTCAGGTAGAAATTTTTTCAGCAGTTTCTAGTCTTCAGTCTTGAAAGTACTGATGTTCTCTTGTGAAACTATATTGCTGAAAGCAAATGCAAATTTCCTATTACATAGAACTGAGAAATATATTGGTGATACTGTAACAAACTCAGAAAAGTTGAGTACTAAGTATGTTAAAGTATTTGGAATCTGAGATGTTGGGACTAACCCAAGGAAAATAAAGCTCTGTGAGAGAAACTCAAGGAAGAAGCTTTTACAAAAAGATTACCAAATGTTTTGAGTTTCACAGTCTTACTTGAAAATCAAACATTCCGTTTGCTTAATTTTCCCAGGAAATGTTGTGGGATATTGTATATGTAAAGAAAGAGGAGATTTGAACTGGTTAAGTCTGTTTCACCAGAAGGTCACTTGACAGCTGGTTTAAAAAGCAAGGGGAGTTGACTTTTGCAAAAGAGTTTTTCATCTCCCATGTTGCCATCTGTTTCTGATTTGACCAGAGAGTTTCTTTTTCTTAAAAGCCATGGAGGTACTGTGTATTTGACTCAGTCTTTGAGTCATCAATTTTATCATTGTGAGTATGGCATCCATTTCCAATTTATGAAACAGCACTAGGAATTGGAACATTGTCATCCTTGGCTGAGGTTGGTATTGCAATCAGACCCTGGTAAACCTGTGGGCTGTGCTATGCAGTGCTTTTCACTGGGTTATGTCAGTATCTTTTTCAGAACAGAGCTTTAGGAATTTAAGTGTGTGAGGAAATCAGAGAAACTTTGAAGCCTATACTCTGATCCAAAACCATAATAGTTTTAGATTTTTTTTGCGTGTGTAATAATTTCACAGAATCACAGAATTACTGTGGGTTGGAAACAAGCTCTGAGATCATTGAATCCAACACCTTCAGCAACTAGACCATGGCACTAAGTGCCATCTCCAGTTGTTTTCTAAACACCACCATGGATGGCAACTTCATCAGCTCCCTGGATGGTCCCTTCCAATGTTTAACAACCCATTCTGTGAAGAAATTCCTCCTAATGTCCAACCTGAACCACCCTTGGCCCAATTTGAAACTATGTCCTCTTATCCTGTCACTGATTGCCTAGGAGAAGAGGCCAATCCCCACCTGGCTATAACTTCTTTTCAGGTAGAAAATATTCTAATATTTTGCTGATATTCTCTGTATTGCTTTGATTTTAGTATATTTGCTTGATAATATCATAAGGTTAAGGTTATAATGTCAATTTTAAAAGTAGGTTGTGTTTGGATATAAGCTGCATTGAAATGTATATTCAGCATGGCTGTGCTTCTTTCTGGTAGGTCTGAGAGCAGAATTTTCATGACTAAGGATGCTGACCCTCCGAAGTTGCAGATCTTGCTAGTGTTTGGGACCCAAACAAAACAAAAGTGGACCACAGGGATCCACTTGTGGGTGGAATCTAGACTTCTAAGTCAATGCTTAGTAGCTCATATTTTCAAAGGTGTGCTGGTGGTACACCAGGACTCTGATCTGACCTGTACCTTACTGGATGGTCAAACAGATGTGTGGCAAAAACATGTCTTCTGCAGCAGTTTCACTGATCTCACCTTTTCTTAAACATCTCCAACGTTATATATATATCTTTATATATATAGACTCAGGTATTGAGTCAAGCTATTCACTCTAAAAACTATAAAATAGAGATGCTGAATTTTTTTATTTAAACAGAGCAAAATTGAGCAATATTAGGTTTGGGATGGAAAATTTTCTTTGTACTTTAAAGTACAAATCTGTAGATTTTTTCAATTATAAAAGTGTTTGTGTTTGAGATCATTCTTCAGTCTGAAGTGCCACGTGGGTTAAACAAGCTGCAAGGATAAGTGTCTCACAATTTCTGACTATCAGAACTTGTGGCATTTTGTTTATGAGACAAGTGACTCTTGGTAATTGGGATCAGTTCTGAAGTGTTGGGACCAAACCTTGGACCTCCAGTTATCTGATAGGGTTTGGTCTGATTTAATGGTAGCTTGAGCAACTGAAATACTTCTGATGAACTCAAATCTCTTTACTTTGGGCTGCTCCTAATAAATGTATCTTGGACATTGCTGCAGTTCTGGAAGAGCAACATCAAATCTTACAGGAAGCTCGCAGATATCATTCCCATCGTTTTTCCCTTCTTAGTGCAAGTAAATATTTCCCCTTGAAATTCATTACATTTTTCTTTAAAGTTCAATTTTGCCTTCTTATTTGCAGAGATTGAAGGCAGAATGAAGTGTTAAGCAAGTTCTTCCAAATTCAGGCTCCTCAGAGAGATGCCCATGTAAAGTCTCTGTAATCAGTAAAAAAGATGAAAAGGGGTTCTCAGAAGGAGATTTATTTCACCAACAAACAAGGGGATTATGTTCCCAGACTGGGCAGTCTCTTAGATGCCTACAGTGAAGTGGAGGGAGAGGAATGCCCCATGAATTGAGATATGAAATATCATATTACCCTACCTTATAAAATTCCAGGGACTGTAATGTTAGGAAGACAATGATAATCTTTCCCTCTGACTGAACGTGAGCTGTGTCCATGGCCCATCAGTTGCCCACATCTGAGTTAGATCAGCTGATGGACACTAGGGAAGAAGGATCACTGCATACTTGCCTTGTTTTTTGTGCTCTTTACTCCATGTGTTCCTCCATGTTATCAACCATCCATAACTGAGCCTGTCCTCTGGCTTGCAAAGGTCTCTCGTATATGTAATTGCAGCTGATCTTATGTAGACATTCGAGTTGTAGAGGCTTCTTAAGTGATAAACTTTGAGGAAAAGTCTCAAAAGTCTCAGTCTTCAGCTTCAAATTTGGTTTGCTGCCAAAAAGCACCAATGAAAGAAATCTATCCTTAAACTGCAAAATATGGTAGTAAGCTGGTTTTATTGGATCAGCTTTACAAGTGAACTTGGATTAGATACATTTTTTATTATAATTTAATTAAACATTAAATAGCTGTGACATTACAAGTCTCTATGTGCATAGTGAAAAGAATTACTTTTGAAAAGCTTAATCTTTAGCCTTATTATGTATATTTTGTATAATTATATGCAAAAAAATCTCAGAAATAGAATAGATACTTATTTTAACAAACATGATTTCTTTCAGTTTATTAGTCATACATTTAGATCTTACCATATATTTCCAATGTGTACCTTGTGCTCAGCACTGGTTCTGAACTGGCATGCAGGCTTAGGTGGAGTTTCTTCTAAGCAGGTTTTCTTTCTGCTCTGAGCTTCAGGACCAAAATAAACTATCTTTGCACCCTTGCTGATTTTATTAAGTTGATAGCCAGGGCTAAACTTTGAATTAGCTCCAGATCTGTTGTGATCTCAACACTGTGGTTAAAACTGGGGTTCTGCTCAATCCCTTTGTCACTTGAGGAGATTTGTTCTGTGTCACTGTGCCCCAGCTTTAGCACAGCATTGAAAAAGACAAAATACCCAGCAGTTGTTACTCAGTTCCTGAGGCTCATGACTGCTTCTCATGAAGTGGATGTGCCTTTTCTATGCTAGGTCAGATGATGGGATGGAGGACTTGCAGTACAAGCCTGCAACTGGGATGCCTGCATCTTCCAGATGGGTGTTTCAGACCGTGTGTGCTGAGGGGCTGTCCTGGTTTAGGGCAAATTTGGGAGGAAACCTCTGAATGGGGTCCCTCTAGGAAAGAAAAGATCCAAGCAGTCCCTCCCCCAGTTGTCTCGGGGAAAAAAAATTTCCTCGGAGAGAAGTGGAAAAAAGAAAAAAAAAAACCAAATTGTTTATTCAACAGGCAACACACCTCCCAGCACAAAAATGAACAATACCAAACAGCAAAACCTCTCTCTGTTCCGAGGAGATGGCAGATTTAGAAGAGTTTTTTCCGTGGGCTGCCCGGCTCACTCAGGCTGCTCTCAGTCCCTCCTGTGCTGGGGAATGCCGAGGCCCAGGCCAGGCCCAGTGGGCCACAGGTGTGAGCTCCTGGTGCTCTTCTGGGTTTTCAGTCCAGAGCAGGTTCAAACAGTTCCAGGAAAAAAAGAAAAAAGGAGAAAAAAGCAATCCAGGGAGCTTCTCTGCCTCAGCTAGCCAAAAAACTCACCAAGAGCAAAGGAGAGTTCTCTCTCTTGCTGTCCACCGCAGACAATACAGTCCGAGTGCAGGCATGTGGGGGAGCCAGTGCAGTCTCTGATAAAAAACTCTGCACTTCTTCTTTCCCTCCCTCCACTCCTGGAACCGGTCTTAAAATTGCAGAATTTAATATTCGACACCAACAGAACAGACGATTTGGTGATATTGGCATCATACAGTCAACCCGAGACAGGGGCATCAAATTCTGGGCTCCTGCAATACCAGAGCTGCTTCTCAGCCCCAGGTTCCTATGTGTGACATACCTCTGACTGATAAATCAGTGGCAATGCTGGCTTTTGGTGCAGGGCATAAATTACAATACTCCCTAGATTTGCAAGAGAGGGCAGGAGGGAATGTGAAACTGGGCCAAGGGAGTGAATATCACAAGCGTGGCACTTGGCAAGTCTGCTGGACAGGGCCAAAGGACTTTCTGAGGAGCTGTGGAAGACCTGTTCCATAGGTGTGCTTTCTTTGTATTTTGTGTTCTTTTTTTCCCTATACATTGAGTGAAATGACTTTCGTAAACATCTGGAAAAATTAATGATAACTTGAATGAAAAGAGATGATTTTGCAGAATTTTCTCTGATGGGATAGTCCCATGAAAATAATATAGGTGAACTGCATATGTGATCAATCTATATGATCAATATATATGACTACAAGCATTCTGTCCATGTAGACTTGAGTGTAAAAACAGAAATAGGATGTAAGCTCAGACCAGAATGTTTGTTTTCTGTTCAGCCATATAGGGTTTACTTTCAAAGGCATAATGCACTTTTAGTGAGACTTTTATTTTTCAGAATACCTGTAGTGAAAAACAGACCTACTTCGTTGTTTGCAAAGGCATTCTGCAGAAAATTGTTATGTAGAAGAGAAAACGGTTCTAGTGGTTTTGAAAGAGAGAAAGGGGGGGGGTTTGGCAAGCACTTTTGAGAATAAAGCGCTCATTGATTAGAAATTTGTGAAGGTCGCCGCCATCTAGTGATGAGATGTTGAAGATGTTGCTTAGAGCGAAACAGTACCCAAACACGAGGCGTTTTTTGTAGCTGTGGCTGCATTTACTCGTCTCACTGGCTGCACCCTGAACCAGTGTTTTTTTCGTTGTGTGCCCCATGGCACACGCATTACCTGTACCACAGGGCACACAGTTCGCTGTGACACCCGTGGGTGCCGAGGCTGGGAGAGGCTGCGGAGCTGTGCTGCTTCAACTCAGAGTGGCTGCACCTTTTCACCAGGACCCTCCTGACCCAAGTGGCTGTACTTCTGCCACAGAACCCAGCCACATGTATACTCACATCCTGGGTCCCTGTATGTGTGTCGGATCCTGGAGAAGTAACAGAGGAATATGTGGGAGCGGGGACAGCTTTCTACTGTAGCATTTTGCTTCCCAAATTCTGCCACTGGGGAGCAGCTCCACTGACTGAGGTGAAAGTGTTGCTGTAGGAAATTACTGAGTAAGGTTGAGATGCTTACTGCAGTGCACATACACGTTTCTGAACCCCCTGCAAGCTGCAGGCACTGGAAAGGTGGAGAATTAGGGCAGAATTATAATAATCTAGCCTTCTGGCCCGAAGTGTGCATGTTGCTGTTGTTAGGTCACTGCATTACCAAAAAGGGACAGCTTGTGTCTCTGAAATTTACTGCCTTTCCAAGGCTGATTGCCAACCACCAGCCAAAATCTGCTGACCTTTCTGAGGAAGGGACATAATCAAAAGAATCATCAAGATACTTAATCTGATTCATTATCTCAGCACGCATCCCCTTAAACAGCAGGAGCATGAAGGAAGGGAGCATCATCATAGCAATGACCTTGACCAATCCACGAGACTTCTGATTTCCCTGAATGAAATTATGCCAACAGCATGCATTACAGCAGTCAAACTCAATTTGTTTTGTATCACTAGGCTAAGTTCATTAGGGTTGACTTGCAGTTCTAAAGGGCCTGTTGTCCAGTCATCTAGTTTAAAATATTATGCTGGGGACAAAGCTAAGTGGTACTAAACCAATGAGAGGCCTGAGTATGATGTAGTGTTTTAAAGCTGTTTTTATGGAAACAGACTTCTGTTTTTGTTTTCTGATGAAAGTCAGCTAAGGAGATTATATTTTAATAATACTGAAAAATAGTCTACTGTTTGGGTGAATCAGTGAAAAAGGAGCCAGTCCATCTAGCATAAGGACTAGTTCTGCAGTCCTTACAAGAATAACTGAAATATGATAAGCTGAACAAACATCAAATTGCAGATAGGAACATTGTTGAACCTTGTGGGTTGACAAATGATGATTGTGACCTCGGATGACCAAAGCAAAAGGCCCTCCAATCCTTAATGTCTATGGAAAAGCATAAGGACATTTTAATGCTCCAGTTGCTGGCTTGGTGGCAACGTTTGTATTCACAGTGTCTCCTGGGCTGGCATCATTGAGTATTTTCAATACTGATGGAAGTGGCATGGTAGTGTTTGCAAGCAGTATTAAGCTGGAAAGGATGCTCAGAATTAGGAAGGACAGTGTCAATTCAAAATTATTTTAATGAATTGGAAAAGTGCTCTGGACAAAAAACCCAATGGAAACCATGAACAGGATGAACTTCAGTGTTACAAAATACAGGATACCAGAGGAAGTCAGGGATAGAAAGTGGTAAAAACCCACATTTAGAATCAACAGGCTAAGTAAGGATGAGAAGCATGATCAAAAAGGAACTAGAAGATAATACTGATTCTGCTGGACCACGGCATAGAGATCTAGTGGAAAGAGAAAGTGTTAGGAATTATTTGCATACTGTGAAGTAGTCGCTTGCTCTACTTGGTGTGAGTAAGACTCTGCTGAAATGCTTGATAAACTGCTAGGGAGGCATCAAAACTTCAGAAGTTAATTGAAAAACCATGAGCCTGGTAATGACAGAATAAACTTTTATGACTAAATATTGAAGAATTTGGAATTATTTGATCTCCAACAAATGGAAAGGGAAACTGGTCTTCAAATAGATGAAGAAGTTGCAAAATCTTCTCCAAACAGGAGAAACTATTTCCTACATCCTGTACCGATAGGATAAGAAATTGTGAATTTAAACTGCATCAAACTTGAAGTTAGATAAACTACAATATTTTCTTATAGTAAATATAAGCACATACTAGTACATGTGACTGTTCTGGGAGAAGATAATGCAGTCTAGGGTTTTGAAAAGAAACCAGATAGAAATCTACCATGAATGCTTTGGAGATATCTGATTTTAAAGAAAGGGATGAGGGAAATGGAAAAAAACTCTACTTCCTTTAAATTTCTCCCATTCTCATGAAAATGTGACCTTCTCAGGTAAGCATATACGTTTTACCTTCCCTGTAAACTCAGAAGCTCAATGAGAGAGCAGACCATTGTTTCAATATTTTAAACTCAAGGAGAATACAAATACTGACAATCAATTCTTTACGTATATATAGCCTGCAAAATGACTCACGCTTGCCAAATTTAGCAGCTTTCACTGATGATCATAATAAGGGAAGGTGAGTCATGTTAGGGCATTCTTGTTATGCTCAGATGATAACATGCCTTTGAGGACATGCACACAGCACTGGCCCTCAGTACTCTGGGTGAAACTTCAGGCTATAGTTCATAGTAGTCATAGCTGAAACTGTTTGAAAGTAGCTTTTATATGTTAAGCCCAGAGCTTTAAAGAAAAGTCTGCAGCTACAGAATCTTTAATAGAAGTGTTTCTTCACATCAAGCACCCAAAATCTGACATTTGAGATATTGTTGTGGATGCCCCATCCCTGAAAGTGTTCAAGGCCAGGTTGGATGGGGCTTTGAGTAACCTGGCCTATGGAAAGTAGGGAGGTTGGAAATCAATGACTTCTAAGATCCCTTCCAACCCAAACCTTTCTATGATGTTATGGGGTGCTGGGACGTGGGTGCCTGTGCAGCAGTGGCTGCATTTCAGTCTTAGGAATTTGTAATGTTCCTCATTGAGCAACAGCCCATCTTCTGTAACTAGTTTTTCCACAAAATAGAACAAGAATGCAAAGTAACCAGGATGTTAGCTTTGTTAGTGAAGTGGGCTTAGATGGAGAGAAGGGTCTCTGTCTCCGGGCCTACTTCCAGTCAGGAGCTTCTCTTGAGTGTGATACACAGCTCTCTTGAGTGTGATACACTGAGCTTCCTCTGCCTGAGGGTGCAACTGGACAGAAGCATTCTGTTTCTTACAGCCAAACCGGGAGTTTGCTATGTCCAGGTAGGCAGAAATGCCTTGTGGTCTTGTCTTTAAAAACAGAGTAGACCAGAAGGCAATTTTTGGCTGTGAAGTTCAGCTTCATGCTGGAAGAAATGCACTTGTCTTTGCAGTACTGCTTCCTTGCATCCTGCTGCTCAGCCTCCTGGTTACTGGGACATCCACAACTGTATGGAGACCAGAGACCTCAGGTGGTTGTTAAAGCATTTTCTGCCTCAAGTCCTTGTCATCCTCAAGGTCTTGTCTTTAGAGAAAACTCTAAAGTCTGCATATGCTTTAAGTATCTGACCTAAACACATGCACTTTTACCTTGGGCACTGTCTATTTTCAGATTTGCTTCAAAGAAAAATATTTGCTACTGGCTGGGTTTCTGCTGCGAATCAGGTTCAAGGGTTCCTCTGACTTCTCTTTTATCACTGCATGTAGTTTTTTGAAGTTTCCAATGGGGCAAAGACAGCAACTAAGTAGTTTTTTGTACATTTGTCAAGAGTTAGGACTGTGCTCTCCTTTAAGCAATCCCATTTCAGTTTTGCCACTGAAATACAAGAATTGTGGAAGTTAGGAGAGCCAGGTGATGAACTGATTTAGCCCTTTTCTTTGTGATTAAGCCTAGTCCTCTTAGTCAGTAATCTTTTGTGGTGTGGACTGAATTTAGTTTTTCTGGACTTAAAAGGGGAGCTAATGCAATTTTCTTAGCCTTAGCAATCTCTAGATGATGCTAATCCACTCTTAAAGTGCAAGACAGTTTCACTAAGGTATAGCTATAGTGTATTTTTGATGTTTTGTGTAGCAGGTGTAGTCAAACCACAAACAGCAATGATTTCTTTAGTGAAAATATGCACCTTGAAATGCCTGGTACAAAGGTAAGGTTTTACCTCCGTATTGGCATGCATTTCCACAAAACATCAGAGATATTGCATGCAAGAGATTTAGAAGGCATTTGCCAGCCAGTTTACATATGAACCCAGGCTTTTTTCTTTTTTGTTTCCTCATTCCCTTCTGACAGATTGAATGCAAGTTCACGATTTTGTGCACTCACTGTCACTGTCATTAAATTTTGACACTTTTTATTGGATTCATTTTGTGTAGTGTAGACCCAAATATTTGTGCCCTCATCTCTTTCCTTTTCAGATGGGAAGTGCTTTTAATGTGTTTTCAGGGCGAGGCGTGCCAGAACCTACCACTTAACAGATTGTCTTTTACATGCAAGGCATTCAATCATTTAATTAGGCAATAACACATTAAGCCATTATTGTGTGCCTTGGCTGTGCTGGGAGACACAAGACTAAAGGCAGAGTGACTTCAGCCCCCTCAGCAGTGCTTTCAGGTTTTGTTAATGTGCATCCTGGAGTGGCCAGTTGCTGTCAGAATATGGAGTTTCTGCATTTAGAAAAGCTTAAAAAATTTTATATGCTTTTCTTTTATGCTTTATTGACTACATTTCTCTTTTGGAATAGTAGGTTATTGATGTTGGTCTGTTCAGATGCCTGCATTACTCTACTGACCCTGTCTCTTTCCTCAATTATTAGAATACAATCCCAACAACTTTTTGGTCAGCTTTGTGTAATTATAGATGACTAAAAGATACCAGACTGAAAAATTTCTGATAAAAGCAGAGTCACAGTTTGGGGCCTCATTTTTCTCATTTTCTATTGGTTCTGTTAATAATATATTAAAAACACTATTAAGCATATACTGAGATATGCTATTAATAAATACACACAATATCATTATGTATTAATAAAATGATGCTATTCACACTTGCACTTTTCAAATAGCTTAGCAGGTGTTTGAGTAGGTCTCACAACAACTGTATGAAGTAGATATGAATGCTGTACACTGAAGTATACAGAGAAATAAGGTACTGGTAAAACACTGATCTTGTTAGCACTATTTTGACTGTATGTATTACTTTTCCAAGGCAGTAGAGAAAAATGCACATAGGATAATTAAGAATAAAATACTGAGATTATATTTAAGCAGTTCAATGATTCATGTCCAGCTAAAACCAGAAGGTACAACTGCTCTGTACCCTGAGGAAAATGTAGTGTACCCTTGATTCAGTTAAAATCTGTTACTGCTTTTCCCACCCCAAAGGATATATCCTTTATTTGCAGTAGCTGCTTACATTTTTGAAGACATTTCATGGACTGTATTTTCTGTTTTCTCTTGTTGTTACCTCAGGTTATATTTTCTACACTTCTCTTCATTCTTATTATCTCTCTGGACTCTCTCCATTTGGCTCCCATCTTTCTTGAAGTGCTGTGACCAAAACTAGACATCACACTCTTGCTGCTGCCTTAGCAGCTCTGAGTAGAGCTGAAGTCCCCGCCAGGCAAGACGGAGTGGCTCACAGAGTACTTCAATCTGTATCAGCTGCCAGCAGTGTCAATAGGCCACTCAACAGTCAAGACTCACTGAGATGCAAGAGAGTCCTTGTCATGTTCTCTCCTTCACCCCCACTCTTAGCAACGCGCCCACCACTATAGAGAAAAGCATTCCGTGCTCCTTGATTTCTAGCTGTGGATTATTCACAGCACGCTGGAGTCAAGGTTTCAGTGATTATCTAGGGCTGACTCATTGTTGCCTTCTTTGAAAAGTGGAAACACGTAAATTATGTCATTCCCAAGTTTCCAACTGTACTTCCCTCTCTTTGTAATGTCTGTGATTCCTGGAAAGCAATACACATTTGCTACATTGATATATGGAGGAAACTTAAAATAATTATCTGGGAATACCTATTTCAAGTAAGTCCTAAACGGCTCTGAACAAGAATCCCCTCTCCTACAGTTCAGAGAAGCTAAGGGCACAATCTTTTTTTTTTTTCCAACTTAGAAGACCTTTACACCATTCAGGCAAAGAATTTATCCTTGAGCTTAACAATGTTATAGTCCATTCCTCAGGGCATTTCTCAAGCCAAATTCAAACTCTGTTTATATAGTTATTGTACTTTCTCTTCTCTATATTTGCATGGGATGGTTCCAGTTTCAATTGGAGGTGCTAAATGTACCAGGAAGGGTAACCTCAAAATGCCTCTGATTTTTTGCTGTTCTATGGACATGAGTTTTAGTTATAGCATCCAGGTGGCTAGAGGTTTAGTGGAATATTTATGATGTTCAAATCTAAGAAATGTGTGGATATGAGTGATTATTAAGTAACTACAGCTCTTCTGAAAGTTCCTCTAAGGTCTCTAAGGTAGAAAAGCTCTGTTGCTGTGTGGGGATTCTGGCAGTGCCTCTAACAGGTGGCAGAACTGAGAAACGTGTTTGCCTAAAATTTCCATTTTCCTCAACATGACCTTGGAAGGTCAGCTGGCCCGTGTTATGAATCCAGATGAGGAAGGATTCACCAGACCTTGTTCATATTTAAAAGAGTGTGCACAGATGTTCTTAGCGACCTCCAATGGCTATCAGTTTTGGGGATAAAGTATTTATGATTTCATAGCAGTCAAGGTACTGATATCATAGACTCATAGAATGATTTGGGTTGAAAGGACCTTAAAGATCATCTTCTTCCAACTCCCCTGCTATGGACAGGGACCTTCACCTTTCACTAGACCAGGTTGCTCAGAGCCTTATCCAACCTGGCCTTGAACACTTCCAAGGATGGGGCATCCACAACTTCTCCAGGAAAACTAGATGTAATCTAGAGTCTGGTACAAGAATCCTATGAATTTCATTGGTTAAAATGGTAAAACTCATCAGTTTTGGTTCCCTTTGCAGCATGACAATTAATCAGACATGGCATTTAAACTCTAAAAAAGTATGGTGAAAACTCCAGCTGGGAAATTGACTAATAGCTGTCCCTTCAGGATGCCTATAAATTGTTTACTGTTTGTTTTGAAAGTAGAATGATGTTTCCATGAAAGTCAAACTCTTATAAGCTTGCTATGTTTGAAATACACTTAAAAACCTACTTTGTGTGAGATTTACATTTCCAGTAAAATCATGAGTATTTTTCAAGTTATGTTGTTTCTACATGATGACACGCAGCCTATTAGAGAGTTTGGAGCTCACACCTGGGTTCAAACCTCTTATTTGCTGTAGCTGCATTACAAGAACAGCACCAATACTGCAAAGGGGGTAATTTTTGAGTCATAGAATGGAATGACCTTAAAGATCATCTAGTTCCAACCACCCTGATAGTAAGATTGTTCTTGTTACCTGACCTTTAGAGTTCCCTATGATGCTGAACTTCCTTGGAGCCACCTAGTGCTATTTAGGCCAAGGATATTTTTTCATCTCATTATCTGTCATGGTTTTGGCTGTCATACTGTAAATATTTTTTTTTCTCAGCAGTTGGTACAGTGCTGTGTTTTGGATTCAGTATGAGGGTAATGTTGGTAACACACTGATGTTTTGGTTGTTGCTGTGAAGTGATTGCCCTAAGCCAGGGACTTTTCAGTGTTTCATGCTCTGTCAAGGATGTGCACAAGAAGCTGTGAGATGGCCATGGGGGTGACCTGAACTGACCAAAAGGATATTCCATACTAAAGAATGTCATGTCACGCTCAGTGTTAAATGGAGCAGGGAGTGGGTTGAGAGTCGCTGGTGGCTGCTCAGGAATGGGCTGGACATCAGTAAGGGAGTGGCGAGCAATTGTACTGAGCATCACTTGTCTGTCTTGGGTTTTATTTCTCTCTCTCCTTTTTATCACAATTATTATTTTTGTTATTATAATATCTTACTTTGCTTCGATTATTAAAACTGTTGGTATCTCAGCCCAGGGGTTCACTTTCCCCCCTCGGTTCCCGTGGCGGTGACCAGCGGCTGGGGTGGGGCTGAGGCAGCAGCACCTCCTGCCCCGTCTGTCTTCGCGTCCCCCCGGCATTCCCGCTCCTCTCCTGCCAGCCCGGGCGTCCCTCCCGGCGCCACCAGATGTCGCCAGCATCCCTCTGGAAAAGCAGCCCGGCTGCGGAGTGAGGAATGCGAGATGCGGGATGGGGATGCGGGATGCGGACTGGGGCAGCCTGGAGGCCGTTCCAGCGCTGCCGCCCATCGCAGAACGGGAGGCGCACCAGGAAGTTCCGGGAATTTGGAAACCCCCCTGCCCCGGCTGGGACCGGGTGCCGGCGGGATGGGGAGCGCGGGGACGGGGAGGGGGGAGCTGGGGGCCGCTGGCTTCAACGAGTTTCCCTCGTGCAAATCCACACCTGTAGGTTTTGCTGAGGACACGAGTACAAAAATGGCAAATTTTGAGTAAAATAATTTTGCTTACCATGACCCTGACCACTCTGTACCCAGCCGGGACTCTGCTCCAGCCAGTGTGACACAGAGATGGAAAGTGAGAACAGAGAACCTGGAAGGTCTTGACCCCTGGCACTTTGTCCCTCAGGAGCCTCCGAGCACAGGTCCTTTGTTAAATTGCTCCATCCTCCGCTGAAGATCAAAATGCTCCCCGAGCATCAAAAGGCGTTTTTAAAGGATGTTCTTTTGCTTTTTTTTCTTTCTGCTTTTGTTCTGAAAGAAGGTGGTCATGGACATTAAAGACTGTCACTGTCCACCATCTTGTGTCTAAATCAATGTTGTTCATCTCTTGAATCCCTGTAATTGCTTATTTCTTATTCTGGAGTCAAATTCGGTATCCTCAACCTCCAGTTAATGGCTTTTTCTTCTTTAGTGCCTATTTCTCAGCTAGCTTTTCATCCCACCTGATTCCTTCATCCTGCTTTGATCACCATTTCTTAACTTTTTAATTTTTTTTTTTGCTTATCAGGATTAGTCTGGAATTCTAGATAGGAGCCTTGCCTAATTTTTTTCTTCTGATCTAAACTTTGGCACAGAGCAAGTACTTTAGCAGAGGGAGGGGTTTTCTGTGTTTAATTCCAGATGCTCTTGCCCCAGTGCTTTTTGTGTAAACTTTTTCTCTTTAGAAAAATCTAGTTGAAGCAATGAGATATAGAATGCAAATCAGAAGCAGCGTATTATTTTAAATTGTGTAATAGCAAAGAACAGCACTATGCTCAACATTTTTAGTTGCTATGCTTTTTTTTCTTATGAATTCTTATTAAAAGCCATTATTTAAAAGTGTAAATGGGAGAAAAAATAGATCGTGTTTGTTACTTATCTTTTTCAATATGCAAAACTGGATGGGAACAGAGACAAATACAGATAATTAGATAAATGATTAATTCTTGATGCATTAGGATATGACTTCTGCTTAAATAATTCCAGCTGGAATGATGACCGTCTCAGTCACATTGAAAACAGCAAAAAATGCAGCGGATGAATATCTCACAGTTCTAATTTTCAGCTGATATAAGTCATCATCCCAAAGTGCATGTCACTTGAACGTGCTCCTCCTTTCCCCTCAAATGCAAGTGTTCAAGTGTCTTTTTTCTTAACATGATTTCCTTAACATGAAAGGTTAACTCAAGGGAAAAAAAAAGAAAAAAAAGAAAAGAAACAAAGGAAAAAAAAGGTCTATTGGGGTTCAAAGACCTGTTTTGTCACGTGGAAAGACTGTGTCTGATTCTATTTTAGGGACCTCAGCTGTAACCTTTGGCCACACCTGGATGCAGCACAATCATGTACTGCCAGGCAGGTGTGTGCTGGGCTCAGTGTGTACAAAGTTATTGGTGTGCCTGCCCACACTGCATCACCTGTGCTGCACGACATCTGAGACATCTCTTTCTGCACCCACCAGTCACCAGTCCTGGCAGATGTGTCTGGGGAAACCTATGGAGCTGCAGCTGTAGCTGCTGAATTTCTGGACAGCACCTTCTGCTGGCTGTATAAACAGCCCTGTGGTGTGTATTTTCTGATCTCTGAATGCTTGAGTAGGCTGTTTGAACATTATTTTTACATGGGGCTTTTTTTTTGTTGTTTTTCCTCCTTAATGGAGTATTTATTATGCACTCCTGCATCTATTGGGCCTTTAGTTCCACTGTGCTCTGGTGTACAGTGCATGTTTACTTCTCTTTGTTTGAAATAAGATATAAATAAATTAGGCAACGTGCACTGTCAAACAGCAGTGCTCTGTGGTTTGCAATCCTTGCAAATTGTGCCAAATCCCATTATTGAGCTAAAAACCAATAGCTACTCCTTTTGTCTCCTTTCTGTTGCACAACCAGGAACCTGTTCAGTGATGCCCTTGGATGTTTGAGATGTAGAAGATGTTCAAGGCCAGAGGGTGCTGAGCTTAATATTCACACCTGAGTGTTGCAGAGAAAACACGTCAAAAAGCATTTTGTGTAGGAAAAAATGCCTTATTCTTTGGAACCAGAATATTTGACAGGGCAGGTTGGTTTGAGAGAAGTTATTTAGAAGAGAAAGTGGTGTGAAAAGCACTTGCAGGCCTTAAGACTTTCAATGTTCAAAGTGCTTCCTATGGTGCAGAGCTCCAACAGATGAGGGTTACAAGCTTTTTGGTCACTCCTGTGTGGTGCTGGATGTCCTTCAGGCTCAGCTGAGCCCACTCTCAGGGGACAGCAGGGAAACAGTGAGACTCTCACCATCAGCCTTTAGACATTCTCAGACTTCCTGAGCTCTTGGGAGTGCTTACCTCCAGGGTGGCTAAATCAGCACAAGCTGGCTGTGTATCTGGGCTGGATTTCTTAGATTACACGTCAGGTTGACAAAAAAGTCAATAAGAAGGCCTGAGGCTAAAACCAAAATGTTGCTTTACAATCTGAACTGAAAATGCCCTCATTGCAATAAAAATGGAAACAATGATAGTCTTCAAAGCACCTTATCCTCTCTCCATGCTAGGCTCCCTCCTCCTGCAGTATCTCTGGAGAGGAGGTGCCCATGCTCTGCAAACAAAACTGTTTAGCAGGTTCATTCAGCCCTCCTGGGTTGAGTTGGATTCATTCTGTGGCTAAGGAGACTTTAATCTCAGAAAGCTTGGCTGTAGTTGTCCCAAAAGGTCTCCTATTCAATGACACCACTGAAAAGATTTCTTCCTATGATAAGCTGAAATAAAGCATAATGAGCTAAGAGCTACTTTCATGTTATCTATATTTCTCAAAGAAAATATGTCATCAACCACCTTTATAATAGGGAATCACAGTCATTATCTGTGAATGTGTTAATATAATGAATCATCAGGGAAAGTAAACAGCAGTGTATTGTCCACCTTCATTTTCTGTCTTTGGGAGCTCTAAAAGAATTAAATAAACATTTATTGAATGCTCCTATGAGAAAATTATGCTAAAAAGTTGAGTGGCTTGTCCTACAGAAACAGGATGGATGTTATAGGGCAAAAAATAGCCTTGTGTGTCCTGCACTGTGTCTTAAAACCAGAATCAATTGTACCAGCTATTTCAAAACCTTGTATTAACTTACACTCTTAATTTCAAATGTATTTTCGGATTGTAAATAGTGGCATGAGATGGTGAAAATACAGGTTTTCCCCCTAAATAAATTGTTCAATGAAATATGCTCTAAAGACACTGAGTTGCTTGAAGAGTTACTGTGCTGTGCCTTGATCTACAGCAGCTGCTATAGTTAGACATGCTGTATCATGATTTCTGGGATGTTAGCAATGGGGATAAAGCCAGGCAAGTGATAATAGAAGTATCTGTAAATAAAAACAGACTGGTGGAGGTAGGATCACTGCAAACAGAAGCAATACATGCTGTTCAGCTGAGCAAATATCTGTCACACAATGCAGCTGACATGAGACTAGCTATAATTAATGGGATTAATAAGGTAATCCAACTGTTAAAATGTAAAATGGTTAATTCCTGTGACATCTGAATTTGGTTTAACCCGTGAATAGCAGTTAATTTTAGAAAAAAACCCCTTCCATAACAGTGCAGAGTATTTAGGGTACCAAAACAAGCATTTACTAGTAAATAAAAATAAACAAAAGCAATATTAATTTTCTTTATGCTTCTCCAGTGTCAATATTTAGCATGTTCTATTGTTCTGACATCTGGGCCATTAAATAGATAAAGATAATAGGGACTGGAAAAATGGCCAGCCAAGCTACCCACAAAGTTGGGGTATTATGAAATACTGATTGCAACTATGATGCCTGAATTTGAATTTGCAATCAAGCCTTTGGAGGTAAAAAAACCCCAAAATCCAACCCAACAGTGACAAAAAACATTCCCCTCAAAAAAACACAATTTCTCCAGAAACTCAGTCAAAAACCTAACTGCATAAGCAAAGAGGAATTTGTGCATGCAGTTCTGTATTCCTCAATATCAGCTTTTGGAGCATGGCAAGTGTGTGTGTTTATTTAGAAGACTAAGCCAGACGTTTGACTTGGTTGTCACATGAGGTCAGATGCTTTGGCTGCCCTGTGAAGTGTGTGGGACAAACAGGGCAGCAATAAGCAATGGAGAGCTGTGCACATGCATTTCCCAGACAGGACAGAACGGATGGCTGCAGGATGTAAATGCTCTTCTGACAATGAGGCTGCTTGGCTTCTTTCTCTCTTTTTACTTCAGGGTCTGAAGAATTAATCCTTATGACCTGTTTTATGATTTTACCACCTGTTTACCACCACCTTTTCTTTCATTCCTATACATGTATATGTATGACTATTTCCTTAATACAATATTACAAATTCTTTTAATTGTCTTTGTATGGACTCCTCCAAAACTTACAGCACTAATGCTCAAGGGCACAACTTGATAGCAGCAAAAAGTTACATCACTCTTGATTTTTTTGTTTTTATTGTAATTTACATCAGTTTCCCAAATAACTTATATTCTCTGGATGTACCTGAAATCAAAGTAATCATTAAGACTAATGTTATAAAACATACAAAGTTTCTTTGCTTCTGTGCATTGGGGTTTCTGAAATGTGAATCGCTTCTTTATTCTGTGGATGACCATGCACTGGAACAGGCTGTCCAGAGAGGCTTGAATCTCACTGGAGATATTCAAGAACTGTGTGGACACCATCCTGTGCCCTGTGCTCTGGGATGGTCCTTCTCGAACAGGGAGGCTGGACGAGATGACTCTCTGTGGTGCCTTCCAATCTGACCCTTTCTGATTCTGTGAAAGGTTGAAGTTCCAAGAGGGCTTCTGAGTCACATACCTACAGACACTATGTTCTGCAGATACATGGAGATGTAGGTAAGCAATCTCACACAGAATACCATATATGAGTGACTGTCATTTTTGCTTTTCCCCAGTGTAAAATCTAAGAATTAAGTCTCAGTGCACCGGTTTCAGGCTGCCAGTGTTGTGTCCACAATAAACACCTTGGTGAAGTAATAAGGGTGACTTTTAAACTGCTTATTTATACGGGAGAGATTGTATGTAGCTTGCAGAAGCATGAGTTTACAGTGAATCAGCTACTCTGTACTAACTCCCATGGATGTTGCTGGTGAGGGCTACATATCCCTACTCCACTTGCAGAAGTAGGGCCTCTGAGGGGACAGCAAGAGAGACAAACCCTAAGAAGGACTGGAAAAAGGCATACACCTTCAAAAAGATTGCACCTTCAGAGTCCATTGACTCTGGAGAATGCCTTTTACACCTGTCAGAGCAGAGGGTCCTCACCTGCATGGGACTCACTGCTAATCCTCAGCTCTCGCTGCTGGGCTGGTGCTGCTCTTCAGGGATCCCTGGATCCATGCCAGAGCTGTAACAGGCCCCATGCAGCAGGGAGGAAGGGGTTTTGGTTTTTGGATGAAAGTGCAGTTGATTAAAATCTGTTTTGACAAAGCAAAATGTGTTTGTTGTGAAAGCACTTACAAACTGTAATGACAGATCAGGTAGGTTAACAGTGGAGCCAGTGCAACAGACTTTCTTGATTTGACTTGATCCAACAGTCCAACATACCCACTGAACAAACCAGATGAGAACTTTCCCCAACCTTCCCCTTTTATCATTTTGGGACTTAGTACATTCTGCTGCCTTATTTCTTCTAAAACCAGTAAGTACCAGTTTAGCTTGAAGTGGACCTTTCTTCCCTACCTGTCTGTAATGGTATTACTTATGGCAAGGTCAAATTTTCTGCTTGTTTCTAAGTTGAGGGATTTATTGTCTCAGTTCCCTGCATTTTCAATACTTAATGTGTAAAATAATTACATAATTAGCTCTTATTTGTTCTTATTTTTTTATTTTCCTGTCTTCTCAGAACTTCACTGCCATTTTCCATGAACTGTTAATAATCCAACTGTGCCTTTATGAGCTAGTCTTCCAATATAGACAAAAATATTTTCTCAGATGCTACTGGTATGGCTGATTCTATGCAAAATGTCTGTCGTGCTTATTGTGTGCCCCCCCTTGCACAACCTGGTGCTACCTTCACTGTGAGGAGAGGAGAGCTAGGCACCTCCTTGTTGTGACTCTTCACTATCAGGACTCAGGCTGGTGGCAGAGGACGGCTGATTGTCACTAGGAAAGCTGTGGTGCGCTTGAACACAGGCATGGTGAATGCATGGCACTGTTTCGGAGGTGCTGGCATCAATTCACAACTAAATGAGAGATTTTGAGTTGTCTGGAGGAGAGGGCTGAAGAAACTGCTTTGTCAGAGAAAGGGAGCCTTGGCTAGGGACTGGTGAAACTTGTGAATGAGGTGTGAGATCCTCAGCCAGGTAATTAGGTGCTGAAAGCAGACTATGATTGCATGTTGAGCAGTGTGCATACCCACCTGATGTGACACTCATGCGAGCTGCCACCTTACTGAGGGACAAAGGTGTGCATAATATCATGGTGTTTTGAAAGGATGTTGACATGGCAGGTACCTGTTTTGATGTCTCCAATTATCTTGAATGTTACAAGATTAGGAGTGCTTTGCCTTTTGGATCAGTTGTTTAACAGATGTTTGGTCCTTGGGTGAGTGACAGGACCTTTTGTTTGTTTAATTCTTCTCTTATTAGTCTGCTTTGCATTTATGGCAATATATGTCTAACAGGTAGAGGAGAAACTGGAATGTAGGCAGTTGGAAAAGTTGCCTTTCTTAGCAAGTACCTGGGCCATAAATGACTGCAAACACTTAATCATGGTGAATACTCTCTCTGTACAGCAGCTGTTCAGCAGAGTCAGCACAAGTTGATGCTTTGTCAGTAGCACTGAGCTAACCACTGATGATAAGATAATGCTCTAGTGGCCTTCTGTCCAGGAAGAGGTGTAATGTACCTCGGGGCACAAAAGACAGAGGACATAACTGTGAAGTAATTGGATAGTTACCCCTCCATGTCATAGTGTTTGTAACAAACATGAATTCAGACTGACCTGATGGTTGAAAGGTATCAAAAGAAGATAATGACATCGCTGTACAAAGTCATGCTTGTTGTTCTTTTGCCTGGAAATTTTCAAGAAAGGGAAAGGAAAAAATGTCTGAGTAAAAAAAATGTGACTGATGTGGGAGAAGACACTTCAGGAAATAGGTGGACCTCAGGTCTGTAAACTTACCTACTATAGTCTGAAGAAGCACAAATGAAATTTAATGAGAGATTTGGGCACACAAAGGCAGGGCCTGAGTAGTTTGCATGTGGCTGGCACCACCCTGAGGACCTGTTTGACTACATTCAGTTCAGAACTTTATGTAAAAAAACATCAGTAGACTTGTGCCACTATTTTTTTTGCAATTGTTTTCTCATTAAAACCTTAAAACATACTTTAGGAGTGTTTTTCAGGATTGCCATTGGAAACCTTGTACTGATGTTTCTACTGTAAGTCTATTAAATTACAGTTGTTCATCTTTTAAAGACAAGGCAAACAAAGAAGTGGAGGAGGGAGAGTCAGACTAAAGAGAGAGAGACTAAAATAGGATGATAAATTCATCCCTGTTTAACTTATCATTCTTAATTTTTCATTCAAGTTTGGTATTCACAGAATGTACTTTCCCTATACTTTGCTCTGTCTTTTGATTAATCTGTCAGGATAATGGTACTCTTCATTAGACATAAGCATACATAAATATTTAATTTGATAGAGAAGACCAATACAGTTGCCTGCATTCAGTCCCACACTGAAAAAAGTCAAAAGATATCTATAGGAAAACTTAGAGAGAGTTGAAGGAGCACTTCTGAAAGCAGTGTCCTTACACCTTCTGGTAACAAAGAACTTATCACAGGTAATGAGCACAAGGGCTAGTAAACAGTTTGTTCCTGGGTGTCTTCTGAAATATTGAAAGGCTTTATTGGTTTTCTGAGCACCTTCTACGCAACTAAAGCTTTGTCTCTTTCTCATCTGTACCTGGGATGCTTTGGTGACACAGTCAGCATGCTTATTAAGTGACGTGTGTATATGGAGAGAGAAGTGCCACTGTCCCTGACAGAGAAAATATACAGGTGGCATTTTTTCTTCCATATTTCCTCTTGGTGTCTACTCTTGCTTATTCTTCCATCAGCCCACTGTTTCCCAGCCTTTGTTCAGCCTCCAAGAGCACTATCTGCTCTGAAAAAGTGAGCTAATTGTAAACTAATTGCAAACTCCATATTCCCTCCTCCTTCCTTCATTAAATCTGTTCACATCAGACAAGAAAATAAGGAGATAGTTTTTCTGTAGCTTTGAACTTCTGCAGCTACTATTAGACATTTGGATGTCTGGGCACTCAGCACCTCAGAAAATCTTTTTTCAGGTATTTAAAGTAATCTTTTATTGCGCAGTTGCTTCAAGCTGTGCATAAGCAGATAAACTGAGTGCATATTTTTCAGTGACTTACAAATTAGTAGATCTAAATACAGACCACTTCTGCAGCAAGGAAGTAAAATTCAAACATTTTAGATCGTGTGTATGTGAACTTTGAAAAACTGTCAATGTAAGACATAGATAAGTAAAATAAATCTGTCAGGAAAAGAGTCTGTACTATACCTTAGTGTTCTGTAAAACACATCAAGCAGTTTCTTGCACTGTGACTTTAACATCGGGACCTTAACCTTAGTAAATACTCTGCTTTACTAGAAATCAAGTGTTGATTTAATAATTGTGTGGTGAGCTGCTGCCTTCAGCTAGGCCATTTCCCTTGGCACCAGGCCATTGCTTTGAATCATCCTTCTTGGGATGTCCATGCCAGGCTACCTGAGGATCCCTAAGTGCTACATAGCCATTAATGCAGCAGTGGAGTAGCCAGTGAATAGGTCATGTTACCTCTGTTTTAGAGATGAGGTGGGCATGGGAGACAGAGGTTCATTAAAGGACATAGAAATTTTTTTTTGTGCAGCCAACAGTTCCATTGGCTTCAGCCCCAACATTTCACGATCAGACTCCTCATGGTGAACAGGAAAATGGGCTAGGCACAGGGCATCTCAGGGCACGGGGCTGGCTTGTAATAATGCAAATCATTAGCTTGTTGTTTCATAGTTTAAAAGGGCTCAAAGTAGCAAAATAACTGACTTGGTTTAGTTTAGAACCTCTGTCCTCTTCCTTAGCACTTTCCCAGAGGTCAGGATAGGTGACTGTCAGCAGTGGTTATCCACACCCTGCTTCCCAGCTTCCAGTACCAGCCTGGGCTGAACAGGCAAAGGTTACATTTCTGTCACTTGTTTTATATACTGGCTTCCTTGAAACAGCAAGAAGAAGAACACGAAGTGTGACTCCAAGGTAACAGATCCAATGTTTTGGCATGAGTATGGCAGGAGTATTTTATTTTATTTTTCAGTGAGATTCCACTTTGGTTGTTTGAGCATTTTCTTCCCCTCTGAATTTCTTTAATGTGGTTATTTTTAAATATTCTTTGATCATGCTGCCTTAATGTTGTTTATCTCACAGAGTGTAGCCCTTTGTCTCACAAGAGCAGGTTCACTCCCTCCCTGCCTTGACACATGCTGCTGAACCCAGCTGATTTCTTGCTGTGCAGCACATCTATTCCTGGTTTTATGAGTGGAAAGGGCTGTTTGCCATGTGGAGTCCAGCAGGGCTAATAGCATATTTTTTTCCCCTGAGCTGTTATCCCATTTGATTACTACCTGCCTTTTCTACTATTTTGCAGGCTATTTACATGGTCAGCTGGTAAGTGATAGGTAAGCTTACTGCTTATTGAATTCCTTTTTTAGGAGTGCAATTTGGGATGGACAGACCCCATATAAGGGAACTAAAATAATTTCCCAGGAATATGTAGGTTCTGACTCACATCTGTTATCAGGTTGAACAGCAAACTCCGTGTGCTATGTAACTTCATACAAAATATTCCCCTCCAAGAAGCAGCACGGTTCTTTATGGCAGAAGGTTCTGGAGAGATGATACAGCCTTGAGTAGGGAAGGTACAGCTGAAGTTGTATATTCATTCAGCTACTCCTCTGTGTCAAAGCACTCAGTTTCCAGGAGCAGACAGCTATAATTTTCACTCTTGACACTTACAATCAAAACCTCTTTACACATTTTTTCCAAGTTCACAATCAGCTATGTTTGGTCCCCATTGCTTTCATAGAAAATTTGGGGTAGGAGAGGTACTGATGATAGGCTTTCAAAAAAAAAAAAAAAAAAAAAAAAAAAAAAAAAAGGGTAAAAAAAGGTTAATCATTATCCTGCCACCAACATTAGAGGCAAACTTTAGAAGCTTCTGATAATGACCCATCTAGCCCCACATTCTACTGCTGAGAAGGAAGCTTCCTCCACTCATTCAGAGCATGGTCAGCAGTGCTTCAGTTGTTAATATTGTTTGATGAATTGTTAATAAAATTACTCACTTTGGACCAGGCAATTGTCGCATGTTTATACACCTCGTTTTTGTGTTTATACTGTATTTTCAGGGTACTCATTCAGAACTCAAACTGTCCTAATCCTCATATTCAAAGCTGAAACTTTGAAACATCCAGGATTACTCCCCGTGCTTTCTCACAAACCTTTCATCAATGAAGAAAATCAATGAGGATAATAACGCTGAAGAGTTCCTCAGAGGGTGTAATAAACATTATGAATGCAGGACTTTTGCTTTAGGACTCTCACCAATGTTTGTTTGGCCCATGTCCTATCTACTGACCAATCCAAGATCAATCTCTGCTCACCTTGCCCTCTGCATTGAGCTGTTGACTAGTGAAAAATAGAAGAAACCGATTTTAATAATTGAAGAAGCTCATGGGAAAAAAAAGAAAAAAAGAGATAGAAAGAAAAAGAATAAAAGGAAAATAAAAAGAGAAAGAAGAGAGAAAAATTCTCATGGGAGAAGCTCATGATCAGGCAAATTTCATTTCATTTCATTCCATTTCATTTCATTTCATTTCATATTTCTTTTTCCCATCAGAAACATCTCTGATAATATAATACCAAATTAAGAAGTTTGACATCTTCTTTAGTTTGAAAGTTTTTACTCTATGTCTAAGCAGCAAATAATTTCTAGATGCTATTTTCACTGTAGTGGCATAAGTAATGTTTTTAATCTAATTGACAAAATAAATACATCAGGAAAATGAGAACGAGAGCCATGTACCAGCTCCTTTTTGGATTGAGACTTATTCTTTCCAACACATCCCATGTGTAACTACTTTGACCAAGGGAAGAAGATGGTATGAAACACTGCTTCAAACACTGGTTCTGTTCACATCAATGTTTTGCCATGAATTTTAGTGGTAGAAGATTTCCCTTCCCTGTCCCATGTTTACTGCCGCTCACAATAGATCTTATTTGTGTCGTGTTCTAGTATGAGAGGTTGTTTTCTGAGGTAATTCACCATAATTCTAAGTGTTAAGAGTCTTCAAAGCTTTTTCGTCTGATCTTTACAACTATTTCTACTTGGTTAGCTTCGTGTGCCACAGAGAATTGTGCACCAGTGCTGACAGTGCTTCTGTTTTTAAGCCTTGATTAGTGGTGATGTAATTAACAGCAGTGACAGACACAGCTCTATGATTAGTCACAGAGTTATCAATCCTTGCAGTGAATGAGGCAACCTACATCTCAGAACTGGTGTTTCAGGCTCTCTTCACATTCAGGAAGACATCTTCAGAAATGCATTATTCAAGTAATATTTCAAAAATTGTTGTTGTGATGTAACCACTTTCTTAGCAAAAAAAAGGAAAAAAGTGTGTTAAAAGTCAACCCAACCATCATAATTTTGTCTTTTTAAAAAGGAGGGAAAGAAAGCAAAAGTTTTAGTGATGAAATCAGATTCTTGTGTAAATGCACACTTTGTAAAAGTATGATTTATGAGCTATAAGTATGAATGAAATAAAGATAGAACATAGCTACATAATGACCTAATCCGGTATCCCTCAGACCAAGAGAAAACAATTAAGCTTTGTTGCATTAATATGTGTTGAAAAAGAAGTACTGTTAGTAGTAGAATTGAAAAGGCTACCTCAAAACAGCTGCAATTAGCTGTTGCAACTTGCTGAACAATTTTCTGTCCTTATCTTTTAATTGTTCTTTCAACCCTTGCATCCTTTTCTTTTTGCATTGAGAAACAATGCAAAACATTTATTTTCAGGATTTTGAAGAGAGCTATAATTCATTTATCCTTAAAGAGAGTGTCAGTACTTTGCACAATGAGCTCTTGCTCATTTGCAGAAAAATTCTAGTCCTGTTAAACTGTGAAACTTATCACTGTTTTATGTATTAAAAACCACCAAATATAATTCATTTCAGTCCTCAAATGTCCTTGCTAAAACAGAAATAGCACTGAAAAATATTGACATTGGAGAGGCAGTCCTCCTATTAGTATTCAAATAAATCATTTAGCCTTTGGGAGTTCCTGCATGCATAGTCCTTATGCATTCAGGTAATGTCTTGTAAATCAGAACTAATTTTTGGATCTTGCTGAGGCTGAATCTTGTGTTGTGGTTAACAGGAAGTCCCTCTCCATGGGACTAAGGTCTGGCTGAGAATTACATAAAAGCTCTGTCTCGTGTGCAAATAAATACTTAATGGGAGTTTAAAACCATGATAAATACTTTGTCACCTTGGCCTTGCTTCTTTGGCTCAGATTTCTTCTAGTCACTACCCCAGCTGCCTCATGCCTTGCTATCTCATACTCCCCTTGCAGTTCCATTGCACAAAGATGGCAAAAGGTTTCAGAGTGAATTCATCTTGTTTGAGGTCTCCAGGCCTTACTGCTGAAGCTCTGTACACTTGTTTCTCTTCAGATAGTGTTAATCTAGGACTGCAGAATTCTCTTTCTGAGCAAGGGAAAGAAAACTCAAATTGATGGTCAATTCTCTCTTGTATCTTTAAAAATAACTGCATTATTATTCTCTGCCCCTTGAAACCTGGCTGCTTTTTCAGTATGATGGCAGGTCTAAGATTCAATTTTAGCTTGCTTGCTTTAATAATTGAGCAATTCTCAAGGTAGGTTTTTTTGGTTTTTTGTTTTTTTTTTACCAGAGAGCTGCTGCAAGTTGCTGCAGAGCTTCTGCTCCTGAAAGAGGCGGCCTTGACCGTGAAGATGCTAGAGATAGCAGGAGCTGGGTAGGCTCCAGAGCAAGACCACATTGTCCAAATTTGGCAATGGTTACCTTTGATCCTGGTATGAATCCTCCATTGTTGGAATGCAGTAAAAAGTTTTCACCTGTCCTAATTTTCTGGCTAGAAAAAAGGGGGTGAAGGTTTGTTAGACTTCTCTTTTGAAGACTCTTGGAAAATTATAACTCAAGGAACTTCCCTCCAGTTAATGAAGTATTTTGAAATGGAAATCCCCAGACCTCCAAGCCAGCTCATCAATTTTGAAATGAGCCACTATAAAAGGTCCTAGAAGAACTTAGAACAAACAAATTTTAAATTCCCCATATTTTTTCTCCTAAATAAAACACAAGATGTGTTATATGCACAGAGAATATATGAAGAGTGCATAAAAGCAAGGACAGTATTTTGGACATATTTTACATCTGTACCCATAGGCCACTGTTAGTCTATCTGGATAAGCGTTTTGAGGAAAAATTTGCAAAGCATCATTGAGGTTGCTTTGTGATCATTCATGCATGGGTTAATCTAGCCATAAAAATTGTAAAAAGCCCATAAGAAAATTATTTGGAAAAAAAATTACATTTAGGGCAATTGTCTGTTAGAGTGAACAGTCTTCCCCTTCCTGCTATCAAATAAAAAAATAGTCCTGTGGGCTTCCTGAGAACCTCTAGATCAAGGTAAGAGAGAAGCTGAGGGCAGCAGAGGGTTTCACTGAGAAGTGCCCTGAACGAAGGGAAAGCTGGAGACCTGATGGATGGTAAGAACAGGGACAGAGTTGTCATGAGAGAGGGGGCATCAAAATTTGGGCTAAGGAAGACTTTGCTGTACACTTAGCCATCAAGCAATTAGTGTTACTGGAATGCATTTGCTGGAAGGTACAAGCAGGAGGTAGCAAAGCTGCAGAGGCTGTTCTTGCACAGTTCTTTCCAAATGGTTTGTGGGCAGCCAGGACAGTACCACACTTGCAAAATAGGCTGCATATGAGATGTATTTTTTGTTCTTCTAGAGTGCAGACTGAAATAAGAAGTTTGATTGCCTTCTGATTAAAAAAGCTTCTGGGACTTGAACACTGGAGTGTCACCTCTCCCTCTCTTTCATTTCCCTGGGATGTGAACATGAGGCTCCAAGCATACATGCTGTCCCCCAGGAAACCAGATTTAGAGGGAGAAAGGAGAGGATGATATGAAGATCTATGACTAAAGGTGCCTCCAAATGTTTTATTTTTAAATAAACTCATATTCAAGTAAAGATACATAGGAAATGGGTAAAGTAAGTTTGGTGACACAGATGTCTGCAGCCACTTCCCTATCCTTTTAGTCTGTATGCAGCCCACTGAGTCTGGATCTTGCACTCTTCTCTCGTGGAAGAAGTGACTGCACTGCGTCTTCCTTTTTGTGTCCTTAGACCATCAGTCCTCCTGCAATATCTGTTGCCCATACAGAGACTGAGAAAGGATTTTAGGCATGTAATGCCACATAGTCAGACAAAAGCAGGTGAATTAAGATATGTACAACATGTTTGGTCTCTCTTGTTCATCAGTATTTATCACCCAGTGTTCATCTCAAATTGCTATGACTGAAACTTCCAAGAGTATTTTGAAAGACAGAGGTGTCTGTATTTCAAAACTGCATGATGAAAAGAGCCTCACTTCCCAGAATTTAGAATTATTTCTTACTGATGTGCTCTCTTCTCAGCACCAGATGTCAATTGCAAACACTTCTTATCAGACTGCAAACATTTGGAAAGACATTTTGTACTGAGTTAATTTACACAGCGTGCTCAGTTGTCACTGAAGCTCATTGGTACTGTGATGCTGTCCTTAAAGAACAACACTTCATATTTCTTATATTGAAGTGAGTAAATGTGCACTCATACACATCTGCAAAAAGAAGTCATGCTCTGAATGATGTGAGCACAGGAGACATCTCTTAATTCTTGGCTTTGTGTGCTTACCATTTTCTAATCTCTTTTTAAAATAGTACATTAGTTTAATACCAGCTAGTTACCCTGTCCAACAAGTTTTGTTTTCTTTCTTAATAAAAAGTTGGTTTGTTTGTTTTTTGTTCCGGTTTGGATCTTTATTTTTTTTTTAATATGACAAATAAAACAGTGCAGAACAAAAGGGCACACTTAATTGCATCAAAGCAGTCTCCATTTTTGCCACCAGCATGGTGGCTCCAACTATGCTGAAGCACTCACATGCCATAAGAAAAAGAAAAGGAAAATCTCATCAGTGACAGCTGTACAGGGATGATTTTTCACTCATTGGAGAGACTGTCATAACTCACAGTCCTAAGAGAGTGCCTGTTTCTCACTGTCACTGGTGAGATAAGCTATATCTAATGCTGCAACATCAAAGCTGCCAATTTTACATTTGCATTTAGTGCTACTGTTATGAATTAAATACACTGCCTGCCTGGTTTTGGTTTGCGGAGTATAAAGTGATGTAATTACATTAGAAGGAAAAAAAGGGTCCACTCAGAAAAAAGTTTCAAAGTGTGGGGTTTGGCATTTTAGGAACACTAGACGGGTATGGATTTAAATTATATGAATTTATATTTTATAAGCAATGCTACACTAAAATATATGCATTAGTGTATTGAGGTCAGTCTTATTCTGAAAAATTACTATAGATTTCCCTTGGATAGTTCAGTGCTAAATATAAAAGAAAATCACCAACCCATCTGCTGTAACTAGCATTGAAAAAAGGAATTTTCATTATTGGTGATGGAGGTGAAATATATATTTGTGACTGTAAGCAGTGGTGTGGTATGATTAGAATGAGAATATCCTGGTTGATTATCTGTTTGTTTAAATGAGGAAAAATGCATCAAGTTCCTTTCAGGTGGTGGACTATATAACAAAGTACCGATCAGGATTAAGCATCACTTCTTATTTTCTTTAAAAGACTAGTGAAGTAATTGAAAAACACTGGATAGAGTCTGTTGTACTAAAACAGCATAAATCTAAAGTGCAGGAGACAAACATACAATGGTTACACTTTTTCACTATCCATGTGTCCTATGTCTGAACTATTTATTAACTGAAATGTGAATGGGCAATGAAGGGCCAATTTATATGTTACACCAAGAGATGTATTATAACTGCCTTAGACATTGATTTCCTTCCTTTGCCTATTCTTGATTGGGATATACACACATAGAACAGCAATAATGTGGGGTTTCCTTATCAGATCTTGGATATTTCCCCAGACTGTCTGCAACCATTAACCTTGCATATTATCTGACTTTAGTGATTAGTACAAGCCACATAAAACCGTATTGATGGCCTGCCCTGGGTTAGAATGGTGAGCTGAATTATTGGAGGTTAGATTTTGCTGACTTTGTGATACAAATGATAGTATTATGCTAGTCCTGTGAAATTGCTAATTTGTCATTTCTTTCATGGTGTAGTCAATGATGTGGTACTAATGAATGAGCCACATAATTGTGTGATACTGAGCTGCAGCTTCTCGCCTTCTGCGCCGGTGTTAAGAGGAAGCGAATGTCAAGTCTCTCTTTGTTCACTCACTAGTTCCTCTTGCATTTCTGTGCCCTGCTGCTAGGTGATCAGAAACTGTGTTTGTGTTTAAAGTTAAGGGGTATTGCAGTTCTGTTTATAAGCCTGATTTTGGTTGTGCCCTTTACTTTTATGAGATGCTTTTGGTAGGATTCTGTCGCTTCTTTATTCGTGCAGTTCAGCAGTGAGAGGTGCGCGCTGCATCTGCAGTGAACTTCAGCCAATGAAGTCCTGAAACCCTCCAGGATCTTACTGTTGCTGCCATTCTGAGATCCCCTCAAGAAGTTTTTTTTCAGTGTATATCTCAGAGACTATCCAGCAAAAGGATTTGGAAGATAAACTGAAGTGGGTGAATTGGGTCAGTTTTTGAAACATTTTTTTTACTACTGTTCTACTGTTCTATTTTTCATTGAGTGCGAGGAGACCTAACTGCACCAGATTAACATTGCAGTACTCAAGGAAAATCCTTCTCATCCTTACGGTTACTTTGGTATTTCCTGTCTTTTATTTTTATTTTATTCCTTCTTATTCTCTAAAAATTTTATTACAAAGAAAAACGAGGATCAGAGGAGAAATGGGAAAAAAGGAAAGTAAGCCCACAAAAAAAAGGGGACTAAGCATTTCATTTTAATTGATAAAACAGAGTTCATAAGTACAATTCCAGCTTGTTTTATTTAATGCTTTTTAATGCTTACAAAATCATATAGTGTTTTATGTTGGAAGGGACATTAAAAGGCATTGATGAAATAACTGTACTGCTATCCCTTTTCTTTCCAATTGGCATAAAAAAGCAGTTGGGTCAGACCTTTAGTTTACTTGTTCAATGGTGGACATCCCTAGTAGCCTGAAGTGGGGCACATTCTCCTGCAGCGAGTGCTGTGGGGCGGCACCAGCTCTGGCACTGCTGCCCTCAGCAGCATTAGGACAGCCCCATGCCATCTGGTATTGTATCTAAAGTTCTAGCTTCAAAAAATAAATATTTGAGAGTCTCAATGTGCATTAAAATAAGAAAGAAAGACGGATACAGAATAAGAAATAGTATTTATTATAAGAAAAAAAAAAGAAAGAAAAAGAAAAATAATCACATTTGGTCAAGGAATTTGAAAAACAGACCCAGCTGGATTTTGAAGGCTTGAATCCCAAAAAGAGTGTGCAATCAAGATAGATCCTAGGGTTTACATTATTATAATTTTAAAAGAAAATCTAGTTTATGCTATTTAGATGCTTGTTGTAGGCTGTGTTGATGAATTTTACAGATTTGAAGTCATAGAATCTACTTTAGTGCTGCATGGTTTGGTCTGATATTAGGGTGATAAAAACAATGGTCTCCTCCCCTAGCCAGTCTGAGAATTTCAATATTGAGAAAATAACTTTGGAAATCAGCTTTTTAGCCTTCTAAATGAAAAATGGAAATATCAACATTTGTTAATGTCTGAAAAATGTTTTTCAGTTTTATTTAATAAAGACTTAGTGTCCAGCTGTTAGTGAGTAGTGCAACAAAAGTATCAAATTTACAGTAGCAGAAATACACACTGTCCAAATGAAAGTGCAAAGATCCCAATTAATTTCGTATGCTTAGATTCATTATAAGCACCTTCAGTCTTTTTAGGCTCATAATTCTGTTCCCTGGTTCTTTACCGTGTGCAGCTTGTAGTGCTGTGATGAGCTTTCACTGATGCCCTAGCTACATTTCTTAAAATGACACCAAGTATAAATAGTCTTCTTGGGTAAAAAATTGTGTATTTATTGTGCTGGTTTTCAAGCCAGTACTCATGCTATTCTAAAATGTATTGTTAACTTGTGTTTGGTGTCCTCCTCCTGTGGCCTCTGCCTTGCCTTTCCATGGATCAGGAGGAGCAGGAGCTGGACTCTTCAAGACTTGCAGTTGTTCTTTCAAGACTAATTCCCATGTTGCTGAGCCCCACCAAGGCCAAACTGAGTCTCCTGCTAGCATCCATCATCAGCTGTAATCTGGCAAACACATAATCTGTACGCTATGTCCCTGCCCTTGGGCATAAGCTGCAAAAATTTGTCTCTAAAAGTTGCTGAGAAGGTAGCTGGGTCTTTCACCAAATCTGCTCACTCAGATTCTATGCATATTGCTGCTGGGTCTTGTTGTGATGGCAGAGGATTCGAAGAGGACTGGCTTTTTAATGATTTATTCAAATAAAATAAGGATATTTTGACCCCAAATACTGTGCATTACTCGTTCAACTGATAGAAGAGGTTCCATTGTAGCTACAAATTATCTATTTTGTCCACAGTAAAATATAAAACATTTCTGTTGAAGGAAAATACAGCACCATAAATAATTAAAACTACTCCAATTGACTCTTTTGATCAATTTTAATCTGAGTTTAAATCACAATGGTCAGCCGTTTTACTTATTTTTTTAATTACTGATTATTTAGAGAGATTACTCTAAGCAATTACTAGTTAATATCCTTAATAGCCAGTTTTACCTGTAGTCCACTGCTATGTTGCTTCTGGTCCTGCTTGAAAAATATAATACACTCAGTATCAGATCACGTCCTGTATGTCCCCAGTATTAAAGAGAACAAAATGAAAGTAATATGAATTTCACTGATAAGGACCACTTTTCCTATGATTATAGTTCTATCAAAATGCACCAGTCTAATATTAAACACAGCTTTACATACCTTTGAAATAATGCAATTATATATGAGAAACCTTGTGTCTGTGATTAAGACAATGAGATCTGCCCCATGATGTTACAGGGAGAAGTCCACTTTTTTTTTGATCCAGAGAGGGTTTTTTTCTCTTCTTGATATTATTGAAACTATGTGAGGCAACAGCCCTTTTTTTTCCTGGAGGGTTGCAGTTGTTCTGCCAGTGATACTTGAGTTACATATTAAATGACCTTGTGGAGATTCCTGCTTTATTGTAATCAACCATTTAGCAGCAAGTGGATGGTGTATTTATGCCTCACAGTCAGTTTTTTCACTGACATTAAGGAACTATAGACCTTCTATATGCGTTATTGTTTATCGAACCATGTTTGAAGAAATTCGTCTACTGCTTTTTATTGATGGGAGTTTCTGGCTAACAGCACTTTAAATAAGTGGAAAATGCTCAGTTATCACCCAATGTGAACAGGATCAATAATAGTTTAGTAGTGTCTGATAATTGCAGTGGCTGTTATATACAAGAGCTTGCATCGTCTTGAGTGACTCTTATCAATCCATTGTCCGTCATCATCTGATAATCAGACCGAAAATATAGTAGGGAATTATCCTTTTTTGAATCAAGCTTGTGAAAAACATTTGAAATAATGGTAAAAAAATTCTTATTGTTCCACTCAGCAGGGAGAAAAATTTAGTATCTGGGTGACTATGGTGAGAAAGGGACAAAAAAAATCCTGTGTGCACTTGCTAAGTAGAAAAATGTGTATAGCACAATTACATGAGGGCAAAATATTTTTGCAATATTTGGAGATGGTCTTAAAATATTTTCAGTTATATTCTGAAGGAGTCATGACCCTTTGTAGCTCTCAGGACTATGCTGGTGGCTTGAAAGGGAACCACAGGACACCGATGGCAAGAAAGGTATGCTAGAGTGCAGCAGAGTGCAGCTCTTGTTGCTTTGTTCCCAGGGCCAGCAGCATCTTCCCTTCACACACAAACAACCCAATACTGTGAGGGTGTGCAGCTTTCTGTGTTCCCTCCTGCTCTTAGAAGTAATCTTGCTCTGGGACACAGAGTTCACTTGCAAAGCCAGAAATATTCATCTCTCCGCCTCTTTTTCCCATGGCTTTTTTTTAATACTCCAATCATCTTCCTGCTTATGCTTCTCTCTTAATTTTCCTTTTCCTTTTTGAATTTATATTTTTCCTTGTTACTTGCAGAAACACATATAGCCATCCTTGGTTTCATGACCTTTCTTTTCTGCTGACAACAGGCAGAATTTCTAGAAATCTGTCTAGGCACAGGTTTTTATATTGCTGTGCCCCATTAGCTAAGAGAAGGCTTTGTCTCTTTGCATATTTGTTCTAGGAATTAAGAAAAACAAGCAAACAAACAAATAAAGCAGTTAAATTTTATGTCTTTCTGTAGATTCTGTAGTGGCTCTACAAGTGTGCTCTGTTATTAAAAGAACTTGATGGTGGCTATGTTGTCTACCAGCATCAACATCATGTTTTCTTTGGGATAAGTTTACAGCTTTGGTGTCTGTTTATCAGGCCACCTCTTTGGCAGACACATAACTTAGGGGCAGAAGCACAACCTTGCACTCTTGCCCCTTACTGTTGTACTTTTGATTGCTGAATAGTAAAAAACAGAAATTCCTAATTCACAGGAAATCAGAAAGTCTCATATTTCAACTTGCATTCCCTCTTGATTTACTACCCTGCATCTCTGAGAACAGTCTGGCTCCATCTGCTCCATAACCTCCCACTAGGGAGCTGTAGATAGCAATAAGGTCCTTACCTTTGTCATCTTAAGGTCAAGCAAGCTGGCTCCTTTAGTGTCCCCTTGTACATCAAGTGCTCCAGCCAGCTGGTCATCTTGGTGGCTCTGTGCTGGAATTGCTGCAGTAATGTCAATGTCATTCTTCTGCCACAGATGTGATCTTGCCTGTGCTGAGTAGAAGGGACAGACCAGCTCCCTTGACCTGTGGATTGTCCTCTTGCTGGTGCAACCCAGTATTTATTTGTTCTTCACTGCAAAGACAGTGCAAAGACCTTGTGTGCAAAATGAGCATGCTATGATGTGAGGGCATAAATTGTGTTCAATTATATCTAGTCTTTGGCATTAAAGTTGTGATCTTTGAGAATTTTTCAGAAGTATGATATCAAGTCATATCTTAGACTACTGTATTCAGAGTATCTCAATTTAGAACTTATTGAATAATTTTTGTAGAAATCTTAAGTAATATTTAAGCCAAAAGCTTCAGTTACCCTGGTTATACTGTCTTTAATAAAATCATTTGTCTACTTTTGAATAAAAACTTGATTTCTTCTATATGCCTTGCAATATGAAAAGCTGAGTTAAATGCAGTATTTTTGCACCTTGCCATGCAAATACCCTCTCTTCCTTTTTGTTATTTAAAAGGCAGTTTCAGACTTGAGTGTGGTCTGATCTCCTGGGCAACTCAGAATGGAATGAAATTACAACAGCCCCAATTCCCTGAGAAAGAACTTTTTACTGAGCAAATAGGAAACTTAAACTCCCCTGTCTGACTCAGAAAGATTCCAAACTGATGAGTATGGGTCTCCATTCAGGTAGATAGCCTGGCTGCATCCAGACCAGTTAAATAACTGTTTTACCTAGTCTTTTTATCTTGTAATTGATTTTCCTCTATTGCCTACTGATTACAATAAAGTTTCATTTTTCCTCTGCAGCATTGTCTTGGAAGGTGGAAATAAATTCCTTCTGGATCTAGTCTCTGCTCATCCCAGAGCTGCAGAGCAATATTGAGTTTATCTTCTCCCATTTTTAATCTAGGGCTGCCCGTCTGTCAAATGAAAGGCATTGAACAATCTGAGCATGAATAGAGGGTTTCAGCAGACCCATACAACAAGCTGCCTTCAACCTCTATGACCAGGAGGTAGACCAGCCTTTTCTACCATCTTTGTTGTCCAATATGTTGACAGCCTGATCTCTGATATCCACAGAGGGAATGGGAGTTGTGCTCTTGTATTTTAAATCCGGATAAGTGAGTGTCAATTGTCAATCTTACAGCTGACCTCCAGGATAAACACTATAATCGAAGAGCATTGGAAGGTTATCCATTGCTCACGTCCTTCATAGAACCATAGAATGGTTTAGGTTGGAAGGGATCTTAAAGATCATTTGGTTCTAACCCATCTGCCATAGGCAGGGGCACCTTCCACAAAACCAGATTGCTCAAACCCCAGCCTGGCCTTGAACATCTCCAAAGATGGGGCATCCACAGCTCTTCTGGAGAACATGTTCTAGTGTCTCATCACCTTCACAGTAAAGAGTTACTTCCCAATACCTGAATCTACCCTCTCTCAGTTTGAAGTCACGCCCCCTTATCATTACATGCTCTTGTGAAGCATCCCTCTCTAGCTTTAGGGCAGGATAAGCTGTGCAAGTGAACCCAAGGCCCCTCTGAGTTAATAGTTTCCCTTTTACCACAGGGTGCAGTTCACAGGGGTAGAGAAGAATACAAAAATGCATCTAAACTAGAAGTGAGTAAAGGCTTGGATGCGAAAGGGGTAAAAGAAACATCAAATGCTCTTAAGGAGCAATTCCAGGTTTTAACAAATTCATCAGGAGTCATGAAAGCAGTAAATGGAAATTTTACAATTATTAGTTTTAGAATAGGGATTTCTCCCTGGCACTGGCACATTTGTTGGTTTCTTTGTTTGTTTATTTAGAAATGGGAAGCTCCTTTAACAGAGGTGATGCACAACAGGACAGAAGCTGGCATCCAAGAATGTTACAGTCATATATTCTGTCTATAACAAAACTTTTCTTTCAAAACTCATGATATCCAGTAAAGGTTTTAATGGAAGTTTCTTTAGCTAAGTTCATAGATGTTTTTCAGTGAACAAAAATGCATTATATTTAGTTGACTAATCCTTTCAGCAACTCTTATGTCCATTTTTAGAATCTAATCCCCTGAGATATATCATTCATTTATTTCACTGGGTTTAAGGTCTGGGGCAGATTTTTTGTTTTGCTTTGCTTTTTTTTTAGCATTTGGGAAGCTGTGAAACTGCCCCTCGTGTTCTTTACACGACTATTATTTATCACTCATTTAATGCTGCATCAGCCCCTATCTTCCAGAGTTGTGTGGGAGTGCACTGGAGCACTGCTCCCTTACTAGTGACATTTCTGACTGAAAATACAGTTGCAATATCTCTATCCAACTTTACTCCAAGGTGCTACTGAAGACTGCCATTTCTAAGGCACCATTCATCATCCAGCTTGGCATTTGCTGAGACAGTTTCCTGCAGCTGCAATTAGTATTCTAGTTCATTTATTTATTTATAATTCTGGCTGCTCAACAAATGGCAAGATCAGACAGATTTGATATGGAGTCTCCCTATAAAACACCAACATTATGAAGTTAAATGTGTCCTTGTGTGAGGTTCCACCATAACTGAAGTACAGTGTAGCATTTAGGGCTCACAAAAAGAATCACAGATATTTAATTTTTTTTGCAAGCATACTTGTTCAGAGCAAAATTGGATCTGGATATAATTTTTATTACTCTTAGTTTTCAACTGATTTGCAGCAGGGAGATGTGTAACTGTCTCAAACAACCATAGGTCAAAAAATTCAAGGAAAACATATTCTGCCTTGTCACACATATTCCATTGATATATGAAGTAACATACCTCTGTGAAGCAGATGCATACACTAATGGGAGCTTTAACTGTTGATTTCTCTGGTTCTGTCACCATTATATTATTACTTAATCACAGCTTTTTGTGTCAAATTTACCCAAGAGTATTTTTAATAGAAGCATAAAAGAAATTTAGTGCTGGGTATGAAAAGAAAAGGAATTGGGGTCCGGTCTCTTTCACAAATATTCCATAACAAAGTAATTCTTTAAAGGGATTTCACGTAGTTCTGGGAGAATAAAGCAAATGCTTCAGCATAATTCTGGTCTTTCAGATAATTACACAGTTAGATATGATTTACATTAGGTGATGTTAGTTTACATATGAAAATATGTGAAGCATTCCCAAGGAGTAAGAACAGATCTATATAACTGAAAAGATTTTTAACAAGCCCATGCTCCCCCTCCATTAAATAATAAACCAGAAATAATGTGTAAGTGTTAGAGCTTTTGTGATATGTTTGAGAGCCTTTCTTACAAATTATGAATAAAATTAACCGCTACTTATTCTCATGCATGCTATCAAGTTTTTAGACACTAATACATCAAGGTTTCTCACATGACAGCATACTAATACATGTATATCATTAACATTCACAAGACACAAATGAACACATCTAAGAACAAATATGCAATTGATTTATAGAAGAGTTTAAAAAGTAAATTGGATCATTATGAATATGTCTATTTTTGGATTTGTGAAATAAAAATTAGGATTATCCTATTAATGAAGCATGGGAAAAATTTTCTTGCTACAAAATTTTATTAAATAAAGTTTTTGTTTGCACATATCACAGAAACATTTAGTATGAAAAAGACCTCTGAGATCGTTGAGTCCAACCTTTAACTGATCATTACCTTGTCAATTCGAACACTGCACTAAGTGCCATGTCCAGCTGATTCTTGAACTCTGCCAGGGATGGTGACTCCACCCTTTCCCTGGGCAGCTCATTCCAATGTTTAACAACCCCTTCTGTGAAGAAATTCTTCCCAATGTCCAACCTGAACCTCCCCTGGTGCTACTGAAGACTGTATCCTCTCATCCTGTCATTACTTGCCTGGAGGAAGAGGCTGAGCCCCACCTGTCTAAAACCTCCTTTCAGGTGCTTGTAGAGGAATGATAAGATCTCCTCAGAGCCGCTTTTTCTCCAGGATAAACAACTCCAGCCCCCTCGATATGACTATTTCTGCGTGTCCCTTAATATTTTTTAAGATGCACAAAGAGCATAAAAGTGGTGAGAACTATAGTAAATTTGGGTTTTCTTTCCTGAAAGGCAGCGTAGCAGAAAAATGAATGGACAATAGCGAGTCTTTCCAACCCAATCCAAAATCATTTCCTCAATTGATTCCTTCACTCCAGTAATATGAGTGAAGAGGTTTCAGGGGAATAAAGACTGTAGGAATGACTCCCTTTGACAGCAACATGTCTAAGAGAGATCTCCCTCAATGCTGCCATAATGAAAATATGGTTTATTTTTGGCACATCTAATTATCTGTTTATACTTTACAAACCATTCTGAGAGCACTTTTTTTTTCTTTATGCTGACACCAGGGACATTTTCCTAAAAGTGTTTAAAACTATGTGCATCTGATACGGAATATGGATATCATTGTGAAACAATCAAAAATTATGCTCTACAACATGACATGTATCAGTACTTCATAACTTGTGTTTATAATATAATACAATCAACCACTCTACCTAGTCTTGACAGTTAAGGTTGCCACTTCTATTTCAAATGAAAGGCAAACCTGACAGATGAGTTAGAAGCAAGCCTCATAGCCACTTGCTTCCTGAACTTTATACTTGCAGAAATAAAAGATGCAGGGATATTAAAATTATTAAGATGTCGTCTAACCACAATCACTAAAATTAGAAGAAAAAATAGGAATCACATATGATGTAATGGTCTTTTTTTTTCCCACTTGCTGTCCTGCACTGAATTTGTGCAATGAATGATAATTTTATTTTTATTATTATTTTAAGTTTAAATAAAGAAATGGTATTCTCTGCTTATTCATGTGTGTTGTTTATAGGAGAATGAAACATTCAGAGTTAAAGGTGTGGTCTATGTCTTCAAGATTTGTTGACCAGACATACATATGAATATATGTACATCACTCTGGGTAGGGTCCTCTTCTTTTGAGACATAAAAATTGCTTGATGAGAAGACCAGCAAACCCCCAGATAAATACAAGACCAAATGAAGATCTCAGATTTTAAGAGGAGTATACTTTTGGAGTTTTTTTCTACTTCCTTTGTTATAGCCACATATACCTGACACAGGTACAGTATTGATTTGCCTACTGGTGGTGAAGCTGGCTTTTTGTTCATCTAGTGGTTGTGTTACCCTAAAGCTGCATGTCTGTTCATCAAAATCAATTCTCTTTTGATTTTTGCAGCAGCAGAGATGGGTCAGCTAACAAATGACAGAGCCCTATTCATGAGCGATGTAACAAAGCGATTGTTACATTACAAGTACAATATTGTAGGAATTTAACAAAAAAAGCACAAGAACACAAATTTACTGCATCATTTACTGTCACGTGATTTCTCAGACCTCTTGAATGTCCATAATGCAGTGTTCAGACTAAGCTAGTCACACTAAGAGAAACACACTAGGTTCAATATTGTATAGTTTTTCAATTAAAAAATGTTCTTAATTTACATGTATTTCCTAAAATTTTGCAATAAATTCAAGAACACCTTAACAGACCAAACAAAACTTGCCCCACATTACTTGCAATGTCATCTTCTATTTGTTTTAATTACTTAGAACTAACTATACTCATTTCTCCTGTTGAGCAGTTACAAGTGCCCCTTGAAAGTCTGGCTTGACTGCAAAGCTCAGAGAGAATCAAGATCTGCTTGATAATTTTGCAGAGATTTTTACCAGCTCAGTGCTGACAACTGACGCAAATGTATGAATTAGAGGGAGGGTATGAATTAACATTTTCAGGAAACAAAATTTTAATGCTGACATTTTTTCCTGAATGAGAGTTTGTATTTGAGCAAAACTAAGCTCACATAGACCATAGATGTCTCTCTTTGCAGGCGTTTATCAAATGAATAGCAAATCTGCACATAAAAATCCAGTTTAAACACTTCAACTTAGACACAAACATAAATGTGAAAGTTTTCCTTGGAGTGGGAGTGTCCTTACTTGTATCCATATGTAGAACATCCTAGGCAGTTTTAGCTCTGTTGTACTGCAGTAGTTACACCCAAGTTTGGAAAACTGATGACTTACTGGTTGGAGTATCTTTTGGATGCCGCAGAATTTAAAGAATTATCCTTTTGATCTCTGTTTGCAACAGCTTGATGCAGTGTTTTAGGAAAGCAAGAATTTAGCAAGCTGATTGAGCTAGTTCCCTGTCTTTGATGGTTGTTAGCTTTTGTCTCAAGCTAGATACTGTCACCTACTCAATACCTAACTACCAGAACAATTGTGCCTAAGACCGGCATGCTTGGAAGAGTTTTGTGCCTAGGAAGTCCTTTAATCAAGTTTTCCGAGCTTTTCTCTCTAGCTAAGTTTTTTTCTTCAAGGAATTATAGATGTTTATTTAGCTTTAATGTGGGGCAGAAAAGACTTTCTCATTATTAACTTGTCTGAGAGCAGTTTGCAAATATTGCCAGGTTGGTGAAGAATACTTTTGGAAGTATTGAAGGGGGAGGCATACAGCTTCTGGCAGGAGGCAGCCTCCAGCTCTGTGGGCAGTTTTGCAAAGTCTTTTCCTTCTCAGTATGCTCAAAGGGTTTCCAAGTGCAGATTTAGTTCTCCTCATCTGCACTGGTGGCCAAGACATGTTTCTTGGACATGTGACATGAGTGGGGCCTGTGTGACATGCTGGCACCCTCATTGGAATTGGACTGAATATACCCCAAATGTTCTCTATCACCACAAGTCTAAGGATAGGGCAACTATTAGACCACTTTGGGCTTGTTCTTGTCAGGGTTTTTTTAATTGCTGAAGAGCTCAAAAGAGAAGCAATTGCTGTTCGTCAGTCAAAGGGCATAAAAATGCAAACAGTGACAGTATTATGTCTGTATGGATATATGATTTGCATTTAGATTTATGCAAATAGCTGTGGAAATTTTGTTAGCACTTGGCTTTCAGTAGGTTACTGGTATGGCTCAGGATGTTGCAAAGTTTGAAAAGACATATTTTAGTTAGTTCCTTTAGTCACAGAAGTAACTCTTGTCTGCTTAGCCAATGATATTAGTCACTATTCCTTTTAAATATTTTTGCAAGATTTTAAGCAATTTCTCCCAATTAGAATCTCAAACCTGTTTGGTTTTGGACCCAGTAGTATCAAACATGCAGATATTTTTTGTTTGGGTTTTTTTTACATGTGCTTATTCTTGCGTGCTTTAGTTTATATGCACAGAAACATCAATTTGCTGATCTCTTCTTCAGGGGGATTAGGTGTCAGTATCCAGGACCATGTTGGGACAGCCTTTTCACAGCTCTTTAAGCACAGAATAAAAAGCCTTATTGATTCTAGTGAAACACATAAGACATGGCTATCATTATTACATATCCATTTATCCTCTGGCGTTACATTTGTCTTACAGACAACACTCTTTAACTGAGGTGTTGTCCAGACATCTAGCAAAATGCATTGCTCTGGGAGATGTGCTACTATTTGTGCACTCTACTTCAGTCTTATTCCTGATATGAATGGGAATATCACATTAACTTCATTTGCCACAGACTAAGCTTGCCAGGCTTGGTTGAATATATATTTCAATGTTCCTTTGGGAATTGTACAGCTTTGATGTGTCTTTTCCTTAGTCCTAGTTTAAGGTCATAATATCTACCAGTATTTAATCACAGTCGATGCATTCCCTTTGCCTATTAAATCTTTTCTGAAATGCTTAATAACATTTGTTTCTTCTCTAATAAAATGTCCAAGTGCCATTCCTTTTCTCTGGCACACAAGTGATTCAACTTGGGATCTGCATGGTGCAGAGATTCTGGGAGTTTATAAGGGCAATTTTTTTTCTCCCAGCAGTCTCCTTCTGGGGAGTTTGTCGGTTTGCAAGCTATAATGAGTAGTAGGTTAAAAGAAAAAGGGCATTTTAGTGGAGGACGGAATTAAAATTCAGCAGCCTAATATCAGCAGTAGTTTGTAACAGGGCCTTATAAAAGGCAGCTCTCTGTCTTTTATTTTTGTGTGTGCACTTTTATTTCCTTTGATATCAGCAGGGGAATTTTCTCTGCAAGACCCATTCCCATCTCACTTTTCTGCTTTCAGATCCCTGCTGCTCAGGGTTTTCTCCTTTCATTTTGATATATGTTATATTCTTCAACCTTCCCACTTGAAGTTTGTAGGAAGCTCGATATTGCCCTTAAAATAGAGAACACAATTGACGTCAAAACTTCTTCAAGGAGTAGCCCAGTTTTTCATATATGTTGAAAAGAATTCTTCCACTTACTGGGAGGTCTTGGCAGTTGTCGAGATGAAATCTTCTGGACATTACTATGTCTAATGAAAATTGCACTAGAATGGTTAACTTACTACTTACAGTTTCATTTGAACCTTATCTTTAACAAGAATGTGTTTGCGTATTTTATAATTACACAATAATAAGACAAAATTATGGGTTTATGTATATACACCTATCGCTAATGCTGCTATTGATATTTTAAAATGTGTTGTAATGAAGCGCTGCTCAGATCTTTGCCTTCCATGTGATGTGGCAAGCTCCCTAGTTTAATTTGAAGCCAGTTCTTTTCTGTGCTTCCAAGGGCAGACTAAAAAGCCAGTTAGGTACCTCTGCAGAAGTGGGGAATTTCTTTCTAGATGCTGATCATAGTGTGATTAACACGCACAAACAAAAATGGATTTTAACTTCCCATGTCAATTCCCTCAAACTAATTTCTGTCCCTTCTTTGTCTTTTTGGTGACCCCAGGGTGGGCTGGCAGGCAGCATGCAGGGGAGGAATGTGGTTATGCCACACAAGCATCCAGCAGTGGCCTCCGGTGCATTTCTGGCTGTTGCAAATAGATGGCACTTTTGACTTGTACTAGAGCAATTCAGTTAGGATGCAAAGCCTGAAAAAAACCCCACTTGCTGGGGTTTTTGTAAGTCAGGCACATATTTATTATTACTTATATAGGGGCAAAAGAAATAAGGCAGATTCAAATAGACTGCCATGTATATCTCAGGCAATGAAAGCTTAAAAACACAAAAAACTAAACAGTAGAATGGGCAAATCAAGTACATTTGTAACATATTTTCAGACTCATCCTCTGGATTCTCAGGGCAAGGTGGAAGAGAATTATCTTTTAATACTGAGACGCTTTAAATGTGAACAAGGCAATTGCCACAAAAGTCTCTTATTTGCTGCTTTTCTGGTCTACACGTGTGCACACAGAGACACACACACACACAGGGGGGAAAAAATCAGCCTGTTGTCTTGCAAGTGTTACTTATCATATTAATTAAAATCTGGTGACACGATAACACCAGCAGCTGTGTGGGAAAGCGAGGGAAATTAACAAACGTTTGATTTGTTGTGTTGCTAATGTGACACTTATTATACAGGTCACAGTAAAACAATACCTCAGCCAAAATATGCTAATACTGGTGGAGAACTGTTGCAGTTGTAAAAACATTGATGTTTATTATAATGAGACAAAATAGCACATTACCTTTAGCAGAGTGAATTGCTGCTTCTCAGGGCAAGCATAAAGTATCTCTGAAGGTTTAATAATTAAAAAAAATCCAAAACCACAGAGACAGAATAGTGAAATTGTTATACATATAAAGCCAGTAAAAAGAAAACAACCTCGTGTATGAAAAGGATGTAAAGCTCTTAGAAAGCAAAATACGTAATTTCTAGCGGGCACAGATTAAATGGAGCATGCCTACAGCTTCTTCATTTAACATTCCAAGGAACTTTATTACAAGAACAAAAGAAAATGATTTAGTAAGATACAAGTTATGCTACAAAATACCTGTAGAACTGGAAATGTAATTACATTTAAAAATGGATGTATTAACTGCTCTTTTTTCCCTGAGGAAAACTAATATGTAAACTTATTTTTAATGGTGGCTTATATCCAATCAACCGCTTTGATGACATTTCTAAACAAAGACCTTTGGACTTTAAATAATTATTCCCATGCAATTGTTGGATCATGTATAATTGCTTGCTCTTTAGTATGTCTTCACAAATTTAATTGCACTATAGTCTGGATCTGAGAGCATTTTCTATATATAGATACATAAATAAATTTACAGAATTCAATCCTGAAGCAGGAGAAATTCTTCCCACAATTGGAGTAAAATTAAGAGTATGCATTCAGCATTTTGCAGCTATTTACGTCTTAACAAGAATAATTTAATTTTTACCTTTTCAAAGATTTCTTTCATTTTCAGTCTATTTTCTCAATTTTTGTACCATATTTTTGAGCTCAAGGAAGAATTTTTATTTTTTTTCTTACTGTTGTTTTGATCATTTTACTGAAATGGGGTGTATGAAGTCAACCATTTGTTTGACAGTCTTTGACAGCAGATTATGTAGATTTTGCCTGACAGAACACTAGTCATTCGGAACTGAATTCCGAGTGAGCAGTCTAGATCAGAGGTCAGCCTGCGGGGTACAAATGGGGAACAGATATTTCACCTTGCCATATGAAAGGACACAAAAAAGCAGACAAATCATAAACCGGTGAGAACTAAAAGGTTAAAGCAGAGTTGATGCAATTACACAATATTTACAGCCTAAGATTGTGCTAAAGTCCTTTTGAACCTGCTGCCCCTCCAGTTCATGGAGGAAGCGGGCTCTGATTTGGAAGCTTTCCCTGAAGAAGTGAAAGTGCACTCTTTAAAGATCTGCTCTGTGCCAAAATGCTCAAATATATCTGTTCTCACTTGTGTTTCCCATCATTCACCTTGGTTTCAGTTTCAAATGGGTATCAAAGTACCTATGTGCACATTCCAGAAAATAGTTCCCTATTACTCCCCTTTTTCAGAATAATACCAGCAAGGTGAAGGGGGGCAGGGGAGAGAGGGGAGAGAAGAAAGAAGATTGTTATCTAGGGCAAAACTCAGGGTATAGAACATGGGGAAAAGACATTTTGACTTTTCAGATGAAAATTGCCATGTGCAAATATGTAATACTGAAACATCAATTTAAATTATTAGAATAAATACTAGAATAAAAATAAATCTTGGAGGGAAAAAACTCAAACAAACCCAAAAAAGTGATCTATATTTAGTCGTAAATGGACATGACAGAAATTAAACCAATTTTCAAATATTTTAAGCTCTCAACAAAACATTGGTTTTTTTCTGTTAGTGATCTCTAGTATCAATTACATATACAAAACAAAACTTGCATGAGCATTTTGGTTGAAGATTTAAAAAGATAATAAATACTAGATCAAAAAGGTGGTTTGTTTTCATTTTTTTTACTTCTGAATTACTTGTAGTAGGAGATCACTGTCAGAGAAACATTACTGTAACATTTATTATTTATCCTTATCTATGACACTCATTCTTTTATTAATGTTGTCCAAAATATAGAAGAAGTCAAAGAGGAAGAGGTTAAAGAAATTCCGGAAAGTGATCAAGTTCTGAAGGTTTTTTGGAAAATATGTTTAAATTAGACAGAGCTTTAGTGAAAATCTCCACCTTACACAAGTATGAAAGAATGTCTCGACATGTTCAGAGAGGTTAAGGATACCTGAATCAATAACAAAGATGCCAAGAGAACAATTTAAATCTACTAAGTAACTAAAATCCTAAAACCATTATGTGGGGAAAAAAAAGAGAGAGAGAAAAAAGAAAACACTTAAGGCTGATGAAATATCAAGGTTTATTATTCTATTAGGCTTTGACAATGAAATGAAATACACAGACCTTTAACAATGTTATTAAAATAAAATTTCAAAGCTTGATTTTTCAATCATGCAGTCAAAGAAAGGAAGACATTTTACAGTCATATCCTGTAGAGTATAGGAAAGTTCTCTGTCAAAGCTGTGTAACATTTTGATTAAGTGCTTGATAGATTATAAATATAAGTCAGAGCTAGCAAGACACTGTAATAAATGGATCGTCTAAGAATGACTTGTGATCAATTTCAAGTTGCAGAAGTGTGTGATATTTCTTCCTTACATATACTCTCCTTAATGATGCCTTCAATTAAATGTGTGTTGTTTTGCCTGTCTGTAGGTGCTCAGTGTAGAAATTTAGACCTGTGCCTGTATAAATATATGTACACACACATGGATATACACATACATATGTTTGCTCACCCACATCTCCTTAGATACAGCTTCAAGTAGAGCCTTCTCTCGCACAAGATTTTTGTTTTGCTTTGGTTTCATTATTTTCATTTATTTTGCATGTCATTAGACTATTTAAATCGGTGGGAATACCTGCCATGGATGCCTTTTGGACAAGCAGAGCAGACCTGAAACCCAGAGACGATTCCATAGGAAGTCAGTAGCAAATGCAGCGCTGCAAAAAGAGAAATGCAGAATTACAGTGAGGAACAAAACACTCTGCTTTTTACTGCTGTGCCTCATTTCCACTGCAGCATAACTTTGTAAGAATTTTTCTGAGGGAAAAACATTTCGGTATGAACTGGGCACTAGCTGATTCAGTGCTCTCAGCTTTTATTACCAGTACTGTTCATTGAAATAATATAATTTATTGATATAATTTAACCTCTCTCATATGAATTGTTTGAAAGCAGCCAGTCTCTTAAGTACTATTGATCTATGCTCTATCCTGATTTTAATGATCCCTCTTGTAATACTGTCTCTGGAACCTACTCTATTTGTCCCTAAGTACCTTAATCTAAACAATTACAATTATATTCATTATAAATATACTCCATGTAGTACCTAAAAAATTTGACTCTTAGCTGAAATTAACTTGTCATTATCTTTTTCTGAACGGGGAGAAGCCAAAATGACAAGAAATTACTAGAGAAAGAAAATTTCCAAAGGGTTTATCTAACAATGGAGAGACACTTTCCAGTGAAAGTTATACCACACAACATGTTTTAAATGCATACAGTCAATACTATAATAAGTTTACATTCAATTGCTGATTCATAGGTCACTGGTCACAAATTATAATCTAAAATTACTTTTTTATGAATAAACTCCAAAGCTATGCAGTGTTTTCATATATCAGGGTCTTTACAGTTCATTGGGAAAGATTCTTTATCAATGCAAGCCTGATAAATTTGGGAAGATGTTAACTTTTATTGCTAACATTTGTTTGTTTAGTTTACTCTAACATGTTGTACAGTGTATTTATAATAAGCAATAGACCAGCAATAATAGGAACTTTCCTTTTGAAATGTCACAAACGTGCCATTCCCTTTAATTTTTCAGATATATGGGAAGTGGTGATAGAAGGAGGGGGAGTGCCGTTCAAAATATGCAATTTGGGGTTTAGGAAGAGTTTTTTAAAAGACCAATTTCCATATATCAACACTTCTCAGTGAGTTCCATGAAACATTTTGATATGATTTACCAAAAACAGTTTTTGCATCAGGAACATTACAGTAGCTAATCTGCATCTGTAAAGAGTGGGAAATGGAATCACATTATATATAAATGCAATGCAAAAAAAGAAAAAAGTTAATGCAACATTATGGTAGGAAATTTAAATGTACAATAGTGAGGATATTCAAAGTTATGGTTCCCACAGCAACAGCAATTCAATTTATTTATGTTGCAGCTTTATATATGTTTTATTCCTTAAAGGAAAACTGATTTATTTTTTCTCAACTATATAGGATAACATTTACACACCAGGAAACATTTGTCTCTGAGATGAAACTGTGAACACCAAAGATATACATTCAGTAACATTGGGTATTTCTGACTGTAGCCGGGGAACTGCCTTTCTCATTGTAAGGTGAGAGAAATTTGAGAGAAGGATATTTAAAATAGTGTGCAGTAATTTAATGCAGTTAACTCTTTAATTGATGACTTATCATGAGATTTGCTGGAAGTACATGAATATTTCAGCTAGAACTACTTGAATTTTAAGCATTAGGCTTTTGCTTAAATATTAAATACTCTTAGTTATTTTGCGTTTAACTTGACCGGAGGCTTTCTAATATGTTTTCTATTGAGCTTTTATGCTGGTGGGATCTTCCATGATATAACCTTTCAGCAAAAATTCTGAATTGTATTATAAGCTTCAGAAGAACCTACTAAGCTGATTTCATCTCTCTGTTCTAAAGATAACAGATGAGAAATAACCAAAAAGCATTAGCTTTCTGTTGCTATCTGTATTTGGCTGCATGCTTCACCATCATATCGGGTTTATAGTAATGAAACAGGAATCTCATTTTCATTTCACTTTCCTTGAATAAAATTAACTCATTACAAACCTATCATATCCTGTCATTAGGCTACTCCCATGTGTATCATTAGTCCAGGGTGGACCCTGAACCTTGGGATTCCCCCACTGCAGATTTCTAACACTCAAGTGGCAATGCAATTGTTAACGTGTTTTTGGGTACCAATCCCTACAGAGATGCTTGAAGCACTCTTGGTTATAAGCTACATTCAGAAATCCCAGTTTCTGTCTGTAGCTACAGCACACAGAAGCAGTGCAGCTGTTAGTAACAGGACAACTAAAGTGTTTCCATTTTATGTAAGAAGGTTTATGAGGCATGTGGCACCTGCTTCTCCGCCACCTCCCAGGGGAATTTTGCCTTTAGTACAAAATCCATCATGCTGGAAATACCACGATATTTCTTAGGGAAAGATTGGTTAGGACTTCTTTGGTGTGAGAGAGGGACTAGATGGTGGTGCTATGTTTAGAAATAGAACAAAGCCAAGTCCCAGGTTGGGTCATTGTCCCACCATCAGCTGTAGTATGCACCCTTGCATGGACCAGGGGATAGTACATTCCAAAAACTATTCCTAAAGGGAACTCTGACATAGGAGAGGAAAGGTTAACCCCATAAAGGTGACCTTTGTCGTAGCACATGGTCCATTTAACTGTTGGCATAGACATCTTCTGCTCACCTAACACGCTTAGAATGTCAGAGAAGGGCAGGATCTGTCCATGCTATTAAACTGTGTGTGCTTCTAGAGGTGATTCCTGGTCCTTGGGCCAAGTGAAATACAGCACTTTGTGCCCATCCAAACTCTCTCATATTTAACTGAGAGATAAGTAATTGGAGCACCTAAAAAATGTGGGAGATAAATTAAGAATTCTGCAGCATTGACTAGTCCTAATCCTCACAGTGCTTTAACTAGCAGTGGGCTTGTATGCTTCGAAGCCCAAGGATGGTGAAAAATGTTTTATCATGCAGCTAGTTATTTGGTGCAAATGGGATTTTCATAGGTCCTGAGGCCTGTGAATTTTGGTGGCTGGCACCTGGTGGCTAGGTGGGCTGTGAAGCAAAGCACTGTTCACCATCACATATCAGCTGTCTTGACGTCTGGTCTAATGCTTTAGCATGCCTTAGCATGCTGTGCTAAAGCAAGCTCTGGACTTTCTGTGATCTACCTAAAATTGTGTTTGCTTATCAGAGTTGTGCCTATAAATCTTTGTATGCATGTATTTTGACAAATAATATATGAACAGTTCTTTGAGTGCCCTATACACACAATTCAACTGAAATTTCTGGTTTATTTGTTTATATTCTCAGCCCTAAAAGCCTTTTTTCCTTGTTAGTAAGACTTCCTTTTTTTTAGACCAAAGTAAAAACAGATTCATATTTCATTACTCATCATCATACTCCTTAGCAATTTTTCCTACAGAAAACAGTCATTTCACATAGGGATTAAAAAAGATTTTCACTTGAGTTTCAGTCTTGCAGAATGCAAGAAGGAACATTTGGAGGGAGCAATGCAGAGATTTTTCGGCTGGTAAATCAACCTAAAAACAGCAGACAAGTCTTCTAAGAACCCTTCAACGCAGTAATTTTGGAGGAAACATGACATTATGAGTGAAAATCTGTGCTTATCTGAGTGGGATAAATTAGAATCTTACCCAACTACATGGTTCTGATTGTTTCCACAGAATGTTTACAAATAATCAAATTTTACACACATGATGTCAGAATATCATAGGAATATTAGTTGAAAAATCTACTGGGGTGTAATAAAAATGAAGACATGCATAATTCTGTTACTTGACAAGACATTCTAAAGACAGTGAAAAATCATGAAAAAACCAATTTTTGAGAAAGACATCACTTCTACATTAATATGTCTAGATATTCCTAAACCAGTAATCTTCAGAGCAGACAAATCCTTTAAAAATCTGAAGTTGTAAAGATAATCCCTTGAGATAGAGAAATAGATAATGAAATTACTGATTTTAATTCCACAGAATTTACAGAAAACCACTGAAAATGTTATGAGCTACTATGGACTCATTTAAAACATCATCATATATATGGCAATACAAAAACATTTATTATAGTTCTATGAAACTCACACAATACATTTCAGAGAAACAAACAAGCATATTATTCTGTGTTTCCTAATAATTTAATTTATTACCTGTAAGAGAGAGTTGTGTATTTCTTCCAGAAAAATATCACTTCTGGATAAGGCAAATGACAGAAAATAATGGTTTAATCAGTTTTAAAAATTAGTATTTTTTAAAAGTCAGCTATATTTGGGGTTGCTGGAACTTCCAGACATTTCCATATGGATGACATTTCCTTATCTTTGAAGATACCAGTCAGAAAACCCTGGATAAAAATACAAGATTGTTCGAATTTCCCTGGTTACAAATGCTGCTATGATGGGTTTCTGCTTTCCATGGTGACTCACGAGGGGGAGCTTCTTACAGAGAAATTGGTGCTGCTGACTCATCAGGCAGGAGTCACCCTGTGGACTTCATAAGGAGAGGGAGTGAGACCATATCCTCTGGAATGTTGATGCAGAGGATTTGGTCCAGGCTTCTCCTGGTTCGAGGCAGTTTGGAGGAGCAAGGAATGCAGAGGGAGCCCACAGAGTTCAAGACCCAGACTTGCCTGGAGCCAAGTGGGGATCCTGGGAGCTGTCACAAGCTGATATTTATGGCAGTGGCACTACCACAATTGCAAGGACTGGGGAGCAAAGGCCACATGGAGGCTTTTGCTTGCTTTCCACAAAAGCTAGAGCAAACAGACTGCCTGCTGGAGATGATAGGGAGAATCACTCCCTTTTTTGAAAAGGATAGAAAGGAAAACCCAGGGAATTAGAGACTGTAAGACTCATCTCTGTGCCTGCCACAGTTGACAAGGGCTGACTGACCAGTGCCATCTATCTGGATTTTTGCAAAGCCTTCAACATGGTCTCACATGACATCCTTGTCTCCAAATTGATTTGAATTTGGAGGGTGGACTGGTAAATAAGGATTTGGCTGGCAGCCAGAGAGTTTTGGTTAACAGCCCTATGTCCAGGTGGAGGCCAGTGATAAGCACTCAGGCTCTGTCTTGTGACTTTTTAATAGCTTCTTCAATAATAAAGACAGTGGGATGGAGTGCACCCTCAGCAAATTTGCAGATGACATGAGCTGAACAGTGCAGCTGACACAACAGAAGGATTGAATGCCATCCAGAGGGACCTGGACAAACTTGAGCAATGGACCCACAAGATCCTTCTGAAATTCAACAAGTCAAAGTGCAATGTGCTGTGCCTAGGTGGGGGCAATTCCAGACATAAGCACAGACTGGGAGATGAATTCATGTTGCCCAGAGAAACTGGATGTTCCATTCAGGAAGTGTTCAAGGCCAGGTTGGATGAGCAGCCTGGTTTAGTGGGTGGTATCTCTGCCATGGTAGGTAGGTTGGAACTAGATGACTTTTAAGGTCCCTTCCAAACCAAGCCATAGCAAGCAGAATGAGGACAGAGAACAGCATGAGGTTAAAAAAACACCAACCAAACCAAACACACACCATAAAAGCAGAAGAAAGATGATATACCTATGAAAGTATTGATTTTAGAAGACCAGCTGCAGCTCACACTCAGAAAGTTCAGAGGCAAATTTTGCAGTTTGGTACAGGAGATTAGCCAAGAGGACCATAAGTCTCCATCCTAGAGTTCACATTTCTAGAGGCTGGAAGAAGTAAATCACACAACTCTCAGCTGATCTCTCTCAAGTGTTCCTTCACTTGGCCCTCATGTAATTGTTAATTCTGGACACCTGTTGTCCCAGGGACTCCTCAGGACAGCTTCACAACAAAAAAGATCTGTTTGCTTTGTGAGTTTCTTAACATAAAGACTTAATCGTAGTCAACAGCCACATTAACTTGCACCAAGCACAGCTCTCCCAAGGGTCTCTCCTTAGTCAGGGAAAACGTCGGGTAGATCATGGTCATTTTAACTCTGATCATGTCTGGAATGCCAGTAGCATTCTCAGCATTGTGATAGCAACACTTAGCACTACAGTGTGTTTACTAGTGTCTAATCATCAGAACCAGAGAAATAAGATTTATAAATTGGCATACATTTGCTATTGGTTAATAAAATGTACAGAAGTTCCATGGTACGCTGGCTATTAGACTGTTTGTGGTGAATTTAAGTACACTGTAAGACTCCACACAATCAACATCTGAAGAACGGTTGGGCAGTTTTAGAGGCCTTGATGAATGCCTCTAAGAGGAAATTTTTTGTGTATTACTTTTAGTATTCCCAGTTTGCCATGGGGTACTCATCTCTGTTGCTGGACAGAGGTGCCTCCTTGCCTGTCTTTAAACTATTTCAACATATTTCTGCTGAACTATGAATACGAGCAAAGTGGCCACTGGTATTTCCCTCATTTGTATGAACAGTTTGAAAGCCAAACAAAAATTGTTAAATATTAGATAAACCAGGAACTCAGTAGTTTTGGACTACACAGTCATTATTAGCAGGCAAATTACATATTTGAATTTATCTTTGGAGGTCAGGATAGATGACCCAAATATTTTTGGTAGATGGAAGAAGGTCCATCTTTCTGGTCTTACAGGGTTTATTACTAAACATACTTATCTCTAGGTCAGTTTTATACTGTATTGTAATTTAATATTTTCCAGAATGCAATTATACACTTCAGATTCACTCATTGTAATTCCTCCAGATATTTTGTTTTCTTTTTCTTTCTGGACTGATTGTAACCCCCTGCCTGTGATATTTTACGAATGAATTTTCTCAGTTATGCTAAAGAACTTACAGATATTTTTGTTTATATTTTCTTTGTTCTTAACCTCCTTAAGGGTCTATCTCCATGACTTGTTCTTAGGTAACCATACCTGTCACACGGACTTAAGATTTGTTACTCTGAAATTAGCCATTCCTGAATTTTTTGGATGGAAATGGTTAACATACTGCAAGCACAGGAATAGTGCTTGGCCCACTAAGTTCAGCCTGTCCAAAGTGCTGGTGAAAATCTAAAGCCAATAGAACTTTTCTCTTTTCCAGCTATTGTTTAGAATTTGCTCTTGACAGTCCTTTCCAGATTTGAAAAAGTACTCACTTTTCTTGGTTTCATTCCACTGACCGTACAATTAACCTACTTGGATAGTGTCTTTTTTTGATTAATAACTTCTTATTTTATCACTGTGATGCATAAATGTATTTAGTTTCACAGGTAGGATTTCCCTTGAAAATATTCTAAATTTTTGGAGTTCTTCCAGAGGCAGGAAGGACTTGTCTTTACACATGCATTACATTACACATATTCTCCCTGTGCCCTTTATTTTTGTATAAACTTCTGTGGGCCTGCCAGACTCTTTCTGAAGCAGCATTTCAGTTTTCACTATAGTTTTCTCTTGTCCTTCTAAAAGAATTAGGGATTTTTTTGGTACAGTAAAGGTAAGCAACCACTCCCAAGACAATCTTCAAACTGATTTCTTAGCAAACTGTTAATGTATACATGAGATCTGTGCATAAATCCAGTGCTTGTTACAGCCTACCTAGGTTTGGTTTACTGCAATATCTGAAACTTCAGACTAAACTGCATTTCAGATGCAATCAGTTATAGCCTTGGCTAGGGACAGTGGCTCATAATCAATTAATTCTAAATTTACAATTATTTAAAGCAGTAGATGTCTTCCTAGTGTTAGTATTCTGCTCAACATTTTAGATAAAACCATACTTTTAAACACAGTATAGATAGGAATATTTAATTAAAAAGCATAATAACAATGTTATATTTTTCCTTTTCAGTTATTGTTTAGCACTTGCTGTTGACAATCCTTTTCAGATTTGAAAATATACACACTTTTTTTTTTCATTCTACTGACCATGCAATTAACCTACTTGGATATTGTCTGATGTTGATTAATAACTTCTTATTTTATGACATGGATGAATAGTTTTATCTGTATAATTTTAATACAGACCAAATATAATTAACTATCTTTTATAATAATAGTGATCTTTCTTATATTTCAGCATTTAAAGGAGGATTTAGAATTTCAATACTTTTTACAGCCCTTAAAAACTCATATTAAAGCTATTCGCACACAATGAAAAAGTCAGAAACTGATTATGATAATAGACCAAACTCCTGCTTTAAGAGGCAGTAGAAAAACTCCCTTTTATCTTTGATGTTTCAAGTATTTATTTCAAAATGGGTTTATAAACCTTATACATTGTCACTAGCCTAAATTAAGATTGAGCAATTGATTTATTTCAGAATAAAACAGCTGTAGAAATAGATTCACATATTATTACCAAAAATTGGTAAAATAAAATTCTTTAACCCTGATGTAGCATTAAGAAATGGGCATTATTTATTTGGGCAAATGCACAGGGGACATCCACCGAAATTGTGCATGCTGAGTATAGAAAAACTACTGTTTATATAAAACATTTTACATAAGGAACATCTAAATAAATTTCAGTTATGAAGAATAGCGGTTTTTTTCTACAGAATGACTGCTGCAGAAGGAAGTTCAGTACCTCTTGACTATTACCCTGTAAAATCTGCATCTTTGAAAACTAGTTTTGAAGTAATTTTGGGGGAAGGTGTCATCAGGAATAGGTCCACAATAATGACAGCAAACCAGGAAGACCCTTTTCTTTTGCTCTCTAGGAAAAGAATCAACACTACTTCTGTCAGCTCAATGTACAGACAAAGAAAATCTAAAAATGTAATGTTGGTGATAACCTTGAAAATGGTTGTTCAGACCACTTTGAACTAAATACTTGTGAAAAAGTGTTTTGTAATCAGAAAGCATTGTAAAATTTTTTCTTGTTTCAGAACCAGTAATTTGTATTCTTTTAAAAAGAGCTAATTCGTTATTCACAAATTTAAAAGATTATTTTCACTTACAGAGTCAAAGCTGGGCCTGCCACAGGGTAGATGAGGATGATAGCACTGCCAGAGGCTAGGTCATGGAATCTAAGTGATAGGAACCAGTAGTGGAATTGGTCAGGAGACAGGCTCATAGTCAAAAGAAATGGTGATGTAAGGGACTAACTTCTTCTCCCACCCGAACTGTAAACCCTGTCTCAATCACTTGTACATGGAGATCTCATGCCAGTGCACTGTTGAGGTGAAATTGGAACATCTGTCTAATACTCTGGGCAATCTCTATTCTAATCATATCATGTGTAAGACAGCATGACAGGCATCTCTCATACACTATTAGGTGTGTCAAGCATATGTATATTATACTAGATTAAAATGCATACCCTATATTATTAATAAAGATAACAATTAGTTGCATGTGTATGGATATTAAAGTGTAGGACTAACTAAATAAATATGCAGGCTGGGTGCACATCTGGAATTTAAAAAATAAAATGGCTGATGATGCAGAGGAAGTGCAAAACCTGTAAATTCTGAAGAAGTCAGAAAAAGACCAGCATCTCAAAAACCTAAAGAACAGAATCCTGGAAATAATTTTCCCAAAGTTGAGTGAGACAGATAGACCAGAAATTGCTTTCAGGCCAGAGGGAGATTAAATCTGGCTAAAGATATATAAGTTAAAAGCAAGAGATGTTGGAAGAAAAGTTGAGAAGTTGAGGAAGAGAGTCTTAGGGTAGACAATAAAGTAACAGCATGAGATTTTTAAGGGTAACATTTGAAGAAAGCTGATAAGGGACATTAGGAGATAAGCCATACAGACCAAGTCTGTTGCAGAGAGGCTTGTGGATTTTAAGAGAATTTGATGGTGGTAGATAAAAATTTAGAAAGTTGGCAATAAGCCTCAAGGGCTTCTCCCAGTGGTGCTCTACTACTCCAGGCTCATACACATACAACCATGAAAGAAGCCAATCAGTGTTAATAAGAGGGAGTGTCACTGTTCATACCATGCCTAGAAAGAGAGCAAAATGATGGACCAAAGTAGAGTCTTTAGACTTGTGATCAATTAGAATTGAGGAACTGCCACCTCAAACCTTACTAGTCAAGTCTAAAGAGAACTTGAATTCAAAGAAAAGTTTAAACCACAGGAAAGGAGATTCACACAGGGGAGGCATCCATGATTTCTACTGATACACCATTTTCCAGCTGACTGCCTTGTCCCAGTCAAACCTTTTTTATATAATGAACTTCCTTGGGATTTCAAATTTGTCTTTTCTGAATAACAGCAGCAGCCCTAGATCTCTGCTGAGTGTGCTAATGAAGGTGGCCCTACTGCTCCTGCCCGCCTTGCCAACCCTGCAGCTGGCTCTTCCAAAGCAGCAGAGGAGCTGCTTGGAGACCAAAGTGGGACCTCTCATTGTTAGAATGCTTTGCCATTCTCTGAACGTTTCCTATATTTATTGTATTTAACTTACTGTGGCTGTGATTACTGAGCACATGGAGAAATGAAGCAAGATGAATATTTTCTTTATAGTGGTAGGAATATTATGAAGTAATTTTCTCTTTTGTGTCAGGAGAGTGCGAGTTTTACGCAAGTTTTTTCTTCAACCAAGGCAGTGACAACCAGAAAATCTAAATGAGCCCTTCTTCAACCTCTCTTTTTTTACATCTTTGAAATAACTCTTTCAGCTTCGAGTAGCATCACTGTTCAAAGAGGATGAAGAAGGTATTGGTTCCCACTTCTAACCAGTTCCCACTTTCTGCTTCTCCTGCCCAACCACCATGAGACTTTTTCTCTAAAGATCCCAGCCACTCTTCTGAAAATAGTGTTTCATCTTGAAACAAAAATATGGGTCTGTATAAGGAGAAACTAGCAAGTGAAATTTGGTGGATAATGCTTTTTCCTTTCTACTGCCTAGTATCCAATATGTTTTCGTGCCCTTTGTTTCCTCCCCTGAATCATTTTTGGAAATGAGCTTCTAGCCCGATATATATGGTTAGATACAGCTGCCTTTATAAAAGATAACAATGCCCTGTGTGCAGCTATCCAGAGGACAGTATGAGGGCTTTCTTCCCACTGCTTCTGAAGATAGTTGAAATTCCCATAAAAACACTGTTTGACATTCAGTGCTGAAGAAATTTATAGTGTCCCGTGTCAAGACAGAATACAGCAGATGAGCAGCCTACTCAAGTCATAAGTGAGCTTGCATGTAATAGAGTATATGCACTAGAATTAAAAATTGCAATTTTTAATACGTTACCTGAGAGGACAAAGAAGTACTTTTTGTATTAAAAATTTTTGGTATTGCTACATTTAACTAATTGAATCTGTACTTTGGCACCACTGCCTATGTGGTGAAGAGGCATTTACAGAGAAGAGTTTGGGTTGGAAGAGACCTTCAAAGGCCTTCTGCTCTAAATCCCCTGGAACATATTTAACTTGATCAGGTTTCTCAGAGTTGTGTTCAACCAAGCCTTTATGTTTCCAGGGATGAGGCATCCACCACCTCACTGAGAAACAAGTTCCAGTGTTTCACTACTACAATTGAAGAAAAAATTAGGGCATATCTAGCCTAAATCTATCCTCTTGTCATTTAAAAACATGACCTGACCCCTTTTCCTGTCACTGCTAAAAAGTTTGTCCCCATCTTTTTTATAAGCCCATTTTAGGTACTGGTAGGCTACTATAACGTCTCTCTGGTGCCTTCTCTTCTCCAGCTGAATTATCCCAGCTCTCAGCCTGTGTTCACAGGAGAGGTGCTCCAACCCTCTCATTGTATTTGTGGCCCTTCTCTTGGCCTGCTCCAAAAGGTTCACATCTTTCCTGTGCTGGGACCCCAGAGCTGGATGCAGCAGCCCAGGTGGGCTCTCAGCAGAGCAGAGCTGGGGGGCAGATCCCCTGCCTTACCCTGCTGCCCACTCTGCTTTGGATGCAGCCCAGAACACAGCTGGCCTCCTGTGCAAGTGCACATTGCCAGCTCACGTCCAGTTTTCCATTCACCAGCACTCCCAAGTCTCTGTTGGTAGGGCTGCTCACAATCCCTTCATCCCCAGCCTGTATTGATACTTTATTACTGATTTTCATTTACTATTCTTTACTTAGTAACTCCCAATTTTTGGGGGAGGAATGGGAGAGTGAAAGAGAAGACAGCAAAAATGGCCATTTGTCCTGTGGGAGCTTGTTAATGACTCATAGAAATGTGTGCTCTTATTGGGAAAAAGTGCTTTACCTGTAGTTAATCCTGCAGAAATGTGGGGTGAGGTCCCAAGACTGCAATACTTATTTTACATAAAACATCAGGTTGCTCCTTAAATAGCAGTCCCAGAAGCGCAAGGCACTTTATTATCCATTAAGTTACTTAGCATCCACTATATTTTTTTTAAAGTTATTTTCCCAAGAGGAATTCCTAATATATGGTATTCCAGCACAGAGGAAAAAGAGCAAAGTATCTACAGCAAACAATCTTCTGCTAAATTTAATCTTTATAATTTAGGAAGTGTTATAGTCAGCAGTAGGAGTGCTGACAGATCCATATACCTCTCTAAATCTAAGATCTGTTCTGGACCTCTGTATGGACAATATGGCAGAGCTTTTTTGCTTTTTTTTTTATGAGAAGGGGAAATACTTATTTCTGTGTTTTCCTGAAGTACTTCTACAGCCAGTATTTTGCTGTGTTGGTTTAGAGTGGGCAACTCTAGAGGCAGGCATGTATATCAGAGGGGCAGGTGGGCAGTGGAGAACAGGAGAAGGCACACCAGGGACACTGTTACATCTTTTAGGCAGTGCAGAATCTCTGTGGAGAGTCCTAGTACAAACCTAATACCAATGAAGTGATATAGTACTAGATTATGTACCTCAAAAACGAATGGGCATATTTCAGTTACTCCTGGAAAAAAAAAGGTGGGTGGAAAAGTGGTTATTCTTATTCCCTCAGATGTCTACCAGAAGTTGTTACTTTCTGTAGATGTCATATTTTGCTGAAATGAATCCTCTGCTTTGACTTGCCAGGCTCTCTGTGTGGACTGTCTGGTAGACACACAAGTCTGGTTGCTCAAAAGTGGAGAAATTCAGTTTCACAAGATTTCTTCTAAGGCAGAGATGAGCTCAAAATTCTTACATTTTCCATGATGAGGAAAACAGTTTAACATGATGAACAAAATATGAGGGGCAATAAATTCTGGAAAGTAAGAGAATTAGTTATTGATTGTAATGGAGACACACAGAAGAGAGCCTGAGCTTTACAAAATGTATTGAGCAAAGGGGAAAATAAAAGCTTCTTCCAAACGGAGAAGATGAAACTTATGAAAACTGCTCACTCAGGATCAGGTTATAAACTTGAAGTTAATACCATCACTAGCAGCATCTGGAGAAATGCTTTTTTTTCATTACTGTTAATATTAATTAGTACTCTTTTGATTAAATTACCACTTCCCTAACTCTGTTTGCTTTCAGTTGTCGAAATCACCTATATGCCCAGATTTGCTTTAATTAATAAAGTAATAATGTATTACAACAGACACACAATAATTATCTTTCAAGGTCTGCTCCGAATCATATGAAGTTCAGAGATAAAGTTGCATATGACCAAAATATGGATTAATTTTCTGGGTTTCGTTGTTTTTATTGTTTAAAAAATTATTTCTTCAGCAAAATTTCCTAATATGAAAAAGGGGGTTCTGCTGCTAGAGAAAGATATTAGCAAAAGTTCATGGTAGCCAAAGGATGCTGTTCTGATTTATAATCTTTTAATCTTCCCTATGCCCGTGTCCTGTCAAACTGGCTGGTGCACAAAGGTCAATGCCTCTGTCTCCCTTTGAATTGTTACAAAGTCTATCAAGAGATGTCTTAAAAATCCCTTCAAAGATGATGGGGAGTTAGCTAGCTACTTATTTCAGTTCTCTGGAAAAACAGAAGTTACAAGAAGCAAGTCTGAATTAAGAGAATGAACTTTTGAGAGTATGAGTATGTAAATGTTGATATGTTTATTCACAACTCAGAGGTTTGTGTTCCCTTTTAAAAGATCATGCCTGTAAAACTGATGTCAAGATGGGAAAGCAGGGATGTTACTGCACTGATAATGCTCAATCAGCAGATTTCAGTACACCTTAATTTTAAATCTCTTCTTTTGAAGCTCTGTGGAATGCAGCACTATCAGATCACTAATATACGATGAGAATATTACTCTGTTTGCCCTAAAAGGAATGATTATATTAAAACCCAAAAAAACAACAAAACACAGCACTTCAGCCACTATCCTAAACACTCTCAATGAAGTGAGGCTGTCATGCCTACCATGACAGGGAGGCTTTTGTCCTCCTTGTTTTTTTAATGCTTAGAGTTTGAAATGACTCAATTCAGCACAGTCCATTTCCTTTCAGGTTCATTTTTTTATGCTGCTACAAGAGGAATAACTTCCAGCTTCCAGCCTCCCACAGAAGGTGCAGTGTAGTGCATCTGGTTTATGTGCTTTGTGTACACAGTGGCTGCTGATTATATATTATTCTCCAACATACTAACTACAAAGGCAGATAGTTGCCATGTTTGATAGTTTAATTTTAAAGGGGTTTTGTTAGCAAACATAGTCTCAGAAAAGTATTAGAAATAAAGCAGAAAAATGCCCAAATTAGGTTTCAGCCTCTCCCCCTTTCCCAGGGAGGAGCTGCTTGCCTCTTCAACAAGAATTCAAATGAATTGAAAATTCCTTTAGAACTGACAGCCCAAGTGTAAGAATGATAAACGGCTTTGGCCTTGATGATTTTTATTAAGCACTAAATGTCACATTTAACCTGCATTACTGAAAGCAATTACCCATGTATCAACAGTCAAGCAGTGCAGAGCTAGACGCCTGAAGCAGTAGCATTATGCTCCATCTGGGAATAAGGATTTTCAATTAGAAGGCAAATAGCTGGAGAGGGGATCAAGTCCTCCAGTGGCTCCCAAAGGAGGTCTATGAGAAGCAAAGTCTTCATATCCAAGTAATCGCAGGCAATGTCAACAGAGCATTCCAAACCATCTGCTGCCAGAGTAGCGTTTACTTTATCAAATCTCAATATTTACAGAACACTGATCAGCTCGTGGGACCAGGATGGCTCACTGCCAGGGTGTTCTGGGAAATTCATTTTAAGGTGTGTTTCAGTAGGCTAATTAATTTACAAGCACCTGTTTCATCACTGGGAGCTGTTAGCACACCAGATGAGCAGCAGCAGGGGAAGCGGACTTTTTATCCTAGCTAAATTGATTTCAATTGATGTTCATTTACTGATGGCACAGTTGTAGTTTAATGTGAGCATGGCCTAAAGTCTTTTTGTTTATTAATGTGTAAGCCAGTTTAGATAGATTACTATTTACAAATATACTTTGACTTTAGGAGACCTGTGAGGTTTTTAAAGTTAAATATAGCACACACCTTTCTGCCAGAAATATTGTGTATGTGTGTGTGTGGATATATAAGTTGTATACATCCTATTCCATTTTGGTTATTTGTGGAATTATTTCAATTATACGTTGTTTAAAAGAAAAAAACCAAACAAACAGCTTTTCTGTTAAAGATGGACCTTACTCGGTGAATTATTCAGAAAGTCTCTGTGAAGGAAACATCACATTGTAAACCTCTTTGGATCTAGCACTGGCAATCATGCCACCTATCCTCAAACTGCTCTGATGTGCTAGACACTGAGGTTCTTAACTTCTGTTTCAGATTCCTCCATCAACAAAGGAACTAGAATAATTTATTATACTATGGCTTCACATCAGGGAGTCAATTTAGAATTAATTAATTCATGTTTGAATGTCATTTTGCAAATGGAAAGTTCAGGATAGCCTAGTTAGGATGTGACAAGTGGCACAGAGGAGTGATTTGTAAAGCTAAATTAATCATTTGTGTTTCGTAAGTATGGTGTTTGGAATTACAGCTTTTTTTCCTGTCTAGCCACAGAGTTTCCACAATCTCTGTGTACTACCCCAGAAATAGCAAATAGGCCACTATGTAGAAGAAGAGTCTTTTTCCAAGTTAGTTAGACTTCTGGACAGAGTATTTTCACAGAAAACTACTCAGATAATAGTGAAGACACAGAATGAATTCCAAACTTTATTTTGCTATAATTTTAAAGTGATGGGTTTGAGAAAATCAATCAGAGAGTAACTTGAGAAGAACTTGAATTTAAACATCAGTATAAAATTTAAGAGACTTAGAAAGTCTTGGAACTCTTAAAGTGCCGCTTTGGCTTTCAATATATCTTGGTCATTCAGGTCTTACTCAGTAAAATCCCAACGGTAGCTGCCCCATCATCCTTGTTTAGTGTCTTTACACTGGGCGTTGGTGACTCTGTTTGGCATGTGCTGTTATAGCAGTTTGCAACTTGCTGCTCCAGTATCATTTGGTTCCTCTTGACACTGCTGTAATAGAAAGAGGGAATTATGATAATTTTTTTGATGATAATGTCAAGATAACCCAAACCAATTCATACTGGCTTCATCTTACACTCATATAGTACAATTATTATCCTTTTGAATTACTGGTCCAGATCTTCTTTACACCATGGGTGTATGGTGCCTGTATGTGATAGAAAAACCTGGACAAAGCATAAATAGCTCAGATGGAAGTCTATCTTAAATAGATAAAGACTAGAAATAAATAACGTAATTTTTTTTCATTTTGATAATTATCTAGTCATGAAATATTTCTAGGGGGTTTATGAATTTTAAGTCTTAAGATAAAACTATCTATATCTCACATACCTTTGCTTGGGCTCAGTAACGAAGATCTTGATGATGAAATCCTGTGGTCTACTATGTGCTGAAGATAGAACAAGTATATTTGTTTTCTCTTTGCTTTAAACTTCCCTGGTAAATTTTGGGCTACTTCAATGAGCAACAAAAATCATAAGAAAAAAAATTAATCTTGTATCATGTTATATAATGTCTATAGATATGAAGAAGCATGAATCAGGTTCTGATATGGGAGTTTTGAAGGTCCATGAATGGGAAAACCATTTGAAATTACTTTTCTAGTGAACTAATGGTGGGATTTTGCTTTAAAATTTGTTCTACAATTTTGTATTTCCTGCTTTGGAAAGAAGGAGAAAGAGCCTGGGTTTCCTTTCTGTCCTTCTAGTTAGAAGGTGCTCCAAGGAGTGCCTTGAGGCAGCAGTGATCCTGGAGTGTCCATGGAATTTCACAGGATGGGCTTGTCCTTGGCCCATGCACAGGCACATTCCTCTGTGTCAGGAATCACACTGAGGATCTTACAGGATAGTCATAGACATTTCTTTGCCACTGGCTAGTTGCACAGACTACCACAGACATTTGGAATATGCAGCCAAAGGATGAAAATATTGCTATCTACAAATATGCAACACTGCTGCAATATTCATTTTTTATTTATGACTACATTACTCTTATATGGTAGTGGAAGTTTTCTTTCAGTGTAAAATGTTTTCATTTGTTTTAAATTTACTCCTTCCATGGTCCTGAGGTGACACACTCCATGTGTTTGGATTCAGTTTGACAGAAAAGAGATCATTTGCATTTGTTACCATTACCATTGTTACCATTACCATTCAGTGTTTTCTAAGAGACTTGTTTAACCATGGAGGTCTTATAAGTTAGCTGGTTTGTATGTTGTTGTGGAACAATATAATGGATTGGAAATACTTGCAGAAAGATGAAGACCTTTTTATCAGCATCCACATGATCCTTATGGTTATCCCATAGCCATGATCTTATTCAGTTTCTCAAGTAAAGAGCAGGGTGTTGGGATTTACTTGTCTTTTTCTTATCTTTGTGAGCAGAGAAGGGAATTTGCTAAGTTGTTTTTGTGGTTTTTGTGATATGGTTTGGTGGTTTGGGTTCCATTTAGTTTGGTTTTTTTTTTGAAATATGTGTCATTGTTCTCATCTCAGGCTGTTTGACTGCAGTAGTAATGGGGACTAAGGAGTATCCTTCATGTGGAAAATGAAGAAAATTTAATAATGCCTTAAGACTCAGAGGGGTCTTAAGTATGCTCAAGATCTGAGATAAGGATAGCTGAACATGATCATAAATTTGTTACTTATAGTGTGTTGACCAAGTGCTTGGATTTGTGCAAAACAGAAAATGTCACATTTCAAGGAGCTATTGTAGTCTAATTCAATTGCTTTAAACATTGTCTACATTTTATTTCTGAATTTCAGAGGACATGTTCATCAAAAAATTTCAACATTTTGAGGAAGAGAATGTGACTCTAAAAATTAGAAAGATATAGTTTTTCAAGACAGCTGGAATTTGCTTTGACTTCTTAAATCAGAAGAAAACACCTTTGAAGAAGAAATGGCTAATGGGACACATTATCAACATATTAAAAGGCTGGCCTGCAGTCCTAAATATATGGCAGTGGTCATTGTAAAGTCAATTGTTTATACTTAAAAACAGCCTTTTCTTTCCAAATCCTTCCCAGTTTAGTGAGAAAGAATTATTTATTCTGCAGTAATATTTTTCTCCATATTTTAATCAGTGCAGTGATGGATATTTTGCATTTGAAAGAAATTTCAACAGAGATGCATTTCAGGCAAATTGAGGTAGAGTAAATTGTGACTTTTCAGGATCATTTTGGGATATCTTAGGTCTTCAGAACAAGATGAAATTATTTTCACTTACAAAGAGAGTAGCACCAATCATTTCACATGCACATAAATACCAAAAGAGTAAAATCCTGGACTCTCTAAAGTCAATGGCAAAATGTTTCACAGAATCTAAAATTTTACTCAGTAAGTTTTGAGAAAACATGACAGTTTTTCTCCTGCAGCATTTATCTTGAAATAATGTTTTAAATGTGGTGCAGAGACTGCAGAGAATAATGTGGTCAGCCAGCCTGGGGGTGCCAGCCAGTGATTCACAATGTCAGAGGGAGAAGCTGGCGCAGCACACGTTATAAGTAGTGATAACTACATAGCAGAAAACAGACTAGAAATACTATTTATTCCCCCAAAACCTGATGGTATCTTACCACTACAATCATGGGTTTGTGACAGGTATTTTTTGACAAGCATGTTAGCCTGATGATTCCCCTGCACCATTGTGGTGTTTTATTGCTATTTATTTGCATACAGTGGGACACATTCTTTATATGCTAATGCAGCTCAAGAATTCTTTAAAATGTTGCAGGTTTAGCACAGCCAATTAAAAACTGCAGGAATAAAGTTCTGTGTTTGTTCACTTTTTTTTTTGGTGTTTGTTTATTGTAGTGGAGGTCTGTTCCTTGCAAAACAGAAAATACATACTCACCCTTTAAATCCCGGACTTTGTCTGGCTATAGACTTGTTCAAAGAGAAGTCACTAAACAGCTTTAATTACTACATATGGAAGCCTGGCTTCATTCTCCCCTGAGACCTAGAGGTGAAAGAATGTATATTTAACTTTTAGCAGAGTCTATAATCTGTTCACTCCCCATCATTTGCTCCTGCGTTCTGCTTCAGCACCCTTTCACAGCCTGGCTTCCACAGTGCTCTCTCAAGGGTGATTCAGCTTACTGTAATTTTATTGCTGGTAGTTCTGTTTTATTTAATGGGATTTGTTTTACTTTGCAATATTACTCTAAGCTCTGATCTGTTGTAGGATAAAAATGTTATTATGACAGTGTTAGCTTCTCTGTAAATTACAGTGCCTTGAGGATTGCATTTTGAGACTACATGTAAACACTTTACAGAACTAATAACATAGATACCATATGTAAAGCTTGAAAAATATTTAAATAGGGCACATTTGAAGGAATAAAACAATCAAAAGGCTTTTTGGGGGGATAATGCAGATTACACTGAATTGTTTAGACTCAATGTACAGCTTTTAAAACATAACCTATGTACCATCATCCATTTTCCCTTTTCTTCCTGCTTACCTACAATTTATTTGAAGTATTCTAATATGTTTCCAGCAGAATTCTTTTACAGTAATTGACGAGATCTCTGGGATAATGTCTTTGGAACAATAACCTTTCATTTAATGCAACAATCATTAGTCATTTTTGTTAACAGGCTTGCCTAGAAGAAAAACAAAAATTCTACCAAAATGAAAACAAACAAGCTAGTTAGCTGTTTAGACAGAAATGTACCACTTTCTCCGCTGGCAGTAATATTGCCTCAATGTTTTTGTTGACTCCAAATGAGGGGTTTAAATCCCTTTCCAAGGAAAATAGCTACAAGATTACAGTTGGTAGTTTGAGTTACAGCAAAACTGAAGTCATCAGGGGTTGCTACTAATACAATATTTTCAGTATAAGACTTTCTTCGGAAACTGAAACACAGGCCCAACCTTTGATCACTCGATGATCTTGGAGGTCTTTTGTAACGTTAATGATTACGTGATTCTCTGATCTAACGCAAAGGTAATTTTCCTGAGGCATTAATTCTGGAGTTAATGGTGTTACTTGTTTGAGTAAATGACTCTCCCTCCAGGTGCCAGCACTGGCAGGTCTTGGTACTGCAGCTCTGAGGAAAGGCACCTGGAGATCATGGGCAAATTGCTTGCACATTGTTTTGGTGACCCTATCTGAGCATTATCACTTAAATCCACCTCCTCACATTTATCTCTATATTTTCTTTGTTCCCAAGTCTATTTCTTGCTGTCAAGGAATCTGAAGACTTGGGACTAGATCCTGAATCATCATAAAATGGCACACACTGTGTTACTGTCCTTCTCCAGCATGAGGCTGAATGGCTCTGTGGTTTCTTATATAGAAAGTGCCTTTTGTGAGATTGCCTCTTTGTTTAAACAAAAAGAGAGAAAGGGAGAGAATGAAATATACTATGGAATACTCAAGCAGATGCTTGGCATTATATTAACACATGTATTATGGCGTATCATGTAATGGTACACTGTGGGGAATAGTAATGAATAGTTTGGAGCACAATAATGTGCATTGTTGATGTTTGTTAAAATAAAGATATTCAATTTATAATAAAAGGGATTAAAAGCTTAATTCATGACTATGTTAATATTTGTCTGTAAGTACACAGATAAATGGTAACGTACCTTATCACATTAAACACCTGCACGTACAAGTTCCCCTGCTGAGATCTCCATGGGATTGTATGTTTTACAGAGCTTAAACTTTCATTTCCCAAAATAATGATATCATTCATTTACAGATATAGATAGGCTCTTCTTACTCAAACTCTATCCTGAAATGAGAATTGTTACTTCAACTACAAAAATGTGGGATTAATTACCACAGTGATTGCCTGCTGCATCATCTGATGGTATTTGTATATAGAATTTATATATTTTGCAACAATCTGATTGCCTGACAGAAGTGAATTAAGACTTTCTAAAACACACTGCTGTTAAAGGTAAATGATACCTCCAAAACAGATGTGATGAGCCAGGCGGTGGTGGCAAACAGATCTCATCTCAACACAGATCTCCCAATGTCTCCTCGTATTTCCCACATGCCATCCTCTGTGAACAACAGAAAAGAATGTGTGCTTGTGAAGAAAATGCATAATTAAGGAGGGTGATTGATGTCTGAACTATTTCATTGTTTAGCTCTGCAGTGCAAGTGTTTACAGGCATGCTTGATGCCTGTGCAGTCTCAGTGTATATACTCGGAAGCTTCCAAAGGACAAAATGTCAGCAGAAGCACCCACCGTATTCCTCCCCATGAAAAGCATAATCCAAAATAAAATGGTGATAATTCAGACTCTCTTTGCTTGCCAACTTTGCTAAAAGTAGGAACAGGGAAAACTGCTGTGAAAGCCGAATTAAAAGGGAGATAGAACTGTTCTGGGCAAAGTCACCAAATTGGGCACTGGGAAGCATTTGGCTGCATGAAGACAGTCCAAGGAAATCCGGTAGACACCAGACATGAACAGCCTTCTAGAGAGAGAAAAATCATTTTGGAAATTGAAAGAGGTAGCCAAAGATCAAAAAAAGGTTGATATTTCCATGTATGAGAAAGAACTAATTTCAAAATGATATTTCCCAAATTTTTTTATAGGTTTCCTCTTATTCTTTAGATGAAATCAGTACATCAAGTAAGTACTAAACACAATCATAGCTGCTTATAAAGTAGGCATTTTTTAAAAAGGTTTGGTATGAAAGACATTTTCCAGGCTGTATCTTATAGTCAGAGTACCCTGGCTAACACATGTACAGCAAAACTGTGTAAAACTCTTGATGTTGCTATCTTGTCCTCTCTTCAAGGAGGTCTCACTGACAACATATGGCTTCCAATGCTCTTGTCAGTGTCTTGTGTCCATCCTCCACCCCACTCTTTTTCCCCCCACACACTTGTTTCAACTTGTCCTACCAGGGATACTGTTTAATGCATTTTCTATTGACTAACAGTTAAATAACAAAGTACATTTTATTAAATGACTGTCCCTTTTAGTAGGTCCTTTGCTTTTGATTCTGCAAGTATATTCTCAAAGAAAGGGAAGAATCTGTGTTTTAAATATTTTTTTAGCATGCATTTAAGTGTAGGATGCTAAAGCACAATGGAGAGATTGTGACTTAGCTGTGTCAGACACAGTTGTTTAGCATATGGCCAAAGTCAGAATTTTAGTTCATGTTGTGCTGTGAAAATTAAGCCTCTCCAAGTGTGCTTTGTGCATGTGTGTCCATGGCTTATATGAAGGAATGATCATGTTATGAAATAGGAGAACCAGGGAGTTTATTATGTGTCACCTTGTACCTCCTGAAGTAGCTGTGAGCTATTTGAGGAACACTTTGGATATATTTGCAAATACATGTGTTAAAAAGCATTTTGCACAGCCAAGGATGTGTGAGACACTCACCTTAGGCTGGAAGATGACAGCTAAAGGTAGAAGGCTGTGACTCTTTGGACAACAGCAGGAGCCTGGGAAAAAGAAATTTGAGGGTTTAGAATTGTATAGTCACCTCTATTCCAGCAGCTGCCTCTTACTCTTGGTATCCACCCATTCAAAAGAGAAATGAAATAATAATTTAATTTCATTAAACCTGCTTTCCTCTGAGTAGTGCAATACCAAAGGTCATTTTTCTACAGTTTTTTGTCTCCTGCCTTGCTCCTGGAGACCATGGGGGTGATCCTCCACTTTCTCCCTCTCTCCTGACTCAGTGGTTCATTAGTAAGGAGACTACCACTGCTGACACCCAGGTCTTGGAACTTGTGGGGATTTTCTGTGTGTCAGACTTGCAAGTTCATTGCCATTCTCCAGAGGGGTCGAAGGAATTAGAGAGGACAAAGAGGCACAGCAGTAGTACCTCCACACAAGTAGGAGGCTAACGACTGGCTAACTGGTCCAGCAGATTCCCTTGCCATGGCTAGTCATAACGCTCAACTCCTTTATTTTTAGCTATGTTATGAAACTCAACATTTCCATATACTGTAAAAAGAAATCTTCTCATTAAGTCTCCATTTTGTATCTTAGATACATTTCAGAAAAACATTTGAGCAAAGCAGGCTTTGTCTTTTTATATTCCCACTCCAGTTCATGCTCTTCTGAGCATCCTTTCTGCTGGCTATGCCTAGTAACTAGAACCTGCTCCCATTCTCAGGGGGGTAATGCGTTTGAGATCCCGAGTAAACCAGAAACTTGTTAGCAATAACTAAGAAGTTTAAACTAAGAAGTTTAAATGATAAATCTAATTTGAACTCTGAGTCTTGCTCTTGCTGTTTTTTCACAGACTTGAATCTATTTGTACATCTAGTCTTTTAAAAGTGTCCATCACCTGAGAACTAATGCACTACAAAAAGACTGATACCTGTTATTTCAACAGCATCTCTTTAGGTGAAGTAACACCTAGGGTGTTGAGACACTGGATCACCCTCATGAAAAAGAGGTGAATTTGGGCTTTCCCTGGCCTCTGCAGGTGCTTGGCTGCTGCACCACATCCAAGGGGGTCTCACCACCAGCAAAGCTGTAAATAAATATGTTGTGTCACACAGTTTTTTGGGATGATAAAACAACATCACGCAGAGACAACTCTGTGACAAGACAAAGATTTCCCGTAAACTACAACCCAGAAAGTGTTGAATGCTATGAAGGGCTTGTTTGGTCTGCTTGCTCCTTCATGCGTGCTCCAAGCATGCAGATACACTGATAATATGATCTTTTAAAAACCTAACTAGAGAAACACAACAGAAAACACTTGGTTTAAAAAACATCAGTATTTATCCCTGTTTCTTATGTATTTGAGAGATAAGACTAATAAAATACCTTTGTTACATATTAAACCCCCCCACTAATCTACAGATATGTTAAATAAAATTTAATTTTTCTCAATAGTTATATTTTCACACAACTTTATTTTTTATCAGAAATAAAGCTGCATACACTGATTTTAATCTACAGTGATTTTAAATTTCTCTTTGTCTTTTAAAAGACTTATTTCCAAATTTTTATTTTAAATCTTTAATTGTAGTTTCTTTTATTTTTTATGATAAATTGGGGGAATGATGCTGGAGACATTTTCAAATCATATTCTATTAAAAAATATGTATGTTTCTGAGTGTTAAAAAACTGTTTAAAACCTCCTTATTTACTCTCATATTTTAGATCTTTCTCTGAATGTATATTTTTAAAGATACCTACTGTTGTTTGGAGGAAGATCCGTTTCTCTCCCTCCCCTCCCCTCCCTTATTTCTGCAGAATGACTTTCTTTTTAAACACTGGGACTTTTGTTATGTTAATCAGTCAGGGAACATTTCCAATTCAATTTTACCTGAGCGCTGGTCAGCTAGAGTTTCCTTTGTTTGATGTCCCTTGAGTCTTCCCTTGTCTTTTAAACTGTAATTTAGTTGGAGCTGCTGTCAATTTACTCCGTCCATTACATTTGCAGTGATATTCCAGACATTGTCTTCTATTCAGTCCTAGAGAAGTTTCTTGACCTAAACAAAGTGTGCAGGGTAAAATCCTATAGAAATTGGAAGTACAAGCACAGAACTCCTGTTTGCCTATGTGCAATACATGCATACAAATAAAACTGTAGCTACCTACCGAGATTATTGCTATTTTATTTTTAATGTAACAGATCCTTACACTCAAGACAGATATCAAATGGTAATTAATTAGGATTTGCAAGGAAGTGGACGTGTCCTATACAACTAGACATCCAGCTTTCTCTTTGCTCTGCCATGCCTCTGTAGTAAGGGGATTTTAAATCCTGCTACTTTATAACTCCACAGAATAGACCTTAACATTAAGAGGTGAGTGTTTTTAATAATAATTTCCATCTGTCATGGAGTTCAACAAACAGAGCAATTTTCTTGCCCTTAGTCCACATCACCAAGGTGTGCCAGATGGGAAATCATTGCTTTGAGCAGTGGCTTTCAGAAGAGAAGAGAAAAAGCCCCAGAAGAAGGGTGTTAGACCAAACTGAGTTACTACATTGAACTGCCTTGGCTGAGGGTGATGCCAATGTCTGTGACAGCAGAAAGGAAAAGTATTGTCTACATGAACTTCCAGGTGAGTCTCTGAAAGCTGTTATATAAGACTGGAGAGATCAAAGGTAAAACACTGGAATGCTATATCCTTTCCTGCATTTAAATGACATATAAGAGAATAAACTTCCAGCCCATAGAAAAAGAGAGAGTAGTGACTTTGTGAAGCTCAAGAAAGAAGGAAATAGGTGGAAGTATGTCATACATGTCCCTCTGTGGCTCTACAGGCTTTACAAAGAAGCCCAATTGTCTTTTTCTACAAATCTTCTCAGCCTGGCCAGGGTAGATGTTAGAGAACCCTGCTTTGCTGACCTTGGGCTCCCATGCCTTGGGTGGGCAGCAGGTGCTGTGTTGGCAGCTGGATACCTTGGGGAAGGTTCCTGAGAGCCCTGAGTCTGGGGTACATGTTGAATCAGTGGCAAAATCCCATTCCTCTGGGACAGTGCTCTGGGAAGTTCTGCAATGGCATCATCAAGGAGTTTCTGTCATTCTGAATCCAGTCCATTTGAGGGACTATCAATCCATCCCCAAAAGGCTACAGGTCCACATTCACCAGGAACAGGAATCTACCATTTCAAACAACAGCAGTCTGGCCTGATCTTGCATTGCCTGGTCACGTGTAATTCCTCTTGTGTTGAAATTGGTTCTAAGGGAGGTTGCCTTTATCTGCATTAACTGAAGAACAAAGAGAGGTCAGTCAGTTTCAGAAATGGCTCAGTGTTTCCAGATATTCTGCTCAGAAACTCTGCTTTTCTCATTCGATTTTATATATACATCTGTAGGCAGCTTTTCCCCTTGAGGATTGGCTTTGGGAATGTCTTTAGGACAGCCGAATAATTAAGCTGTCAATTCATTCCTTTGCCACTGGTGTGAAGCTTAAAAATGAGAAGTGATCAATAGTTACTGACAGAGGGGATGGAAGAGCAGGAGCTGCCCACCTTCCGCCCACAGGCTTGACAAGGTGACTGCTCCAGCAGTGTGCAGACACTTGTACTGCCCTAACCTTCATCAGCATTGCTTGTTGCAATTAACATGGGTCTTCCCCAGCATTTACCTTCCATCACTTACTCAGTTCACTCAGCACAAGCAATTCTCAAATTGTTCTTTATTGTAAATTGTACTTGGTACCCGAAATTTGAAAATAATTTGGAAGGGCTGAGTTATGGATTTCTTTTTCTGACCTGTTGGATTGGTTTTCGTTTTTCTTTTAATAATGGTCTCTGTGCTTGGTTTAGTTGTATTCAGTCTCAGGAACAGACACACTTGTAATCTGTATATGCTGTATATTTGTCTGGATTTGCATTTCATTCTGTGTACAATGAAACTTGCTTTAAAAGCCACCGCAGAATAGGAAAGCAGTTTCTGTACACTGATTCTCTAGGTAGGACAGCTAACCTTGCAGTGCAGAAGCTGAGCAGTGGGTTTCAGGGATGCCCTTCAGCCAGGATGAACTGGGAGACAGACTTTCTGCAGGGGATCTGTGAGCTCAGGTAATTCATCCATGTCTCGGTGTGACTGGGCTCTGTAGCTAGGAAGGCCAAATGCATAACCAGGCCTAACCTTGGTTAATAGGAATTTTGAGATTGACTTTGGCTAAGCCAGGGCTTAGCAGTTAAGTTTAAGGGAAGCTCACATTCTGATGGTGTCTGTTGTTTACTGTCCAAGGCCAGCATTGGTTATTGCCTGTGCTAGCATATCCTTGAAAATTGTTTAGTTGATGGTTCCTGCATAAACAATAGAGGCTGGTTACTCACAGGGAACAGTTACTTAAATGTGGAGAATAATTCCACACCAAAGAGCTAATTTATTTCTATTCCACCATTTATCTGGGCTATAAAGTGTAGTAATTACTTTCTTCCCTTACAGCGTAGTTTGCAATGTAAATATGTGTTGGATGTATGTGGGGTTTTAACAATATTATTTAAATGTATTTTGTCTGATATTTTTTCTGCTGCTTACAAAAACATCAAGAAAAGTGATTTTAAATCTTTCAAACCCATCAGTACTACCAACATTTAGGTATCAAATTAATTATGAAAATTAAAACAAAATAATTATAAGAAAAATAGTTACTGTTAAACCAGTTTATCTTCATAATATGGACTTTTTTGGCAATGTGACCTGATAAGTACTATCAACGCTGTCTATGTACCAAATTCTAAATAAAGGGAAAGGATGTGTCACATAGGCCTCAAGTCCTCAAGTGCTGTTAAATGTGTAGTATGCCTGTAAAAAAACTTGTCTGAAATATGGTTAATATTTATTGGATGGTCTATTTAAAAACATCAGTGGAAGGAAGTAGTTATGCTACTAACCTAACATTTTAGGTTAGTACAGAAGGAAAATAAGTTAGGCCTTCTGAGGGAAAAAAAGTCATCTCTCCTGAAACTTAAGATTTAGTGCATCTTGCCGATTTTGGCAGAATGATTGTTTGTTCCTTTTTTCAAAATAATTCAAGTTATATTTCATAACAAAGAATGTTTAAAAAGATCCGTTGAGACGAGTTTTGCCTCCATTGTTGTGTTTGCTGAATTTCATCTGATCTGATGACAAAGACTTTTTCAGGGATGACACCTGCTCAGCTCTCTTTGTAATTAAATCCATGAGCTGCTGCCATGCCTCTGTACCAGCCTTTCCTGGAACCCACTGAGATCACATGTTGGGAAGAGGCAGAAATGGCAGCACAAGAGAAGTAGAGGGCAGGCTGTGGTATAGATACTCCTGGTAAATTCCACACTTGCCAGGCTCAAGGAGTCTAATGGCTGACTTTGCCCTTATGTTCCTCTTGTCCTCTTCTACAGCTGCTTCCTCATCCTGCCAACAGCTCTTGCTTTATCATTTGTACAGTTATCATATCATAATTAGTGTTATTCCCCTCGTTCTAACCTTGCTGAGGTGGTATTTTCCCAAAATTGTTTTTCCTAGCATTCCTTCAAGCTTTCATCTCAGTACTCTTGTCATTGCCAGCAATGAGGCAAAGATGGATTTAACTGTAGTGATGTGACTAGTGCATCCCAGAATGCTGGTTCCTAAAGCACTTAGAGGTACTCTGGATAGTATATGAGTATGCTGAACAGTCAGCCCTCTGTGCCAGACTTGTATTTGGTGGAGAACTGAGTGTTGAAAGAGAACGGCAAATCTGTGTTTATCAAGCAGTGGATCACAGCATTGAGATGCCTTTTGGGCCTCTAAACTCTTGAACTCCTCAATTTATCTTTAAGGAGAGTCATCAAGGGTCATTTCAGGACATCCTTGGATGTGTTATTTCAGTTGTTTTGGCGTCAAACATTTGTTCTTCAAAAAACAAGAACATTCTGGAAATTATCTGTTTCTTATCATGAGTACATGGGACTTCTTAGTCTCACTGTGACTGAATCAAAAGAAAATTCCTTCCTGTATGATTTTTTGTCACTTGGCAGGGGTTTGGAAAAGCTGATATGGTTCAGAAAATAAAGAAATTCCTGTTTAACAGACTAACCAAAACACACAAGCCAGCTGAATTTCTACCTAGTGCACATCTAAAGGTGTTCTCGATAAAAAAAGCACAATCATGTACAATGACATCAGGGAGAAAAATGTTTCTGGTGCTGCCCAATAGAACATGCTGGAACACCTGTTTCATATCATGAAACCATTTATAATTGCTACCAAAGAAGTGAGAGCTGAAATGTCATCATTAAATCTACTTCTGCCACTCATGTCTTTGTTGGAAAAAATCTCTAGAGAGGAGAAATAAAACATATTAAAAACACATTCATTCATTTTCCAGTATCTTAAATCTTTGAGCCATTGAAACAAGCAAATATTGATACTGTGCCTAGTCGTAGAGCTGATAGTTACTTCCGTGACTCTACTCTGACAAATAGTCATTAAATACCCTTTATTTTCCTCTGGGAGATGATAGCACAGTGATATTTTCAAAAACTCTCACATTGCTCTATTACCTGTCTTAGGCTCTACTCCTTCTAAAAAAAGCATGTCTTGTGTTTTTTAAATTATTTCTAAAAAAAAGCATGTCTTGTGTTTTATTTAATTATTTCTATGTCAGTAAGAAGCTTTTTTGAAGCAGCTCTTTTGTGCCCTAGGGTACATAAGTGTCCCTTAGATCTCCACCTTTGCCTGTAACTAGATGGGGTTTGTGCCTCAGGCTTTCATGCTGCAGCCTGGACAAGTGAAACCATGCACTCAGGAAATCCATGCTTCGCTATTGCATTTCATCAGATTTTGGTTTGAGAGAAAATACCTCTGGAAACTCTTTATTAGAAAAAACCCAGTAACATAAGTGGCTTTGAGGCACCTGAATGTAGCAATGAAGCAGGGCCAGACTTGCAGCCCAGTGGAGCTGAACTGTCTGGTACCTCTGCCCTCATTAAAAAGAGTAAGGTATGATCTGAGATACTTTGTTTGAACATAAGGAATGAATGTACAGAAGTTATTTTTCTTAGGGCACATTATCTTATCCCTAGTTCAGAAAGAACTAATTCCACATTGTCTGTACAAAGTATTTCAAAGACCTTGCCTTGGTTATCCAAAGCTGTCCATGGGAGTCATCTTTTGCTCCTGGAGATGGCAATTCCTCCTCCATGGTCCCTCCATTCTGCTCTCAATACATTTACAGTGGGCAGAAGGATGATGCTTGATGCCATTTTCATGAGTGGGGTGTATGGTACTTCTCTCTCAAACAGTAACAAAACATCTAACCACTCTGCTGCTGACTGGGAAAATTACTGCTTTCAATGGATTTTGTTCCTATTATTTCTATGAAGAAGGGAATGTACAGAATATGACATTTCTGTTTCTGTACATTAAAAGAGTGCTGAAATACTGTGACATTTAAACCACATGTTGCACCTTGATAGGTATTAGTTGGCTAAACAACAGACTGGACTAAGGAGGTGATGCACAGCTATAAAAGGGGTGAATTTGACATGACTGGAAAGGTGAGTCAGTAAAAAATTTCTAAGTTGATGATGGCTTCACAATTGCAGACTAATCCCACTGTTCTAGCAAATGCTAGGAAAGCTTGGTGAGAGACTTGGAAAAGAGCTCCAGAGTGGTGTCCATGACTGGGTCTATTAATCTAAAATTACATGGGAATCAGAGTGGGTAAATCTAAAATTAAGACATCCATGTGGCAAAAAGGTTAACAATACAATGTGTGAAGATGAGGTTTGAGAGGATTTTTGAGTGATAGTTTTGAAGTTATTTTGGTGGGGGTTTGTGCAGTATTTGCTGTTAATGCTGTTTGAATAAGACTTTTGCTGTTAACTCCAATTTACCTCATAAATTCTTCACTGACTCCTAAAACTCTTTTATTCTGCTGCTTAAGTGAGAAACAATTATTGCCACCGATAGCAAAGGTCATATATGCAATTGCTATTTTCTTTCAAGGACAGGTGGCTATCAGTTTTTCCCTTCAAGCCAGTCCTTCTATAGTGAAACAGAGGGGGAAATGTTATGATTCTTATGACCAGCATGGCAAGCACATTAAGAAATAAATTTTCTCCTGCCATTGTCCTGCTCTGGTGCTCTAGAGCTCCACTGCTGCCTTGGCTATCTTGTAGCAGGGCACAGCCCCGTTATTGCTGAGGCAGCATGGGGACAGGTACAGACAGCCACATGCCAGGGGTCATGAGCAAAAGGTCCTGGTGTCATTTTAGCAGCATTGATGGGAAGCATGGCTATGCTGCCTGTAGGCTGGTGTGTGATCTTTTGTTGCTGGCACAGAGGAGTTGTGTTTTATTCTGGGTCAGGAGCATGTGTTTGAGACCATCCGTCTTCTGACTCCATGTAATGCACTGTGGTTCCCATTGCAGAACAGGCTCCGAGTATCTGGATTCTTTTTGGATCAAACTGGAGGATGCATTATGGGAACCACCTAATGCACTCCAACCACTAATAGGCATGTTGTGTCTGGGAACAGAACAGACCCAGTCTGAAATAAAACCACCTGAGCAGTGCAGACTTCAGGGCCCCAGCACCATCTGCTTCCCCTAACAAACCTTCATCCTGCTTGCTCGATAATCACAGCTTATATGATCAGCAGGGGAAGGAGCAACACATGGATTTTTTCTGTAAAGGTGTCACAGTATATTTAGCAAAGTGCAATCTTGGCTGCACCAACACATTACAGCTCAGCTGCCTATTGTGTTTTCTGTAGCTGTGCTTGGTACACAATGGACGAACATTTTATGGTTATATGCATTTATGTGTAAGTCTGTATGTATATATAAGCATATACAAACCTACTGTTTGAATATTTTATAACATAAGGTAATGTACCAAATTTTAAATCATAACATCCCTTCGTTATAATGCAAAACAAATTGGAGGTCAAAGTTGTTACAATAAAACATCCATCCTGGAGCTTTTTAGAGGAACCTGTTTAAAAAGGTTAAAGTAAGCAATTATCACAACCCTAATTTACAACTACTTGGCAATAAGAGTTGCTTTTCAATGAACCATTTATTCATGATCTGCTGCTTCACACTGCAGGATTCTTCTTGACTAGGTTAGAAAATGTAATTAATAAATGATAGGATTATTTATGGTTCACGGTGCCAGATTGGGAAATACAATGATATACAGAATGAGCTAAAAATTATTCTTACAAGCAGCATCTTGGTTTTTAATCCATGGATTGGATTGTCACATTACTTGATATGCTGTGGTGAACTCCTGATGGTATTCATGGGACGTTATTTTGTCATCCTAGCTGCTCTGTGTGACAATAAAAATGGACATGCTCCTTTGAGAACAGACTTAATGAACACTGACATGCTAATCTTTTTCTAGTTGAGGTAGGGTGGCATTTGTGGTTTTGCTTAGTTTGACTATGTTAGTGATTATCTGAAAGCCCCAGTAAAACCCGGAAAATGTTTATATTTCATAAACATAAAATTATCTTCTTTGAGATTTTATTCTAGTAATGCCAGTTAAGGAAACACACCTGCTAAATGCAGACAGGTTTTCTCAATGTCAAGTAGCAAAATTATGCTAAAATAGAATGATGTCAGCTCTAATGTCTTTATTCATGGGCAAAGTGCCTGGCTGTGTGCAACTGAAGTTTAAATTTTGCTATGACCTTCAAACCTGTATAGTCCAGGCCTAAAAGGAAAAGCGTCCCAGCTGATATTCAATTTAATTATTGTTATTCATTATTAAAAGTGTTCAGAAGAAGAAAAATATTTTATGTGCTGATTTATACACAGTCCAATAAAAAAACAGCATAAAATCTTAATGTGAGGTGCAGTGTCTGTCTGCCACAATTCCTACTGGTAATGCACTGGAGCGAATCAGTGAAATTCTGAGTTTAGCTTTAAGTAGAAATGTACTGAGGATCAGTTCAATTTCCTTTTATTCTCAGGTCAGATTCCTTTTAAAATGCTTTCTTGTAGTAATTAGGATTGCCAACAGTGAGTCCAGAATATATGTGCATGTAGTTGATACTTCCATAAGTATCCTACTAAGAGAATTAAAAAATGCCTTTAGGTTTTGATGATGATTTGAATCCCATGGCTCTAGAATTTCAAATGTCAAATAACACAGGATATGTGAATAATGGATGAAGCCCAGGAGATTTACAGAATCACAGAAGGGTTGAGGTTGGAGTTCATCTCTGGAGGTCATTAAGTGCAAGCCCCCTGCTCAAGCAGGGTCAGCTGCAGCAGGTTGCCCAGGACCACTTCCAGATGGGTTTTGTGTATCTTCAAGATTGATATTCCTCAACTTCTCTGGACAACCTTTTCCAGGGCAAATTAATACAGATTTAAGCATCATAACAGCATTTAGTTTTAAAGATAGATAAACTTAGGCTTTCTTTCCTATGTGTGCATTTGCATACAGATGCATGTTAAAATACTGGAATTTGATTTTTGTTCTTAGTCTGAGATCAATTTATTACTGTTTTGCTGGGTTTTAGTTCTAAACACTAATTTAGGCTCAGGTACTGCTTCTTCTGTTGAAAGCAATGGTGCCTCCATTTACTCCTAAGTGTCCTCTGATTTTGTTTTAGATTAAATGTAAAATTTGAAATGTGAAATGAGTGCCTAAATGTATCCAAAATATACACTAGAAAATGTCAAAAAATATAAAGGTTTCAAAAATGAAGGTGAAATAACAAATCTTGCTGAAATGGGGAAAATATCCTGCATTTTTTCTTTAAGCTTCAAAAATTTTTAAAAATTGACACATAGGAAACCAGATTTCCTCAGGAGGTACTCCTCTTTATCTGCTGTTTTTACTAGAGACCAAACATACATATGAATGGATAAAAATGCTCTACCTTTTGAAAATATTGCTCTTGGAGTCTGCAGGCCATTTGAACTTTTTTATGCCATGTTCCCCTTTGTCTCAAGGTATTTGCATTTTTTGTTATCTGGAAGGATATACACTTTGCTTCTGTGATATGGGATGTTCCATGGAGAACCAGCTATTTTCAGCCTACTCCAATATCTGCAAGGAGTTTCTCTCCTTTCTAAATTGTAGTCTTTTCAGTATTCATCAAAACTTTCTCATGTACTGCTATTTGAGCTTCTTTGCTGGTTTTGTGATGCTTCAAGCATTCATAGTTTAGGCAAAAACCTTTTCTTTCTTGTTTGTACCTGTTTTTCTTTCAGTCCTCCTTTTGCATTGACCCAGTTTATGAGAAATAGAGAATTGATCCAAAAGCCTTTGAATTAGCTCTTCTGGATACATACATAATTATAATTTTCCCTTCCATAAAGAAGTAGATAAACTATTGTTCTTCTAAGCCTGTCTTCCCAGACTTCAAAGAGCAATGAGAGATATATGAAAGAGAAAAGTTGGGATTATTTTTCATTGCAAGATTTTGGGGTAGGAGAAGCCCCTGTATTCCAAAACCCTAAGAAAACAGGAGTAGCAAAGTGTCTCCACTACTTTTCCAAACAAAAATATGATGAAGAGTGTCTTTCTTCAGCTATCTTCTATTCCTTCCTACATTTCATAAAGAGGAAGGTGAAGATCCCACATATTGTGAAAATGTCTTGTTGTATTTTACATAGTAATTGTCAGATTTTTATTTTTGAACTTTTTTTGAATGAGCTGATATCTGGTCTGTGAAAAACAGGAATATTTTTCCTGTTTGGTTAAATGTATTGATTCAAATCAGACTTTTCTTTCTTTATTTTCTTCTCTTTCTTTGTGATTGGCTATGGGTCAAAAACCTTAGATTTTCAACAATTTCTGCCTCAATATCGTGCTCTCTTCACATGTGTCCTTTTCCTCCAAGTTTTGACATCATTCTCCTTCATTCAGCCATAAAGTAAAATCCTTTTATGGGCAGTTACAGGATATCTTTACCTTTGGTATCCCTACTTTGCTTCTAGCATTTACAACTTTTCTCTTTGTGACCTTATTTCCATCAGGATGTTTTTCTTTTTGACTCCATTTTCTTATTTCTAATTTAGTTTGCCTCATCTCAGCTTGCCTAGTCCCCTGCATGGCTGCATGAGGAAGAGGTAGTCTAATGTTATTTTTAGTGGTGGATGAATAGTCTTCTATTTTTAATCAGACAGTTTTCATGTTCCATATCAGGAGTGGGCTAATGCACTCTCTCATAAATACATGAATTCCTCCTCCCTCATCCCTGTACACACACACCTGCATAAGTGTCAATTTAGGCAAGTCATGTGGCCTGAAATTTCAAAAGATGTTAGATGGTTTAAACTACCCTATTCTCTGGAAATTGCAGGGCATTTGTCCTTTGGTACATCAGTGCAGTGATCAAAATCACTAGTCACCTCTGAAAATTAGACCAAAAGATGCCATTTTTGAAGCATAAGGGAGAATGGAAGTGCTTTGCTCCAGCCTGAGCTCTGAGAGCTGCAGAGCCTTTTGGGCTCCAGTTGTTATTTCCACAGTTGCATGCAGGTTTATACAATAAAGGACAGTTTGGGGCAAAGAAGATGAAGGAGTGCAAGCACCCCTGCCTCCTATACAGGTGAGGGTTGGAATGGTTGGAATGGTACTTTAAACCTCTTCTCAGCACACATGCTCAAACACCTGCTGGGGTGCCCTGGAAACTACAGCGTGCGCACTGGTGATACATAACTTTCCCTCCCTCCTATGGCTGCACTGCAGACAGAAGAAGCATTGCTCACGAAGTGATGCAAACTTGAGGCTTTCATGAGACAGCTCATGGTATGATTTTTGATCTTCCTGTATGATTAAGCCTTTATTTTTCCAGTCCTCAGTAACCCAGCTCCTTTCTGCTTTCCTTTCCTTGACATTATGCAGTTCAGCTTCTTTTGAGCTTGAGTATAGTCATTTCTCGAGCTATTGTATCAGCTGTGAGTCTTTTATTCTTCCTAGGAGTATATGGCACCTCATCTGCAGAGAACTCTGTCTCTAGAGATACTCTGTACTCCCCTGTTGCTGTTCATATGCACAATCCCTGCCTGAGAGCAGCCTGCCTCTCTTAGCCCCATGGCCCAGGAGGCAAGAGGACTTCGCTTCACAAGGTGTGTGAGTGACAGAGGATCAGCAGAATGAATTGGCTGTGCTCCTGTGAGCAATCTGACCATCCCAAATACACTTGCAGTACCACGACATCACATATTGTCTCTGTCTCTTCCTCTCCGTTCACTTAATCATCCGTGGAATGAGGACACACAATAGTGTGTTTGTGTGTCCTTTGGGATCAGCAGCCAAGTCACCTGTGAATTATACAGGTCAACAGAAATGGAGGTTAAGATTTTGTCTACACGCATTCTTCCTGTGTCATCAGAGATTACAGACAAAACAAACAGGGATACACCATTGACATTTAGTAAATGTTATTAGAAATGCTTTATTGTAGGGAGAATGAGAAGAGGAGGGATTATATCTCTGAATGCAAAGCTTTTTTACTCTGATCCAAGTCATCAGAGAGGCCATTTTAATAGGCATAAAACAACTTGTCTCAGTTTAAACATGCCACAGCAGAAAACTGTCAAGTCCCGGTGCATAGGAAATGTTTAGTATCCATGAAAGAAAAAAGATAATTTCCACTTAAAAATGCTCCTATAGTTTTGAGTGGACTTCCAGAGTGCACAAACACGGACACTGATTTTTTTTCTGGTTTTACCTGAAAATTTCCCCTTCCTTGTCACTTTCCACTGCATTTTCTTCTATTCTTCCGAGTAGACTTATTTTGCAACCTGTGTTATCCAGTTCCAGGCATCAGGATTCCTGCCTTCAGAACTCTATTTACAAGTTGCAGTATGTCTATGCTTCCATTTCTCACCAGTCCTTTCCTTAGCTGATGCCCGGGGTATATTTTTTGAATATTTACCTTTTTTTCTAGGAGATTCTTTCACTTGATTGTTAAGATTTCCGCAAGGTATCATCAGGGGTGAGAACTGAGGAAATACAGGGTTATAGCTTTGCTTAATGTTTTCTGATTTTGTTTGGCATATAAAATAAAGCAGAAAGTGTAATTCTGGGAAGAAGAGAATTTAGAAGCATTAATATGCCAAAATGACCCAAGAAATGGCTTATGAGCTTGGAAACATTTTTTCACAACTGCATCATTTAGGCTTATAAATTATATTACTCCTCCCTACAAACCCTACCATTTAAAGTGCTTATAGATGAGTGAGAAATACAAACAAGTAAGAAGTGCCAAAGATATTTTGAAGTAAAGAAATCATCCTATCTGTAACTGCAACCTGCTGAGACAGATAATTAGATTGTATACTGGCAAGATATAAAGAAGCTTTGGAAAAAGTGGTGGTGAGCATACAGGCAATGAAGGCAGAGAAAAAATTAATGTAATAATCTAACACAACCACTAAGGCTGGAGAAAAGTCAGAATGGAAAATTACTATTGGATATTTGAAATGGGGAGGGGAACACTTGGTGTTAACAAATACAGAAAAATATCAATAGTAGAATAAAGTAAATTAGAGAAATTAAATTATGTAGCTCTGCCATCTACACCCTAATCAAAACAGAGAGTACATTGGATCTGGTTCTCACAACATCAAATTCTACTCTTTTATAGAAATGAGTGAGTCAGACTCGTAGGTTTGGCTTTTTCTATTTTAATTTCTGTAACAAGCTAAGGAAACTATCCATTATATCCTGCAATAAGCTATTACACATTTTCACTTCATCTTACTGCGTATGATTTCACTGTTTATGGCGTGCTGTATTTATTTTCAGTGTTGTTGAGCATTTTCAGTAGAGTTTTCAACTGTGAAGAAAGTAGACTCTGTGTGAGCCTCTTAGCTTGAATCTAACATTCTAGATCTCCAAAGATGCTGTAATCCACTTTCTTTATTAATGGAAATAAATAAAACAATTCTTAATTAAATTCTGACACAGAAAAACAGTGTGCCAATACAGGAACTGTTTAGTGAAAGGCTCTCAGGAAAGTTTGTTGAAACAATTAGAGGGAGGTTGTAAACTTATCTTTTAGCAAAAATAACTCTCATTTAAATTCCTACAAAAGCACAAGGAAGAAGCAGGATAACTACTTTGGAATTAACTATCCTACCTCTACACACATAATTTCAAAATAATTTTTAGACTCTCTTAATGCAAACATATTGAGAGATTTGTCATAAATACTCCACTGATTATTATTACTATGAACAATCTGTTCATTGCATTACTGGTATTTGAAATGGAAAGACCAATTAGACCTGTTAACCCATCTTTTTGTCAGTAAGTTGATTGGGAATTACTGAAGCGTAACAATTCTAAGTGGCTTTTCATGTGAATGCCAAGCTAAAATGGATATTCAGAGATGCATTAAGCATTTTTACCTGGCTCTGCATTCTTCATTTAAAGATCTACATGTTAATTTGGAGAAGTGCAACATAAACATGGCGAGCCATGGCTTCTGTGCGTGCTCTTTCCAATATTTGTAAACATGTAAGTGTTGAATGATAAAATTGTAGGTCAAAGGTTATAAGGACTAGAGTAGAGATAATATGGATTATTTGGGCATATTACTTTCAGAGTGATATATCTGGCAGGTATTGTAAGACTGACTTAAGAATTTGACTTCAACAATCACAGGCAAAAATTTTTATGTTATTATTTAAATGCATTTAATAGAGGGAAATTTTAAAAAAATCAAGACAGCATTTTTTTATGCTAAGCTTTATTTCAGAAAAATGGCTTACCTGAGCTCATAGGGGTTCTGAAAATGGCAGTTATTGAAGGATAACCACATGAATTTTGTTCTTGAATAGTTCTTGATATGGACAAACAAGGTATGTTTTACTTTATGATGTAATCTAATCAATACATAGCTAGTAATGTCAGAAATTCTTTGGCAAATAAAACTACAGAGACAGCTGAAGAATTATAACAAAATTCTTTGGAATTTGGTGTTTTTTGGAGATGATGGCTGGAAACAGGTGCCTGAAAAGATTGTTGTCACAGAGCCCTGATACCTTCCAGCCTGAGCTTCCTATATGTGAGGCTGGGAGATGAATTGCAAGAAGGTCTGACCCACTGCTGGTGGCATCAATTTACTTTTCATTAAGACCCACTAAAATGTATAATCTTATTCTGAATCAAAATAAAACCACATTTCACTAAAAAATAAAAATAAAAAAAAAAATCTGTCAATCAATTGGATTTAGGTATTCCTGTGCAATTCTGCTTTTGTGCCTCCTTTTAAAAGGAAATTATGCTGAAACATAAGTTCCCTTTCATAGCCTATCCCAGCAACTCACTGATTGCTCTTCTCTGTGCCAGCCTGGGAAAGGTAACATGGTGGTGTTGAATATCACTGGCATATATACACTGCATATACACATGTAACACTGAATATATACACTGACAGTACCTGAAGCCCAGTTCTGCACCACATTTACTTCCTGCTTTAAGAAAGTTCATATACAATTTGCCACTGTCACTTGTGTAGTTTTCTTTTCTCCCGGGACATAAAATGCATTTCCTTGATCCTTGGACTATTCAGAGGTGATTTGCCAAAGAGATCTTTCCCTCCATGTGGGAAGAGCCAGTACCCTTGCTTCAGTAGAGATAAATAGAAAGAACAAAATGTATTAAGATAAGAGACTGACCCAGGAGTTACAGATGAAAATTGATGTATCTACATAATACAAAACTGCCATAACAGAAATACCATTTTTGGGGGGGGAGGGCAAATCTCTCTGACCAAGACAGTGTTATAGAAATCTGTGATTCAGCTAAGTTTCTGAGATACATTTAATACAAATTTGTGAAGCAGATGCTTGTACGATATCCTTAAGGCCTGCTCATGAACTGAGAAGATGTTTTAGGAGAGTTTTCTTGGTGAAATTTTAGCCAGTTGCTTTGCAATCATACGGGGAGCAAATTCAAGCAAATTCAGCCTTAGTACCAACAGTAATAGAGCTATGCATGAGCATTTTATGTCATGTCTCTTCGTAAGCTATTCAGGTTAGAATTTAGAACATGAACCCATCTACAAACTTTAGGAGGGGGAAAAAACCCCAAATGCAACTAATAAGGCCAGCTAAAATATGCTGTAAGTTAAAACTTTGTATTTCACCCAGAAATGAATTCCAGTATTACATTTGGTGTGTAAAATATTTATTTGGATTCAGGCCAACATTTCTGTGTCTTTAGTGTAAATAAGACATCTCTACAGCAATTTTGAAGTCAGACAGCTCTATACAAAATGGCAGCAGCATTAATTAAGCATATACTTTTCTAACCCCTGAGGATTCTGTGCCTATTAATCACATGTCAGAATGGTTCCTATTTTGCTGGGGATTCATCAGAACAGTCCTGTTCCCCACTTTTACTTTGGCTGTAAAGTCAAATATTTCAAAGGTGTTAGTGGAGCTGGAGAGGAACACAGGAAGTCACTGAATAAGATGATAATTTATTAGCCTTTATCAGGCCTGGTTTTCTGTCTCATCAGGTAAAAGCACGCTGAGTTTAGTAATTCCTGGCATGTTCAAAATGTAGATGCTGAACTGATTACTCGCTGTGACTCACCCGACTCTGGTGTTACTTGCAAGTTTGGAAGCGTAGGTGTGGAACTGAAGATACATTTAAAATAGAAGTAGAGCCGAAATACTGACCCTGACTGGGCACAAGGTTGTTTTGTCTAGTCACATCATTTGCAAGACACTTCAAATTGCTGTTGTTTCCCAGCACAGATCTTTTTTCCAGTAGTATTTGTGACATTTATTTCTCTGAACAAATATAAAATCATTGTATTGTAATGAATTGTCTACTGTGTTAAAACATTTTATAAATATTAATTTTTTTAAAATGTCATTATTATTTTGTTTCTTGAAAAACCTGGATCTCTTAATTTACTTGTTGTCAGTGCTTCTTAGTCCCTTTAGCAGCAAGTATATTATTTGGACTCAGATTTTGTATGCAGAAGGTTAGCATAAAAGCACTATGGCATGTTCAGCCATCTTGGCATTGTCATTTGAGGTTTTTTAATTAAAAGTCTGCCTTGGAGTATGTCAAGTGCTCCTGTATTTTTGCCATTCTTCTTATCTCTATGGCAACAAAAATATTTCAACATTTACATGGGCATCATATTCTTTGCTAATGTACTATCTGAACTGTTTGTATGCTGAGAAGGGGAGCAGCAGAGATTGGCTTCTGCAGGCTGGGATGCAGGAGTTGTCAAGACAACCAAGAGGCCTAAGGATGTCCTTACTAGTAGCATTAAATTGAAGCTTTAAATTAATTCACTCTCATGTGTTTTTGTAGCTTATGCTGTTAATTGAAATAATAGGAGTGACCTTCCCTGTACATTCAGAGCACCTGTCCTATTAAAATTGCATGTGCTATTTACTTAAGTACACTCATCTATCAGACAAATCTAGCGTGAAATAGGGGAAAATGGAAGACACTTATATTGTACTGCTATGTATTGACTCGTAGTAATAGGAGAAGCAAGCTTTTCTTGTACCTAGCTTGAGAGAGTTGTAATGAACATTTTACTCTGAAACTTCATTTATTTCTGCTTTCCACTCAAGGGCCTTAAGTTTGCATAACTCTAGACACTACAATTTATTATACAGTGCTGAATGTAATTGAAATGAATACTTTTTTTTTTTCTGTAATACATTTGAATAACTCAAGAATCATGTTTTCGTGTATGCAAGAGAGTGCTTTTTCCTTCACAGCAGAAAATAAACCCAAAAGAGTAGGAAACTGTTACTTTTTTGTTCAAATCATAATCTTGCACTGACTTAATTTGTGGAGCTACTTTTGATTGTTTTTTTGTTGATAGAATTCTGTAGAGGAACCAGTTGAAGTTTCTTTGCCCAATCTTTTAGATTGTCACAGCCAAATGCATAGCCCCATAAGAGCCAAAACATTAGACAATTATATGTACATTTGGTTTCCTTATTAAAAGGAAAAGATCTGCAATCTGCTGTTTTGATGAAATCCATAAGTTTAAATTTGGTGGTCAAATACATCAAATATTCAATTATTTTTGTACAGGGCAATGGTGGACAAGGATGCACAAGTTCTTAAAGGAGTGAAAGGATTTCATCCTCCTCTGCAACTAGTTTAAAACACAAGTCTCTACGCTGTATAAAGTATGTGAATACTTTTCATCTCCTAAAGAGGGAAATGCGCTCTTATTTGCCATTGCTTTTTTATGCTGTTAGGTAGATAATAAAGCTATAGAAAATTTGAGAATATATTTCCTAGTACTATATTCATTGATGCACAAAACTGTACACCAGCTGAGAGTCGAAGCAGTAAGCTAATGAATCCTTGAAGCACGTTTTCTGGGAAAAAATACCATTAGTTTTTTCTTCAAAGTCTAGGAAACAGAGAGGAATGCTTTATGTATTACTGCAGGATTGCCAAGAGTGCTGACGGTGATTTGATCTCCCTGTATTTGAGAACACAGATGAAGTTTCTTGCAGACGCCTAAACACGAATACCACAGCATGAGCTGGAAGTGCTATAAATTCATTTTTGTCTTGGTGAAGGACAGATTATTGGGAGAGGGCAGGAAGCCAACAGGTGTCCTTTCTAGTTCCTTATTAATCTCTCCAAGACCAGTACCATCTCTGTGGCATGTGACAGGAATGCATCAGTCTCCGTATCAATACTGTGGCTGCAGCCAGGTTACTGTATGCATGTTAATGTTTGCTCCCACTGCTATTTGAAACGCTTGTGAGTGCTCAGCACATCTGAAAATCAGGCCATTTAATTCTAGGCACTTTAAATATAGATTAAGAGTCTTAAATTTAGGTATGAAGGTTTGAATGTTTTGGATCAAACCTCTCCATCAGCCTGCAATCAACAGTGCTATATAGAAATGATATTGCAGAATAAGATACAATCAGGTCAGATTTTTTTTTTTTTTTTTTGGTAAAAACAAACTCATAACATCAGCATCTGGCTCACTTTAAAATACAGTCCTTAGAGTGTAGCTGTGTACAATATGTTTTATTAAACTTAAACTGGCAAATCCATGTCTAATAATAATGGATCTATATCTAAAAGAAAAGCAATACTCTGTACTACATGCAGATTAAGAAGACCCATTTGTTCTGATCGGAGTTTCTGTCTATGCACTAAATTACTGTTGATAACACCCAATTTATCTTACTTTGCCAAGATATACTGTTGAAAACATAGGGCTGTGGACCAGAACAGCTTGTCACTGTTTCTCTGTCTTCAGCACCCCTGGATACTTCACTGATACCCAGGATCTCCTTTCACAGTCTCTTTCTTGGTGTATGCCAAGGAGCTGGAAGGCTGCTCCCTTGTTGCTGTGTCGTAGCTGGGCTGAACAGTAACGATGTCAACATAAGGGAGATGGTTTGGTCAAATGAAAATCACCCACCTAATTTCTGGACAATGTCTTGAACCTACAATATAACTTTTCCTCTATTTCGGAATGTGAAGGGATCTTAAATTAGGGTACAGGTGATGTTAAAAATTGATGGAAAGGAGAGGTTATGCCACAGTACAAAATGGGCCAGTATCACTTTCCTTCCCTAAAAGAAAAAGGCAGAGGAATAGAGGCAGGACAATATCTATAGCATCTCTAGGGTTGGCATCAGTCTGGTAAGAGTCCCAGAATTTGTAAGAGACCTTGATGGATTCCATCCCACATCCTTCCCCATCTCTCATTCAGGAGCTACAAACTAATAGCAGGAAAGTCTCACTGGAGGTGGTCCCTAACTACAGCATTCTTAAAGGTAAAAAATGTCTCATGATTTCCATGAGCAATTATCTTAGTGCGTCTTTTGGGGACACTAAACTTTGCAGCCATTTCAGTAGTACAGTTGAGGCTGACAGGGACCAAAAGTCAAATACAGCAGAGAAAATTGTCTGTCACAGTAGGTCAGGCATTTCAGGTGGCATTTGAATGACAGGATCTGCAATGTCATGTGGAAGTTCCTTGCAGCAAGGAGAAAAGTGTGCTGGGTTAAATTAAATTCTTCCAGGGCTCTGGGCACCTGGATTTGTTTTTGCAGTTTGGACCTATGTCCATATTTCCTGCAAGTGGAACTAGCCTGTGCAACAGTCAGCATAAGCATATCAGTATGGAATATAAATCTATATATAGTGGTCTAAACTAGCACAACTTTACTGGATCTTCATCATCTATTAAAAAAAGATACAACGCTATTTACATCATTTAGCCTCATGCATAATATGTCTTTAAAAAGCTCTGTAATACCTCCAGTAACTGGTTCTTGAAATGGCAGCACAGATAAACAGTATAGAGACCTTTACATGTTCCCTGAGAATTTATATATAAATCTTGTGGCCAGTACATATAATTCCCTTTTCTTCCTATCTTCCCTTCCCATAGTTTCGCTCCATCTTTTTAGGGCCTGGATATGTGCAAGAGAGTTCCCTTATTAAAGCAGCTTGCCAATGTTTTCTCTGTCTTCAGCACCGTGGGGTATTTCATTGACACTCAGGATCTCCTTCGATATTCTCTCTCTGTCTCTCTTGACATTTTTGCAAGGAGGGAGAAAGAGGCTGGGGGAAGGTGCATATAATGCTTCCACTGCTGAGCACTATGAATTATATCTGCTGGAGTAATAGTGTGAAGTGGCAGGGATCCGTTTTGATGAATCTCATGCTGATTTGTAGCCCCAATTCTAGCTGTAGGTAACACTGAACACCTGTTTGGAGTACTAGAGCAACGGAATAAAGCTCTGTACAGTAAATATGCTGTGTACTGTAGCTGCTTGTTTATTGTCATACAGTAATTAATTCGCAATTATATTTTGCAACATACCAGAAGAGAAGTGCACTATAATTCCTACCACCCAGAAAGAGGCTCAGTAGTGACACTTGTTAAACTGAGCTAGCTGATTCTCTCTTTCCTCATCACTGATTGCTTTTTTCTTTTGTCTCAGCACAAAACAGAAAGTTACAAAAGACACTTCTGTAAAGATTCTGTAAAGCCTGGATAATAATGGCTCTGTGCTACTCTAGAACGGTATGTCTTAAAAACAAACACACACAAACACATGAAACAGGGGGTATGAATATTTATCCGATTTTGTCTCTCTCATCCCTTGCTGTACCACATCACTCAGTGGTCCACCACAGAAGGAGTTTGTGAGCCCCATTCTTAACTTCCTACCTGTGAAATCCTTTTCTTTTCATCCATATGACTCCTTTGCTTCTGTTTAGACCATTCAGAATCATCTGCTAAGAGATTTCTCTTTATTATTCATCATTCTATGTGTCTCTGAGTCTGGTGATACCTCCTATGAAAACTACACCCCTACCCTCAGTCTATAAAATTCTCATGAGCCCAACATTGGTTTTAAATTACTCCTGTGTTTTATTGCATCCCTCTGCAATAAGCTCCCTGGGAACTATTTCCTTCAGAAATGTATCCACAATTTCTTTCAATACATCTTACATAGCTGGAAGTCTGGCTTTTCAAAAGTAGACCCCACAATTTGGTTTCTGCTAGCACCCTGGAACAGAGGAGTCAGAAAGTCCTGTTTGCTTTCAATGCCATAGTACTACTGCAAGAAAAGACATGTTGCTGTATTAGATACTGCAGCGTTTTCAATGCAATTTTACAACCTAATGTTTAGTTACTTTTAGTTACACAGTTTTTAGAAACAGCTTTCAATTGGATTCACAGTAATTTGCTTGTTTTTTCTCTGCATTTCCCTAAAAGTGATGTATCTATTCTCAGGTCCATGCCTGATACTAATATTTCCTTCCTCCCCTGTTTTTCTAATAGCCTGTTGTCTTTATTTTCTTTCATCTTTTTACTAGTGTTTCAATAGTTTTGAAGAGTTGATACTGAGATGTTTTAAAAATATGTGTATAGGGTTAAATTCAAGATCTAAATTTGAAAGTAGATCCTTAGTATTTCACTAAAACCTAAAGTTTAAATGCATGATCTCATCATTCTGTTTCTCTTGTCCCATGGCTGCACAAAAATATGTGTTATCAGTGCACATTGAGGTTTGCTTGTAGCTGAGAATATTGATCTTAAAATGATAGAGACTGACTTGTTTTATACAAATTTATGATCAACTGTATATATGTGGAGTATGTAAACAACAATCCCTTGACAGTAAATTAAAAAAGATATCAATATACCTCAGAGAGAGTGCTAACTTAATTTGCAATTATATCTAGTAAGGAAGAAAAAGAGAAAAATACTTTCCTCTGAAAATCTTCACAAATACAATATTTCTTTGACATTTCACATATACTGAAAAGTTACACCTGAGGAATTCATTTCCATTGCTTTCACTTGGTGTCCTACGGTGACTGATATAAATATTTTATTAGGCAAACCTGCAGGTTTCTGAAGATTATATGTCTTATCAAGTTGACCCTTATAATTATGTTGTCTTCTGTAACTGTGGGATCTCTTTTAATTTTGTAGTCTTTTTGTAAATATTGAACCATTAAAAAATATACAACCACAAGCAAAAGCTGACTGAGAATAAGAAAAGGTGTAAACAGGCCTCTTCTTGCTCAGGAAGATTCTCATTCTGCTTGTTGCTACAGAGACAATGCCTTAATTATATGTTAGTAGCTGGACACAGAGCAGCATATCCTCAGCTTGTGAAAAATCTGTTTTCTGAGACTGTTTATTTGGTTTCTCTTTTAAAGCAATCACTGTGGATGCTTTTTAAATCTTTTTTAATCCCCATCTTCTTCTTTCCTGAAAAATGAGACTTAGTGGGGAAAAGTTTCAGTTGCTCAGTTTTATGCACAAAGCAGTCAATGAGGATTTGCAGTCCTGTCAAATTGAGATGAACATTGTACGTACAGAGAAAAATGTTTATATCTGATACAGGAATATTTTATACTTTTTTTTCCTGGAAATTAGTTCTCATTTACATAATTCTATGGCCTTCTGTTGGAGTTATGAAAACAGAGCTTCTGTTATTCTCTGCCTCTTCTTTCTGCAATTATTTACTTAGGAAAGACTTTGACTGCTCTTTTCCTGGGCAGCAGCAAAAATCATACACAAGTCCTATGAAATAAGAGGTTGGGAGGTCCTGTGCAGGTATTTACATGCCTTTGTATCATCAATTTGATGCCTCAGTGTATTCTAGTCTATCAGTTCCTAAAGAAGAGATTAGCTGAATATTGGCCCAGCTGCTTAATGCAGATGGGGGCTTTGGCTAACATTCATCCCATTTAAATTTAGCACACAGCTGACTTACCTAATTTAAGGCAATGTTCCTTCTTATGCAGTGGAGAAAAATGTACTGTTCCAGAAAGTGATTCAGGTTTAAAATTAACTGAATCATCTCCTTGAAGCATCTTTTTTCTTTCCATATATTACAGGGACAGCTACAACCCTAATTAAGACACCTTAATTCAATGTCAGCATTCATTTGGGATAGACTTGCCCATTTAGCAGTGAGTGTTGTTTTGTGGCTGCCATGTTGTGGGATTTGTTACAGGCAATACAGGAGGCAGCAGATTATTTCCAGAGTTTTGCCTTTTCTGCTTCTGCAGCTATTTCCTCTTTGTTTGGAGTTCTCTGCCAAGGTAGGATCTACAATTCCAGAAATAGCCACTAGGATAGAGAGCATCTATTTCTAAGTAATTTCTTACTGTTTAAAAATATAAAACCAGGGGGAAGTCTAATTATGTGACACACAAGATAGTCCCAGAGCTTAAAATCAGTGATACGATAATGAAACAGAGGCTCAAAAGAAGAGGATACTTCTTTTACACCTCTTGGTGTCTCTAGAGAAGAATTGAGGTGCCTTTTTGGATTTCTGCTGGAATGACTTGCAGATAGAAAAGGGTTGTGTGGCAGCAGAAGTGGCTCCAGTTTCTCAGAAGACTTGGAAAGATTTGCACAAATGTATGATGGCCGTGCACTGGCAGAGTCCTGCTGGCTTGTGCACACAAAAGAAAAGAAGGTCATCAGGAGTAGCCAGCATGGATTCACCACCAGGAAATCATGTGTGACCAATCTGATAGCCTTTCTAAGATGGCATGGCAGGATGGGTTGATGAGGGGAGACCAGTGGATGTTGCCTACCCTGACTTTTGCAAAGTTTTGGCACAATTTCCCATAACATCCTTGTGGGTAAGAAAGGAAATGTGGGGTGTGAGGACAGTGAGGTGGATTGAGAACTGGCAGAGCTCAGAGGGTCATGATCAGTGGAGTAGAATCCAGCTGGAGGCCTGTAGTCTGTGGCATCCCCCAGGGATCAATAATGGGTCCAGTCTTATTCAACTTGCATATCAGTGAGCTGGAAAAAAGGATAGCATGTACCCTCAGTAAGTTTGCTGACAATATGAAACTGGAAAAGTGTTAATACTCCTGATGGCTGTGCTGCCATTCAGCAGGACCCTGATCATCTGAGACCTGGGCGGAGAGAAAACTAAAAAGGCTCAACAAGAGCAAGTGTAGGGTCCTGCACCTGGGGAAGAACAACCCCAAGTACCAGCACAGGCTGGGTCTGGCCTCCTACAGAGCAGCTCTGCAGAGAAGAACCTGGGAGCATCAGGGAATGACAAGCTGAGCACGAGCTGGCAGTGCCCTTGCAACCAGGAGGGTCAATGATGTCTTTGGGGACATTGGGAGGAGTGTGGCCAGCAGGTTGAGAGAGATGATCCTGCTGTTCCTAGTGGCCCTACTGAGGCCAAATCTGGAGTATTGTGTTCAATCTGGTCTCCTCAGTACAAGTACAATTGATCCAACCCAGCATCTTGTTGGCTTTCTTTGCCACACAATCATACTCTTTCACTAATATGGAATTTCTTGTCCACCAGGAAACCCAGATTTCTTTCTGCAAATGTCTTCCCTGATGGGTAGATCCCAGCTTATGATGTGCTCCTTGATTAAATTTTCACAGGTGCAAGACCTTACACTTGTCTTTGTTGAATTTCCTAAGGTTCTTGTTAATCCACTCTTCCAGCCTATCCAGGTCTTTCTTCAGGGTGGCTCTCTATTCGAAAGTGTTTTCTTCCCCACTCAGTTTAATATCATCAACAAACTTTGTCAGGGTACACTTGACCACATCATCCAGATCCCTTATGAAGATACTAAGCAGTGTTGGACCCACTTTTGATCCCTGGAAGACCCCCTTGTGACGGGCTGTCAGTTTGAAAAGGGGCTATTTGCCACCACCCTTTGGGTGCAGCCTTGTCAGCCAGTGCCCCACCCATCACATGGACCTCTTGTCCAGACCACAACACATCCACTTCTCTAGGAAGTGGATGTCAAAAGCCTTGAAGAAATCCAGGTAGACAATGCCCACTGCTCATCCCTCATCAACCAAGCAGCTTACTTTGTTGTAGAAGGTGATGAGGTTTGTCAAGCACGATTTGCCCTTGGTGAACCAAAACAAGGAATAAAGATTCAGATGGCAGTTGTTACTGTATGGGTTCAATTTGTTGCTGTGGCGGTTTAGGAATGAAATTCCCTGACTCAGTGCTCCCAGTGAAACACTCCAAACCATGCACGGACTGCTCACTGCCCCCTCCGCCTCTGCTTCCCTCTGTGGTGGGATGGAAAGGGGAATTGGAGGCACAAAAGGCAAAGATCATGGGCTGAGATAAGAACAATTTACTGGAAAGAGCAATGAGGCTTTTAAAAATGAACAACAACAGCAACAATACTAACAATAGACTGTACAAGAAACACACTATTTGGGCACAAGTGCTCACCCCCAAAAAGACCCAACTGCTCCCTCTGCCACGCTACCTAACCTGAGACAGACCCTTCCCTCATCCTTGGAAAATGATCTGAGGTGATAGAGAATAACCTCTGAGCCCCTCCTGGCTACTGCATTACATTAACTGTGTCCTGGCCAGAACCAGGACAGTCACTGTCCCTGCCATGCTAAAACTGCAACAGTGTGAGTGAAAGAGCTGCTTCAAGGTCCTTTTATAAAGACTGTGACACTGAAATTCCTAAGCAGCTTATTGCATAGCTCATTGCTAGGACGACTTGGCTAATAAGCATTATAACTCGTGTTGATAGAAAATGGTTTAGAACCACAAGTGTGGTAAATCTCGGCACTATTCATTGAAATCTGCTGTGTTTCTCCCAAGGATTTGTAAAGCTCTCACTTTCTAGAAGACCCCATGAAGATGTGTGCATAAGAACTGACAAGCTGTTTCTGTGATAGCAGTGGTTGTGATTACAGTAGGCTTTGTAGTTACTTGAGGTTACAGAAAAGTGTGCTTTTTTCACTTGAATAGTAATTTTGTTTAATATCCTGTGGCACACAATGGAGAAAAACCTCACTAAAATTTATAATCTTACAGAGCAAACTAAATCTGCTCTGTCAAAAAAAAAAAAAAAAAAAACCAAAAAAACCAACAAACTAAGTAAATGCTCTGATTTCACTGTTCTCATTTTATATACTGAAGGAGCTGGGGACCATGTAGGCTATATCCTAATGCTGCCCATGTTGCAGTGAAAGGGAGCCCACTTTAGATAAACAGTGAATCCAATTTCAGTCAGCCCTATATCTCTCAGCTGCAATTTATTTTTCTTTAAATATGCAGAATGAGACTCAGAGCTTTTCATTTCTTAAGAGATGAACAACTGGAGTACTACGACACATTTATATAATGTTTAATTTCAGAAGCGAGGAAGTTAGACAAATGGATATATTGAGCCCAGAATTTAGATCAGGGTTCAGCTTCTGATCTTAATGTGGTATATTAGCCTTTTAAATGATGTTGCTTTTTTGATGTAGTCTCTATCACATTACACTCCCTTCCCATTGATGTTCCTCATTGTGTATCTGTTACAAGTTCTCACTGAGTTGTGGGGGAGGGTGAAGCTAATTAGATTGTTGTTGGTGATAATAAAACATATCCATTGCAACTTTTTTTCTGCGGGTCTGGGAAAAGGTAGTTTGTTAGCTTAGCTCCCTTTCCTCGTGGGAAAACTCCCAAAAAGTACATGTTAGATGCAGGAATTCATAGTGTGGTGAAGACAAGAAGGAATGGGAAAACTACAGCTCCATGTTACCAGCCCTCCACTGAGGTGTGGTAAGAAGTATTGGAGAGTATTCTTTGACATTAAACAGGATTTATATGGTTACACAGAGCTAAAAATTGCACATACTGCAGCATATGAGGGTTTGTTGCAATTTCTCCATCGGCTCCTAAAGATTGCACTTTTCTCCCAATTTTTTTTGTGTTTGTACAGAACCATTTCATTTTGATATTTGCCAAACTGGAATTTTATGAGGTTGAAAAATTTTAGAAGTTAAATGCTTATCTTCAAGTTCAATACAACTCTTCTTTCAGGCTGAGGTTTTTCCTTTTTCCTGTCTTTAATGAAGCATTTTAAATCACGTTTCCAATTTGAATTCAAGTTGAAAACAGATATTTGAGGATTTAGGCAGTGAACTAAATATTGAGTGACTCTTTCATGCTGGTTGTTTTCTAACTCTGCACGAATGGCTTTCCCCTAGATCTAGTGTGTCATTACAGTGAGTCCAGAACAGCTCTTAGTTCCAAAGCACATCAGTTTTACCCACAGAAGTCTCAGGAAAGACCATAGCAGGTAATTAACTTCAAACAGAGAAGCAGACACCCTCAGAGGAGAGCAGACATCCACGTCAGCTATTTTGGGCTTGTAGTTAAGGTGGATTTTGGAACTATCGCTTTTAGAACTTAAGTTCCTTTTGGGGCTAAATGTAGCCGTGAGTCTCTAGAGGGTGGTGGGAGCAGCCACACAGATTGCTTAAAGTGAAGCTGAATGTCTTGGGTGAGAAGGCAGGTCCATGCTGAAAGATGAATAAAGGCTTACAAGTGCTGCTGACCAGTGCACACAGCTCAGTCTCCTGCAGCATCAGAGCTTTGTGATCAGGAAGATAAAAGCACCTTTTACTAGAGGTCTTTTGTCCTTGCAGTATATTATATTAGATACTTGCAGTAAAATATTTTGGTTTTGCAGTCTTTTATGAATTGAAAAATTCAAAATTGTTGAGTTTATAGAAGTTCATTTGATATACAACAAAAGCTGTTTACTCCAAGAAATTTCTTCATCAGCTGTCCTTTCGTGAGAGTTCTTCCTATTAACTAATGTTTGCAGTGTGCTTTGGAGATAAAAGCTTTAAATGCTTTGTGCTATTACTCCTATTACAGAGCATGCTGTAGGTATGTGGAATGGAATTTTTCATGGAAAGTAGTTATTTCACATACACTGAAATAACTTGGTGCATGTTTATCCCTGGTATGCATTGAATGAGGCCAGTAGAAATTTATCAGAGTTGAAACTGGTCCTTTATGGTTTTATGTGTAACATAATTTATATAAAATCAAGTTTAGGTCACACTAGAATCTGTTTCTGTAATGAAAATGTATCTGCAAAATCACTGAAACAGTCTGAGAGTCAGTTTTCAGTCACCCATATCCCCCCAAGTGCTGTCCTCATTCAAAACCTTATGATTAAAAAACATCTCCTTTATTTTCAATTTATTGCATCACAGGAAATGTTTGAAAGCTGTCATCTCCCACAGAAAGGCACTACAACATTGACTTTCAAAAGGCATGAGTCATTTTTAAAAGTGGGGCCAAGACTTGTAAGTTACTCAACTGCTCTTCAAGATAGTGTCCCTTCCAGTAATATGAAATAGTTGTGCACCTTTGGATATCATAATGAAAGCTTCATCCATCACTACCCAGGGGTTTATTTGAAGAGTGAATAAAATGATGAAAAAAGAGACTAGAGAAAGTAGTAGGCAAGGCTGGAGGAGCAGAGCTGGAAATCATCAGGTTCAACCCCCCAGACAGAAAAGGGCAGACAGAAAAAAAAAAATATTCTAAAATTATATGTAAGATTAATTGTGCAAAACCAGCTGGGTTTCTTTCCCTTAATTCCAGCATCCCCTCCCACCCTCCCAGAGCTTTAAAAATGCAGCAGGTAAAATACCCAGCTTGTTGTATAAAACATTTGGGAATACTCTGTCCTGGAAGAGGATTCTCTGCTACAGGATTCTACCTGTACTTCAGTAATACATTAGAAGTTTGCCTTTTCTTGTAAAATCATGACCAAAATCCCACCTGAGTGAGGCAGACACAGTGCTCAGAATGAGCTCCTTCGGAGATTTTAGAAAGGGTAAAGGATTAATTTTTGACTCAATAACACTGGCAATTCCAGTTACTTAAAATCAAAAGATAAGGGAAACTACATCCATCTCCTTTTGTCAAATCTTGCTTAATAAAGCCTTCAAAGCATTATAATAACTAGCTGAAAAAAAAAAGTAGCTCTGGACTGATTAAGTTGTGTTTTGCTTAGCTGAAAGTGCTTAAAAGTGGGTACTGGCCTCACCCATAGTGTGATGCATAGAGGAATTCGCGTTTGATCTACAGATATGAAACCTTCTCACATTTACAGCAAAGCTATCAAGAAGTTTCCTAGCAGTTTAGGCAAAATTACATTTTTTCCACCTTGAGGATGATAAATTCACCTTTCCCTTAGCAGAACCAGCCATCCCTAAAACTGCAGCATAGGTCGTCCAGTGCTGTTGGCATTAAGGAGGTAAGCAACCCTCCTGATTGGATTGGGTTTGTGTAGGCAGGTTTGGGGGAGGAGGAGGAGGGGGAATGTGCTACAGACTGACTTCTGTGAGAAGCTGACAGAAACCTTCCCCATGTCCAACAGAGCCAATGTCAGCCAGCTCCAAGAGGGATGTGACCTGGCCAAGGCCAAGTCAATGAGATGGAGTAGTGGAGCCTCTGGGATACCATATTTAAGAAGGAAAAGAAAAAGTTATTGCACAGTTGTAATTGTACTCAGAGAAGAGCAGAGTGAGAGTATGTGGGAAGAACAGCCCTGCAGATACCAAGGTCAGTGCAGAAGGAGGGGAAGGAGATGCTCCTGGAGCTGGAGCTGAGGTTCCCCTTCAGTCCACAGTGCAGACCATGGAGGACCCTGGGAATAGGAGATCCCCCTGCAGCCCATGGAGGAGACCCACTTCAGAGGAGGTAGATGTCCAAAAGAAAGCTGTGACCCCATGGGCAGCTCCTGGAGGGACCTGTGCACCCATGGAGAGAGGAGTCCATGCTGGAGCAGTTTTCCTGGTGGGATTTGTGACACTGTGGGGAACCCATGCTGGAGCAGGCTTTTCCTGTGGAAAGGAACCCACATTCGTGCAGTTTGTAGCCCATAGGGAGGACTCATGCTGGAGAAGTTCATGGAGAACTGTCTCCCTTGGGATGAACCCCACACTGGAGCAGAGACTTTTGTCCCTGAGCAGAGGCAGGAACAACATGTGATGAACTGTCCATAGACCCCATTCCCCATCTTCCTGCATTATTGAGGGGAGGATGTAGAGCCCAGGAAGAAGGAAGGGGTGGGGGAAGTATTTTTCAGATTTGTTTCACTTATTATCCTGCTCTGGTTTTGACTAGCAATAAATTCATTCACTCCCCAAGCAGAGTCTGTTTTGAAAGTGACAATAGTTAATGAGTGATTTTTCCCTATCCTTATCTCAACTCATAGACCTTTCATTATATTTCCTCTCCTCTGTCCAGTTGCAGAGTGGGGTGATAGAGCAGCTTTGGTGGGTACCTGGCATCCAGCCAAGGTCAAAATACCACACCAGTGTTAACATAGTCCTGAAGTTACTCTGGTATTATGGCAGTAAACATGAAAATAATGATGTACATTTAAAACAAATCCTTGAAAGAATTAGAATCCTAGACACAAATGAAATGGTGGCATCAAAACAAGTTTCCAGAGATTTTGTGTAGGCAGTGAATTGGGTTCAGAATTTTGGAAAATTTAGAGGTGATAGTTATAGGGAGGAGTGCAATCTAATTATGAAAAGAATTGTCCAATTTAAAACAATAGTTTTACAGTTACTGAATTCGTGATAATTAAATCACAGGGTTGCTTCTTTAGGCTTTAAAGATTGGCAGCGCAGTTCTTGTAATCCTCTTCTGATCTTCTCAGGGCATCAGGACTGTGGTTTATTGACATGTAATTAGATCAGGATGTCACTACATCAATGTCAGTGTAAACATCACTAAGTAAGTAGCTGATCTTTACAAGATCAGCAACCTAATCTCCTCTGGGATGCCAACAGTCTTTGTTAACACTTAGGCTTAGGATTGTATCTGTTCTTTTAATGCCAGGCTCCCAACAACCCTGGGAACTCTGACATCCCAAGTCAACCAGCATCTGAAGCTCAACTAGTCATACTGATGTTCTGGCAATTGCAATACCTTGTCTCCTAATAGATTTTCTTGCTTACACAACAACAAAAAAATGACATCTCATTTTTTGCGGAACAGGCGGGGGACATGGGTGGACTATGAAGTTTGTTTTTTTAAGCTGAGTGTGAGTTATCTACTGTATTGCTGGCTTTTAGAGAAATTGTGTAGTAGCTTATTTTTTATAGGCCCTATTCACAGCTTTAAAAATTTGTAATTGCAATTGAAAGAAATCTTATAAAATTATATGTTAAAAGATTAATCATAAATTGTATTTTAAATTGCCAGTACAATCGAAGGAAATAGTTTCATGGAATGGAAATATGAAATAAATGCTACACTTCTACAAACTTTTTTTTAATGGAGAAAAATATCTATAATTTTTTTTTATTTTGAGGAAACAGAGAAGATATCTTAGTTTAGGTCACTTTGGTTTATCTGTTTTGTCCACAAACTGTAAATGTAGTTCTATAGTCATAAGATTGTCAGTCTCTCTTATCTGAAGATATTATAACACTTTTCAATGGACTCATGTACAGTGAATATCTATGGAAATAGTCTGCCTTTTCTTATATAGCTTTCAAATGCACTTCAGAAATACAGTGTAGATCACTGGGCTTTACCATCACAGTTTGAAAAGCACAGGTTGTGCTCCATATTTGAGCAAAATTTCCATTGGCCCTAATCTAAATTAAGACATCAAGTTTTTACCATAGGTTCTTCTAAAAGATTAAAACACAGCTGTGAAACAAAGGAAAGAAAGGTGTTGATGTTGAAGTCTAAAACCCTGCCTATATTGAATTGTCAGCCACCACGGGTATATTTTCAGGTTTATGGGAGTTTTTTCGGGGGATAGGGAGAATGTATTTTGTCAAACATTTTGATTATATGACATTCAGCACCATAAATATGCTTAGGTGTTTAGACACAATTATGTAAAATGAGGAAGACTGTAAGCATCTAAACAATAGTGATTAAAAATATCAGTATGCTGAGCCGATATCCATTTTAGATAGGATATAGAAATATAAGTTCATTTTAGGTGCTTACCAGGAAAGTTAACAAGTGGATACTTCCAAAGATTTAGGAATATTTAAGGCTATAAATAACCCAGAAAGATATCAGCAGAATTCAGAACCTAAAGAAGTAAAGAAGTTTTAGCACTTGCCTCTGGATTTATTTGTTATCTGAGTATCTGGTAGTTTGTGAGCAATGAATGTGAGTGGGCCCTATTATGTAATTTCTCTAACCTAGTGCACACCTTTAAAACAGAGAAAAAAAACCCAAACCACCCCAAAAAAAAAAAAAAAAAAAAAAAAACAAAAAAAACCCCTAAAGCCTTGCAAGCTTTTGTGTGGAGATGTATGTCCCTGTGGGGGAACTGCAGCGCTGAGAATCACAAGTCTACTGCTATTATGCCTGCAGGGTTGAAGCTGGACAGCTGCTCTTTGTGTCCTTTGTGCTCAGGGGCTTGGACTTTTCATGGATCTGTTTGCTCTGACCTGCATACATATCAGAAAAACTTACAGAAAGGAGGAAACCTAGAATATATCCAGAGGATGTGCAGGGTAGAACACTCATTGATGAATCCAGTCAAAATTCTTGCATATGACTATTTTAAAACTCCTTTTCCTGGGGACTGGCAGATTTGATAGAATAAAAAAATATTTCCCATTTTTGAAACTAGACATCTGGATTAAGATGATATTAATTTGTTTTAAGCTAAAAACTGTCCGCATTTTAGAGCTGCTATCACTGAAAATTGAGGGGGAAGTCTGAACACAAAGTTAGAATTAATTCCGTTTTCCTGCCTTTGGTCTCAGACTGAACCTTTCTTAAAAGCAGGGATTTAGGGAAGCTGTGAATGGTCTTGCTTCAAGGTGAAATGTTGATTTTTGGTAACACCCATCAGGATATTCTGGAATGTAGAAAGTTGGGGCCTTCTCCTAAAAGAGGAATTCCAGGATAATTTATTCATGCTTGCTCTCTGCACCTGAATAATTGCCATATAAACAGACCAGTAATCATGTTAAAACATAGATTGATAGGCGAGGCAAACTCTTCTTAAACATGCAATAAACATTCTTTTCAAGAATGACTTTTTTTTAAATCCAACTTTAGAAATTATTTATTGACATGAGACAAATGCACTGTTTAACATCTAAGTGCACATTAAAAAACCTGTTTCTTTTTGCAGGTAACACTCATATTTAATGGGATTGTTCAGAGAGAGAGAGCTTATTGTATTGAAGGTAAGGCAGAGGTTTGGGTCATTTTGTAGAACAAAGTAAAGATTTCCATGGTTTCCAAAGTTGTTAATCCTTTAAACATTACTTCATAAAACAAAAATGAAGTTCATTAAAAATATCCACTTTTTCTGCTTTTGAAATGAGCACAGTACTGCAAACATATCAGTCCCTTTTCTATTTGTCTAAGTAAACCAGCTTATGTGAATAAGGCAAACTGAACAAGACCTCTTCCAAAAACACTCCACCAGTCAAAGCTGGAAAGGTCAAATGGTTTGAAAATGACTAATGATTAGTTTATAATTCCTTTATACACAGGTTCCATAACAATGGAATTAATCTTTAGAGGAAAAACATTAGAAGGTAGTTTACTCCCAAGGGAGACATGCTGGGGTTTTGTACTAATAGTTATGATGAGCACTCATCAGGACAGACACCAAAACCCCAGGATGTCTCATTGTTTAATCAGTTTGGGTAATATCAAGTTGATTAATCAGCTGTGCTTCCTTCTGAGAGAAGCTGTTCGTGTCTGCAGCAGTGGCAGCATCCCACTCTGCCCATCACTGAGTGCAGCGAGCTCTTGGGAGCTCCAGCCTCTGACACTGAGCAGAAAGAGCAGTGCTTCACTAATCTTTTTCTAATTTTCCTTCCTATTGAGGCTTGAGGGAGTTTTTTCACGCATTTTGGGGGTTTGGGGTGTGTTTCTTTAGAACAGGAAAATGTTTTGACTTGAAATCCTAGAAGCATTTTTCCTATGTGTTGTGACTAATTCTAGTATCTTGAATATGGTTTCAGTGATTTAGCTAAAGACAGACCTTCCCCCTGAGTACCTTGGGGAGAGGATTTCACTGTTTAAGTGGAATCTGTCTTAGTTTCTGTAATAAAGAGGTTTTTTTGAGCACTACTAGAGGTGTGAGGAAAAAGGAAGAAGGACATGTCAGCCTTCTGCGTTTCCCATCCACAGCACACTCCATCCCTGCTAAGCAAACATAGGGCTGTTTTGGTGCATACCAAACCAGGGAGAGTGCTCCTTTCACTCATGGATGATAATCACAGCAGATTCCCATCTCCATGGTTTTCCTCCTTTCTGGGGCTAAACCTTGTTGGCACCCTGAAGTGCATGTTTACACAATAAACAACTGAAGCAGTGTACTTAGATTTACATGCTTTTGCATTATGGTGTATTTAAGGATAGGCATATATGATTGAGAGGTAGGTGCATAGGCTGCCATTTGGATAAAGCATTGCATGTGTGAAATCTTGTTCCCAAACTGCACTCCAGGGGCCAAACTCAGTGCAAAGGAAAGGTCTTGCATTAAATGTATTTTTAAGCATTACAGGGGTCCTGCTTCAGTCATTAGAAAAGTGGTACACATGAGTATCCTTTGAAGTCTGTATAGTTCATGAATGCAAAGTTAGAGATGGAGATGAAACATGATGGGCTGTGACAAATTCCTACATGGTACAACTATCTATGAGTCAAAATCCTGAGCTTCATTTAATGCAATGAGCCTGAAGCTGTAAAAAAGAAAATTCCAGTTGTAATTTGCAGTAAGCTAAATTCAGTAACATACAAGAAGATATGCTGTGCTTACAAATAGTTGGAGAGCTGCAGTAGATCAAAACAATGCTTCTTTAAAGTGAAAACTATTTTAAATTATTTTATCAATTTTGATTTATTCTATTTGTTCTGAGAGCCTGAAAATGCTCATTTATCCATTTTGCAAACAAGAAAGAGAATTATGAAATGGCAATAATGACCAGTGAGATGTTATAGAGCCATTTACTATTACTACCCAATAATGCACTCTAATGTCTAAAGTGTCCTTTCATGACAGCTTCGAAGCAGATCACTGGTGCTTGCTAGCATTTAAGTGCTTCCTTTTTAAAATAAGTTATTGTACATTTTACATGGCTGTACTAGGACATCATGCTTTCTTTTTGCTCTATGTGAGGTGAAGGGTTTAAGGAAAGGGCAAAAAAAGCAATATAAGTAGTGCCATATATAGTATTTGTTTTTAGAGTTCTTTGAAAAGGTGACGTGGACTACAAATGGAATTTTGTGTAGTCTAGAGAAAAAGAATCTTATATTATTGGATATCATCATCTTCTGTCCTCTCCATTTGCCTGTCTCTATATGTATCTTCTTTTGTCTAATTGCACAATAATCATAAAGCGATAATGTTTGCAACTTGCAATTCTTATAAAATTGTGACTAAAAGAACAAATGCATGTGCATTAGTATGTGCTATTATCCCATTAGGGATGGAAAGAGAAACATATCTTTGAATTTCAAAGACCTTCAACTTCAATGCATTAAATTGGAATCAGTCATTTAATGGACAGAGATGGCAGAAGAAAAGATATATCTTTTTTTATGTCTTCTCATATTTTTTTCTTTTTTAATTTAAAAATTACTGAAATAGAATATTGTGGGAAAAGTCAAGAGTTTAAGAACATCTGTAGGTGTAACTTGAAAGTATCAGTTGCTGTAGAGGTGGAATTTCCACGGACTCCAGGTTATGGCTCCTTGTTTAATTTCTGAGAAATTTATCTAGTTTAGCTAGCTACCTCAAGTCCTGACACAGATGAAGACCATTTAATTCTTTTAAGAAAGAAAAAGGAATTAATTTACTTGACGTATTTGTTTCAGCTGATTAATATATACTGAAGCCACAGTGGTCAGAACTTATGGGTAGATGGGGCAATTTCACTTTTCCCAGGGTTACTTTGGAACAATTTTCTCTCTTTTTTTGCTTTTTTTAATCAACTGATTCTTTAATCGGATATTTGGTTGCTACCTTCTGTCAGGTTTTCATAGATAAGCTTTAAGTGAGTAGTCATTTCTGGTCAAAAAGGCAAAAAAGATAACATCAGATGCCAGCCTAACATTTTCCAGTTTAACCTGCCAGAGGACATCTAATCTGAATATTTTACTTCAGATACATCTCTAGAATAATCCTACACTTTACCTTCTATTGAGAAACAAATATTAGGCCCTGTTGTTGTAAGCACACTGTATGAACTGGTGGGGAACGACTGCATATTATTCAGATATTCTTAAAAATCCACTTTTAGCATAACTTATTTCCACTCATAATGAGGGGATGTCCTACACAGAAAGCTTGCTCTGTGGAGTGGCAGTATGTGTACAGTAAGATGAATGCAAAACAGGAGTGATGATGCAGAGAGCTGTTATTTTTTTATGTCTCATAAGCAATATGCACATCCCCTGCAAAGGGAAAATTCATAAAGAAAAAATGCTACTGATTGAGCTGTACAAATCATGAATAGCTGATTCATAACAAGTTCTCTCTGTGCTTTAGATGGATTTGCTATAAACATTTTTACTTCCCTTCTCTATATAAAGAGATAACCCTAGAGGTATGATACAAAGGCTATTCAGGTTGATGGATGCCTCTACACTGGCTTCAGTAGGATTTCAGTCAGGCCACACTGCAAGATTTGTGGTGCTTCCAGTGTTCAAGGGGCCACATTTTTTCAGAAATTCCTTTCCATTAAAAACTTCAATTTGGAAGACTCATTAGTCGTCTGGTTTAACTCAGATGGAGCAAGCCATGACTTGCTATCTGTGTTCTTAACATAGATGCAATTTTAAAGAGTATTTTTAGGTAGGTTTCTGGGAACTGAGTAGACATACAGCAATACAAAAGGGAGGCAGATAATGTACATTTGAAAGACAGCAAATGGGTATGTCTTCTCTTTGTCTTAATATTTTATCATAAGATCTATGTTTATATAACCCTCTTAGGACATTGATCTTATATAAGGCTAATTCTGGAGTTTTCAAACTTTTAAACTACAGTTTTCTATTCCTGGTCTGAAGTCAGATTTTATGAGATTTACTGATTAAATTTTAAGGAAGACTGTCTTGCTGTCTGTACTATCTGAGATACATGAAAAAAAACATAGGTTGGAAATATCAAATATGTACTGGAAGGATTAACCAGGGACATTCAATCAGCACGAAGGTAAAAAAGGAAAAAGCTGCAAACCCCTGCATATTTTTTACATCTATTAAAAGATAGCACTTTTATTACAGTGTATTGATATGTTTATACTTTTGCTTCCGAATAAGGCAAACCCAGGATAAGGTCAATCAGAAATTTTGCACTTCTCAGGAACACTACTTTTGTACAGACTAGAGTCAGAGTCCAGAAGGAAACTACTAGGAATATGAAATAGTTTTAGGAAAGATTTTAGATTAGCCTGAGGAAGTCTATCTCATACTCTATAGTTCCCTGGACTGGACTTGGCACTCAAGAGTGGGTGGGTGTGTCATTGGAAAGTGCCAGGTTTGCTCACTATCACAGGATAAATCATCCTGCAAATCAAGGTATTAAAACCAATTATGAACAAAATACAAGTTTTTGTTTTGTGGTTTGACATACTTTGTCTGATTAAGAGAAATATGAGTTACATTTTAAACTCTTCTTTGCATTCAAGACTATGTTATTGACTATTTTTTTAACTGAATTAGTCAGGTAATCACTTTAGCTCCGAGCTTTAAGGAAGAAAACAACACTAAATATCACAAGAAGCAGAATGACATCATGAAAGTGGGCAATTTACATGAATTCTCGTGGCTGCAGGGCCAAGAGCTGGATTTTGATGACTTTTGTGGGTCCTTTCCAACCCAGAGTACTCTGATTCTGTGATCATACATCTCTCATTGAAGGACATATATGACATAATTTTCTGTAAACACCATTATCTTTTCTAAATTTTTCTGTTGCTGCTGTTGTCAATGTTTGCTTTTTAGCTATCTTTATGCTGTACTATCCTGTCTTTGAAGGACAGGGTGGAGACGTGCCCTCATACAAATCATACATGGCTGAATTGATCCATAATCCACTCACGGAAGCCATGTACCTGAAATGCAAAACTGGGATAATTCTTCCACTTTGCTGAAGAGGACTAAGTAAGGTGTGTAACATGGGAGGGAGACAACTCTTTCCTTTACTTCATGTTTTTGATCTTATCCTGCCCAGTTACCCACCAGACATGCTGTTTTCTAGATCCACTGACAGCTAATCCTGAAGGTTGCTGGCATATCCCTGTTAAAAGTGACAAGCATTAGTCAGGTTGATGGCAAAAAGCACAAGTAGATCCAAGCAATTACAATCCCAAGCAGCAAATGAACATGCTAGGACAGTCCTCTGGCACTGAGGACAGGAGCTGCAGAGCTACCCATGTTTGTGGCATTAGGTCTGTATCAGGGTGACCATGTGCAAACCAGTGCCTGCAACTGGTGCCGGGCTCAAGAGGGTACTGAGACCTCAGACTGCAGAACCCAGGCATGGCTGGAAGCACACCAGATGGAGGGCATGGGCCAATGCCATGCCAGAAACCTGTCACATTGCCTAGCACTGCAGAGTCAAGCTCCACTGCTCATTCACCAGTATGGGGGCAGGCTGTGCATCAGCCTAATCAGGCTAATTGCTCCTGTCTTGTGAGGCACTTCTCCTCATTGCTTCCCTCAGACCACCTAGCAGACATGCAGAAAAGTTATGAGAAAGGCATGCACCTTTCTCTGCCTCTGAGGGCAGTATGCTGCACATGTCCTGCTCCAGGACTAATGAGGATGCTGCCTCTTTCAGCTCTATTAGCCTGGATACTTTAAAACTATTTATTTTAAGGTTTTGCTTTTAAAGTATTTACTTTATTTCATTAGTTGTGCATGTAATTAATATATGTACATTGATTTGAGGAGTGGATTTCTCGATGGGGAAGGAGAAGGGAAGCATTCCTATTAGGCAGAGGTACCCTTATGGGCTGGGTGTGTCAGGCCAGAGAAGTGTGCACTTAGTTCGGGGTCTATGGTTCTCCGGGCGTGGTCCTGCCTGACCTGAAGTGTCTTAAAAATGCAAATGATTTGAGGTTAGGATGGCACATAAACCAGGAAAAAAGGATTAATGCAAGGCATTTTCAAGGAAGCAGAAAGGAAAGGTGTCTCATATAGTGATGTTGGGGAAGGAAGCCAGTTCCCCTTAAAACTTCTCATGCATTTCTGGGTCTGCATTTCACCTGAGAAGGGTGTCCTTGTTTGGATGGCAAGAGGAATCCGTACAGCACTGGATAGTGAGTGAGTCGGCACCCAGGGAAGAAAATCCATAGTGTTTTGGATGAATCTTAATCATACCTTGATTTGAGTATCTTGATTCCTGATTTTTGCCAATTCCCGCAAAGGTCAGCCCTTTTTGGGACCATTCTAATGTAAAATAAAGCTAATTACTTAGGTAGATAGTATAATTGGATAGAGAAGTAATTTTCCTTATAAGAAGCAGTGATTGATATTAGCAGACATGGCACTAATCTGTGTGTGTGTTTATGTGTCTGTCTGTGTGAATGCACAAATGCATATATGTGTGTGCATCAGTATACGTATATATGTGTATGTAAATGTCAGTGCATATATAAATAGGTGAATAGAGAGAGAAATTAGTATACATAAGTACATATATGTGTGTGTGCTTGGATTATTCAAGAGAACAGAAGCTACATGATACAGTTTAGGTATTTAGTTATGTAGCTTAACTGGATAAACATTCAAAAAAGAGCTAGTAAAAATATCATATAACAACCGATAACCATAAAATGCTAATTAACAATCTAATTTGCATGTATTAAAGCTGAATAAATAGCACAATGGTATTTTTCATGACAAATTTTGCAAAAGTTCTGTAAAGTTGCAAATTTGCAGTGAAGCCTGTTTATGTGTTGTACCAATTCATATTGGAAATAAAAAGACAGGTTTAGGACAAGCAGCTTCCAAGCAGATCCCAAAATGAATGTTTATATGTCAAAAAGCATAATCAGTCATGATTTAGCAAAAAACTAGAGAAACATAATTAAAGATGAAAAAATACTAAAGACCACTCTAAATTTACTGAAGTAATTGTGAACTATTGGCCTTTGACATATCACCATCCTTACTTTATACATTTTTCTCAACTATAAGATTATCTTTTTATCAACATGTTTCCTAAGATCTCCAGGATTTGTGATGATAAATAGCCTGCATTTCCAATCCAGCCTGATAATAATTGCAAAGAAAATCTCAAGCCTGAATGCTGATTTTGTATCTGATATCATAAATTATACAATATATCTGAGAATAATTTTGATACTTCCTCTCTACACTAACTTCAGAACTCTCCATATTAGTGGCATTTTTTAGAATATTCCCTCCAAAAAATTTACATTTATTCCAAGCAAATGTACCACATTTGTTATATTATGCACGGTATTCCCCTTCAGCTTTCTAAATCATGTCTGGAAGTAATACCTTTAGTAGAAATGCCTTTCTGCATGATGCACAAAGCTGCATCAATTTGTGCCTGGTATATGCAATGGAGATGAAGTTGATGATTCTTAGTTTTCTTGAATAATTTTACTGTTTTCTGGATCTCTTCTCAATCTTGGACTTTCAAAGGCGAAGTGTTTTATTGTCCCCATATGGTAGAATAATGAAGGATATAATAATTAGGCTAGATTCTGCAAAACTACAGAAAAAATACCTTCTTTTTGCACTTTGGAGCAAAAACCTTAAAAAGCCTATTTTTAAATCAAAATGTTACACTTGCATCTCTAGTTGTCTTTAAGAAGTTTTGCAGGAATGGACTTCAAACCTGTGTCATGATCATGACTGTGCTCAATAGAGATAGAAAAATAGGTAGTAACTTTCCAGGTTTCCTTACTTTACACCCAAGTTGAATTCGATATAAGTCAGCAATTAGCATCATCAGAAGCAATCAGCTGAGGTAGTGCTTCTACTCTGCCCCAGAGGAGAAAAAAGGTGGAAAAACAAGCAGAAAAATCCTCCTCTATTTTGTCAATAACAAGCCATGCTTGGTCTTCTTGAAAAAGAAGCTATGGTTTCAAATAGCTGGAAATTGAAGGGCCATTTCAGTAAATCTGGTGTAAGTAGACAACTTCATTTTGTAGACCTGTCACTCAGATCAGTTCCATCAGGAGTAAACTGATTCTTAGGAAACCCCCACTAACACAGTAGTGCTTGTGGCTTGGGGAACTGGGGTTGTTTAGCCTGAAGAAAAGGAGGCTCAGGGAAGACCTTGTCACTCTCTAGAGCTGCCTGAAAAGATGCTGTAGGCAGATGAGAGTCAGCCTTTTCTCCCAAATAAAAAATGATACATGATGAGAGGAAACAGCCTCAAGCTGTGCCAGAGGAGGTTTAGATTGGATAATGGGAAAAGTTTCTTCCCCAAAGGTTTTCCAAGTATTGGAATAGGCTGTCAAGGTAAGTGGTGAGTCATCATCCCTGGGGGTATTTACAAAGTGTCTGTGTGGCACTTAAGGGCGTAGTTTAGTGGTGAACTTGGCAGAGCTAAGTTAATTGCTGGACTCAATGATCTTAAAAGTCTTTTCCAACCTAAACATTTCTATGATTTTAACTACAAACAATACAGAGAGGCTCGTCCCTTAATCTTGAGGCTGGGGTGCCACAGCATACCGTGTTGTTCTAGAAAAGGTCAGTCACTCATGTCTAGGTTACTCCCAGTCAAAGTTAGGCTCAGAAGCTAATGCTAGCAGTGTGTTTGTCACAGACTTCATGACTGCCTGTGGAGAGTAGAGTTTGCCTTCAGAAAAAGACTCAGATTACTGTCAGGATGAAGGCTTTCTTCTTCACCAGCTATAGAGGGAAATGAGTTTGGCAAGCTCCTCACCCAGCTCTTCAATGCTGTATCTAAAGTTAGGTTGGTATTATTAGAAAGCAGATAAAGCTTTTGCACTTTAGCTGGTTGGAACAGGAATTTTGCAGCTGCTATAACCCAGCATGGGCTCCTTGATGATCCTAATATTGCTCTGAAATCATATTGGAGAAAAGCAGCACAAACACATTTCCATCTTTCCTCAGGTCCTCAGCAGAGCAGAGTTTGGGTCACTGAAATTTGTTTGCTTGGTTTTGCATTGAGACTATGCCCACTAAGTTGTACAGCAACACCAGAAAGTAAAACATGTTAACTTGGCAGAGTGCCAGTGATATAATATAAAGAAAAAAATTCAAGGTACTATATTGAACTGATCCTCACATCTTCAAGTAAATATATTATATAGTTATGCTGACTAAAGTCCATTTTATCCTATGCCCATGAAGACTGACAGTTACATTCCTTCTTTTCTTTACTGAAATAACCTCTGATACTGATGACCTATTCTAAATTCAAGTTTCTATACAAACATCATAAACAGCAAGGTAAAGGAGCAGTTTTTACCCACCTGTCAAAAATATCTTATTAAATTCCCTCAGAAAGATAAAATAAAAGGTTAGTGAATATGTCTTAAGCAAAGAAAAAGTGTAAAATAAATCAAAGGGGGAAAAAAGTTGTGTGATACAATGATTTAAATGTTGTTCCTGTCAGGATCTAAGGACATATTTGAAAAAGCATACTAGGAACAGGTCTCCAAAGCACAAAAGCCAACTATATATGAAGACTTCTGTATTTCATTACACAGCAATCACAGCTAGCACGTAACTATGACAGAGCTGCTAAGCTACAAGAATGATTGTGACATTCCAGGGACTTTGAACCTTAGAGTAGTTATTTTTATTCTACTGTATAAATGTCCATCCTCTGTAAATAATTCATTTGTGAAAAGTCTTAGTTTTGCATTGAATTTCTATGGTTATTTTTTGCAAAACATTTATTTTTAAGATGTCCTAGTCTCTGCCAAATAATGATGCAAATCCCATGGGTATGGTTTTTTCTCCTTTTTCTCCTTCTTATTCTCTATTTAGTAGAAGTCACCTACAGTGTTTTTTCAGTCATTATTTTGGAGACTAAAATGTGTATAAGTAATGACTGGATCCTAAAAGGAAAAAAGGAAGCTTGTTTAAAATATGTTCCTTACCCTATTCACTGAGCACAGAATTGGGCCCTTATTGTAACATTACCTTTCTAGGGCTATAGGGCACAAATACAGCAAGCATACCAGATCTCATTTTGCAGGCTGAGAAATGCAATGGATTTCTTATCTGAAAGAGATGCAGGTGAAATATTTACGTTATTTTCTATATTTCTTTTTCTCTTTTTCTGATAAAGGACAAAGCTCACATCAGGTACGACAGAAAAAAAATTTGTTGTATCTCTAAAATCAAATCTCCAAATAAATTGGCTCAATCTCTGCTTGTAGCAGCCCATATAGAGCTGAAGGCAGGTTGGTAACAGCCCTGATCAGACCAGCCAAAATTCTGCTGGCCCATTTCAATCTGATTTCCAGTCCTCTCTGTTTTGCTAAGAGTGTATTTAACACTTGAATGTACAGCTCCCACACAACTCTCTACTAACTCTTTCTCTGTCGTTCTCAAGGGTCACAACTATTAATAATTACTCCCGAAGAAGAAGTTTCCCATGTGATGAGTTAAACCTAAAAACAAAACCCAAAGAGTAGTACAATCCCCTCAGGACTGCATTATCCAGTTTTAAATTGCTCCCACTAGAAGACTTAGAATTTTACACATATCCAGTATTGCTTTTGTAATAAAAAATAAATGTTCTATAAGTGACGGTATCAAGGGAATATCAACAGCACTGACATAAGTCTAGTCAATTCTGAGAGAGAAGCCAGCATTCCTTGAGCTCCTTTTTCTTCCTATTTCTTTTCATGCAGCTTCCGGAGTCACCACCAGTTCCCAGCTTGGCTTTATTTTTCAGCACCCATTGTTTGATAGATTCTATTTTAATTCCATTCAGCTTCTTTAAATGTTTGTTCTTCTGGAATTCATCTCTGTGATATGCCTCTGCCAATATTAAGCACATTAATTGCTTTTAATCTGGAGTAATCTCAAAGTCTGTACTCACTCAGCTCTGTATGCTTTCAAAAGGAGATTTCCTTTTTTTCCTTTTGACATTTATGACCTGTTCAACTTTTTGGTCAATATTTTATCTATATGTGGGGTGTTTCTTTGCTAATTACAAAGTAAGTATTGATATAAAGATGACATTCTTTCCTAGGAATTGTATTGCTGCCCGGAGGACATGGTGTGCAGCTATTTCACACATTATTATTGGCTATCTAGTATCCAAAATGAAGAAATAGTACTGTAGAACAAAGCAAATGGGAGTGACACATTATAGGTGAGAAACATAGATTGTAAAGCACCTTCTCTTGCCTTGAAGAGGCTGTGTTTTTTCAATGTATGTGGCATGTGTACTATCAAAACCGTAGCTTTTGATGCAACTCTGGCAATCTAATAGTATCCATTCTCTTATGTTAGAATGCAGATAAAACCTGTAACAGCTAAAATCAATACCATGGCAATCTTGTCCCAGTCCCTCTTGTTGCTGTTTCTAAACAAAGAAACGTAAAAATGACAGCAAATGCTTAAATAGCCAAAAGGCGTAAGAATAAGCACACAAGGAATTAATCAGGTGTATTTATTCCTAAAGTCTTTCCTCTTAAGTCATGGAAACATGAACAAAAATATTTGTTAATCTCAGGGTAAAAATTTAGCTTTTTAAAAATACCTTATGTGCATGGGGCAGAGGAGGGGGAATACACTTAAGGCTAGTAGGTGAAGGAAAGTAGTGTAAAGTGCTGAACTAGGCAAAGCAGGTGGCACAGCATTTCTATGTTTTAAAGATTGCATTTATTGCAACAGGCAAGTTGTCTTCGAGTTATTTACAAAAGCTCCTTCAGATGTAGAACTGGAGAATGTAGATTTAGTGTTTGCTCCAGCTAAAGTTACAATTCCTGCTGCTTTATCTGCAGCCAGGAGTGCTGACCGCACAGGTTTGTACAGTCAAAGGCGCACTTGCTCAGAACCATGCGGGGCACTTTGCTCGGTCCCTTTCTTTAATTTCTTTACTTTGCCTTGTTGAGAGGGTTAGAGCAGATTTTTGGTTCACATAAAAGTGTACAGTGTTAACTAGGTGACATATGGGTGGATGAAACATTACTGATTGTCCACTGCAGCCAGGGAGGCCGAGTTTCCATAGAGATAAGAAGGAAAAGTGCTCCATGCAACCTAATTGGTATGCATCTCCAGATCAGGTTCATTGTGCTTTTGCTAATGACAGGGTTGTCTCAGTAATAAGGATGGTGCACTGGAGAAATTTGCTGCCTTGGTATATTTTTCCCTGGCAGAAAACTACTTAGAGACTGTAGTCAGTAAGAAGAGTGACTGGCAGGCTGAAGGGGCTGCTTAGCAGCATATGGGGGAAGGCTGGCGCTCTGTGCCACATGCATATGGCTGCCATTAAACTCCAGCTTTGCGCTTTGTGTATTTCTGGTCCCATGCCAGTAAGCCCACCTGCTGCAAGAATACTTGTAAAGCACAACTCAAAAGTGATTGAAAAGCTACTAGAATAAACTGTAATAACACAGTGCTTCACAGATGGGACATAATTGCAAGCTAAAGTGTACAGCCTCTGCAGTAATGAAAACACGAGCCATTAAATTAAAATCATAAGGGAAAAAAACTATAAAAGTCTGTTGATTTTTTTTATTTTTTTTTTTTTAGTTTTATTGCAAAACTTCAATTTTCTTGCCCTCATTAATCAAATACCATAAAACTACAGTGCTGCTTTGTCTGAGTGAAGATTCAGGCAATTAAAATGATGAATGTAGATTAAAATGATGTAACTTTTGTAATTTACTTACTTGGATAACTTAAGCTTTGGGCAGTATTAGGAATGGAAAGATGACATGAATATGTCAATTTGCAGATTAAGGTATGGTTGGGACTTTACACTTAGAATTCACTTGTAAAAAGTTGGCTTTCAGGAGAAAAGTGACAGTATAGATTTTGCTTCCTTAATGTGTTATTTTCACCCTTTTAGTAATATCAATTTGATTTTTCCACATAAAAAAAATCAAAAAACAGACTTTAAAACTGTGTAAACACACAAAACTACTTGAGAAATATCAAAGCAGTTTTAATTAGTGGTAGTGTGGTAATAATGAAATCGTTAATCTGACATGTAATTAGTTGTACGGTGTGTATGAGTGTTATGTGAAGCTGAATGGGCTCAGCAGGGCCCTAATACATTCTGGCCTCTCAAGGCGTTCTCTAGTGGAAAGAGGCCTGACAGAGCCATCTTTGTTCTGTTCCCTTTCTGTGGGTGGGCGATGCAAGGAGAAAGAAACATTTGTTTCACAGTAGTCACCGAAGTAAACAGGCTCTAAAAGCCTTTTTCATTTTTAATTATGCATTGCTCCAGCACCCATCATAGCAAAGTCCAAAGGACAGCTTTTAAGCATGCCTGATTATGCCTGACTGGTTAAAAATATATATAAATGTCTGATTAAGGGAGTATTTATAAATCTAAAAATTTAGTTCATCCTCACAAGAGGGTCTCTTCTGCTCTTAAAAGGACAGGCATTTTCCTAAAGGTACCATTTATACTCAATTTACGCAGGACCTGCATTTGATCAAGCCTGGCAGACACTAGAGGTGCTAATGAGCTACCCGTAAATATTTGATCCCATCTCCTTTCACCTCTGAAACTGGACTCAAAAAAATACCCCAAAAAACCCCACACCAAAAAAACAAAACAAAAACCAAAACAAAACAAAAAAACCAACCTTCTGAAAAGATAGCATCCATTCATTAGCTGTATGAGAGCTCATAGCAATATCAGATGACTGGCATTTCTTAATATACTGCCATTCAAAAGAAAATTATTTTTCTAAAAGACTTGCCAAGAGTAAGGTATATTGCCAAGACGTCTCCACATTGTGGATTACTAACAGACTTATTAGAAGTGTAGAAAAATACAGCTGTAACCCAAATAATCGGGACAATTATTTAGGTGAGTACCATAGGGACAACTACAAGAAAATGGTCAGCTTTATTTATTTTGCAGAGTTGATTTTTTTCCTGTCAGGTGAGGCAACCAGACATCTTTTCTCTGAATGAGATCTGTTTGTTCTTGAGTAAGCAGAACATAGCATGTTTTGCTCACACTTGGTAAATTTAAAGTTTGCTTGAGTGATTAGAATCCAATTATTGCCAAGCAGCAATATCCAGGTGCAGACAAATAAACACTGAAGACAAAGTGCTTATAATCAGTTGCTGCTTATTATTACTGCAAGCCAGGCTCTAATGTTAGTGTTTATTACACATTACAGGTATCTTCTCTGAATCAGATAATTTAATCATTACTCTCCCACTGGTGCTCTAATGCTTGTAATTTTTTTATATTTTTAGTAACAAATATTCTTATTAACTTCTTATTATGGTTATAAGACCACCAAAATCCTTTCTTTTCTCTTAGGAATTTGCCTCTAATGTGATGTCTGTGCATCAGGACAGAGAGATACACCAGGTAGTGAGAACTTTGGAAAACTTGTCCAACTGTGATGTCTCAATTTTTTTATTTATTTACTGCAAATATAACATGAGACCATCAGGGACTTTTAAACGAGGAATTCTCTATGTATATGTTGCCTTTATCTTCCTTAATGAAGCTCATCTCCAGTAAAATTGAACTATGTCTAATTATGTAATTTTACCTCTGCAACCTCCATCTGTCTTTTAAGCATTGGGCCCAGTATTGTGGGATGTGAATCAAAAGGAATATCTACGTATAAAATATCTGTATTTTCAAAAATGGGGTTATGCTCCCACCTCTTAATGCTTGTCCTCATTCATGGCAGGTTGTACTTGTTTATAAGGGGGAGCAGCAGTGACAGCTTCTGGATTGCAAACAGGCCAGGGGTTTGTGCTTTGCAGTCCCAGCATTAAAGCCAGGCAAGTGTAATGACACCATAATGGAGCATCAATAGTGCTGGCCTTGGGTAGCTGCCACACTGCAATTGAAAAAACTCCAAAATCAGAATGATTGTGTGGTCCATTGAAGATGTGAAGGTGTTAATTATATTTTCCACCTGACAACAATGACCTCATTTTATAGGCTTTAATTGTTGAGCTGTTGAAAACCTACTCATGTGTTTTGAAGGCAGTGAAACACAGGTAGGCTCCACATTTTTCAGATGTTTTCAAACTCAGTAGCTTTAGCACCTCTTTAGGAAGCTGAGTCCCACATCTTTGCTACAGAAGTTCTCTATCTGGACAGACAAAGGCATTCACTACCAGGTGTTACACACCTATTTCTGTTGAGCCCATGCCAATCCTGGCATGGCATACTGTTTGGTATGACTAAGGCTAACAGAATTCGGCACTTTGTAAGGTCTACCATCTGAAAAAAATAACAGTGTTGGTGGAAAGCAACAGCTTCCTTACAGTGAAACAGTGGAAAAATATATAGAAAAAAGCAAATTCTATTCTAAATAATGTGGTATAATGCCCTTAAGACATTGTTCAGCTTTTGTAGAAAGAACCTGAAGGATAATTCTTGGTGATCATAGGATGTTTAGGATAGTCTTTCTACCCTGAATGCAGTGGGAACTGAGGAGATCCAATAGCAGTTCACGGGGTAGCAATCAACAGTTACTGCACCAAACTCATAACCTCTAATTTCTGAGAACTCAGTTAAGCAGGGGGCATATATCCAAGACACAAGACCTATTGTTATTTGCCCTCAATCCCCATACTGGCAAAGAGCTTGGTTTAAGAAGATAATGACATGACTGCACACTAAAATTTATTACTCCCAGTCAGCAAGGGAAAGTCACATTTCAGCTCATTATCTTTATATAAGCTGCCAGAGATGGACAAAAATAATTTTTCTATCCTATGAAAATTTTAAAGACTAAAAAAAAAATTTCTACTCCATTCTGATCTTAAAGAAGTTGATATTCCAGTTTTGAAACCCATCCAGACACTATTTCAAATTCAGTGAATTAAAAAGTTTGGCTGCAATAATTTCATATAGTTTAACTTTCACCTTTTGGTTACCTTTTAACATGTATATATTCCACCCAAGGTACAATTGTGTAATGTAGTACTGTAAGTATGCTACATATAAAATTGCATGCACACTAGATATTTTGCATGATGATATTTCAAGCAGGAAAGTAATTTTCCCCTTGGCAAATGTCAAAATTTTGACAATTTCAAAGTATTTTTCAAACTTTTATTGAACTGATAAATGCTTCTGAATTTATATTTTGACACAAGGTTTTGACTTAGTTGGAGAATTCCCAACTACCTCTAGCAAGCACGTGAGAGGGACTTCATGGTACAAGTGTGTACAGTCTAAGCCTGATAATCTGGAAGAGGAAAGAGCACACAATGATGAATCGAGTTGGCACTTGCTGCTGAGCAAGGTTGTAGGAGAGCTCATCATAATATTGAGGAATACAACTCAAACTTTATTAAAAGTCCCCGAGAGTTTTGTCTCTGAAATCTACCGGATCATGATTTTCTCATTCGCCCTGGCATTGGACAAACCCTGATAAAATAAACAATAAAGGAAGAAGACATATAAGTTAAAAGAGCTTGGACCTTAAAAGATCTTAAAATATGGGACTACAATGAACATAATTTAATAATAAGAAATAAGACAATGAGATTTGGTTAATATAAGTCTTACTTGAGGACCATTCATAGTATTGTAGGCCAGTGGAAGGCAACCTTTTATCCCTTGTGAGTCTACTGATCACAGAGTTTCAAATACATCTTTCACTCAGTCACTGCAGCCCAGTCAGAAATGTCACACTCTGTCCCTGGGTGGACACCTCCCATATTTGTGTCTTATTAGAGAGCTTTAGGTAGCTCCTCTCTAGAAAGGTTAGGCAGTGTGGTGCTAAAGACTGAGGAGGGGTTTTGCCTTTTCTAGCACACGGTTCATGTGTTACTTGATCCAGAGTACAGCAGTATCTCTTCTAAATGCTCATTTAAATATTTGTTAATTATTGAACTAATTTAATACCTTTGTACCTATCAGTTCCAACCTGTAGTTTGTGCCCAGTCATTGCTGACTGTAGATCCATAAACACTAGCCTATTCTAGATCATGGAATCCAGGCTGACTTTTGAGGACTAAAGTGACTCAGTGTCAGCACCCATTCCTGTTCAGTTTTATCTCTGCACATACCTCCATGGGTCTCAATAACTAAACTTTTAGGGCTGAGCTTGAAAGATGGAGATCTGGTATGGATGTTTATTGCCATAGACAAGGACCACTCTGAAAGCAGAAGGAGTTTGTTAAGATTTCACAGAGAATTTATTTTCTCAAAATTCTCTGAATTACAGAAATTTGCTTCAAAGCACTCAAATTGTGTTTTTTAACATATTTGCAAGTTTTCATTAATTTGGAGAATTTTTATGGTTGGAGATAGCTATATTTTCTATTCGTGCTTTTTTCTTTTTGTGTTTTGCAAAAACAGTATTCATGGGAAAAATAAATAAGGAAGTAAAAATATGCTTTTTGCTTTTGACAAATGTGGGAGCTGCAAATTACTGGTGGAAAATGAATATTTCCATCTTTGTGTGAACTTGGTGAAAAGCCAACATCTTCCACACAGCTGCAGAGGTGCAGGGCCAAATTAATTCGTGGTGCAATTCAATATACTTCTATGAAATGACATCAGTAGGAGTTTAGTCCCCATGCAAAAAAAAAACCAACCCAGTATATAAAATGCTTATAGTGGTAAGTGGTTGATTAAGTGTGATAGGAATAGAAGCTGATGTAATAGAAGCTGATATTTCATTTGAGTTGAAAGGATACCAAAGCACATAAAGAAGCCAATAAGCTTGTTTTACTTACAGCTCTTTAATTACTGTTAGTCCTTGTTTAATGGTGCATGCTTGCTCCATTTATAGTTAACCCTTCATTCCCTTTTTGTTACACAGGTAAAAAACCTCATATGATGTGCTACTGCAGAGTTTGCCTGGAAACTTGTCATTGCTGTGTTTTAGACTGTAAAGGGTCTACCTACTCATTCTCTGGTCCATTGCATCACGTCTTTAATCAGAGACACACCTGGAGTTACACAGAAGGGCTGCTGGTACACCCCACCTGGGATATAAAGCCTTGTTGCCTTCTGAAAGATCAGATAGGAGAGGAGACTTGCACATATCTATGTTGTGTCCCACCCTGTAATAGAGCTCTTTGCAAACTGGTTAAGCATTGTCAGATCTACCTTTAATTCTGTTCTGATTTAAGATTGCAAGGTTCTTTACTTTCTCTGAAGAGTAGAAGTGGCTAAAATCCATTCACTTTTGCATTCTATGGTGCAGAAGTACAGTATGATGGTACTTAGGGATGTGGCATTATTGAGTCTGGAGAAGAGGAGGCTCAGGGGGAGAATTTGCTGCTGTCTACAACTACCTAACAGGAGGTTGTAGGCAGGTAGATATTGGCCTCTTCTCCCAAGTAACTGGTTATAGATTAAGAGGAAATGGTTTCACCTTGTACCTGGGGAGATTTAGATAGGATTGTAGGAAAGATTTCTTGATGGAAATTAAGATGCTGCAATTGCCCTCTGAAGATGAGGTACATCTATTGGTCTACTAGGCATGTATGAATTTGTATGCCACATTGATCCAAGGAACATTTTGAGGTGGGGCTGGTGGTAAGTGCTTCATTTGGACACAGTTCACGTTTTTCTGTGGTCAGATTTTGCCTGGCTGTATTATATTATCGCATCTAAGAAAGTGGCGTCTTTCTTATGTAGATGCTACTCCAGCAAATACACAAACCTCATACTCAAAACAAACTAGCATGGTCCATGCAAAGTGTTTGTTTTAAATCAGCCAGTCTACTAGAAATTACTTAGTTTTACTGTATCTTGTGGAATTTTCAAGGGCAACCAACTATCCTTTCTCAGGTGCAGGATTACTCTCTTGTCTTTTTCTTCCATACAATGTGAGATAACTGAAACCAAGATTTCCACTTCATAGATACCCTTCCAAATGCCACATTTACTGAACTCCGAATTTTGTTCTTTTTGAGAGTTCCAGTGTTTCCAATTAGAACTGAGTTTATTACTCTAATAGCTTTTATTCATATTAGAATACCAATAAGACATAGAAAATTAGTTTTACAGTTTTTCTTTTTCAGCATACTTAGAGACTGTGGATCCATTTTAGGCAGCACTAATTAAATTCCATCATTAACTCACAAAGGCTTTTTAGACCTTTACTTTGTCCCTTGGAAGTGAGTTTACATGTAGAAAATTCATTTCACAAGAAGTAATTTTTAAAGCACACCAAAAGGTATTAATAATTATGGTTATTTTATATTGGACCTTAGTGACATGGCACAGATGGCTTTGATGTTTAATCAGTAGCTGTGCTTCCCAGATTATTTTCATTAGTGATTAACCTTGAGTTATTATGTAACAGAAGAACATAAGAGAGATTCTGAGAGAGTTTCCCTTGCTATAGCTGAATTTGCTGTGAAATTTTGCCTCATTTTCAAAGAAAAGTACATCCAAAGCTGATCACTTCTTATGAATGATCACACATGGACTTCCATTCACTCATATCCCAGTTCATAAATAAAAATGTGACATTTGTGTATACAAATTAGATACTGCTGAGCTGTCAACCAGTGCTTATGTGAAATGTTTAATGGGAATATACTTTTATTTTAGAATTATATAGCATTGTCTTATTTTTCTTTTAAGTGGGAGCAGAGAGATTTGTTTTTTGAAAAAAAAAACCCAATAGGTCTGCTAAACTGTGCAAGTTAACGAGGCCTGTGTTATATCTAGTATGGATTTATGTCTTCATAGAAAATCTTTTTGCATTGCTTTTTAGATTCCACCACCCCCTCCCCCCCCAAAAAAAAATTAAGACATCTGAGGTACTGCATTGCTCCCTAATTATGACAAAAGATACCTGTCAATAGACTTCTTTCTCTGCCACTCTGGGATTACCTGTGAGAGTGAGTAAGGACAAAAATTCTTAGAGAATGGAAAGCAGATGTCAGAGAAAAAAATGATAAGATACATTTTCCAGACTAATATTAAATGTAGTGTGAGAAAGTATCATATGCTTTGCAGTGCAAAATATTTGTTTAACTCTGAATTCAAGGCTTCAGCCCTGAAACTGAATTTCTTGTGTTTTGAGGACAGTTAATTCTCAACAAAGTTGTTTTGTTCAAGATGGACTCCTGGATCACATGGTAAAACTGACTGATTTCACTATCAGAAAGTGTCTAAAAGCTGAGTGTACTGCTCCCCTTCACCCCCCAGTAGTAGAATGATGCCATGAAAGAAATTGCTAGCTGTCTCTACACCTATAAGAAAAAACAGAGAGAGACCTAGAGTAGGCTATATAGCAACCATATTTCTCAAAAAACATTACAGTAACTCAAGCTACTGAACTTTTAGGCTACCACTTAGTCTAAAGTCAGTGTTCTCAGTAACATGGCTGAGGACCAGCATAAGCATAATTTATTGTCATTCACAAGATGTCAGTAGCACCAATCAAACTCTAATCCAAGACATGGTACAGAAACATCACATCCATGCTTATTCCTTACAGATAAGGTACACCATAACGTTTCTCTTTATTTGGCAAATAAAGGCATCCCAGTCCACAAGTGGCAGAAGAGGTTCAATGAAATATCTTTTCTTCCTTGTTTTCATAGAAGTGCAATGGGTGGCTTTGCTGTCATATTTATTCATGCCAACAGAAAACTAATTCTCTCAGTGTTCAAAGTCTAAATAGAGATGGCAGATACTGGAAAAACAGAGATCAAGACAAAAGCAATGGGCATCTACCTCTTCATGACCTTCTTGTGAACTATTTTTTGTACCTTGCTTAACAAGACATCTTGCACTTTTTCATTGTCTGGCCAAAACTGTTACTGAGATTAAAATTAGCAAGTTACAGATGAGTTAAGGGATAGCTCTCACAACAACTTGCTTACTTTAGTATCTCTCCCACTGTTTAGAGTATCTTCCTTGAATCTCTTAAATTGCTTCCCCACTTAGTAGGATCTTTTGGACATTTGCAGACTGCTCAATGTCCTAACACTTTGTCCACAAAAACATTTCTGACCTTTCATCTGCAGTTTTGCTGTCTGTGTCTGAACTGATGTTCGGCCTTACTGTCTTACATAACTGACTTCAGGGCTTGAGTGTTTAATTTCAATATATTTGGAATGAAACAGAACACCTGGGAAAGAATTTCAACTAATCAAGGAATTGCCTGCTTGACAATGAAGGTCAATTATGGACACATCTTAGGGTTCAGTTTTCACCCAGCTGAATTCTTATCCATAGTTTAAGGTATCTTTCTGATTTTTACAGTTCACCATGAGATTGATCCTACCTCTTTCAGCTTTTGTTTTCCTCTCTGTCTCGTAAAGAGACAACCTTCATGACAGACCTGATCCATTAGAATCAAAAGAACTGTAAGGGAAAGTAACAAAAATGAGAGTTTGAATAATAAAAAATCATAGGCTTGGACATCTGGAGAATAAAATACAAAACTCTAAATTTTCAGGTTGGCTTTTATTCACCTTGCCATAAAGACACACAGTCAATATCTTTTGGTTTTTCCTTTTTTTTTCTCCTTCTTCTTTATATACTTTATGTTTTGTGTGTGAGTTCATCATATCCCAGGATATGACTAGAGTAGCTTCAAAGAGAAAACTAAGACTAGTGAATATTCTAGCTTTAGAAGAGGCTTAGATTAGATGTGAGTAAATATTTCAATCTATGTTTGTATACTGTCTCTCTATACTTCATAATTACCTAGACAATCCATCATTAATCTGCAGATCTCACACAGGTGAGGCAGCCTTGAAGAAGAATATCTTTGCTTGATTTGATTATGAAGCCAAACACTCAATTGGGTGCAGGAAGAGGATCTTAAAATAGAGCCATTTAAATGTTTGTGCTAAATAAGATTAGATTTAAAGCCCCAGGTGCTTAAAAAATTCAAATGTTAAAGGCCAGTTGTCACATCTTGCAGTATCCCTGGTTTCCTAAAGCCCTAAACACAGATAAATGTGTCATCCTTCCGGGTAAATGTGACATTTGCCGCCCAAAATTCCTCCAGCAATGGTGTGTAGTGATTCTGCCACCTCATTTCAGATTTATTTTTCATTGTAAAGAGCACAACATTTTTTATTAGGATGCAATCTTATATCTAAAGAGACAATCATAAGTTAAAACAAGCAAAACACACATATGGACTAACCATATGGATGACAATACCAATTAGTTGAGATTTTGTGGGGTTTTTTTATATTTTGAGCACAGGGTGAGACCTGCCTTTTTCCTGCAAGTGGCAAATTTGAATGTGAAATGTCATTAGTGCTGTTTTTCACTAATACAATTTCTTTTCTGAATAACAAAAAACACATCAGTGTTATTTTTAATAAAAAACCCACCCTTTAATTTACATACATTTAGGGTGAAGTAAATGAAAATGCATTATGTTACCACTGTGCTATTGAATAATGAGCCTATAGGGTTCTAAATGGGAAGGAAAGTTGTTTTTCAATCCCTGTACCCACTGTTCCCTTTACAAAGGCGCCTTTGTGGCCAGGATACATGAACTGGGTTTCTAACAGTAAAGATCCACCTTCTGGCTGAGAGACTGGGAAATAAAGCACCCCAGTAAGCCACCACTTCAGCAGGAGAAGCTGAACTAACGAAGGAAGGACAGGTGGAACTGGTCCCTTGGCCTTTCAGTGACATTTACAGCCTCTCTGCAAGGACATGCTCTTTTCTTTCTGTTTCTATTTTCTCCAGTTAATCAGGTGACTTGAAAAGAAGCTAGATAAGGGTATTGTTTGCACTGACAACATCCTGATGATACTGTCAGAGGAGATCACAGGAAAATGTTCCCTTTTTGAACCAATAGAGTCATTAGGGAGAGTACTCATCACTTGAGTGCATCTAGGTTAATTACCATGGAAAATCTGGAACTGGCAGCTATAATTTTTCTGAAGAAAGTACTGCTATTTTTACTCCTGATGCTACAGAATGTCTCTTAAAGTACCTTGTAGGACCCCATTTTACAGTTCAATGGTAAAATAATTTTAGAAATGTAGCTTTCTGGCTGAAATTAGTGGGACGCTATCCATGGAAATTTAAGGGAAGTGCAAACTGCGAGTTATGTACTATATGAGTGAAATTCAACTCCGTTTGCCAGGACTTATTACTCTCCTTCCCATAAATGAGCAAGCATATTTCTCTATTGCAGTGTCACTTTGGAAAAGAGAAAAGTGTCAGGCTGAGATGAATGACTTATCGCTGCACAGATGTAGCAAACTGTCACATGCCTGATTCTGTTTGCTATGGTACATTATGGCACAGATTAGCCAAAAACCCTGCAGCATGAGACAAACACAGAATGCTGTTTTTGGATCAGCATCAAAGCACATGCAGTGGATGCCTTTTTAGGAAAACAGAGACGTGGTGTAGTTTTAACCCACCCAGTATTCAATGAATGCTTACAAACCCTAGCAGTGTTCATGATTTTTAAAAAGCCTCAAACAATAAAAGGAAGTCGTTTGACTGTGCTGAATACTTATTCAACTAATAATTCTTAGAGTATTTATACTGTGCTGCCTGTTCTCTAAGGATCAGAATACTGAGTGGTTTTTTCAGCCTAATTTTTTCTTTTCAAAAATTATTTGTGGCCAGGAATGCTTTGTGGTGTTTGGCTGTCTCTGATACAAAAGGCATGTAACTTGTCTACCATGTTTAACAGGTTATCAAGCCAGAGACGACAGAGGAACTTGGAAAGTTGCTTGCATTCAGTAGCATAAACAGGACCCAAATGGAAACTTGTTCTCATGGGTTGAATCTGTGGACAGTTAAATGGATCATGTCATGAATCTCACTACTTTTCTCCCCTTCCAGTTCACCTTTTTGCCTTGGTAATATTATGAGAATATCCACTGTAAGGTATTCTTGAGAACTGTTTCGATTCTGTGGTAGTTACTTGGGAATTGAGTAACAGATATCTTTTTTGATGTTAGTTGTTTTCTATAAAAGGTGAATTATTTGGATGCACTTTCTTCTGTAAGCAGCTACCACATATAAACTATGAATGCTTTGACCCATTCCACTTAAATCTGAGGAAATGAAGTTTTCAACAGATCAAATTCTGTCAAGTTTCTTGAAAATGACAGCCACAGTAAGGAAATATGTGCCAGCTAAAACATATTATTAGACTTCATAGAGTCTCCATTGGACAGAAGAAATTGAGCCACAGTTTTTCAATCACCCCTTGGTCACAAAACAACTTATTTTTTTTAGAAAATTTTGGTATAGACCAGTTTCTAAATCCATGAGAGAATGAGGTGACAACTGTTTCAATGGGGAAAAAATATTTCTGGTTTCCAAAGCAAACATTTTAGTAATTGCCCCTCATTTATTTGTATTTTCTAATTTGCTTTACATACTACAGGGAATCCTGCAATTACCCATAGAATGTACTGTCTGTACCTTCCTGATTGAACTGCCACCTCCCCTACACTTTGTTAGAGCTGCCATTCACTGCAGCTCTGATTCAGACTCGAGGGAATAGCCTTGACACAATGCACTGAAGGCAATATTTGCAGAGAAAAGGGATAATCGCTGAACAGCAGCCTATCTCCACATTTCCATGTCCCATGACCTCTTTTCTCCCTAGCCTTGGCATAAGAACTTAGTATAACTCCCTAGGACTCTGCCGTCCCCTTTGATGATTTCTTACCCTCAGGCACAGTTTGGAAATACTTCTGACAGGTTAATATGTTTCACATGAAGAGAACAGTGAAATAACACAGTCTGTTTCTCCTAAGGTTTCAGAGAAAGATAGTATGAAGCGTTTATCAGCTAATATTTGCATCGTCACCTTAACTGCACATATGCCCAGTAGAGCAAACTTAAAAATGAAATTCAATATGTCTTTTTTTTTTTTTCTTTTTCTCTCCAGTCAGGATTATTATTTATTCTTAATGACATTACTTTTCCTTCAGGTTCTGTTCAGTTTTCTAAAATCTCATTTTCACATCATTTTAAGAAAAATATTTAATAGAAACCTACCCCTAGATCCAACTGTCCTTGAAAAAAATCTGTTTCCTTTGTGGTGTCCAGCTTCAGGATCTTTCTTCGATTAGATGCCAGTATGTAAAAAAGAAAAGTTATCAAAGCCCTGATGAAAACATAAATTGCATAAAATACTGGTGACAGTATACCGAAGTCACAACTCGATATTTACAATCTGGGGTTTTTAGCATTATGCTAATAGGACTGTGTTTTATTTATGCAGTACTGTAGATTTCCATAATGCTTTGTAAAGAAAATATCTAAGAAGTTACTGTTTGTTAGTGCATTTTTTCTGCATCAGGTACAATACAGCACTGCACAAAGGGATTTTGTATGAGAAGGGAAACACTTCAACAGGGGAAAATAATCTAAACCTTCAAATTCTTAGCTAAAACCTGCTATTTTCATTTAACAAGTTGAAAATGTCTGCAATGCAGCTTGGTTACACCTCCGTGTAATGAATTTGCTATGTGTTATCCTGATTTTCAGGAGGATGAGATTTCATGTTTCAGCCTCCATACTCGGTTTACTCTAAATGGGAATAGTGAATTACCAGAAGGGTGTGTGCACTTTTGTACAGTCCTCACTACAGAATTCCCAGTCTTGGGGAGGGAAATTGTACATCTGCCTTCATCTTGTTACCAAAGATTATTTGCAAGTGATCACTACAGCCACTTTTGCTTGACGTGTGGCTTTCAGAAAATGTCAGCTGATGGTTTTGACTACAGCTGATACGCATGGCAAGGATGCATTAAAATTGAAGGTTCATGAAGTTGTTGCATTTATATCATAGTTACCTACATCAGCTGAATGTGTCTTGTGTGTTAGCCCTTTGCTGGAGCTCTGCTTGTGGCAGAATATATGTACACTAGAGAGGTGTCCCTCTCCTTAGGTCAAGACTGTATCTAAGCTAAATAACTACATGAATGTAAACTTTGCAGGCTGCTGCTTACTGTGCATTGTTCATGCTGTGCAGCTACCTATTCAAATCTTACCTACTTTGGCTTTGTACACTTTGTCTAACAATAAAAAAAGGGCAAGTCTAGTAAATATGATTTGCTGGGACATCAGTCAGTGTATGAGACAAGCTTAGGGGAGAGGGAGAAGGGAAATGTTATTATTGTCTTGCTTTTTTTTCCTTAAAAGAAAGAGTTCAAAAGAGGCAGCATAGAAAAAAGGAAGCAAGCTCAAACTGGCCAAAAACAAACCCCATAGATTTTCTGGCTAAATCTCAGAAATCTACAGTAGAAATCTTTCTGAATGCTGCAGCTGGGCTTGTTGGACAGACAGTGTAACTCTCACGATGCTCAGCAGCCTCAGGAGTCAGGGACTCACTGTCACACTCAACAGGAGCCTCCTGGCCACAGGACTTCAAGGTCCAGCTACTGGGACCAGTCTACAGGGCAGGTGCACCTTGCATGCCAGAACTTCCATAAAGCATCTCACAGGTGTATTTTAGTGTCACGTGCAGTAAAATTATGTTATATAAATGTAAATTAAAAGGTAAATATCAATACATTGTGGGTGTTTTCATGTGGATCTTTAGGCAAATTGATTTCAAGTTAAATGCACATTTTTAGGAAAAATTTACATTGGTGAAAAGCTGGTCACATTTCAAAGTTTGACTGGCCAACACTATGTTTCTTTTACTTCCAAATTCACCTCTGCCGAATACAAGCTCACTTTGCCAATGCAATATTTTTTTTCCTGTGTACTCCTTAGCCTGCCAGAAATTAGCATTGCAAAGAGAGCTGAGACAGGTCAAAAAGCTTATAATATCTAGCACCATAAAGCCTATAGGTAATATTTTTTCAAAACTTCTAACAGCTTTCATATGATTGCTGTACACAATGCAATTTGTTTATTTTACTGACCTTTAGGTATTTCAGTAAAAGTAACAATTTAATTTCCTTGTCATTCAGCACAGATCTGTCATTTTCATAATTCTTAGAATAATGGAAGTAATGAAAGCATTTTAATTTTTGAATTACTTCTTATGAACTTCTGGGTCCTTTTCAAGGAAGCAAAAAATGAAACAAATTTGAGGCAATCTATCCCCTACTACACACCCTTCCTGTTGTCTTAACATGACAATAGTTGGACAACAACATAATTCTGGACATTATCAAAATCTTCTGAGAATGATGAAATAAATCTCTGATACAATCTCAACTACCTGCTCACTTTGAATTTATTTATTATTTACAGTATTATGAGAAGCTAACAAGAAAATCTTATAAATATATAGTTAAGTCTATGTATGCATTTTGATTTAAGATATTTTTATAATGAAGTCTCTTTGTGGCCCTTCTGATTTTTGGCACATGAACACCAGGCCCTACAATACACCCTTTAATAATGATTTTCAACTGGAATTACTGGAAGTTTTCACCTCTGAAGCCAGTCAGAGTCCTTGTAATTGAATAACTGAAAGAGGCGTTCGTGTCCTACATACCAGCAGGTTACCTAGGAGAGATGGTAGCAAAATAATAATTACATGTATCAGTTACAGAATTATGTTATTGAGAATCATTGGTAGAAACAATATGAACAGGATATTCCTAATTATTCTTTCACTTTGGTAGCACATTTAAAGCACTGGCAGAAATCTCTGTTTCCCTCTCCTTTACCCCCTTGGCAACTTCCACCTACATATTTTTGATTAATACTGCTCTAATTCAGTGTATCTGGCCAATGGTATTTTTATGTCTTCCAAGCTGACTATGGACATTTTCTGTTTAATACTCTATGAGACTATATTACTTATAAACTTCTTCCAAAATTGTACAGTAGCTTGAATTTTTACATATTTTAAAGTTAATGAGATAATTAACATTTTCATTCTATCCTGTAAGTATGGACACTTCAAAGCAAAGGTAACACTTATTATGCCTGCTTCATTGCTTAATTGTGTTGAAAAGTAGGAACTCACTTTATCAAAGGCTAATTTACTGTAAAGTTCATCCTCGGAGTACTTCAGTTAAAACCCTTTTCCATAATAAGATATGAGAGGACTGTTCTCTTCCTGAATTATTGTCAGAAATACATCACCACCAGTGCTGCTGACTGGAGGCAATTCCCTTTGACTCCTACTGAGGTTGGCAGTGTGTTGTCTCTTATGCTCGAGTTGTCAGCAATTATTGCATAATTTATTTTTTAATTGCTCAAGAGACCTTGAAATTTTGAAGTTCTCAGAAACAGCAAGGTGAACTAGTATAGTAGAGATTATTTTCCTAGAACCTGTTCAACAGGTGGAGCTGTATGCTGCAAAATAGAGTTCAGAAATGAAATCCTTATAATGAGACGTTTGTTGAATAATTTTCAAAATTATGGAGAATAATATACCTGTATCAAAACCACATTCTTTCAAATTATAGGAAGAATATTTCTGCAGTCATTCCAGATTGGGTAAAGAAAAATATATCTCAAAAAGGGTTGTTTTGATTTTCAATGTGTTTGTTGGTGGGCAGAAGTCCAATAAGCTTTGCTCCACTCTTCCTCGGAAACTTAAGATGTATGGGAGATCTTGGATGTCACACAGCTGATGCTCAGCATTGTATTAGTAGTAAAGCATAAAGCTACATCAAATATTTCTTAATCAGCAGTCCTTATGACATTTCTTCTTATTATTAGTGAAAGCAGTTTGGGTGACAGAAAACTCACGAAAGACAGTCTAATGAAAGTGAGGAAATGCTACAGAATGTCTTAAAAAGCATCCTTCTTCCTCTGTCTCTTTCCTTTATTGCCAGTTCTGACCAGTGCCCCTTTGAAGGATAAGAGCAAGATCTCTGACTGTTCATCTGCAGGTGCCAACTTGTCCTTTTGTTCTCCCCAGAAAAGAGGACTATTTTCCTGAATTTTCTGGTTCTATTAGAACACACTATATATACACACTAAATATAGCTTTGGAAAATGAGTGAGCTATATTGATAGTCCTCATTAATTCATATCTGCTGTTACTGGTAAGGAATGCCCTGTGCAGTCTCATCAGAAGGTGTTTGATTTGCTCATGTCAGAGGACAGAGTATGCATGACCTAGTGCCATTCTCAGTTTCCACCCCACTTTTACAGACATAAAGTAATTTTCAGTAGCAGGAGAGACCAAACACCTACTGTAACATATAAATGTATAAATAAGTGATAAATAGGAAGGAAAAGGGCGTTATTTATCACCTGTTCTTTGACAGTATTGTACCAGTGCAGTATACAGTGTTCAGTGTCATACTACATCTGTTTACAAAAATACACATAAATATTATCAAGCAGTAAAATGGTGGCTACTAATGGAGTATTTTATTTACAATCAGAATAAATTTTTGTCATAAATTAGTTGCCACTAATTTAGCAAATTATAAAATTTAGCAGTTTTTCTTCACTTCATTAGTAATTTTTTCCCTTAATTATTGCAGACTATGCCAGATTTTCTTGCCTTTCCTCCGGCTAAAGGAACTTGTGACAGGTTTCTTGGAAATGTATCCTACCCAACATGACAAAGGTGCAGAACCATGTCTCATCATGTATTACTCTTAATGAGCTACCTTTGTTAGATTAGGTACTTCAGGATGCTATTAGTTGATGCCACAGCTGCAAAGCTTTACTCATGCTGTGCAAGGTATTTCAGCTGCATTAAGAGGGCCAGTCCTCCTCTTTCCCCTCTAATTTTGGATTTCTGGACTTGCACAGTTTGGGGATTTTCTGTCACTTCTGGTATTTATCTTATAATGCCAAGCTATATTAGCTGTAAAGGCCCTGTGTAAGATCTGTGTAAGCAAACAGAAACCAAAAGTCCTAAAGGACTTTTGTACATCACCTAAGGCTCAGGCATGCAGTGATAATGACCAGATAGATGGATGGAGTGCTGCAGCTGAGTAACAAGAATTCTTGCATGCATGAAGGTGGAGAGGAATAGTTTCCAGATATTTCCTCTGAGCTTGCTAGGAAGAATATTGCTATGGGCTGCAGTAACCTATAACAACTGAGCATCAAGTAGGACCAAAACACCCATTCCTGTCCAACAGACCATCTGAATGTTTTAATATAGGGTTTCATGAAATATTATACGAGTAGGTGTGAAGAGGAAGGAGCGAGATATGTAGAAGATATGGCATAAACCAGGAAGGAAAATCCAAGGCATTGGCCAGATGGACCAAGAGAAACATTGATAGAAATCTGTGTTGGTCTGGGAAATCAAAGTTGCACTAAGTCTGGGAGAGAGAAAGAGAGCCATCTGTCTTCAACAACCCCACCTCTCATGACTTTTGGAGGGAGATTGAGATCTGTCTGTGTGACAGGTAAAAGATTGCATCCAAGAAATGCTCGACTCCGTTTCACACAATTTCTGAAATTGTTAAAATAGGAAGTTGCACACATCTGCCCTCATCTCCCATGTAATGACAGTTCGTGGTGGATTTGCCCAACATCAGACAGGAGTTACTGTGTTGTTCCGGAGTGAAATGAGCCACTCTTCTGGTTCCCAAATATCTTCCTCTTCAGTTGTGACATCTACTAATGTGATTTCTCATGATGAATGCATGTTTAAACCGGTTAATGTAGGGTAAACTAGCTGTATGACTAGCAAGTATCTACTGATTATGGGTTCACTTTTTGGCTTCAATCCAAATAATTCGCTTCCAAGTATAATTTTAAGTTGATGAAATGACTAAGAACATTTAGTTAAAAGAAGATTTATCTCAATAGTAGAGAAACAGTAATATTGCTATCATATCTTATTTTTCTCTGTCAGGTTTTTGCACAATTATTTCATTCAAAACAAAAGTACTGAGAGGCTTACTTCTCTTTTGACCAGCAATTTCATATGGTTCCCTGGAACAAAGTTGTAGAATTTACTCAGATGATTTTTTAACTATTTTTTTTTCTGAGAAATTTAGTAGTAAATTAGATTTGCTGTCATAATGTCTGATCTTTGCTTTCTCTGATTCCAAGTTCTTTGAGATGAAATGATCACCCAGAAGAAGTCTCAAAAATTACAATGAAATTATAGACTGGTTCACACAAACTGAGTGTATGTGTTTGTCTCAGTTTTTAAAAAGCTTCTTTTTAATGATCTCTTGGCATCTCTCTGTATAAATAGAAAAAGTTCACTCAACTGTGCAACTTGAGATGGCAAATCAAAAATATACTGACATAAAAATGAACTAATACCAAATTTTGCAGGACTAGCAGTAGCAACTATAAAATATATAAATGCAACTATAAAAATAACTTGTGAATCTGAACTGAAAAAATTAAAGTTACAGACATGCTGTAGCAAATAATTTTTATTTTTCAGGGTTTGTTCTTTTTTTTTTTTGTGGCTGAATCTGTTAAATGGATGCAAGTTGCAAGTACACTTGAATTATCAGAAACTCTTTTTCATTATTATTTTTTGGTCATGAAAGTGACTTGTTTCAAAAATTGCTAAACAAACCTTGTCCATTGCTCTTTTTAAGAATGCCACAAGCATTTATTTGAAATTAGTTAAATTCTGTACAAGAACTTGGATTTTCATGTAAAGGGTTGGACTGGGAATGAAACAGAATCTAAATGAAAGATGATGTCTCTTTTATTTTTTTATTGAATCATCAGTCTGTTTTTCCAGAATTAAGAACTTTGCTTATTACTAGATTCTATTGTGGATAGTCATCACCTACACTGATAGGGTTTTTTAATTATCATTTCAGAGTGAAATGAGGGTTCATTATAGTATCAAATAGGAGGAAAAAAATCACTAAGCAACATCATCATATTTTTTTTTTTAACTGATTAGCTTAAAAGATACACCCGTCACAATAACAAAAAGTAGCATGGAGAACAGAGTTGAGTTCAAACCATATGGTATTAGTCTCACGTAATGAGCTTTGCTTCAGTTGGCAGGAAAAACTACACTAAATAGATGCTAAGCTACAATGGGCTTCCTAAAAAATCATGGCACTTGACTTTAATTTGTCCTCTGCATCAGTTTCTTATATTTAAGAACGCTTATTATTAGGTCTTCTTGCTGTGCTCCCCTCAGTTCCATGCTACTAATTGGTTGTGAGTGAGTCTGGTGTTCTCTTAATACATCTTCCTCTGCTGCCACTAAGTCTGCTGGAATTGCCACCACCCACTGTCCTCCTAGTGCTGTAACAACTGCATTTATTACACCATATAATAACTCTTTTGTAGTATTTTCCAGTAATCTCTCCTGAACCAAAAGGTATTCTTGATAAGATTTTGGCATTAATATTTGTATTATATGCTTGATATTTTATATGTTGAAATTAAAATTAGCTAAGTAATTTTTTCACCTCTGTGTTTATCAGGTTTGAATTTCATTAATGCTAGAATGTGAGGCTTTTTGCCTGTATTTATTGATGTTCATATATGCAGACATGAGTCTTCTGCATGCATCGAGGGACATCCGTGTATGTGTGTATTGAATAGAATATTCTTGTAGGCAATAAATAGATCTTTAAATATGTATTGGTGTGGCCAGATGCAGAGAGATATATGGTCACCTGACTGTTTTGCAAGCTGGGCATGTTCCCAGAGTGGTTTATCAGCTTGGGCATGGTGCCATGCTTGCACAGCTATACAAGTCATGGGCCAGAGCTTGTTCACATGCAGCCAACTGAGAGCAAGAGCAAGACAAGGCAAATTTGTGCATCCAGATGTACCCCAAAATCTTCTCAAAAGCATTGTTTGTGGGCTCCTTCATTTCCTTCTGATTGTATCAGATACCAGACTGACAGAATTTCCTGCTTTTGTAACTGAATTGTAAGATTTGACACTTGACACAGGGGAGGGGACGGGAAATAAATTTTAGGTCTGAAGGTAAGATAAATTTCTTACTACATTTTCAGCTCAAGCCTGTTTTCCTTGCTGACAAATATTGGGGAGAATCAGTGTTGTCTGCTCTGAGTCATTGAGTCCTCTTGCCACTTCCCCCTTCAGCTAATGCCTGTAGGACTCATTCTTTCAGATAAGGCAAATGATTAAATTAAGGCACAGTGGAGCTGAGGCTCCCATCTAACCCTGAATTTGTTTCAGCCATTTTGGGGAGCAGCTGTAATCAAAGCTAGTAGCCTTGGAAGACAGTGACCATTGCCATCACCATAAAAATCAGGAAGCAATGCCCTGTGCAGTCCCGAATATGCCACAGAACATTAGAATCCATCAAAATCACAGAATATTCTCAGTTGTAAGGGACCCACAAAGATCATCAAGTAATCTACTTTTAAGTGAATGGCCTGTTCAGGAGTTGAACCAGAAACCAAGGTTTTATCAATTCTTCTCCATCACCAATGAAGTTGGGAGAAAGAATTGGAAAAGCGCCATTCTAAATTGCTTGTTTTGTAAGAAGCTGAGGAAGAAAGTGGTCAGTCTGGGCAGTTTGAAAATTTTTTATTTAAAATCTGAGGAGGAGATGCTTAGAACTAATATTGCAGAGTTGATTTGCATGCAGTTTTGTTCTGTGTCACTTCCAAACCATTTTTAGAACTGGCCAGAACTTCTCATTTGGTTTTTTTGGGGAATATTTACTCTTACTAAGATTTCCTGTTAGCATGGGTTAGAAAAATGCCAAAGCTTCCTTCTGCAAATGTATTTGAGATATTTAAAGCATTTCTTGAAATATTTTCTTGGATAAGAATTAAACATTGAATCCTTAATAAAATGAAACATTTTTATGAATTTCTATTAAGGGATATGATTAAAGAATATGTTCCCATGAAACACTTCTGTGCTTTCTGATATATTTCTAGCAATTTTGGCCAGTTATAGTAATTGATGAAAAGATAATTTTACTGTAATCACTTCTGGTTTCTCGGGCTTCCACCTATGCCCACCACACAGAATTAAATTAAGTACCTCCTGCTGTCTGTTGAAATCTGTTGTTCCACTAGATCTAGTCACCTGAAAAAACATTTTACTCTTCAAAGAGGCATCATTGGGTGTTTAAATGATGGAAAGGATATGTTCTACATATATCCTTAAAACATGCTTCATTAACAATATGAATTCTTTGTCAGTATATAAGCTTCTTCATAGCTTTCTAATAGATTTTTTTTTTCCTCAGTTAACACAAATAGTCTATCATAGTAAAGAATATGCAAAGTATGACACCAAGAATAGTTAAGGCATTTTTAGTGTCTTGCTGAAGTATAGTTTTTAATGTGATATTTTTGTGTGCTAAGTACTCTATATAATTGGAATTTATTGCATTCTCTTTAAATACTTCTTCTTCTTCTTCTTCTTCTTCTTCTTCTTCTTCTTCTTCTTCTTCTTCTTCTTCTTCTTCTTCTTCTTCTATGTTGACATTTTTGCTGTGGAACAAATTCCTGAATATCCCTCATTTTTAGTTCTCATGTTTACAAGAACATTTCAGGCAGAATGGAATCTCTGAAAGAAAAGATGTTTGAAATTCAATTCATCTTTTACAGCTTCTTGTACAGATAATTGTAGGAACAACTCTTAGCACCTTGCATTTTACAGGACACTGATACAAACATGCACTTAGCATGAATTATACAAGAAGTGGTCTGAAAGTTGGTAGAACTATTCATATGCTTAGGCAAGCAAGTGCCAGAGCCCTTCATTGAGCTGAGGCTTAGGAAATTGCCATTATATAGTAGAGCAGTGTATAAAGCCTTCCTTTCCAATGGGTCATTTACAATTCCTTGCAATACAATATTTAAACCTTTTACTTCTATAGGTGATGTTTGGTACCCTTGTTGACTCTTCAGGAGATGGATTTTTTAATTAATTTACCTTCTTAGGAATGGAAGAGACGGGAACAAAAGGCCTTTTTCTGTTCTGAAATCATCTCTGGCACTGTCTTTTGAACTGCTGTGACATATATATGTGATAAATTGCATAAATTAGCAGTGTTGTCCCTTCCTGGTGGCTACCTCATTTTGTAACTGTCCGTGACCAAACTCTGACCAGGGAGTGGATGTTAAGAACCTAGAGCTCTAAGCACCTGTGCCAGCCCTGTTCTTTGCCTGCATCAAGAACACGTTTCCTTCTGTCTTATTTCTGCTTCTGATTGCCAAGAGTATTTCCTTCTTCTAGCCGAAGAAGTGGTAGAGGACTTTTCAGATTCCAAAACAGTCTGAATCACCAGCACTCAAAGTACTAATTCATGTACTAATGAGTTGATTGCCTCCAAAGTTCTCCTTTTTCCACTTGCAGATCTTCTGTGTTTTGCTGAGATATGCTCTGAGGTCACTAAAGAGCAGGGACTGAGCATAAAATTGTTCAGGGCACTCATGGTTATGGGCTGAATTTAAGAGGCCAGGTTAACAGTTTGATCACCCTGGTATCATTGTGCAGTACCTGCAGAAGGACTGAGTCTGACCATATCAATTGGTCATCATCACCTATCAGCTCTGCACAGGCACCCTAAGGAAACCAGCCAGCTATCTTATCTCTTTAAAGCACTGCAAAGTGTCTAAACCTGGATGCTGCAAAACCTCACACCCTCCTTAGTACCAAATTACTCTGTGAATATTTCTGAGATGCTTCTGTCTCCCAGACTGATTCAACTAGTACTGGTTACATACAGGTCGTACTTTCTAAATTACTTTGCAAGCAGGATGGCTATAAGTTTTCTTTTGCTATAGAAATTTGAATTCTGAGATATTGTGAAAATTTAAATTTGCAAGGATGAATTCAACTACCCATCATGGACCTCTAACATTATATACTTCAGATGCCTGAGATATTGGCCAAGATACTTGTAGTTGGATGTCAGATGTAACTTGGCTCCTGTAGGTGATGTCTGTCATTTTAGAATGGCATTTGGAGGCTAAGGTGGATCTCAAAGGAGAACCATTTTTTGTCAGTACTTCTCTCCAGTACTTCCAAGAGGAGAGACTCTGGTTGTAATTCCATGCTGAAATATGACCGTGGCAGTGCTGGCTGCTCTAGGACTAGAAGTGTTCAAGCCTGCATATTATTTTGCTTTGTCTCTCCTCCACACCCATTTTGGAGTTAGAAAACGACAAGTTCCTCCTGACACTTCATGATGGTAGAGAGATACCATGAAGGCTACTGCATTTGTACCTTAGTCTGTGTAGGATGTTCACAGTGTGAATTGATGTGAATAAACACCACTTTAAAAAAAATAAAAGCCAATATACCAGCAGTTAAATTAATATTGCTAGTCTGCTAAAGAATGCTAAAAAAAGTTGTTCTAGAACAGCCTGCAGCTTTTTTTAGGTTTTATTTGCAGTAGGAACAGGTTGAAGGTGGCATCACTGCTTTACATGGAATGTGAATAGTCAGGGAATGAGATTATGTGTATACAACTTTGAATTGATTCACTTGTACACTTACCTGTTAAAATAAAAGTTGGGATATCAGGGTTTTTTCTGGGTTTAGCTACTTGGAAATATTAAAAATCTTTCATCTTGGAGGGTCTTGGATTTTGAGTAAGTTAAATCAGCATCTTTATATTGCTTCTCAATCATACTCAAAAGGTACCTTTTAAAAGTACAAGGTATCACAAAAAGTAGTCAGACTCTAGGTATTTTCAGTGACTGGAACAATCTTTTAAACCTGAAGTTTATTTGTGATCTCATGCCTATGAATTAGCATGCAAAGCCACAAAAACCTTGTAGAGGCAGTGGAGGAAGCCAGCATTAGGAAAGAGCAGCAGCCAGAGAGGGAGAGAGCTGGCTGCAGGAGGAGGGGAACACAAAAAAAAGAATAGAAAGCAGCTTCCAAAAGGGAGGGAAATGGGAAAGAGGAGGGCAGCAGCAACAGTGTGGAAGGGTGAAGGTGAAGAGGGAAGAACAGCTGCTTTTCCCTCTCGCATACTGACTGAGTTTTTCTCTGAAATACCCATTTTTTGAGCACATTGATTCTGTGACCCTCTTTAGCTGTTTGAACTCTCTATTGGAAAGAATCAAATTCAATCCAAGTCTATTTCTGAGATCTGTATTATTTTGCATTCCCTTGAAGCCTGAAGGAAACGGTAAAGACAAATGGTGTGATAATCACAGACCACACAAGAAATAAAACCAAATGGAGGTGAAACAGCCTGGGAGAGGGGTCTGATTTTCAGGGACTGACAATGTGATGGTCAAATTTCTTCATATGTAATTTAATATGTCCTTCTGAGCTCTGCAGTGGTGATTATAAAAATGCACTTCTTTGGGATATGGAATTGATTGATTTGCTTCAATTATTGCTTTCAGCACACCTTTCATAACACCAAAAATGTTTTTCATTCAAAAATACCCCAAACACAACAACAACAAAACAAACTACACAAATGTAGAATCTAAAATTGAAAAGTAGATGTTTGAAAGACAAGGACAGGGTCAATAATTTAAAAAAACCTGTAAACATATACAATAACATTAACAAATCTTAGCTCTATAACCTTTCACAGGTAAGTTCCTTTGCCCATGCATTTTGTAGGAAGTTTGTCTTGGCACCTTTGATTTGTACAGTTGAAGACTTTTGTCGACCTAAATTCTGAGATCTCAGATCCCACAGCTGTATGCTAGTATCAGTCTGTGCTAAACAATTGCTTGGGAATGGCACCTAGGGTTGGGTACCTCAGTACTGCTGTGAAGTGTAACTGATCCAGAGAGGAGTGAACTCCTATGGAACTAAAATACATTAGCACAGCAGAACCATTTAAATGTGAGTGCAGTGTAAATAACAATATGTTTTTTGGAGAGGATACTCAAAAGAAACTAGACTAACTTGGAAAGGGAAATGAATGTTGATTTAATTGGCTATTTAATGATTATCTGTTTTCTTCCTTTTCTTTTCCTTCTTCTTTCCTTTTTTTAATCCAAACAGAAAGGTTAATCTAACTATACATTTAAGGCTTTTAAAGGCTCCATTACAAGACTTATTATGCTAAAAGAAACATACCTGGCATGCTGCAGTTTTCTAAATGTATCAGCGATGCATGTAATGATTCACTTAAACCATCATGGTCAGAATTCTTTTACATTATTTCTATGTAAATTGGATGCTTCATGATTACTATAATATGTGTGAAATTCCACTTATTATTTCTTTTAACATGGAAACTTTTATCACTTAACTTCAACTCACTGGACAGAATATTTGAACCATTTGCAGTCATTAGAGCATTTTTGTTTGGTCAAAACCCTTGTGGGATTATACTTTGGAAAAATAGCATGAATTACATTCAATGCAACTGAATGGCAATTTTAAATATATAAGGGGCATCAGGAGTGCTCGTCATTATACTTAGAATTCAACATTATATTTTATCTGTTATGGACTTGTTTTTACATTTTCTTCTTTTATCTTCAAGAGACTTATTTCAGCATGTAGCAGTAAAAAAAAAAAGGCATAATCCATATAGAAAAGGCAATCTGATGATGTACACCTACTTTTTCATGCTCTGGAGGACCAATTTAAAATAGAGGCTTCGGTCAGAAGGTTTTTATTTTCACCTTAGTAGTTGGAAGATATTTTCCCATATCCTATGAAACATTGGGTGAACTGGTGCAGCAGGAAGTCTCTTCTAGCAAAACTGATGATGATGTTCTTCTCTACTAATCTTGAGATTTGGGACTGGGTGTCTCAAAACTTTAAGTTCCCAGAATTCCCAATCCACATCAGGATGAAGAAGGCAGAAGAGAAAGATTTCAGAGCAGCCAACAGCCTCATAATCCACGCAATTATGAATTGTAGGAAACTCTGTTTTGAATATCTGCTTTGCCAGTCCACCAGTCTAGCCTGCTCTGTTGGCTGTTGGCTACTCTGGATGGATCTCTCTGGCAAGAGCTGCTCATTGCAATAGGGACTTGAAGTTCAGATGTCTTGAGGTTGTTCCAACAGCCTCCCTTGGGAAATATTATTTATCAACTTTAAATAAGCCTCAAGAGTTTTGGCACTAGAAAGAGACAGAAATCTACAATGGCCAAGAGACTTTGCATAGTGGTGCAGGTTCATGTCTTCCATAGTCTAGAGTAGTAGGACATTTGCCTGTTCTGGGGACCTTTCCTTAATGCTCTTTCTCCCACTGTCTTCCAAACTTGACTCATTGTTTTAAAAGAGCTAGCATCTTCTAGCTCAGTTTCTTCTGGCTTTAAGCCTTCTCAATCTGTTTATATTTTAACCACTCTTGATAACATTTTTCCAGAAAAGAGTTTACTGAAATTAATAGATTTTAATAAGGCACAGGTGTTTGGTTTTTTGCTTGTTTATCATGTGAAGATGCCATTTTTGAGACAAACTGATGGAACAGGTTATGATCTCAATGCTTTGGTTTTTATTCAGTAAACTCTGCTTCTCATCTCTCAGTGAAGCTCTCTGGTTTTAACTGGAGTGAAAATGCCTCCAGTTAAAAAAATCCATCCTGACTCCAAGCCTTCCACCACTAATCTTACATCACTCATTTCCAGAAATTACATTACGTGATGCCACATTGTTCTGTGACTTTAATTTCAGCATCAGAACACAGAAGACACTTTATAAACATTTCTTTTACAAGAAAGTTGAAGAAGCACATCCTGGACCATGGCATGAGGGTGCCGGTCTCCTGAGTTAGATTTGATGTTTGAACTTCTGTGGTGTTAAGCAAAATAAATTTGCCTCTGTTTCCTTTAACGCACAGGTATTAGACAAAGTGATAAAAGCTTTCTCTCTTATTGCTATGACAGGTATCTGGCAATAATTTTCATTCAATTATTTAGACAATTCTTTCCTTCACAACAACACAGATACAGACAATGAAAAATAAGCTTAACGTAATCAACATAATTATTTTTCTTTATTTTAAATAAAAGCATCATATGTTTATTTGAATTTTATTTGCAATACATTTTTTAGCCAATTTTATAAAGTGGTTTGAAGGACATATATTGAATTTTTCTAGGCTTTTAAAAATGTTTTGTATATTTCAATTTAATTTATATAAATAACTAATATGTAAATAAATATCTATAACTACATACTTTGTGCATACTGCAATTTTTAAAATATGTATTTAAACTTCATGTTGCTAGTATAATCTGGGGCAGATTAGGTCAAATGATTTTTAAGACTGCTTCCTCCACTCCTACCCCTTACCTGCTCTAAATGTCTGTGGCATTATTTTAGATGTTTGCACATGGATTTTAAAATGAACTATTTTTCTAAATATTTGCTTCTCTATTTATGATGTTTGTACCTCACTCATTAATATGTTTACTTTAAATTATTCTTTCCAAAAAAAGTGATCTGGGAAATATATTGTAATATATCTCTCCCCAATGCAACCATAAGCTATTTAAACAGGTATAGCTAAAAATGGTTGAGACTTAAAGTTTCATCCTAAGTCATATCAAAATTAATGGCTCTGCTCACAGACATTGGTTTGGAAGACAGAGACTAAGCAGTGCCATTACAGAGAATAAGCCACTGGCAAGTCAGGCAATTCACTGAGGACAGAATGATTAGCCACAAGGAGCACTTACAATGTGCACTGGTAATTTAGGTAATTGTATTGCAGGGTTTGTAGACCCATGAATTACAGAGATCTTTTTAAAAATATATATTGTGCAATTTGAACAGACCCTGAAACAGACACCAAGAAGAAACAGCTATCAAGTCATTCAGATAAGATAAAGCATCATGGATGTATAGTATTTTAGTATTTGAGAAAACATATAGAAGTCAGCATACAGTGAAACAACAGCATATATATTTATCATAACAACTTCTTCACTAGAATGCTAGCTATTTAAAAACCACAAAACCCACAAATTTCCTGCAGAAAATTAAAAGCAAACAAAAAAGACGGGGTGGGGGGGGGGGGGAACCTTTAGAAGGAGGTGATTTCACTGGAAATACAATGTTAGGTTGATTTCTATATAATTTCTAAATGTATGATATAGTCATACCTAATCTAGCAAAATAAAATCCTTATATTTACTCCCTTTTTTTTTTGCACTGTATATTTTCAAAGACCTCCTATAGTTAACATTATAATATAGTTAGTTGCTACAAATAATCTGCACTGATTATAGGAAAACTGTCAGTGTCTGTTCAAGGTCTGAAAAGGCTGCAGCAAATAGCTTTTCTCTTTGCCATGGAGACTGGGGTCTGTTTTTACGGTTACTCTGGTAACCAAAGCCTTTCTGGTGCTAGTCCTTTTCAGTTACCTTAGCTATTAAACCCTCTGGTTGAGACAAAAGGAAGGCAGTATGCAGATACTTCCCCATAAAGCAAATCTCAGGGTTAAAATTGAGCAAAACCTGTAATAAAAGAAATAAAAGCAGCTTCTAATCAGCTGGTTACATAGTAGCTGTGAGGTGTTTGTGTGCTTGCCTACATGTGGGAAGCTAAGGCTTGGTGTGTTTGAATATTAATCTGATTACTAAAGGACGAGAAAATGGATTAGGTATCTTCAGTGTTGTTTCAAGGAACAGTCTCTCAAACCTGTGACCCTCATAGTGCAAAAGGCATCAGTTTCTCAAAGTTATCATCTGGGGAGAGTTTCTGTTTTTAAGGTGAGGATTTTGACATTGCTTGGAGCGATATATATTAAGATAATTGTGAGTAGGGATTACAGAATGCTGCCCCAAAGTCATGGGTTTGTTGCGTGGTGTTAATGACCCTTCACAGTGCCTGGGATCCTTTAGCAAACAAAGCCAAAAAATGGATTCTAACCTGAAAGCTTATTAACATCACAATAATAAAACTCCCAATTCAGTGATCAATGTCATAAAGGTGAGTACAGAAGACTGGCAACAGAAACATCATAAAGACAGGAGGCTGAGCAGTAAAATATTTTACTGCTAAGATGGTAGTGTCACTCTTGCTTGGAATCAGTAAATGTAGGCAGACTCCCAAATTATCTTGTTTTTCAAAACAGTAATGTTTTCACCTTAAGTAAGGGCTTATTATAGCAAGCTTTTACTATCCCTACACATTTTGGTTTGAGCTTTCTACTCCAAATGAAGAGGATTTTTCTCTGGAAGAAACATCTTACTAAATAGGCAACAAATAATATGCTTCACAACTGAACAATCCATTCTTGCTTTAACATGGTCCAACTAAGTAACTCTAAACACTGCAATACCTATGGTGATAAACCACTTTTCATTTGCAAAGTATTCAATTATTTTTCATTTGAACTATTAAATATGTCATACAAATTCCCCATTGCTGTTTTCACCCACATAGATTACCATGTTTAAAACAAAGAATAACTTTGTCCTATCAGAAGACAGGTAAAATTAAAACACTATAGCAACTAAATTAAGATGGATTGGTATTTGTTAACAGAGAGGAAAACACCTGCAGTATTAAAAAAGCTAAAGTATCTGTTCATCCATAAATTAAGTGAAGCATCAGAATACTGGACTGATCTCAGTTGAATCAGATTTGTGCATTTCAATAGAGAATATTCATTTAAGTGAGCCACTGTTTGATGTGAGTATCACTACTCAAAAGGGCAAGTACCGATCCCTGATACCAGGTGTGTAAATAATAACCAGGTGTTCCCATGCTAAGAAATAAAATATATTAAATATTCTCTTTGTTCCATTTTCTGGAGAAAACAGGAGTTATAAGGAGAAGAGGAGAAACGTATGTCTATGGAATGGCTGGAATCAGAAGAAAGTTAACTCTGGATTCACTGTAGTAACTGAACAAGAAATTTAAATACATTGGTGCTAAAAATGGCTCCTGTCCTTTAACCTGGTTTTGCATATGATTCCAGAATTAGTGGGCTCAATGCAGAACTTCAGGCCAAATCTGTTTCCAGCCTTTCCACCACGTTAGATTCATTTCTGGTTTTGAAGAAGTGGAGATTATTCATGATAGAATGTTGATCTTGCATATTCATATGTGTGAAAAAATCTGGACATATACATTTGGTAAATGGAAGATGGCAGGTTTGTGACAGTCATATGCAATCACTGAGCTAAACACAGCAAATTCTTGACACAAGAAGATTTTAACCCCATGCTTGTCTCTAGCCTTTTTTACTATTTCCTCATGTTGATATTTTATTTTCCAGGGAATCCTCTGACTGCATATGGCATCAGGTGGGGTGTATGGAATATAACCCATCAGGTCCCCCAAAGCAGAATGATCCAGAAAATCAGACTTCTTTTTACCTGAGATAGCAAATAAAATGCATGTCAAGCTCTGACCTGTTAGCATTGCTTTCCCATTCCCATGCCCAGGAATTTTATCCCTATAATTCCCTTGGTTTCCCTATAGTTCCCCTTCAAATCAATTACCCAATGCCAATGCTGCAGGCAGATGCATTTTTGTGTAATCATCTCTGGCTGAATAGTTGAGGATTTTCTTGCAGAGCACTGCATGAAGTGCATCTGCCAGGTGTCTCATACTGCTGCTGTGCAGGGCCTGGCACAGAGACCTGCAACTATTGCTCTTGTCCTTTCTGTAGAAGGGGACAGAGATCCTTACTGCAAACTGGTCAGCCTGGAGAAGAAGAGATTGTCTGGAGACCTCATAGCAGCCTTCCAGTATCTGAAGGGGGCCTACAAGGAAGCCAGAGATGGACTCCTTGTCCATCTATAGGAATAGGAACTGTAGTGTTAAGTTCAGTTCTTGTAGAACAAGAAGTAATGGAAGCAAACTGAAAGAGGGCAGGTATTGAGAAGAAATTATTTACTCTGAGGGTGCTGAGACACTGGAACCAGTTGTCCAGAAAAGCTGCAGATGCCCTATCACTGGAAGTACTCAAGGCCAGGATGGATGGGGCATTGAGCAACCTGATCTCATGAGAGGTGTCCCTGCTGGTGGCAGGGTGGTTGGAAATAAAATATCTTTAAGATGCATTCCAACCCAAACCATTCTATGATTCTGTGTTTCTGTGTACAGTGCATATGATGATAAGCAAACTTCAGTCCTTCATGGCATTTTGCCTGCAGGAAAAAGAAGTCGTTATTCCCATTTGACAGCCGAGGAAGCTGAGATTGAGGCTGAGTGACAGCTATGACTAGAATTTAAACATGAGCTCTGGGATCCTAAACCTGGTGTTGAACTGAAAACTTCAGAGCAAACAGTTTAGATAAAACCCTCAGCTATGCTTGAGACACATTCATCCGAGGTAAAAGCATTTTTGAAAGCAGTTCAGATTGAACTGAAAGCCCACATGTGTGTCCTAGGTTGGACACCACATATCTCAGATGGCGTGCTGAAACAGAAACCACAAGATATAATCATCTACCCGAGGAAGGGTAAAAGACACACAGGTAAATGAGGAGGATTTATTGATTTCGTACAGATGTACTGACACAGAGAATGTTTGGAGTGGCACATTCATCTCTGGGGAATGAGCAAAAGCCTCAAAACCCGTGTGTCAATGCATACTTGGAATGCTCATCCCAGGATAAGATGCTTTATCTTACTGATTTTATATCTTTGAAATTTACTTTTGTTCAAACACAAACAGAGGTCTGTGTTTCCCAGACCTTTCACACTAGCTCAGGACCGTGCACAAGTGTCCTCAAGGATGATCTGTGGCAAAGCTTCTAAGAACCTTCCAGCCCGGCTACTCTTTTGTAGGATTAAAAGCCAAGGGGCATCAGTACTTGACCTGTGACTTCTGGGAGTGCATGGATTTGTGGGAAGAGATTCAGAGGAAGCTTTAGGCTGTAGGTTTTTAGAGAGGATATCTTCTAAAATGAATGTGTGATGTCTGAGAGGGCAGAGATAAAAAAAGAAAAAAAGAACACTGTTACTTGTGGAAAAGGATATTAACAATGACTCAGTACAGTGACAAGCTGCTGTATGCATTCCGTTTCACATGTCTCTCAGAACTAAGTAGGTCCTCTGTCCTCATACAGTTGCACAGGATGTTTGGGGAAGGCCCACACTTTTCAGGTCATTTCTTGGCTGCAGCAAAGTTCTCTTTTGTTACATAATGATCAACTATGCATATATAGTTCCAATTTCAAGGAAGACCTGTTGATGCTAAATAATGTTCCATCATGAGCTATATTTAAGTGCAGACGACTTTTACAAAACATCTTGCAGTAGAATCAGAAATGAAGCAACATTCTGAAGTACAATTTAACTATTATCAAATCAGAGTCTTGAAGATATTTTCCTGAAAAGTCTTGTATTATTTTGGAAGTCTTGAAACATAACTTGTGAATCTGCTGTTATATGAGTCTGGACATCATTTGACTTCTGCAATCTACAGTTACCTCCTCCGTGGGAAAACTATTTAGGACTTAGTTATGCCAAATCCAATATGTCAAACGAACAAAATGAGGAATTTAGGAATTACAGATTTTTTGTAGATGGTTTATTCAAGAGAACAGGAACCTTACAAATATCGGTAGTGCTCAGAGCCATTATTTAAAAGTTAGCAAAAAGCACTCTGCAGCAAAGATTGGATTAGAAGATACATTGCAAAGGCTGGCAATCTTTCAGCTGCTTAAGCCTAGACAGCTACAACCATTTGAGACAGCCCATTTTGTCTGACACATCCTTATGGTGCTGCCCAGTAAAATTGCAGGATGTATGGAACACCAGCACTGCTCTGGAGTGATGATTGAGTGGCAGCCTGGACACTCTCACTAGCTCAGGGTAGTTGCTTGCTTAGTCAAGTAAGGCAACTAAGTTTGCCTCTTTTGGCAATTAAATCTCACTTGCAAGTGGTCAGCAAGAATAATCCCTGTGACTTTTGGAGACATCTGATCTCATGTAGCACACAGCTTTTTTTTCTGCAAGAGCTGACCATAATAGAGTTCAGGGAACAGCCTTGAACACATCTTAAAAATATTCCTCCAGCAAAGAAAAAAGGATGTATTTACTTTTGGAATAAAATTTATAAAGTTTTTCTAGTTCAAAGGATTCTGTACAAATAAGCATCTGACTTTTGCTTTCTCTCTGTCAAAACCAGAATAAATCAAAGCAACCACCAACCAGTTTTCTTTCAAACATTTAATGCCACCCTTATAGTAGATTACTTGTAGCTATTGAGGAGCCAGACAGTTAATAAATATGTTACTAGTGAGAATCAATACATTAAAACAGGTAAAGCAGGTTTCAGTTGAGTGTGGACTGAAGTATCATTTAGATATTTTTTGTTTCAACACTTCCTAGATTTCTTTTTATGTTTACTTGTTAATTTTTACAGGGTTTTTTTTTCAGATAATCACGCATTTGCTAAAGTTACTTCTTAAACTGTTCATGTTTCCCTACACATTACACATGCAGGATCCCAGCATCCTGCCCATAGATCCAGCCTGGCAGGCAGCTTCATCATGAAGCCAGCACACACAGGGCAGTGCATCCCTCACACCACACTCGACACCTCTCTCCCCAAAACTATCATCAAGCTCACATAACATGTCTGAGGAACTGAGTCGAAGCCGATGCCACAGAGAAAACTCTGCTCTTCTGATGTGCAGAAGAGTATGACCCGTGAATGTGTTCATCAGGGCAAAGGAACGTGAGTCAAAAAATACATTTTGATGATCTTATATATCTGTTTAAGATTCTTTTTCTCCCACCACTGAAATTTTCTTCAATACTTTCTGCTGAAAGTAGTACAAGTGTCATATACCTGCTTTGAGAGCTGTGAACACATGTAGATAAATTTGTGGTAGGGAACAATACTAATTTTCTCGTTTCTGTTTACTCTGTGTTTTTCTTGAAGGAATAGCTATTTAGTATTTAAGTATATTGGAAGTCTTTTATCAGTATACAGTAGCACTTTCTTCAAGATTATTATTTTCCATTTGGAAATCAGGACATTTTGTCAACATGTACTCTTTGGCCAAGACAATGTGATGTCTTTGTTGGAGCTGCACATAAATTATTACTTTGGCTATTGTAAATCTTTATTTAACAACTTATTCAAATGCAGCATGTATCCACAAGCTTCATACATGTTCCAAATGTTGTAGAGCCAAAATTCATGTAAAGGATTGATAAAGCTTTGATTTATTTAGCTACCTACATTTGTGCTAATTTTACCACAGGAATTACGTGTGACCTTACAGAACTCAAATTTAAGCCCTCTAAGCCTCAGAACAAAGTTATTTGACCCTAACTTTTTAAAGCACAAATAACTAATTTTGTGAAAGTCTGGAGTCAATTATTCCTGCCAAGCACCAGTTCATCCCACAAGATATATTGGCAAAACTGCCCTTGATCTACAGATACAGTGCAGTACAAATAAGTGTAGCAGTCTGCATTTTTGTGGATAAATGGCTTCTCAGTGTAATTGTTATTTGGGCTCTGATTTTGGTTGATTGTTATTTCTATGTGCAACCAGCTCAGCCTTTCGAAAGATGAATGGATATAAAGTTTTTGACTCACGTTTACGTTTTCTGTATTTCCAGTGAATGGATATTTTGAGACAGTTTGTTTCATTAGCATTTTTCCAGCTAGTATTTAATTTAAGCATAAATATAACCTATAACCTGTGGGCTTTTGTATCAGGAAAAGTACTAGCAGTCCTCTGAAAGCTCTTGTGCTAGGTCTCTAAAAACAGATGACTTTAGAGATCTCTTATTTCAGCATCATATACTAAACACAGTGTTCCTGTAGTCATATGACTGTTCATAAACACAAACATAGTTTATGAAGACTTGACTTATTGCATTTTAAGCATCATTCTGTATTTTTTCTGTTTATTTTGTTTTAAAACATCTAAAGGCTATCAGGAAATATATTACAGTGAAGGAAAAAAATTAGTTATAAATTTGAGGAAGTTAATCTGTATACTTTAATGGAAGAAACAATAAAAATACATAAGGCATTTTATTCCAGGAATGATAATAAAGGTATTTTTCCATATCCTATAATCTATTACCTCAGTGTAATGACTTTAACACCCAAAAGTGTCTGAGTTAATTGTTCTGTAAGTCATTTTTTATCAGTTTAACTCTTTGAATCTTAATCAATTAGCTATTAGTTGGGAGGGGTGTTAAATTTTGATTGTTTGCTCTTTATAGGCTATTCCGAAAAGTTGCTTATTCCTTTAAGAAAAAATATATGACCCCTTTTCGGTCAAGGTTAATAGAAAATACTGTTAGCTTTTTATTCCAGAAATAACTGAACAGATACATATATAGATCAAAACGAAATAAAATTATTATATAAACACAACACTGAAAACATACATCTGCACTTACATTGGTTAGGAAGCTTGCACATCATGCCCCTGTCTTCTAATACAGAATTTCAACAGGTACATAAAGTCCTGACTATCTCACCATGTTTCATCTCACTGCTACTCCTTTTGCCAAATGTGATTTATTGCTGGTCATTTGTAAGAGCTCTCTTTTATATCTCGACTTATGTTGACTTTGCAAAAATGTCCCCTTTAGAATCAACCTCTGTCAGTCCCCATTGGTACTATAAAATCAATCCAAGCAGTCTTTGGGGTGGGTGTCCTGAATATTCTCCATGTCTTTGACTCGAGCCTCTTTCAGCAGGATGGACCTTCTGCACCAGGCTTTCAGACAGAAGCCTGAAATGCCAGAGGCAGTTTCTTTGGGATGTTTATCCAGTGATACATGACCTACGTCTCAAGTTATTTTGTTTCTTTGTTGATTTTCCAGACATGTAAAATACTCTGCATCCTCTGCACAGTTGCACCTCAGCAGATCTGCTGATCTTTGCTCTGGGCAAAGAAAGAAAAAACCATGTTAAGAAAACCCTAGCAATTGGAGAAATTATTTGAGTGTACTTATTTGTTTTTATTTAGGTGACCTATATGATGTTGCATGTTGTCCTTTCTAAGAGGACAAAAAGCTTTGGAAATGTCAGTGCCTTTTATAGCTCTATAGGGTTATGTCTGTTATGTGTATACACTCTCACATACATAGAAGAGAGGAAGTCATTTCATTTTACCCAAATCAGCTACTTAAGTAAATTGAGATATATAGAATTTACCAATGAAATGAGTGATTTGATGTGAATAAAAGAGGTGGTGTGTTGTAAATCAGTACTGACAGCCAAATGGGAAAAATTGACAGAGCACTGTAATCACTCCCAACATCCACTGAAGTTATTGATCCAAAACCTCTATAATCCCCTTCACATAACACAAGCAATTTCATATAATACCTGTAATAACAGTGCATTCAAACTCAAGTAGCCATCAGAAGCTTTGTATCTAATGGCAAAGCAGGCCTCTGCTGAGTAAGTGTAACAACTAGAGCACAAAAACGCCGATGACTCTTGCCTTTCATAGGTAGCGGCCCGCGATAAGAGCTAGTTCAGAAGATAAACAGTTCCCAACGCCAAGGAAAATGAGCTATTAATTGCCCTCTTGCTAAAGACATCATAAAGGCCCTAAAGCCCTGGGTGCAAACCAGGGAGAAGGTAAGCAGGATTTGGGGACTGATAACGCCCCGGGTGCCATCCACGCAGCAGCGATCTGATGTTAATTACAAGAGGGGAAGGAGGGCTGAGAGGTATTTAGCTGCTGGGTCATTACATCCTTCCCAGGTGTTTTTCCCATGAAATGTTCCACCAGTTTTACAAGCTCCTTCTCTGGCTGATGGATTATTCCACTGCCTTATCAAAGCTTTGCCAGCTCCTCATTAATATATAGAGCGAGCGGCGCGGTTCTATATATCATTGTCTTCTTCTCGGGGAGGGCTAATCAGTCAGGCATTATCAGCCCGTCAGCAGAAGGCAGGCAATCAGGCCTGACAGCGGAGAATCATGGGAGAGCAGGCAAGGTTAAATGAGGCTGACAGTTGCGATAATGATGATTATACTATAAATTAAGATATGATGATAAAGGAGAATAAAAGACACAATCTGAAGCAATATTTGGTTTAACATGTCTCTCTTTTTCGGTACTGTTAAATGGCCATAACATTTATCACGCCGAACAAGAATGGACATTTAACTACCATGATAAAATAGGACAGCATCAGATTGAAAACCCAACAAGTTGTGATTATTGTGTCAGGCACTTTTCCACTGGTTGAAAAAACTGGAGATAGAGCATATGTTATAATCATTCATGCATTATTCTGCAGAATGAAAAGAAAATAGATCTATTTTAGAAATGTCTTCCAGACTTCTAGATAAAAAAAAAAATCCAAAAGGAAAAAATTAATATATTCTCCTGCTTCCAAGATCGTTTTTATCAATGAAACTATAGGAACATAAGTGATAGTTCTTCCCTGCCACCTCCTCCTAATGAATGCATGTATTTATTAGCAGCTGATTTGGAGGATTTGTAATTGTTTCACTGTTAGTCTCTTATTAAGCAAAACACTGTAAATGAAATTACAACATCAACATGTCATTTTCAAAGATCACTCTCTTGTCAGGTGGTAAAATTAAGTAGATTCACACAGGTGAAATCACGAGCTGGCATGGTTTGACTGTAGGAACATATGCAATACTATGGGTGTCATGCAACTATTTGGTTTTTTGCTTAGACGGATTACATATGTATCATTTGCTTATGATGTTTGTGTTTAGGGTGCTTAACAATCCTAAATAAATATGATCAGACTATGAGAATGCAAATGATGCTCATTAGCAGTTTCTGCAGGGTCCCAGGCCCTGTGCACCCACATGGGCAGCCAGACTCTGCAGGCTGAGCAGAGAGCACTCTGTCCCTGCATGTGCTTACCATGTACTGAAGAGAAGGAAAAGTTTGGGAGAGGAAGCACAAAACCTCCGTATTGGAAAACCACATATTTTAGAACAAGTTGAACAGAAACACCATGCTTTCTGTAGATATGCTAAAGCAATTATTATTTATATACATAAAAATCTTTGTAGAAAACAAATGCTTATGGGTTGCACAAATACATAATTTTTGTGTCCATAGAGCTGACCATGATCCTATTGCCAAGGTAAAGCCTCAGACCAAGCCAATAGCCCAAAGTTATAACCTTAATAACTGTTTTGCGCACTAATACCTACATATATTTTTGTGTAATGCACTCATATGTCATGCATGTCTATCCATGATACCCTTGCAAATATGAGCAAGGTTATAATTTGATAAATCAATGTATTATTTGTTGCCACTTGATCTATGCCAATGGTGGTTTTTTGCTAGATATGAAAAAAGAATAAACTTCAATTAGTGTATTCTGTATTAAAGTGATAGTGCAGGAGAGAGAAATGAATATTTTAGAAGTTCTCAGCTTTATTTTCTCCATCTCTTCTTTATTACCTCAAATTGGGAAGTATTCACAGTATAAAAGCTGACTATTAATTGTAGAAGTGGTTGAGTTGACTGCACAAATATGAGACAAAATCATTTCCCTTATAAATTAAACAAAGTTAGTCCACAAGAAGCTTCCCATGAAACATGACTTCTGTGGAATCTGCACAGACACATGGTGATGGCAGTCACTTAAGCACCTTAGACAAACAGAAATCTTTGCTGTGATTATAGTGATTACCTTTCTGCAGTGACTGACTCAATGGAAATAAAACCAGAGCTATTTTGTCGCAGGTAAAAAAAAGAAAGAAAAAAAATAAAATCAAAAAACAACAAACCCCACACAACCAGAAAAAGCCACCTTGAAACAACTGCTGCAGTATTGTTTTTCACTGGAAATGGCCTATTGTCTAATGCACTTTAGAATAGTATTTTTATTATTTGATCAATTTGATTTACCAGAGCCATGAAAATTGCACACATTCCTCTTGTACAGATGTAAAGCGAGGAACACAGATGAGTTTATAAACCTGACAGCCTGTAATGGAAATGCTTATGCAACCAGCACTCTCTGGCTGTGCAGTTTGTGCTTCAGAAAAACCCAAAGATATTCATTACTAGAGGACAGGAGCGTGGAAAAATACAAAGAAAAAACTGTGATCAAATGGAATATCCTAATGCATCGTCCTAGGCTTTATTTGTGTTTCTTTTCTATAATGATACACAGCACTTTGCCTTGTTTCAATTTGAAACCTGCTATTGCATATGAATAAAATCACTAGTGTTTTTCATGAAGATAAGGATTTTGTTTTGCTATTTATCCTCTCTAAGATCAGGATTTTATTAAAGGAGCAATGCTGCTTCAGAGACAGCCTCCCTAGCTTGTTCCATCAATTCAAATGCACACTGAAGATATATTTGCAGGACTTCAGTCCAATAAACCAGGATGTTTTAGTGTGATAATATATTTCTTCTAAGAGGCAGAGAGGGGATAAGTCTGGTGCAATCAGGAAAAAGGAAGAACACCAGTGCAAAGATTATGACTACATATTTTAGGGAAATCCACTGCTGGAGTCAAAACACTCTGCGCATGATCAGATTGAACTAGGATTCTAGAAAATGGTGATAAAATATAACATTCCCCTTTGCCCTTCCCACCCCAGCTGTAGCTACTCTCTAAATAAACCAAAGTTATTAGGTTATAAGGTTATTTTCCTGGTTGAGGAAATGTCTGTTAAAAAAAAAAAAAGAAAAGCAAAAAAGAAAAACCCCACCAAAATGGGAAAAAACCCTACTTGTTTTCCAAGCTTTTATTCATTTGCAAGTTGTGGAGGTCATAATATATGTTGGGATAAATATCACTGAGTTTAGATGTTCTATGCAAACAATGACCAAACTGAGATCTAATTCAAGACTCATCAAGTTAAATTTCAAATTTCTTAGTGGGAAATAGTAACTCCACTGAATTCAGTTGGGATTTTGCAATTCACTGGATTTCTTCTGTGGAGACTTCCATACATACATTCACACCTCTTTGGGGCCTAGATACTAAAGTTCAAGAACAGGGATTCTTTGTCTTCCTTCCAGCCTCTTTCCTTGCCAGCCACCCAGTTAGTGGCCCAGGCATGTAGAGTGTACCCCACAGCAGATGGCCAAGGCTGGAATGCTTGCCTGAGGCTCATTAGCCCTGTCATAAAAACACAACTGGAAGTGTGGTTTATCATTTGGAGGTAAGGTTCTAATTTTGGTGCACAGGAGGCTGCAGACAGGAAAATATCTTGTTCCTTATTCCATTTTATTAACTTTGTTTTGTTCGCTTGAGCCCAGTACTGTGTAAGACTTTGAATAATCACAGCTGTACAGGTAGCTCCAGTGGAGTGAATGAGGGGCTTTTTCAAGGGCTCTGCTCCCTGCAGAAATGATTTGTACCTCTGCCTGATTGTCACTAACAGAAAATGAGAAATAGGAACATTCAATGCAAAGTAATGTGTTCTGTACAATTACTGGATTAATAATTTTATTCCATTACTGTGTGGGGAGAGAGGACATCAGGTTGAAGATCTGCAATTCTAGTATATTTCTAAGCGTCCTGTTAAGAGAGTGAGCAAGGGTCAGGAAACTTAATTATGCCATAACTAGATAGAAATTGCCAAGTGATAAAAAGAAACATCCAGCCAGATTCAGCAGGAAATTACAGCTTTAATAATATAGCATAATGCCTACTTCTATACAATTATTGGAGAGACCCTGAATGATTTTAAATAACAGGCTTGGTTTTCCAGTAACGACAGGGGGAAAAAAATCTGAAAATGACATTCTGCATTTTGCTGTAAATATTTTTCTGAGGTTTTGGGGGTGTTTTTTTAAAGACTGAATTATTAAAATTCGCATATTTACTCTTGGTAATGTGGACATGCTATTATTCTGAAATGAGGGAAAGGTTATATTTATGGAGGAATTTGTATTTGTGGAAATTAAGCCTGTAGAATCATTCTTTTAGTGTATTGTGCTTATTGCATTTCTAATTTTGAAATGAAAAAGCAAAGTGCACTGAAATTTATATTAAAAACTCAGGACTGAGTATTTTTGCTTTACAATTCCTGTTTTTTTCCACACTCTGACCATGTTAGTGTCCCATATCTCCCCAGTATTCTTTCAGTAAAATGTTTATGAACAGATTAAAGATTTCCTTGCATGCTGATACAGGATTTCCTTATAATTTTGTAGTCTTTATGAAAGATTAAAAAGAAATACTATTTTAGCATAAACTCTTCATCCTAATAAGAAGCAGTTCTTTTTTTTTTTTCCCTCTCAGATGAAATAGGATATTTTAAATATTAAACTCTTATCACCTTTGTAAACACTGCATGTGATATTAAGGCCTTTTGCAATATACGTGTATGTGTTTGTCCATTTATTTCTAATGTAAGAAAGAAAAGTCATTTCTGGTACTACCCAGGAGAGCCCAGCATTTCATTTTGTATTCTGAGGATGCAGATTAATCAACCTGACTCTCTTACCCAGGGCTAGCCATTCTGCCTAGAAATCTGCATATCTGCATATTACTGTTCTTCCCTGAATTTAATTTCCTACAGGAGCTGATATTAATCACCCTGTTTAAACAGAGGGGATTTGGGGTCTATACAAATATGACATTTTTTTATGGTAGTTGTAGAGTATTTTCTCCTTTTTCATTATTATTTAAAGAGACAATAGCGTGGTACTTTAAAGCAAACCATAGGAGATTATTTTTGTTTATTTGAGCTCATATATACTTAGTTTAGATTTTAATCATAAAATATGGCTTACCAAGAAAGCTGTTCTATGCTTTTCCTTCCAGAGTCTGCCTTCCCTGCCAAGAAAATTCCTCCAGATTTCACTGCATATGATGAAAGGGAGTTGGGCCATGCATGCCTCAAATACATCCTAGCTGAGAAAGTTTATTTGAACCCTTTATTTAAAACATGTACCAGTTTCATCATTTGAATAGCAAGCACTACACAAGCAGGCAAGCATTTGTGTACTTCTGTTTTGCAGCTGGTGAACCCAGGAAGAGAAACTTTGTTGATGTGTCAGATCAATGCTGAAGTCCATAAGGCAGATGTGGCTTCTCTTGTGGGTTTCAGTGGCCCCACATGCTCGGCAGGAGCCAGGGAAGCACTCGAGGAGATGTGACACTGTCACTGGGGGGTGGGAGGAGGAAATCAGCTTGGTTGTCTCCCCATCCTTTGCCAGGTAAATCTGTATTTATACAAGGCCACTGCTCCTGTCTGCGTGCAGTCACAAAATTTGGTCAAACAGGGAATCCTCATGGCTGATAGCTCTTTGTTGTCTCCAGGTGAGAACGAAAGAAATTTCAGGAAGGCAATGGCAGCAATGCTTTCACCATCCTACCTTAAAGCTCCTCCATATTTTGTGTTTGAAAGTGGAGAACAATGAACTGTCACTGTGTGACTCCAGCGATGTCAAACGCATTGTATCAGGCAGGAATTCAGTCCAATCCCTCTGTCTCTCAGCCAGTATTACTTGGCATATTTTATTTTGGCTGCCAAGACTGCAGTTGTGGTCCAAGCACAAACAACTCAGAAGAACAACATGCTTGGAAATATGTGCCTGCATACCCCAAGAGCCTTTGCCAGCTGGAAAAACAGAGTATACATCAGTTACTGACTAGATATACTGCCTGTGTTAAAAAATGAAGCTGCTATCCAGATTTTTGTTTAAATTTACACCCTGGCCTATTGTGGCACTCCAGGTTAATTTGGATTGGCACCTCCTTTACAGAGCTCTCTGATGCAGCTCTGAAAAAGATGGGACTTCCTTTTTCTTTTTTTAGGAAGGTTGAGCTCTTTCATAGCCTTCTATCAAAGCAGTGCTTTTCTGTCTCTTATTAATGTAACCCAAAACTTCATGAAGAGAAATTCGACACTGCATCCTTCTTGCCTTCTCTGGCAAGAAATACATGCATGCTTTGATTTGGGGAAAAATTTACAACAGTCAAAACTGTTGACTGTTCTCCACTCAACACAAGTATAGAAAGATAAAATAGTGAGTAAATTTTTACATAAGATGTGATGTGAACCTGTCCCTTTATTTGCAAATTTTTAACCAGATATGGTCTGGTTTCTATTCAAGCTCTTGGTTCTGCAAATTATGTTACAAATTCCAGAGGTTACATTGCCAACATTTTCACTGTGTTTGCTTGGGCAAATAGATCGAGGTGCCATAATGTATAATCAAGGCAGGTATTTGTAACTTTTGATAAATAGTAATAGTGATTTGATTTTTCATTTCTGACTCAAAACTGAATGTGAGGTTGATATAAATACTTTTTCTTTTTCTACAAATTTCATCTTTCCTCTTCAACGTCTGGAAATTCTTTCCTATTTTAGCAAACATTTATAATAAGGTAAAAAAATGCCCAGTCGTTTTCACTAACACAAGATTTTCTGGGGGATTTATTATCAGAGGTCTTGGCATCAGTCTGAAGAGATTACTGGTATTCATATCATTCTTCCTGAACACCTAGGCTACTATATTTTCCTTGCCTGTTACAAATCACAAGGGTATCGCCCCAGGCAAATAACAGCTTAGCATGTTTATCTGTCTGTGCTAATAGCATTTTGTTTGAAGTCTTAAAAGTCACAAGTGGCTTAAAAGGGCACTATTACATGACTTCACATTTTATTGCAAAATGACAAGGTCCAGTTTCATTTGTTCTGCTTTGAAGTGTTCTTGTCCCTTGGCTGCCTGACTGCAGCCTTTTCCTATTCAAACTTGGAGCACGATCCCCTTGAACCAAGATGCTGTCTTCTCTAGACAACAGAGAGATCTTCACTTGTAAAAATACCATTTTCAAGCTTAGCTGTTTGCCTTCCACTCTTGTAATATTATCCACTGTTATTTTCTTTAGTGCTAGCTTGCCTGTAAAGGAAAAGATTATGTAAAATTACAGTTTCGTGATTAACATACAGTACGTGGCTGCATTCATATGGAAGCTAGAACTGAAAATTATTTAAAAGCATTAAAATAGTGTTCTGTATCTTTGTAGAAACACAGAAAAGTGTGTAAAGGTGAGAGTCTGGACTGAATATATTCTTCCTGACATTTGATAGTCTTTATTTAATTTAAACTAAAAAAGTTTTCGTACTTAAAATTGTGTGCCTGAACGGTTTTGTAGGAAATACCAAATGCAAAATAGACCACATTTTGTGTATATAAATACAGGCAGATACTGATGAAGTTTGCTGAATCAGCACCAAAGACAAATGTGTATTTTACTTATTTTCTGTCAAAGGTCTTTTGAGACAGGATTAAAAGCCCTAGAAAAAGACCCACTGTCATCCAAGGGGAAAATCATGTCACATTGCTAGAGGCAAATAATAATAGAGAAATCTTTCTGATGCAAATCTAAAGTCTTTTCATGCAATTATAGCAACTGAAAATTTAGTTCACATAGCTCCTTGCCGACCACCTGTAAGCTACACCTAACTTCTGAGCATGCTATAAGTACTGCATGCTGATTTGGAATTAAAGTATGTACATTTTGTGAACTTCAGCCTAATCACACAGAAGGGAATCTCAGAACATTTAGGAAGAAATCCTCACATTCTCTTGTGCTTATTGGAGCAAATTTTATAACATATTTTACTTAGTACATGAGTAAAGAAGGCAGAAATGGCATACAAAATTTAATTTTAAAGTATTTTAATCACAGAATTAATTTTCACAGTGCTTTTAGCAGAAGAATCTTCTGATACAATATCCGTGGTGTGAACAAATGCATATATATTCTAGGTACAAAACAAATGCCAACATTTTGTTTCATTGCAAATATTGTCATCTGAAAATATGCCTGACAGAGGTTAACATGCTTACACCATGATTTTGCAGTAGCAGGCATGAGATTTTCTGTAAATAAATCCATCAAAAAGTAAAATGGGAAGGAATTGTTCAGAATCAAATTATTATACTTGTAGAGCTTATAACAAGGAGATACCTTACTGTTTTTTAAGAAACATGAGGCAATGAGATAAGAGGCAATGACAGGAGTATTTTTTTATTTGAGTCTTCTTCTATAACCAGATTCTTATTTATTTTACTGAAAGCAGAAGAGTGTTCCGATCTGCAAGAACCTGAGTGGGGGAGATGTATGTCAGAAGAAAAGATAATTGATGGTAAACGTCAAATATTAAATCTTGATCTGGTTATTACCCAGCATATTAGCTATGTAAGAAGCTTAACAATTACAGCTATGATTGACTAGGTGGGATCCAAAATTCTAAATATCAACTGCCAGAAGGGATAATTATAACACATTAGCACCTGCGTGCTTAGACAAGATTGACAACTCCAGTCTAACATCTGCTTAATATCACTTTCATACTTTTCATATTTTTTTTTCTTTTAGAAAGGAATAACAAAGATTTTCTTGAAGCATAACAATAATTCAGCATCCATGTTACACATTCAGTTGATTATAGTTGCTTGTTGTCTTTGGTCATGTTTTGCACTGACACATTTAAAATTAAACAAAGCCTTTTTGGGATTAGACAGCCACAGTTGTGGTATATTTTAGACAAAATGTACCTGTCAGAATCATTTGAAGAAATCCCAACAAGTGGGCTGCTCTTCAATCAGCTGGGCTGCCCAATGCAATTTAACAACAAAATGAAATTGGGCTGGAAAAGAAAGGCCTTGCTTTCCCACAACAGGAGCAACAGAGAGAAGGAAATTTAGTATTCAGCATGAACAGCTCAGTGAAGCTGCCCTGCTGGGCTCTTTGCAGGGGCAAGGAAAAGCCTTGCAGGGGCGTCATGCCAGGCCCCAGGAATTGCAGGGTGCCAGGATCCCCTTCAGAGTCACTCCAGTTTTGGGGGACCCCCCAGGGAACCTCCCCAAGGGCAAGTGTTGCTTTCCTTGTGTTTGCTCCCAAGGGCGTTTGCCTGAGCAGTGACACCAGCTCCCTGGCTCTGCAATGCAGAAACTTCCCTGGGTGGGAGCTGGATTATGGATCATAAATAGGGGTGGTGGTACTGGTCCCATGATGGCACAAGTGTGATTAAGCACAGACAGTGTCACCCCTCTGTCCTACTGGGCAGAGACATTGCTCAGCTGGCAATCTACAGACCCCTCCTGGCCCTGTGTGTTTCTGTGCTGGGGAGCTCAGCAACAGAGGCTGCTCTTGGACTTAGCGGAATTTAATGGAGGTTTTAATTGAAGCAGGCAGAAATGTCTCATGGAAAAAAATATATAACCACTGCAATAGCTGGCTGTCCAAGTGTTCAAAGGAATACACTTAGTAAAAATTTATTGAGAAAGGGCAAAATTCTCATTCCCAGTGGACTTAGCTTTATGGTTGCAGAATACGGACTAATTTTATATTAAATCCTTCACTGCCTTGAGTGAGCTATGAAGTTTTAAGCCCACATAACTCTGCCCATTTCTTGAGGTACAATCCAAGGTTGTGTTTTAAGTTTAGAAAGGATAGTTCAAGTATGCACTGCTCAGACCTGATGCCATGAAAGACTAACTCAGCCAGCAATGCCAACAAAATTAGAGGCAGAAGACTCTTCTCAGGGTGCAGCTGCTGAGTATTTGGACAAGCTCTGTTGATGAAATAAATCCTTTTGGCTGATATAACCACCTCTAAACATCTTAGGTGAGCTTTCTCCCTTATCAATTCCTCCATTCTTTACTTTGGTCTGACGAGGTATCTTATTTCAGTTAACACAGCTTTCACACCATGCCCAAGCCACGGGCATCACTGTGTGAGCAGGCTGAAGAAGCAGGAGGGGAAGGCTCTGCCTGATACCAGGCACGTATTTGGCAGCTTAGCATCATGCATGAATTACCTACTGCCTTTATTTGTGAAAGAAGTGCAAACATCCAATTCTTCATGGGCCTCTAATGCATTAGAACATAATCTTAAGTCTTGCTGGACTTGATAGTGTTAATAGTAAATTTTTTTCTATTTTCATCATGAGGACAATCAAACCCTTGAGCAGGCTGCCCAGAGAGGTTATGCAGTCTTCATCCTGGGTCATTTTCAAGATCCAGCAAGATAAATTCCAGAGCAACTTAAGATAAGCCCATAGCTGACTCCTCTTTAAGGATGAGGGTGGACTAGAGGCCTCCTGAGGTTTCCTCTAAACTGTATTTCTCCATTACTCCAATTTCTGAAAACAGTAATGAAAAATTCTGGTAACATCTATTTGCTAGAGAGACTTAGAAAGATAGCATATGAATGTTTGTCTAACTCAACCTGATAGTATTACCTAATTTTAAACTCCAAACCATTATGCATCTCTCAGAATGTTTTTAAGCTATTAACATCAATGTCTTACACTGTTGGGGGAACTGAAGTATTTTACATCACATTTTGATACCACCGCTCTAATATTGCTTTGTTAAAGTTCATATTAATGACAGGTTTCTATCGAACATGATACAGAACTTAATTTTGCACTCACAAAGCAACAGCAATATCCTGATTTTTAGAAACCTTTCAATATGTTGGGTGTTCTTTTTTATTTTTGGAGCATTAAGGAATACATGAGAAGCACATGACCAAAAAAGGTTATTTTGCATGTATTATCTTTGCCAGTTATAATGAATTCATTTGCATTTAATTTGAAGAAGTGGTTATTAAAGTTTAAGTGGCAAATGTAACAATTTAAATTTTTCTTTGGACTCCTAAGTAAACATCACCACTGATGAAAATGCTGAACACAATTTGAATATTCAGGTTAATATTAAAATAGTTTTCATTTTTGTGACTGGACAAAAGCATAAATTGCATAACGGCCTTTTGCATGTGGCATATTTAGGAGAGATAAATTATGGTTCATTTGAAGGAACACAATGCAAAAGAGTGTCCTAAAATTTATTTTGAGATATTTATTTGGTGCTGCATGAAAGTGAAATTGTTCTGTACAGAATTATTGTTTCTCACCTTCAAATCCTGATACAGCATCTCTCTCCATTGATGAAATATATTGAGTTAATAATATATGTGCACAGCTGAATGACATCAGTCAAGATGGTCAGTCCTGAAAGGGAGAAAACTTCAGTAATTTTTCATTTCTACATTTTCAAAGCCATTGTTTGAGAAGGGAGAAAGGGAGGAAGGCTTCCCTTCACTCCTTTGGCTGACCACTGTCCATCCTTCCTTTCAGAAGAGGCTAAGATGACAACTCTTCAATATAGAAGCTGCCAGTCTAGCACTGTTTTATATTTTGTCATGCTCCTTCCATTAATAGACATTTCAAATGAGGTCATGGTATCTAAAATAGACTAGTCTCTAATATCTTACCATCATTAAGCAGATAAAATTATATATGTGTTCCACAGTGATAACAGTTACATAAATTCATGGTTTTTCAGGTTAGGAATTGCATATATGAGTGCCTTGCTCATACTCTTAAAGTTACCAGTTGTTTTGATGCCTTGGTTATTACATGATCAAAACTTTGCAGGTATGTTAAAAGTAGGCTATAAAAATGAAGGAGATTTTTATTGTTCATCTAAAGTTGATGTCTTATCCTGTGTTGATCTACTAGGCAGTCTGGTTTCCTAAAATTTAGCAGCACTTAGCTTTGTGAGAAAATTTTAGACATAGTTGATGGGGTTTTTTAATATTACTGGTTGTCCCTTTCTTACAGCATTCTGAATAAGAGCCAGGTCCAATACTGCTCTGAGATGATCAAGAACTTCTGTTCATTTGAAGTTCATTTATAACTCCATAACATGTATAAAAGCTAAATCAGCATTTTCACTTTTTGTTTAATGTTCTTATTTTATGCTCATGTGAGACGATAACAGAGTGCAGTCAACATAGAAGAATTAATGTGTTTTCTTATTCATCAAATATAAATCAAAATATATCTGGTGGAAGAACAGTTTTCTCATCTGTTACTCTATTATATATTCACATAATTCCCAGATTCTCTATCAATTCACACTGGATCTAAATTTTTAAAAATTTTGTTTCACATACAAATATCATCACTTTACCCTGTATTGCTGTCTATATGATTATTTTACCTTACACAGCCTTAACTCATTTATATTTTGAAACTGAAATATTGTTATGTGTCCATTTTCTACATCAGAGTCAATTACCTATTTCTTATTTCAATTTTGTGTTTGTTTTCATTACCCCTTTTTAAAAAAACATTACCGTAGATTTCATGGGCTACCAAACCCACCATACTTTTGGTTCTTTATTCATCATTTTCTGACTTCTGCAAAGAATACTGGTAGGCTGAAGATGCATGATTTGTCTTTACATCATTCATCCTGGTTTGCCCCTGACACTTTTGATCATTTGATGGACAACATTTTTCTCAGACAACATAAATAAATAGAATCCTCATCTAAATGGCAAGATGCTATGCAACGATAAAGGCAATCAGATCTCCTTCTTCAGGCTGTTAGATGATAACAGATAGAGCAGTAGTGTTTGCAAGCTTCCCCACCAATAGGTAGAGCAAATAATTCCCGATGAATAATGCATCCAATGAGTTTAGCTTCTCTGTCTGATTGTGGAGCATGCACGAGCAGACCATGATTTTGTCTAATCTGTTCATTATTCAAAGTATTTGATTAGTTTGGGGTGAGCTTTTTAAACCCTATGCACCATTTACTATGAGTGTACACAACTTGATTTACTTTAGTCATTTGTGATTGATCAGGCACATAATGAAGGCAATACACTGTTTTGCAGAACATATTTGACACATTTGTCAGTACTTTGTAAAAGTAATTTTCAGCCAAGAGGACTGTAACTTTGAAATTCACTTTTGCTTACTTTTTTTTTTTTTGGCCGGTATAACTCAGCTTTGTGAAAATTCACAAAAAGGGTGAAACTAGGACCCTGCTGAGATTATTAAAAATCTTATCTACTATGAGACATTTGAATTACCAACAGGGACTATGTAACAAATACAGGAAAAAGACTTCAGCTTGAAGCCAGCTAAATTGTAACTTTTTATTTTTACCTACTGGAGTATGAGTTGATATATGCAACTATTGAAGAGTATGAAGGACAACATCATTCAGACACATCCTCAGTCAACCATTGTGTAATAAATGCTTTCATTTATTGATCACCTCTAATCTACATCAACTCTTTATTGTTTGATACTTGTCCTCTATTTCCATTCAGCATTGAATGCTTTTTTCCCTCAGAAATACATCTTGTTTTAGCAATTAGTCCATAAATTCCTTCACTTAAGGAAGGAATTCTTCACTCTTCAATTTCATTATTGCCGTCAAATGTTGCTGGGTTCATCAGGGCTGCTTGATTAAATTTGTCTGTGAAAAGAGTATATGACATTAAAAATACTGTCATATTTATGTCTAGAACAAATGATACTCACAGTCTCTTCTGTTTCAACATACAATGTATTAAAATCCTTTCAGAAACATTGAAGTGGCATTGCCAGTGCATCAAACTTCACAAAAGCCTGTGATGTCAAGGTTTGCTGGATACGGTTCTCCTGTTGAGGAGCAGCTGTTCCATTTGTTTAAGTAGTTAGACATTTTTTAAGTGCCAACTGGTCCATGTTTTAACCTCAGATTGGTCCAGTTATGGTATTTTTTCACCACAAAATATAATTGTGAGCAAGATTACACAAGACTATTATGTTTCTGTTGGGTCTTTTTAAACCTGCAATGAAGAACATCTCAGAAAACTGTGCAAGATTTAAATTTTGTTTTAAGGCACCTATATTTAAGAACCCGAGTTTGTAGTCACTCCATGTGATTGTGTTGGACTTGAAGCCCACATTTTACCCACAGAAGTTGCTGACCCAAAACTCCCATGACGCCCCTGGGTAAGCACTGGTCTTGTGGGAAGACCGGAGTCGTTCCCCAGGCTGCCCTGGGATTTTCAGTTCTCATCCCTGTTCTTGGGTGGCAAACTCATGCAGTGGCCAGCCCTGCCCTCTGACTCTGTGCTTCAGGCCAGGCAGGAGTTTGCCTCTCAAGAGGGGAGCAGAGGACAGCAACTCGAGCTGGCAGTGCTTCTGGCTGAGCAGACACATCAACTACTGCCCCTTCCCAGACACTAAATGCAAAACCTTGTCCCCTCTCCTCTCCCCTGGGTTACAGTGCTGCCCCACAACATGATAGGCTGCTAGAAAGCTATAGCTTTTTCCCTACTGCCTTTTCTCTGTATGGGTGGTGAATTGATTCTTGCACCAAAATAATGTGTGAAACACTTCTTTGTATTTACAGATAGAAAAAGACTTAGCATCAAATTGTATTGGATAAGATTATGGAACAATTTAAATTTAATTTTAATCTGTTACTGTCTACATTACTTCCTGCTAATTGTAGACTTTCAAGTATTAGGTAGAAGTTGGGAAGAGATTATATTGATGGAAAAATTAAGTTTTATGCTAGTTTTAAGGTTCAGGCTGTACGAGATCTGTTTAATCTGTTAGATCTGCTTAAATCAGTCTATGAATGAAGGCAATTGTATCATCAATGTACAGTACAGATAGCAACTATTTTCACTTTTCAGGCAGTAACTTTTCAGGTGGCAGCTATTGATTACTTACACATTTTTAGACTAAACAAGCAAATAACTCAAAATCAAGATCTTTGTACTCTAGTATATGTATTTCTTAATATATACATTAGTTGAAGCAGAATAGAAGCAGAAGTGCCTGTGACTCACCAAAAGATATATGTACAAGTCCTTGATGCACTGTACTGGAGAGACAGTATTATAAGTTACAGCTTTATAGTCATTATTTACCATTTCAATACCACAAAAAATGAGGAGCAGGGAAAGGTCACTTTAATGGAGCCTTGATAAGGTCCACCCCTACTTGCCATGTGATCTGCACATACAGAATAAACTCCAGAAGCCCTGAGGTCTTACAGCAAGCAAGGTGTGGAAAAAATTGATGGAGGAGTTGTTGATATTGGCAATCTCCTTCTAGTATTTTTTTGGCAATATGAAGGACAAATAAGGTCAATTTTTTCCCCAGTAGTCGTTTTCTGAAGCTTTTACCTGAATACAAGGGAGATCAGCCTGAAACAACCTTTGTGGTTTTTTTGTTTGGGGTTGGGGTTTGTTTATTTGTTTCTTTTCTAATCTTTGTTATCCTCAAACTATTTTTTTTTAGCTTGGTAACATCAAGTATATCCACAGTTAAGTACAGACCACCAGAGTGTCCAAGATTTTATATGAGAATAAAACCCTGAGAGAATTGTGGACTTAAATCTTCACCACTGCTTCATGGTTATAACTTAAAATACATGTAACAAAGACAGATCCTATTTAAAGTCCAAAATACAGGAAATAACAACAATGGTGGTCTTTCTATTCCCAGTATGGGAATAGAATGCTACTATTCCCAATGTTGGACTTTACTTCAATGACTTTATTGTGCAAAATTTTATTGTACAAAATAATTTATCTGCTGCTCTTTTTTTTGCTTAGAAAGTGTTTTCTACCAAGTCCCACCCTCATCATCAATGTGCCTTAAATCTATCTTTTCTCCGGAGATATCCTCCTACACTGCCAAGCTTCTCCAAAACCAATTGCATTTGTCTCCATTTGAGGAAATATTTTAATTCATCCCAAACTATTTGGCACATCTCTTTAAAGATGATATTGCTGAACACTGAAGCTTTACTTCATTTTAAAGTTTTGTGGTTCATGCAAAGTTTGATCTCTTTTTCAACACTGATGTAGTTTTAGAAAACTGTTTAGTTTTCTGCCTCTGTCTTTTTTGACATTGTTCTGTAAGTGCTGTCTTGTTAAGAATAATCTTTCTTCTGTCATGGGTATTCCACTATCGTTTCTCCATCTCCAAATATGTTTTTTCCACATCCACATGTCAATCAATAGCTTGCCTTAAACTAGCAAATGATAGTCAGTGTACCTCAAATTTAAGGTAAAGGTTTTTATGCTGAAACTTAACTACTGATGGCAGAATACACAGTATCCATCGTTTCATGGGAACAAACACAACTCCAACACTGCATCTCCACTACTGCTGGAGTAGTTCACATGAAACAGATGTGCTGTATATCCTACAGCAGTGCTCCACAAAAACAACTGCCCCTTTCTGACACATGCTCTACTGCACGAATGCTTTGCACAGGTAAAGACCAGTAAACCAACAAACTTGGCAGCAATAATACCTGCTCATAGTGACTCTCTTAAAGCCAGCTATTACCATGTCATGCCTAGGCACAAAGCAAAGAACTGAAATAAAGTTCACTGGAGGAGGTAAAATGATGACTGCTGACCCTACAGAATCACGGAATCACAGGGTGTCTAAGGTTGGAAGGGACCCCTGGAGGACAACATCTAGTCCAAACCCCCTGCTCAAGCAAGGAATGTTACTTAGGATTTCCCTTAAGGAAATTACTCAGGATTGTGCCCAGATGGTTTTTGACCATCTCCACTGAGGAAGACTTCACAACCTCTCTGGGCTACCTGTTCCAGTGCTCAGTCACCCTCAGAGTGAAGAAGTTCTTTCTCATGTTCAGGTGAAACTTCCCATGCATCTGTTTCTTCCCATTGCCTCTTGTCCTGTTCATTGGCACCACTGGGAAAAGCCTGGCTCCATCCTTTTGACACCCTCCCATCAGACACCTGCTGATATGATCCCCTCTCAGTCTTGTTTCACGTAGCTTTGGATCCAGATTAAAGTGTAGAAAATGTGTGCCTCGGTCTGCGGTCTGTGACCACACTGTTGCAGATTTTCAGCATCTGTAATATGTTAGGAACTTTTGTAATCGTTTATTATACATTTTCAAGTGTGTATCTATGAGTGTATATATATAAAAAATTGTGTGTATTTATGTATACATATATTGTTATCATTTTCTTTTATTAGGTTTTATTATGTTTTCCATTCTGTGTCCTCCTGTTTGTCATCTCATTTATACAAAGCTTATTTCCTCTTTTGCAAGTGGAATTCTTCAAATTTCTCACACATATTTTCAGTCTTTCTTCAAGACCCATAGGTACCACAATGTCATTTTGTTATGACATAAATAATCATATAATGATTGCTGCTCCTGTGATATATACTTTGATAAATGTGATCATACACAAAAACCACACTAAATCAATTTTGCTCCTCAGCCTTTGTATTACTTGTATTTTCAGACATTAAATTCTTATGACCATCATATTCTTAGAAATGCTTTTACAGTACTCAGCATGCTGAAACCTTCATCCTAAGAGGAAGTTCTTGGTGGTTTTGTATTGCAAAAAATATTGTGCACTTGTTTAAATACCAGTATAATGACAGCACTAGTTTAAAAACATTTTTCCCCACAATGGAACAAACCATCTTGACATGTTTAAAAGCCCTGGAAACTCTTGTTTTTAATTTACTGCTTGCAGCAAACTAAAACTAAACTAAATTTAAATTCAGGCATCAATTTCAAATGTTTGAGCACCTCTCCACTTTGACCTGTTCAAATAAATGTTCTGTTGATGGCAGCCTGAAGAGAAAATAGTATGTTTAAAAGCTTTGAAACATTTTTTCTGCTAGAACATAGGTCTCAAATGTTAGTCCAAAGTAGACTTGTGACATAGTATATGAATCTCAAGAGGCAGCAAAATTGCTGAAGCAAAGCAGATGACATAACTTCAAGTGTCACCTAAGTATAATCAAGAAAAATTCAAAATGCATTTACCTGGTTTTTGATCTCTAATACACAAGGATAAGTAATAATAATAATAAATGATAAAAAGCAGTAGCTTTGATTGTCAACACTTTCATTTTCCTGGTATTCTGATACTTATGCTGTGATCAGCTGCTGTCACTCATTGCCCCCAAACTGCTTCTTTATGCTCCCAGCTTTCAAACTGCAGAGTTAATGCTCCTCATTCCCTTTAGATGAAATAGGGCACCCAAATTTTCGTGACAGGTGGACCAGTGATTGTTTTACCACAACAGCAAAGCACCAGATTTTTGGTTTTACATCCCTACTTGCCAAAGTGAAAGGTGCTTCCCTGAGGAAAGCATTCCAGTGCCTGTGAGGAGAGGAAAGGCTTTACAGGGGGTTCCCTGCAGGCAAACCTCTACCTGCAGGAGGGATCACATGGGATGAGGTGTGTGCAGTCATCCTCACATGTGCAGGCTCCTGAACCTAAACTCTCTCATGAGGTCTTCTTTCTCTCTCAAACACTGCAAGAACCTCCCTCTTTATATAAACATTTTCATCTACATGACTCCTTCATTCAGCCATCACTGCTCATATGTGTCTGTGGAAACTGGCATCTAGACTTCAAAATTTTTATATAAAGCATTTACAGAGTTAAAACGTGTTAAGATACACTTTGATCAGTTATCTTCACAGATTGCTATGAAGTCTATATATATTACAGCCTTCCTGACCATCAGAGAGGCAAAACTTTCTGCCCCTTGATGTAGCGATTAGACAATTAACGCAGTAATAAAAACACATTAAGTACAAATATATGACAAAACCATACCAAATGCTGCTACCTATTTTGAAGACTGAAAAAAGGCTGGAAAATTCTGAAGCTGTTAAAAGATACAGGAAGTAATTTCACTTGAAAATTTTTAATATTCTTTCTTTTAATAGTTTATTTGACTTGAAGGGGCAATTCACCAATATCTTCTAAAGAAACAGCTTTTGGGAATGTAAAATCTACCAGTTTGAATTAATTTTGGCAATAATTGGTTGGTTGTTTGGTTTCTCTCTTAATTTGTTGTTCCTGTGATCTATAATTTATATTTATTTAAAATGATATATAATTTTCAATCTCTATGTAGTTCATTAAAAAAAAAATCTGGAAAAAAATGCAAAACTGTTGTACCCTAAGTTACAAGATCAGAATCATCTGAAAATAAGTGACAAATCTATGAAAACTAGTCATAACCTAGAATGTTAGAAGCTCATATAATGATGCAGGCATCAGCAGAAAACATTATATCAATAAAATCAACTAACACAGATGGAACCAGTTCATACTATTTTGATTTCCAGAAAGCAGAGGTTGGAATTCTCATGTATTATTGCTATAAAGAGAGTTGGAGCTCAGGCAATTTAAAACCTAAGTGTGAATTTATTAGCAACAAAAATACATTTGCCACCTGTTAGGCTGGGGTTGTGTTGATATCAAGCATATGGTCCTTCCTAGCCCATGAAAAAGGAGCAGCTGTTCCAATATGTCCAGACTGTAAGCTGAAAGGATGACAAAAAGCAGTGAAGAAACACCACTCCAGTAATCCTTAGGCTTTCAAACTAAAAACAGAAGAAATGAAGCTGGCACTAGATGAAAGGTGAGACAGAGCACACACATGCCCTCAGCTTACAGAAGTACAGATACACACAGGTGCTCACACAGACAGACATCCTCTGATGGCTCAGAGATCAATCTGTAGAGTTCGGAGTTCTTGGATCTGCAAGACCTCTCAGATCTGCTATATTGAGCTGGGTTGCTCAGGCCTCTACCAGGGGACTGTTTGATAGCTCAGGAGAGACACGAATAAGCTACCTGAGGTCAGCATAGAGCCAGCATGAAAACACTACAGATGAGATGAATCCCTCATTTTAGCAAGTGTTGCTCAAGGTGACACACAACTAAACCTCTCCATTCCTGGGCATTCACAGTCCACCCCTGATAAAGGTAGGCTTGCAGACTCATTTCTTTGCAGGTTCATTTCTTGCCTTTGAAGCCTGGCTGGCAGAGTCACTGTGATAAAAATTTTATATCATCATTAGACAACTTTGAAAATCAATGAGAAAACTTGAAGTTATTTTGGTGAATCTTCTCATGAAGATTTATTCTAAGCATGGGTACATAGGACAGTTACCAGGACTCAGGCTAAATTTGTGACCTTATTGACAATGGAATGAAAATTAACTAGAAGGGACTAAAAGGGAGAAGGACTGCTGTCTAGCCATCCCCTGAGCAGATGAGAATTTTAGCTCTGATCAATCCTCCTAGTCCTTTCTCTCCTAAGATAAATTGAATTGACTCTGAATAATATACATTATTTCTAGAGACTGGATGCACTATTAATTCTACTTTTAAAGAATGTGGATATTTTAAATCCTTCTGGGGTCTCCCTTTCTGAACAATGAACTTCCTCAGGATGACAGCTTATAAGAGCAAGGTCAGGACATGTGGGAGATGTTAATTTGCATCCTCTCATTAAAGAAGAGAGCACTAACCCTCCATCTTCCCTATGTGTAGGTTTTCTTGCTGGACAGCTGTGAAGTAAAAAGAGGAAAGTGGCTATGTCTTAGAAGAAAGAAATGGGTGTAAATAAACTCAGTAGGAAGTGTGGACATATAAATGCATCTCAAAGATTTTGTACCTGGACTCCAATTGCAGTAAAGCATGGTCATGCTATGCAGTTTTATATAGCCCAAGTACATTTGGCATAATTAAAGGAAAATTTTAAATTTAAAAGATGATGTCAGCAGAATACAGGTGCTTCCAAAGCCAAGAGTGAGTTGAGTCTGTGACTTCAGGATCATGATTCTTGACAGACACTTCCCTAAAATTGAAATTAAGTACTGGCCCCAGTACTTAAGCACTTCTTGAAATCCACCTTTATATCAAAATTAAGGCAACTTACAAACTTTCCTGAGTTACATGCAGTCATATATGTTGGCTCTATATTTAATGGTGAGAGAAAGGAATATTAAAACAATGAGGTAGTTCGCCTAGAATTCAGTCCTTCAAAAAATATTAGCTACCTAAAGTTAGACAGGAAAGAAATCTCAGCTGGGTAACAAATTCTGGGGAATTACGCTTATTCCTATTGCTTCAGCTGTCAACTTGGTCAACATATTCCATTTACTAAGTACACTCAACTCTATATCTCTCTATATAATTTTTTTCAGTTTCATTTTGATTGTTTCCTACCAAGCTTTTTATTCTTCTATTTATTAATAGATCAATTAGAGTGCAATTTCTTCTGTTTCCACTGAAATTTTCCAGACCACATATTCCTTGGTAAGATCCATTTTGTTTCACCTCTGTGAAGATTGCAGGCAATTTTGTTTTGTTGTCTGACCTTTATGAATAATTAAGTTTACTGTCTACCTGATTCTCTTGTCCAGTCCCCTTTGCCTCTGCTATTTTTATAAGGCATAGAGGAACTCCTCATAATATTACAAATGCAGATTCATTCATAAATCTCTCATGCAAGAGCTGGAATAACTTCATCTGTGATGTTATTGTTACCTCTCTGAACCAAAATAGTAACATTTTATATTACTGTTAACCACTGTCCTGAAGCTTTTTGAGTTTATTCTGTCTCCAGATCCTGCTCCTAGGCACTTCTTTTGTACCACGTCATTACATAGGGCATAAGCATTTTCTCTTATTTTGTGTCCCTAATCTCATTATCTCACACATCTCTACATTTAATTGCATAAGGCACTTATCTTCCTTTGGGCACAGTCTGTTAAGAGTCATCTTGACTTCTTTCCTTCCTTTTTTAAAATTAATTGTTCCTTCCTAGTATGTATCATCAACAAATTTCATTCCCCTAGTGTACATTTCTCCTCCTGATTAAAGCAAATTCTAGTACAGGACTAAATGGTGTGGCAGAGCAGGCTCCCTTTAGAACAAATTGTTAATCTCCCTTATGTACGTTTCCCCTTTGGTTTCATAACCGTTCTTTAAGCACATATGTCTCTGTATTTATGATACATTTAATGACCTTCTAGCATAAATTTCAGTGACATCTTAACTGTGAAACTCCACTCAAGTTCTTTTAACTATTCTGGTTCTCTGTTCTTGATTGATCCATACATTATTGCTGTTTATCTTCCACATTACCTGTGGAAACTTTGGCTGTATTCTTCTTCAGCATCATTATGACTAAGATCACCTTGGTGGAAACAAAGCAGGAACACAGAAAATAACTCTGATTTGAAATAAGAAACACACCAATATTTCTGAATTATATGAATGTTTATAACATAGAAACTGCTGCTCTTACATGCTACATAAAGATTTTAAACTAAAATAATACTATATAAATGTTTTATCATCATTCTGGAATGTCAGTATTGTTCATGACTGGTTTTGGCTAATTCATACTAATTTGCTGATTTAGTAAAAGTCCTACAGGTTTTCCTTTATATACCTTTAACTTCCTTATGCATTTTAAATATTTTCTTGTTTTATCTCATTCAGAGATTTAGTTTTACAGACCATTTGTAACTAGGTTCGCTTTTTATATCATTACAGAGGCATCATCTGCAGCCGCTCAATAATTTGTCTTTATGCATTCAAAAATGCTTTTCTCATCATTTATCTTTACATGTGCAAAGAAGCTATTTTGTCTTCTTCTCACTTCTTATAAATAAATAAATTTATTAATAAATAAAATTCTAAAAGATCATTCTCTTATTCTGGTGTTACAATAAAGTCTAAAAATTCTCTGAAATTTACAGCATGGAATTAACCATTATGTGAATTTTCTTGGGGGTGAATAGGGAAAACTCCATGAAAGGAGCTATTTTCTTGTAATAATTAACAATCATTTAACAATCTCATGGGTTTGGGCTCAGCTGATATAGATTACTCTGCTGGTTTAAACCAGCTGAGATCTGAAACGTCAACACTTTCCTCTATTGCTTATTATTTTATACTGAATCAAAATTGCATTTTACATTTGTGCAGTCAGAGGGAATTGAAAAGATAGGAAAGAAGCAAATATTTAATGTTTACAGCTTTTCTTCTGTGTTTCCATGACCCTTTTCCTTCTGTGCCTGTTTTAGGTAGTTACCACCAACAGATACCCTATAGTTTTTATATACTTACCAAAGTCTTCATTATTACTCTAATTCTTCTTTCTTTGAAATTAGTAGAAATTTAAATACTGACTTTAGATTGAGTAGATTTAGGACAAAGATAAGTACCTTAGGGAGTGGTTACTCATATCAACACAAAAATTAATAAATAGGAAGTGATTGGGTTATACACTTAATGCAAGATAACCAGGAAAGCAAGTGTCTCCTATAATACAGATCCCAGGCAATGTGGAGCTTTTCCATATAAACAAATTCCCCCAACCATTTTTTATTTACTCATTTTCAAAATGTGCATGTAATAATCCAAAAGATTCTCCTTTCTTTACCATGGGTCATATGTCAGTACTTTAAGGTCCATGAAATCTTGAAGGTAGGATTAGAGGTCAGTTTAATATCTGCCTATTAGAGGCTATCTTGTTCTTCAATTTTTAAAGTGTTGCTATCACAGGTGTCATCAAATCTCCTTCAGTTATGGAAATGCTCTTTATAAGTGCTGATATGATAGGATTAAAATTTAAGCACTCATGCTGTAAGAGATTAAAACAAGGTATTCAATGATTTACCCTCTTTTTCCCTTCCTATTGCAATGGACTGAGCCTGTAAGTTCACATTGTGCAGATTAATGTCAACACTGCCAGCCTTCTAATATTCAGGGAAATTATAGTACACACACATTTAAAACCTCAATGTCTTTTTGAAAGCTTTTTCTAAAGCATAATTGCTCATAAAGTAATTTGTAATTTAGAATTGTACAAAGTTCCTATGAATGCCCTCTGGTTTTGTGCTTATAGCAATATATTGAAAGGAGCAAACAAACTCTTTTCAAGGTATCATTTGAGCTCTGTCTATCCCCTCTGACTTCCCTGTTAACTCTGAGGATTTTTATTGTTAAATAATTCCTGAACATTTGTCACACAGTCCTCTCTGGGATTTGGCCCTGAAGCTAAACATGCTCAGGAGCAGCAGGAGCTGTGTGAGGGAATCAGGGGAAGCTGTGTAACTGCTGCCATCCACACACCTGGGCAGGCTGCATGTGGCATTGCTTTTTGAGATCTGGGAGGAGGGAGATGATTGGCTCTGGGAGGTTTTCCACCTGCCTCCGCAGTGTATGCCATAATAGACACTCCAACCTTTCCACCCAGCTGATGGCAGATGGGTTTTCCCTGTAAATGTAAATTTCTCTGAGTTGCCCACATCTGAGACTGCAGTGGTTTCTCTGAACACTGAAAAAGTCTGAGGGAAACCAATTCAGAACTGACAGCTGCCCCTTCTGTAAACATATTCAATAAAGGAAAACATACTAGCTAATGTAAATCCTCCGGTCTGTGCATGAGTAAGGCCACTGCAGCTTGGAGCCTTCTCCTCTATAATAGCTTTTGAAAAGATGAGATTTGAGATCATTGCTTTTAGCAATTTCTTCCAAAGAAAAAAAAAGAAAGATGCTTTTTCCTCTTGAAATTTTCTATAATTAATCTTTATTTCATAATTATATTGCTGGCTCAAATTTTACAGGCTTAGACTGTAAATAACAACTGTGAAAAATAATTCAGGACTGAAATGAATGAGACATAAAGCTAATTCCTACCAGCCTTCTTCATGTTGCATGACACACTGCTTCTTGAAACTGACTGCATCTACAATGTGTGGGAGAGGATGCTACTTTAGGGGGACATCTGCATTCATGTCATCCTGATGTCTGTACACTTTGCTTTGGAGCAGGGAACCCAGCTGGGGCTGCAGCCTGAATCCTTACCATCTTGTCAGCTTCAGCCCCTGATGCAAGGTGTCACCTTTTCCATAATGCCCACAGTTCCTTGCTGAGGGAAAAAGCTGAAAGGAAGCCCAAGAGCCAGATAAACTTCTGCACAGGCAGTCAGGAGACCATGGTTAGGATTGCACTGGAAGTTAAAATGCTTAACACCAGAGGTGGAACGCAGTGTAGATTCTTAAGAACTGAATACCAATCAAGTTCCAGCATCTTGCCATGACTAACTGAACTTAACTAAGAAATGTAAGTTTTGTTGTAGTTGAATTGGACTTCATCATGGGCCAATGCAGACACACAGGAACGTTTCTCTGGGAGTTGCTCAAGCTTTTATGACAGAGACTTTGGACTCTTCTAACTGAACTCCAGTGGAGTGGCTCAGACTGGGTAATGTTAATCCTATTAATGCCCGAACAGAGACCAGATTTTTTTGCAGGAGAAAACTTTACACAGGAGGCTTTTTTATTAGTACCAGAGAAGAAATCTTTATGTGAAGATTAATAGGGACATAAGACATAACAGAGAGGGGCTTGAATGCTTAAGGAGCATTTTCCTAACAAAGTTTGAAACCGTGTCTGAGATTAGGGACATCTGCACTGGTATGACTTTCCAACTGAAAATGTTGTGTTAGCATGTAACAATTTTTCAGTTTCAGCATGTTCTCTTTCTATTCTTTTAAGTGGTTTTAGTTGAAAAGTAATGTTGTCTAATAGAAAGAAATTGTTCCTTGAAAACTGGAAAACTGGAACATTTCTTTCCAATATATGTTTACTTGATAATTTACTTTTAAATTAATTATACTAATCAATGCAGTTTACAAACATTCTTGATAAACACCAGAGAATCCAATAGGAGAGGTTTGACAAATACTTAAAATGTACAGAAGTTTGAGATTTGTGGCTTGTGCCTTAATAAACCTATGGAAATCTACCCAGAACAGAAATCTTAACTAAGGGCAGATTGCTTAGTGTCCATTACTTGCACATAGGATACTTTACAGAGAGCAGGAATCATTCTTCTCTATTTCTTTTTCCATAGAACCTGTAGCTCTGAGATCTGTAATCTCTGCCAAATTTCATTGAAACTGGCCAAAGTTTAAAGAGTCTTTGGACAGGCAGTGATAGCTGTATGAAAACAGTTGAACATGTCTGCATGCATGTGCACACACAGATTGTATTCTATGGGAGGAAAACCATTGCCAGCTCAACCTTTAAGTGTCTGCATTGTTATGCCCAAAGGGATAATAATTTGTATTAATTATTAAGGGAAGAAATTTCATATTAGAAATGTTTAAGGAAAATGGATCCAGTAGCACTGTGCAGAGAGCTGTCTGATTGCTTTTCATGTTGCTGAAAGTTGAGGTAGTCTCTGGGTACTCAATGACTCCCAGCTGGCATCTGTAACAGACATTTCTTCATCCATAGCCCTTCAGCAGCTTGCACCACTAGTTGAACGAAGTATCCAGTCATATGAGAACTAATGTACTTCTTTCTTTTAGACACACCCACATTAAATTTTTACATAACATTCCACAATAAGCTGATGTGATATCATATAATTAAATATTTGTATTGAAGAATGATAAATTATGTGTTATACTTGTATAGTAGAAGGAAAAGGAAGACCTGCATGGTACTTAAAAGACAAACAGCATTTTGGCTGTGTCTGTGAACCCAAGGCATGTCTGGATGTGCTAGAATGAGTTGCCTACTCCTTTTTACTTAGGCCAGCAGCTGGTGAAGGTCCTTGGGTGAGATAGGTGAAACCTCAGCAGTTCTTTGAAAAGACATTTGTGGTTCATTCAGCTGGTTCAAATCGCAGTGACAACTAACATTCACTTATCATTGGCACACATTTTTCTTTGCTGGATGTATAACACTGAGCTGAGCAAGAATGAACAGTGGCACATCAGGGAGAGCTGTTTGTCTGATTAGAGACTAACTCACTATACTGTAAACCATTCCAGTGCCTTCCTTTCTTTCTTTCTTTCTTTCTTTCTTTCTTTCTTTCTTTCTTTCTTTCTTTCTTTCTTTCTTTCTTTCTTTCTTTCTTTCTTTCTTTCTTTCTTTCTTTCTTTCTTTCTTTCTTTCTTTCTTTCTTTCTTTCTTTCTTTCTTTCTTTCTTTCTTTCTTTCTTTCTTTCTTTCTTTCTTTCTTTCTTTCTTTCTTTCTTTCTTTCTTTCTTTCTTTCTTTCTTTCTTTCTTTCTTTCTTTCTTTCTTTCTTTCTTTCTTTCTTTCTTTCTTTCTTTCTTTCTTTCTTTCTTTCTTTCTTTCTTTCTTTCTTTCTTTCTTTCTTTCTTTCTTTCTTTCTTTCTTTCTTTCTTTCTTTCTTTCTTTCTTTCTTTCTTTCTTTCTTTCTTTCTTTCTTTCTTTCTTTCTTTCTTTCTTTCTTTCTTTCTTTCTTTCTTTCTTTCTTTCTTTCTTTCTCTCTTTCTCTCTTTCTCTCTTTCTTTCTTTCTTTCTTTCTTTCTTTCTTTCTTTCTTTCTTTCTTTCTCTTTCTTCTTTCTTTCTTTTTCTCTCTTTCTTTCTTTCTTTTTCTCTCTTTCTCTCTTTCTCTCTTTCTCTCTTTCTTTCTCTCTTTCTCTCTTTCTCTCTTTCTTATATTTTCGAAGGCCAGTCATTTAAAACAGATAGTGCTTTTCAAAGATGCCTAGTTGCTTCTCTAATGCCACAGTAGATCATTATCTCTTCCAATGTCATGACCTGGTTTTGTTCTATACATCTCTATTCTGGTAAACTGGCAAATCCAGCAAGTTCTGTGCTGTATATTTGATTTTACTTCTTTCTTGAGGTCTTCTGTGACTAGTAGGAGGTTGCCTAGATAAACAAATCATTTCTTTCTCTATGTGGCATTTTTTCTTGACCAATGGGTTTGAAGTATACTTGTTTTGGTTTTGAATGCTTTGTAAGTCACTGCATCTCGCATAGTTTGTTTGGATCTCAAATTGATAGGAGTGTGGTTGGTCTCTTTGAGAGATAAAAAGAACAGAGGTTTGAAATATCCTGAGTTTTTCTCACTGTCTGGCAAATTTTATGTTCATTTTATAGTTGCCGTTTTAGAAGGAAAAGTTTACTTAAGAGAACATAGTAAGACACAAAACAGAGTATCAAAGTCCCTTGGATTTGGGTTGATACATCCCTCTGCCAGGCTTCCCTGCTGTTCATTCCATTCTTTAGTTGTCGCATCTACTTTGGCATTAATGTCACCCATCACAAAGTGTAAGTTGTGTTTTGGTATTCTGTCAATCACACTTTTGAGACAATTGTAGAATTTGTCCTAGTCACTGTGTTCTTCTGTCAGAAAACATCTCTGCATGATTGACATCTTTAGGAACTTGGTTTGGAATTTGGCATATATATGTGCTGGCTGATAGCTCCCCAACCAAAGCGTGATTTTTCCATGAAATCTGTCATGGTGAATGTTATCCAGTGTTCATTTTCTTTGTCATGGAGATGGTTCAGCTTTCAGTGGGTTCAGAAACGGGAGCCCAGTTTTTATCTTTAGCAAGGATCATAACAGGAGTAAAGAAGAGAACATCAATGCCTTTTACAGGAGCTTGTAAGCACATGGAGGGAGAGGTACAAGAACATTTCCCTGAAAATCATCAGGACAAAACACAATCCCTGCATGTTTACCTTGTTCCACAAGTTCCTATTCCCATGAGCAGAAGCAGATAACCATACAGCAATTCTGTTAAATAGCTGGTCAGATTGTCCAGGGTGGTATGAATATTTCCTTGCTTTCTGAGTCACTGGACTCCTGCAAAGCTCTCAGAGATGGTACAAGCTCCTCATCTAGCACTACGAGTCTTAGAAATGCAAACTGTCAAAACAGTGGAATAATGAAAGTACTGTATAGACCCTGAAAACATTGGCATGATATGGAAATAATATGAGATTTGTCTTAGGAAAATGTGACTGATTGCACTCTAAGTAATAATAATTTGAGACATATGACTCAAAAGGCAGGAGAAACACAGAAAGTGGTAATACTGAAAAAAACCCAAACCATGGAGTGGAATGTATAGTGATGAACACTATAGTGTATAGTGTATAGATTGCTATAGTGATGGGATAATACTGAATACTACTTTGTACTGTCTGCTTAAAGGCATCCTTTCTCCAAAGGAACTTTTGTGAATCCTTCTGGAAAATTCAAGTCAATTCTGACCATTACTTAGCAAGAAAGATACTGCCAATCTGAAGGGAATTTGGAAGAGCAACATAACTGATTAAAAGATTGGGGGGAATTAGGTATAAATATAAATATATAAACTACTGCTTGATTAAGCCATACCTAAGGTGATACACAGAGTGGAGGAAAAGCAGGGAATGGGATAACATTATCATACCCATTGATATGGCTATAGATACCCAAGAATAAGTGTTTCTTGTGGTTACTGTTCGTTTTGCAATTAGCACTATAAATAAAACACTTAAAATGGCTATTGCAAGGAAAACACTTTTATTAGGCTGTGAAAAAAAGAATTATAAAGACCCTTAAAAGTGAAAAGTCTCTAGCACTAACAAAATATAGAGTGGATAATCTCACAGTTGCAGGGAAACAGACTGGAGGATCTTTGGTCTCTTTCCTTTCCCTCGTTTCAGATTCTGGTACCAATGTGTATTTAATATTAGACTGACTAATTTTCTCTTCCCATCGTGGTAATCTTTCAGCTGCTTTGCTTTCAGAGTAGGAACTCATGTAATATGTTCATTATCAATATAAAATTCAGCTAATATTCTGCTTATGCCTTAGATTAAAAATAAAGAATGAAGAAAATTTTAAAAATTTGATAAATTATAAAATAAAGAATGTCTTTGAAACTCTAAAAAAATTATTTGGAAGCCAATAGTAGAAATAAATTATCCATCTTCCTAATTTATGTTAGCTGTGAAATATTTCTGCCTTTCCTTAGTTATACACTTTATACTTTAAAATAAATAACACTCAAAAAACCCCAAGAAAAGCTGCTTGTCTAAAAAGATAGACTAGTTTATTTCAGAAGATATGGAAAACACATAAATACAATGTCCATTATAGGCTTTTCAGCTGGCAAAAACAAAAATGATACAGTCTTGGCATTATTTTCGACAATATTAATATAATTGACTAGGGGACAGGGTAATCTAGCAGCAACAGCTTTGACATGTTACAGTGAAGCCAAAAAAATTGAAGTAGTTAGTTAATATCCTCAGCCTAACCTTGTATAATCGCATTACCTCCAGAACCTCTGTCACTCATGACAGATGTCCAGGGAGAATTTGGTTGTGAGAGGATGAACAAGAGGATGAGTGAGACTCTGGTCTGCAGCTCAGCAAATCCACACAGCTTCCAGCAATGCCTCAGACATCCTCCATGAGCATGGGGATATTGCACTGCCAGTGGTTTATATCTCTTGCCTCTGAATGGTCCATAATAATTCTTCCTTCTCCCCATCCTGAAATACCATCTTTCTACTTTTTCGGAGCAAAAGCTGTGTTCATAAATGCACCCGAAACACCTGCCAACAGCTGGATCAGATCCACTGGCTGGCAATTAGCATGTTTTGTTGGGGACAGAGCAGTACTGGCTCTGTCTGCCAGCGCTGTGATGTGCCTGCCAGCAGCCAGTGTCGTGGGAAGGTGTGAGAGCATCACGGCCACCACCACTCCTGCCCCACAATTTAAGCAGGTACCTTGTGGTTTCTGAACTGAGAAGCCTTATGCTTTCCCTGAAAAATATATATTGTCCTAATGTAATGGTTTTGTGTCACTGCAGCTGGGAACCAGTACAGCTAAAAGGAGAGCAAGAGATGTATGCTCTGCAGTTTGCATTGTTCCCCTAGGTTCTGTATCTGACACCTAAAAAGAATTTCAATAGGATTAGCAAAATTTTAGAACAAGGCATTTCTTGCCTCAAGCCCACCTCTTAGACATTATTTGTGGTGACCTGCAGTACCTTGTTTCACATCTATTTTGGCAAACACTGATGGTGATGTTTGTTTGGTTTGTTGTGTTTCGTTTTAAATGAAAATGTGCAAAGTCCTGCTGCTTGAGTTCACAGTGAGGTGAGGGGCAGAAATGCCCTTTTTCTGATTGTCTGCCAAGACAACTTCAATCAGTCATGGTTCACATCTTTAGATTCACACTCCAGACTCTAGCTAACCAAAATCCCGATGCCCCATTTAAATTAGGCACCTCCTTTTCCTACATTTCAGCTCTTTCTGATGTCATGTCAGGAGGGAGGAGAGAGCATGTTGGAGTAAAGCTCGCATTAAGAAACAAAAGTTTTATAACTGTGTTGAATGAAATTTTGAGCCTTGTCCATAATTGCTTTACTGGTCTTACAGGATCATAAAGATTCACTATTGGAACAAGGGCTTGGGTACAAATATTTCTAATATAAGTGATATTAATTGGGTTCTACACTGTGTATCAAAAATAAGGGACTGTTACTGTAGTTAGAAGGATTTGTGCATTACTAGGGATGCCATTATATGTGTAAACTACATGCAGAATGTTTTTTATTGCTGTTTCCAAATTGACTTTAGGTGAAAGCACAGCTGGGTGCGGAGGAAGCAGGCATTTAAATATTCAGCTCCCACTTTTTGAAAATTGCACTGCAATTTGGAAAGTGCATTCTCTCTTGGGAAAATTAGGCCTTAAAGTCCTGCTGCAGATGACTGACGGTGCCAGCTCTCCATCAGTCCTTCCATTCCTGTGATAACTGGTTAATTCTCCATTTAGATGGCATGACTAAATTTCATATTGTCTGCTCACACAGCGAGGAAATGTACTGTCTGCACTGTCTTTGTAGATATATTAAGCATACAAAAAGTCTTTTGCATGAAAGACCTTTTTTCCAAGATCACATTTGTGCTCACTGATGTCAGTAACAGTAACCAAAGGACCAAGTTATAAAAGAACTCTTGGGTCTTGGAAAACAGAGCAGAGCATGACACTGGAATTTGGTGTGTTTTAAGAGAGATAATAGTTTCCCCAGCTATTGTGTTGTAATGGATCCAGGTTAATTAACACTTGTTTGTAATAACAGAATACAGTTACCTAAGTTTAGTGATCCACTATGGCTATAATTCCCTGAAGAAGCAGTTCTCCTTACCATTGCTCCTGACTGGACATCTGTTACCTTACACCAGCTGTGTTCTCCTCTTGGTGCAAGAACCACAAGGCTGTCCATGGAAACATGATGCACATTAAAATTATCTAGGTAAAAAAAGTCAGAGAAGTTTTGTGGTGCCCTCCATGTCATGGCTACAAAAAGACACCTGTGCAGGTGACAAGGGAGGGTCCATGACTATGGAGCCACATTTGGAAGGAAGTGCAGCTATTGCCTCTAGTAGAAGCTTGGATTTAAATTGGCTTCATCTCACCATGAAGCCTTTAATGGTGCAATTTCACAGCATGCTATGATCTAATGGTAGAAAGGATGGCATTGTACCCATTTCCCTTCCGTCCACTTCCAAGATTCCTGATCCATTGAATGACCATGTGGTGGCCTGGATCATTCTGATGAACTACTGGAAAACTAATCAGCCATTCATGGTTGGACCACAGCATAGCTGCACAGCCCTGGGAAGAGTCATGGGATGGGAAAAAGTTGAAATTGGCCTGGTCAGCAGTAGCTGCACTTGGAATAGATTAGCACAAAGTTGAATAGAAACATTGAAAACCAAAGGTGGGTTCAACTTGCTTCTGCAGAGGGTGACATCTACCCCAAAATGTTTTAGAGGTTCACCACATCCCCCTCTAGACAATTCAGTGCATTTCTTGTCTCAAGGTAGCATCTTTAGTTTAAGGAATGTTAGGTTCCTTTTTGTTATCTGCCCAGCAGGGTTTTGTGCTGGATAGAGTTCATGGAGCCACTTGAGTTTTAGATGTACTTGATCCCTCAAGATGCTAAATTGTATTTATATGCACTTTAAGGCCATTTTAAGCTTTCTGGAATGGTGCTTGTGAGGCCCAGTAGAAAACAGATATATTTATTTCCCAGCTATGTTCCTCTATAGATGTCCAGATACATTTTGTTTGTTAATTACTTTTTTTATTTCATGTTGAGTTCAGTGGAACTTGGGGAGCCTCATGTGTCTCTTATTCTCTACTAGAGGGGAGTCACAATTTTTTTTAAAGGGAATCTGTATGAGGATTCTCATCAATAAATATTTCTAAAATTTACAAAGGCGACAAAGTTCAGCTAAAGAGGGCTTCTTTATTGACAGAGATAGCAAGCAGAGAGCACCAAAGTCTCAGTAAATAAATGCCTGGTAATTGACTACAGGAAAAAAAACTCATCCTTTTAATAAGTTGTGTCATTAGCAATGCAAAACCGGTCCTCGATGTTATTGTTACAAAGATTTTTTGCTTGTTTTTTCCTTCCTGTTTTCTAGTTCTAATTCAATCTGTATTATTTCGCAAGATTTTGCCAACAGAAAAAGCCTCCATACATCAAAGTGGGTAGTGAGTGTCTGGGATGAGGTTCTGTCGAGGGAGAGAATGGGACACTCAGCATTAGGGGGAAGTACTGTGCACTTAGAGATGAACAGTTTTATTTTAATCCTTTCATCTACTTTAGCTCCTTTTTGTTTCAGCTGCCATAAACACTTGCTCTGGAGCCAATGTTCGGTACTAAAAAGATTTTTTTGTGTGTGTGTTCCTCTCATTTCTGTTGAAACATGACATTCAAATTGGAGATAGGAGCAGAGATCAACAAACCCTGTCAGCTCTTGTCAACCCAGGTGTATAACAGTGTGATCTTCTTAAATTGCTTCTAATCTGCCAAAGATCTCTTTATCTGCAGTCTCCATCATGCTGTTTGCTCACATTTGGTTAACACTTAAAATTTCCCTTTTGGAGGTGTCACTGTTTGCCATTTAGCAACTAAGAAGAACTGTGAGAGCAGCTTAAAGCACGTGGATTTGGGAAGCTAGAAAAGCTGATTAGCTATTCAGGGAGAATAATCTTATTGAAAGTAGTAAGAGCTGTATAAAGAATGCTTTTCCCTTTCCTTGTAACAATCTTCTAATTATGTTGTCAAGCTTGCTGTCGTATTCTCCCCCTGTGCCATTAAGAAACCGTTTTCTAAGTTAAGAAAGAGATTTCCAGATTGTGATGATGCTTGCTGATTTTTTTTTTTATTGTTTAAAGAATCTGTGTGTATTAAGACAAACATTAAAAAAATATTAATGTGTAGCATAATTATCTGAGATGAGGTGCTCAAGGCTGTGGTGGGGGCAAGAGAGGCAAGGGGGTGATCAGCAGGTGGGGGTTATTCTTCCCTGTGCCAGGGGATTTCACCTCTCTGATCAGGATCTGAGTCTAGGAGGAACCTTTGTGACTAAAATATGATCACAAATTGATAGGTGCTCAAGGAGTCAGAAGCAAGACCAACAGATACTTGCAGCTGAGGATTTATGAGCAAAACCCAATATTTCTTGGTAGTGGATGAACAAGTCCAATTGTGCCCTAACCCACTCCTTTATTTTTCCTGCTGTTCATATTTTGATGAAAAGAATAGGAGCCAAACTTCAAAATATTCCCTTCAAATTGGATATCTGGTAGTTCAGTGGCTCAGTATGGATCCATTCACTGATATCAGCATATTGGTAGACATACAATGTCATATAATTAAAATAAAATATATTAGTTGCCAACCAAACACAAATCTGCTCGACTGTCTTCCTGTTTCTGACTAATGGCATAAATATCACCTATCTTGTGGCTTTGACTTTAGTATTTTCCTATTTTAAATGCAGTCATTTGACCAAACATGATATCAGTAGTATTTATTGATTTATTTTTGCTGCTGAGTCTCCAAATGACAGTTGAAGTTCATATTAATAGCTGGTAGGATTAGGTGTATCAAATTATTAAAAACATACCACAGTTGAGGAAAAAATCTGCAGAATAACTATCTTTACCAAAATGACTAACTATGGTGTCAGTTCTGACACTATGCATTGTGTTTTGTTATTGAGACACATTGACTTATTTCTCCCTCACAGTTAATGACTAAAGGTGTGTAGAAAGTATTACTGAGCAAATACAGTGCACTGCATAAGTTATTTCTTTAAAAGTGTAATGGCATGCCATCACATATTTCAATTTTCTGGATGTTTCCCAGAGTCAAATTTTTTCTTCTCCCATTTGCTATCGTGTGGATCCACTTTATTCAACAAAATTACTTTTTATTTCAACAGCAAACAAAAATAATTTGGCTACAAAATTGTCCATATATAAAATACTTGCTACCTGAGTGAAGATAGTTCTGCTTGACTGATGCAACTCACCAAAGCCTAACCATTTTTCTTTATAACAAAGTAACAGTTATTTTAGAAGTGATTTTTTTTAATCCCCTTACGGTTTTTACCATGTCATGTATGTATCCATTATCCTACTTGGAATACAATTGGACAATTAAAAATTTTTTATCACTTTCTCATAACATAAATCAACCATTTATACAGATATATATATTGAGAGAGAGAGACATACATACAACAAAGTGTCCTGAGGACTACCAAGTAGGCTGACAGAAATTATGAACATTTCTAACAGAAACTTATTTTATTTGCACTTCAATTAAAAGTTAGGGAAATATTTAATGTTTTTGAACTGACAGATCTGCGGTTTCAGATGAAACCATAGAACATTTTCCAAAACGATGCAGAATTCACTTTTCCTTCATGCAGACACGTGCTATGTACTATATTAGCAAGGAAAATATGTTCCAGTCTGTAAATAAATTGAATGCTGAATTTTATAGGAAAGCTAATACTAATACTTCACACAGAATTTGCCTCTATGAGTGGAAAGCCAGATGTGCCTCGAGGATTTGACAAGTGGGGAAAAACTTTATATATATTTCATATATACATATGCATATTTCTTTTAGTGAGTAGACCTAAACTTTGCTCTCATAAAGTATGCATCTACAGTAAGAATCTATTTCTCCTAAGTGAGATTTTCCTTTTTTTTGGTCTTCTCAGACACTATAATCACAATGGAAACCCTGTAAAAATTATTGCTGTTCCCAGATCCAATGTCATTTTGGAGAGTATGAATGGTATGTAGGTTTTTTAGTCAGTGTTACATTTGACAGTTGATGAGATTGATTAGAATTGACTGACAATTGATTAGAGTTAGATTGACCCTCAATAAACTAACTCTACACATACTCTTTCAGCACATGACCTCCACACCTATGGGGCCCATCTTTTCTCTTCAGGGAATGTTTTATCAGACAGAACAAGTTTATGATCTCTACCTACCCTGGTGTTCTCTCATAATCATGTGAGATTGACATCCATTTCCTGATCTTTCTTTCAATGGCAAAAACCAGTATTCTCCCCAGAAAAAGCATCTTCATTTCTTTACTTACTATATGAATGTCTAACATGAGGAATTATGTCAGATTCTGAACTGCTGTTTAAACCTCAGGAAATTCAGTGAAAGGAATGTGCCACAACCTGATTGCAAGAGATAGCTGAAGGGTTTGTAAAGTGGGGAATACTGGAGACTGCCTGTGTAAATTTTCATATGGGATTTTGGCCATACTGCCTGCTGGTGTGGTTGGGAACACTTGGGTGCAGTTGTAGTGTAAGAGATGTGTATCAGCCTAGACACAATTTGACACTGGAGGGCATGGGAAGCATCTTTCAAACTGATAGATGCATTGGCTGCCTTCCATTCAGAGTAAGAGAAACAATTGTGTTCTTTCTTGGAGTTGTCACAGATACCACATTTGGCGCTCAATCTTTTTTGGAACTTTTATGCAATAAACAGGCTGCCACACAAAGGTGTAGTTTCTTCTTCCTACCTCACATTTCACTTGTTTTCTCCACCTCCATCCTCAGTGCAACTACTGAGAGCTCTTTCTGCAGAGGATGGTACAAGCTTGTTCTGGTCTTTCCAGTATTCTCATCATTCAAAACCTGTATCATTCTTCACCCAGAGTATAGAATTAATTTTGATTATTCACAATTTATGAATGTTTCTAACAAATCATAACTTTTATACATAACGTCAGTTTTTCACAATTATTGCTATCCCAATCCCCAGGATATAGGAGGATGCAGTCTCTGAATTGAAGGGCTTACTTTCTAATTTGATCCAAGACAGAGGTGAGCATAAATGAGGAAAGAATGAGAGAAAGAAAGAAAGAATAGTGGGCTCCTATTCATTACATAGTTTAGTAATGTCACAGCTCGATGATTCTGAATAATTTTCAAGTATTCTTTTAATAAATCAATAAATAATGATTGCTGTCATTACAGAGCTGTTTAAACACTATTTTTTGGCTGATTCTTTCAAGTATCACTTTCAGAACTGGCTCATGAAGAGCAAAGGAATACAGCAGAGAAGAAAAACAGAACTGTTTCCATGTATGTGGAATAACACAGATGAATAGTGTAGAGGAGAGTCTTCCTAAGAACCTGTCCATTACTTGCTTCAGTTTTCCTGGCAGAACAAAGACTAACTTAATAGTCTGAAGTGACAGAAGACAGCAACAGGGGGACTGAACAAAGGCAGGATGGTTAAAGCAAAAGAGACATTATGCACTTATTTCTGCACTCAAACCCTGCACGTATGAATGAAATCAAGGTAAAATGCCAGATGGAGGAATACTAGATGGCAGAAAGGACTTGGTTAAATGCATACCAGATTACTGCTGAAGGTTGAGCTGAGAGCTTAGAACAATTGTTGTCTGTAGATATATGCATGTGGACAAGGTTATTATCAACATTAACTGTAAGGAAGATAAATTTCATCTGAGTTCTTGTCATCCAGTCCAAACTCCATAGACAAGGAGCAGCACTTCCAGAGAAATATTTGCATGTTCTTACAAGTGGGTTGTAGTCATCATGAACAGAACTGAACCATGCATCAACAGAATCCTCTGTTTCTGCAGGATAAACTTCTTAAATGTGCATGTGCAAGTGATTGCTTTCATTCCTCTAAGGCCTATTTTCTTTCCATGATAAGCAAAAAAGTGTAAAGAAGTGCACTGTGTTTCAGATTTTAGGCTTTGGGCATTTTTGGTTTGTTTTTAACACTATGAGACTATGTAGAGTCCATCCAAGTGGTATTTGTTTTAGATACAGCTGCAAAAAAATCTCTTCCCACTACTTGTGGTTAAAAAAAGAAAATGTCAATTAAAAAAATCTAAGATCAATAACTGCAGGTTGTCTTGACATAAAATGCCTTGTGAAATAATTTGCAAGAAAACTGTGGCTGCAGTAAGACAGATACTTCATTATTAATATTCCATTACAAACTAACTTCAAAAGAGGCCTCAGGAGGTACCACAAGAAAACCTAACAAAACAAAAACAAACAAAAAAACCACCCAAAAAACAAACAAAATCAAACTGCAAATGAGATATGCCTGCATTTGGCATCGATTTTTCCTAAAGGTTACATCACTGTGCATCACTGTGAGAAATCAGCAGAACATCTCCTTCTCAGCTGGTTGTTCCTATTGACCTGTTGTGCCCTATGATCCTCCAGGAGTTCAGTGCAACGACCACTGCCATCACCCTGGGTGCAGCTTCCTCTTCTGAAGGGGTATTTAGAAATGGTAAATGTTAGCAGAGATTAGAGGAGGAGGAAAGAAAGAGAGAGGTCATCTTTACAATGTCCAATAGGTATCTGCTAGGCTGGTCTTACCAAATGAGTGTGACTTCAGGCAAAGTCTAGATGGAAATGTCAGAGGATGGGAAAGTTTCTGTTCTTGTTTTTGACAAGGAAAGTTGTAGGGTATTGCAGGGAGGCAATGCCCCAAACTGGAGCTTAATCTTTGCTCCTAACATGAACCAAAATAATTTCTAGCTTACAGGACTCCAGCAGAGCTAACCAAGGAGATGGGTGTAGCCTGGCCTTTCCCAGACAGAGTGTGCAACCTTGGAGCAGTATCTTTCCTGATGATTGCTTCTAATTTTTGTGTAGAAGAACAATGAAATACATACTTCAGACTGAGCACCTTCATGCTACTTACTGAGGTTTTCTTTGCAGAATGTCCATTCCTTCTTTGCTTTCTGCCATGCCTCATCTATTTGGCTGGATCAATGTGTAACTACATGTCAAAGTTCCAGCACTGATACTAAAGGACACGTGAGTCCAAATGGGGTGATGAACTCAGCAGAGCAGATGGAATGTGCTCTGAGAAATTATAGTTAGAAAAGCATAAGAATCACTCGCTGCAGCAGGTCTTCATATATAGTGAAAGTTCACTGTTTAGGAGGATAGAGTTCTAGCCCCAGCAGGAATGTAGTGTTATTAATATGAAATACATGAACAAGCTGTAAATAAAAAATTAACCAGTTTACATGAAGGTCATGTATTTTCTAGTTGATGGGGAAAAAGGAAAACAATCATCTCAATTTTTCTTTAACTTTCTAGTTCCACTGTTCAAAGTTAGAGCTATAAACCCAAGTTTTCTTGCCTTCTTATCAGTCCTTTCATCACCAGTGTTTGGCTGTAGAATAGAATAAATTCTATATTCAAAGTATTGTAGTTGTAGATGAGGTGCAATCTAGAATCTAGGTCACCTAAAAATGACAAGTACATTGAGCCCCCAAAGCATTGTCTAGGCTCTTTTGACTGTACATCCTATGAACAACAAGAGTTTAAACACCTTCCTCCCATGTAGACTTTTGCATTGCAGACACCCACAGATAGGTAGTCTCCATCTTTTCTTGTAGCACAGCTGCTGCAGGTAATTGATCTACTTGGGTGAGGTAGAGAATGTTTTCTTCAAGTTGTTTCTCTTATTGCTTCTTGATATTGTGACATGAACTGGAGAAAGCAGTTATGCCTATTTCAACTTCATGAAAAAGAAGCCTTCATGTTTTTGGTTTTGGTCAGGCTTTCTCACAGAAGTAGAATCAAGTTTGTAAACATGAACCAAACCAAAACTGTCTCACATTTCAAAGGAACAGCACATTCCTCTTCAAGACTTTTCTTCATTTCCAGTTGAATTTTGCTACCCAGCCACAAGGCAGGTCTGTGTACAGCAGGAAAGGTTTTGGTGGTTGAACTTCCTCACTAAGTGGAGTGTTGAACATTATGGAAGCACTGCAAAAAGGAAGAGAAAGCAGTAAAATTTGAATTAAGTTGATGTGTCCAAAGCTTTGCCATTCCAGTAGAATGTCTCCTAGTTGCATTCCTGTACCAAACTAGTTCATAACTCTCTAATGGAACAAGGGCGCCTGGTGTGTGTGTTTATGTACTAGTTTGTCATCTCTCTTCAATAAGCATATATCCCCAAGATAATTTGATAATAGGATTCATATGAAGTATCTACACAGAATTTTCCAGAGTGCAATTAATCTGTGTACTGAATTTCTCTTTGGAATGTCCTCTTGGTAATTGTATTCAGAAATGCATTTTTAGTCTTGATCCTCAGTGTCTTCAGTTTGCTGGTTTTCCTAGCTTCTTTGCATAAGGACCTGGCATTACCCTGGTTGGAGAGCCACAAGTATTTGCTTTCTTCTGTTAGAAGTGGAAGAAGTAGAGTCTGCATAATGTATTTTCAAGTATACTTTTTCAAAGTCAGTTCAGGGTAAATGATCTATTAAAACACTTTAAGGACAGTGACAAGGAGAGAGAAATAACAATTTTTCCTTTCTCCCTCCCCACCATGTCTATAATCCATTAGTTAAACCTAAATTATATCCTTGCTCAAAGTCATGCCTGTTAACAAGAGTTTTCTTTCTTAGGTATTTTTCATAGGCCCTTTGAGAGGAGCCCACAAACCCCACACCAAAGCAAATGGTAATTTTATTCCCAGGAGGAAGAGGAACCCCAGGTGCTGAGAGTAAAAAGCATCCTAGATTCTTATGGAAAGGATGGGAAACACTAATCATGTGGGAAAGGAAGAAGGGGGGGTATGAGTGGCAGACCTTGCTTTGGATAAGGACAAAGCAATCAGGAAGACTTTTTTTTAACATTGGTGGCTCAATATCTGTGATTAACTCAGCCTAAGCAAAGAGCTCCTAATCTAAGGCCTAGACACAGTGAAAATGCTTAACTAACACATCTCCTCCTCCCCAGTGCAAATGTCTGTCAACACCCACATCAAGAAAACAACAACCATATGGGAAGTGTTCCCAAGAAGGGACTCTCTCATAGCTGAAAAGCTGGTTACAGGCCAAAGCAATATCTGGCAGATGATGATGCCACTTCATCTCAGATATCATGAAGATATCTCAAATTTATAAACCTGGTTTTAAAAAAAGGTAAGAAAGCAAATGAGTCTGCAGCTGATGTCAGTGAGCCCTGCCTGCACTGCACTATCTCAAAGTTCAACACCCTCCCCATCCCCCAAAAGAGAAAAGGTCTTTCTGAACTTTCTTCCTTTATTCAAAAACTCATAGATCGAGAGCAGAAAGAAGTGCTGCAGTATTTGGCTGGATTGCCTGTTCATACAGGACATAGTATCTTTCAAAGAAATAAGAACATAGCCTGTCTTGCACAAAGAGACCGTTTTAAAGACTTCAGAGATTGCTAGCAAGGTTGCTACCTGCCTTGGTAAGAAGTTCCAGCATTTATTTACCTTTACTTTTAGGCATTTTTTTTTCAGTTTAATTTTGTGTTCCAGCTTTTGTTATGCATTTGTGTGAAAGACTGAGTAGCTTCTCCCTACAGAATATCTTTCCCATGTCTGATCATCTAAAGAGAGTGATCAAGTTGCTTATCAACTCTTTTGCTTAAAAACAAGAAAGGATAGACTTTCCCAAGAATGACACTACATGGATTTTTTCCATCTTTGAAATATTTCTGTGCTTCCATTTTTCCATTTTTTCAGCTCTTTTGAATGTTCCCCCCTTCTCCCCCCTCCCCCATCCTTCTAAAAGATGTATATCAAAGCTGGAAACGATGGTTTAATAGAAGTCTCATCAAGGAAAGAAGAAATCACTTCTTGGGTTTTAGTTCCTATTTCTAATTAGCAAGGGCTACATTGGTCACAGCATCACAAATAAAACTCAGGATTAGGCAGTTATTGATGGCAACATTAATCTCATCAGAATTTTCCAAGACAGGTTTCCACACTGTAGACAGAACTTGTATTGTTCACGCAGAAAATTAATTCCTAGATTTCCAAATGCTATGTTTATTTCTAAATGTGCCCATTCCACATAAAGCACATAGCAGTGGATTACACTTCACTCCACCCTCTGATAATGTACTAAAACATTGCTTCACTTTACCTAAAATGGCAGCAATCAATTTCGGGTTCTAATGGTGCTGCAACAATTAAACAAGAACACAGTTATCTGAGAGAATATAGAGTAGAGCCCTGCAAGACATTACTTTTTTTTTTTTTTTTTGGTACCAGCAAGTATTTGTGAGTCTGAGTGAAACAGAATGCCACAAGCAGAAAAGTTTGGGAGCTACTTACCTATGTAAATGGTTAAAATAATTTGATGCAGTGAGACCAAGAACCATTCCCTAGGAGCTCCAGCAGTAAAGCGCATTGATGCCTTCCTATTAGCAGCCACATTTTAAGACCTGTCACTGAACTAATTTTTAATCCACCCAACTTGCACCTGTAACCTAAGACTTTTAATCATGCAGTAATGTGTCAAATGCCTTGGAGAAATCCATATAAACTGTGTTAGCACAGTTGCCTTTATCAAGCAGACCCATAATCTTGTCAAAAAAGCTATCAGTTTTTTTTGACAAGACCTACTTTTCATGATACCATACTGACTGGCATTAATTAGATTTTTAATCTCTAGGTCTGTGTTCATAGAATCACAAACTAACTTTTCATAAAACAAGCAAATTTACCCTGCTATCCCAGGAAACAGAGCAGACTCCTCTAAATAACCAGATTTCATTGCAGGTCTCATTCTTTTGGGGGTCCCCAAATTTTAAGACATTTGCTTTAAGTACCTGCAGTTAGACAATTCTTCTGGTATCTTCTCTAAGTCTTTTTCAAGACTTGTATGTGAGTTTCTAATTATGAAAATGTCACCAACACATACCACAATTTAAAAACAAAAATATTTCACTTCACTACTTTTAACTAAATATTATTAATGTATCAGCATTATTCAGCTGCATCATTGGAATTACTTCTGTTATGAAAGAAAATTAAATGCCCAAAACAATAACTCAAGGGTGCATAATTTTTCCTAAATCCCTCTGGATGTGTGTGAGTTCCTCCTTTAACATCAGGTACAATTCATTACAACACATTTCCCATGACAAACCAAGAAATTAAAGAAGTGGTTACTTAAAGATGACAACAGTAAAATAAATTTTTCTGTGCTTTTCAGTGCAGCTCAGCACTCATGAGGTTCCTTCTGTAATACTAATTGATCTTTCATTAACATGGTTCAGAAAATATTTGGACCAACAGCAGAAAGTCATTATAAGCATAGCAGCAATGGAGAGGCAAAACCTGTGAAAATATATCCAAAAATGGGTTGAAATTTAGTAAACTTTGGTAGAATAGATGGCAGGGGAAGAAGCTAACAGCCTTCAAGTACATGAAACATATCTGCACAGCAAAAATATGAGTATCTGTTCTCCTTAGCTCTTAAATGAATCAGAGACAAAGGCTGAATATGCAGAAGACCTTCTAAAAACAAGAGTAGCAAAGCCTTGCAGTGGTGTCTTTCACTGGATGTTTTTCTGCTTTAGGCCATGAAGTAACTGGGTGGTCCCTCCAGATGCCTCCCAGTCCTGACAGTCTGTGTCATGATTATCAGGAACAGGGCTTTTCTGCCCAGGGTCTAACATGAGACCGAAGTCCTGGTTTCAGCAACTCTCCTTCCAGTTAGGAGGTTCTTTCCCTGTACAGGTTTGTGATAGGGTTTTTTCTACAAATCCTTAAAAACAGACAGTCTGACATTCTTATCATCATAACATGGAGTCATTTCCATTGTTATGAGCAATGAGTTAAGAAGTGAGGTAGATACCTCTGTCACTGTAATTTGCTTCTATTTGTCAGGCTGTATTAAATGTTCACTTAAGAGTTATTTTATCATTTTAAAATTACCTTGGCATTTATTTTATTTACTAATAGCGAGATTTTGTGTGGGCTGCATGTAGCGGCAGGCAGTGGCATAACAGTGATTCTGCACAGCTGCTAATGCCTCTTCTTCACAGAGAGTGAGTGGGAAGAGAGGGGAAATGAGTGGAGATTTGGCTTCTTCCCTTCGGTGTGCCAGCTAGCACAGTTGAATCATCACAGCAGGAAAATGTAAAACTGTGTATCAGCAACAGATGACTTTCCCTTGGAGCACAAGAGCAGTGCAGTGTACTTTTAGGTACTTCTCCATAAAAACATGTTAGATGGTACAGAACATACCACACACTGATGCTCAACTTAGCCCTGAGTGATTTGATTCAGGCACGAAATGTCAGGCAGACACATCAGTGTGGTATCTCACCTTGGCTAATTTACCCCAAAATACAGGTATTTCTCAAGACCTCCATTGTGCTCCATTGAAACCTTTGTGAGACTCAGGCAAGGTTTAGACTTCTAAGCTTCAAATCTCTCCAGATGACCACTGGGCTGCTAACTGCAAATGCTCCTTAATATTTGTCATGAAAAGTGTCCTAGATTTGTCGTCTGTGTGCATGTGTGTGTTTGTGTGTATCTAGCAGAGCATCACTATGGACACCAAATCCTTAAGCCCTTATATTCTACCACGTAGGCATTTCTTTCCTTCTTGAAGCTGACTCCTAAGAGCTCCATGTCAGTCATAAAGAGCTCTTTGAAATCACCTTTTGGAGCAAGTGCTACATAAGGTACAGGGGCAATGAGTTTCTATTAAGTAACTTAGTAACATTAGATGCCTTGTGCTAAGAAATATTACTTCCTATTAAAGACTGTGCCCTGAAAAAGAGATCTGTACATCCTAGAGGATGACTTTTTGCCTATGGGCTGGTCAGTCTCATATCACTGTCCTGAAAGAGTCCTAGGAACTCTGGAGTTTACTGTTGGGAATTGTGTCCACGTCATAGATAGATCTGGTCTCTTTATAAAATAATTTTTTTTAAACAGTTGAATGAAGATTAAAATCCAGGTATATTCCCTTCTTATACGAGCTGCTTAGCAGACAGAGTCCATGCTCTTCTCAATGCACTCATAAAAGATCCCTTTAGATCAATCCCATTAACATCTTCCACCAGTGGTTTCTACACATCAATTCAGTTTGGGTTTTTTTCTTGCTTTGAAGGTTCTGTCATCTTGGTTTTGCAAAAAGGCTGTGATGATGTTTAAATAGTTATCCTGTTAGCTACATCTGTTTTCTTTTCATACTTCTTCCAAGGTATAGGGGCAGTCACTGGGCATTAAATCATGTAGCTCAAAGGAATAGCTCACAAACTGCTAATTAAACATTGTGCTGTGACAAGCAAGGGATAAGAACAATCACCCAATTTCTTCAATATTTCCTGGGTTTTAATTCTTACCTGGGCAACTTTAACAGTAATTTACAGAACTCTAGCAAAGAACCAGCCAGATGTGCCCTGCTTTAGGGTCCTGTCAACACATACTCAATTAGAGTAACTTATCCTGTTGAATTGTGTATATCTACATACCTTGCTGAGCTGAAACAATATTAGCTTCCTTAAAATGGCTTCGTGTTTTTGTCCTGCAAATCTGATGGTATTCTTTCAGTTTTATCTGGAAATCAAAAATGTCACCATTAGTTTCTTAGTTAATGAAGAACGTAAGGTGTAGTGTTCTGGAAATTGACATATCAAAAAGGCATGGCACTTTTCCCACCATGTTTCAGTGTCAGAAAAATGGAGCATGTTTCCTTTCTGAACTTGACAGTTCTTTCAAAGCTCTTTCAAATTCGTGAAGTTTTAATCAAAGCATTTTTATCTATATGTGAAATTCAATTAATCTTAAAAGAAAATACCTGGTTAGACTCATGTAAACATACTAGTTAAGCTGTTTATCTTCATTTTTTCCACTTCAGTGATTGAGACTGTGTAGAATAGACCATAAAAACTGCACCGAACAACATTTTCTCTTTTTATTGCTTGTCAAATGTTTGCTGTGACACCCATAGTTAGTAGTGAAACATTGTGAACCACTGTTAGCAACAAAAAAACAGAGTGTGAGTTGCTCATTGAGTTTAGGTAATGTACCAGAAAACATTGCATGAAAATACTAATTTTGTCAATATATATTAATAGACAGAAACAGCGTTTACCAAGGAGAAGCTGAAGATGGTTTTAAACATAGTTTATTTATCTGAAGGGGTTTTTTAAGCTCTACTTAATCACTTAATATTGAAGGAGCAGAATCTGCAATTTGACCTACATGTCAGTCAGTCCCGGGGAAATGTTATACCTGACAAATGCTGACATTTTTACAGAAGTAACACATGCATCATATCTTTGACATTGAGCTATCAGTTAAGACATCAGTGGTGTTACACCAACCATGTTTTGTCATTTTTATTTTTACCATGTTATTTTGATTAGGCCCCCTTTGTATTTGACATACATGCAACACCCAGGGAATTTGTAGGTCATCCCTTCAGTCCCCCTGGTACTTCTCTTAGGAGTGTAAGGACAGCACCTGACATTAGCTCCTTCTTCACAGACCTGCCCTGACTTTGGGTATCTTACTGGAGATGATCCTGAGTCTATTGTTACAATATGGCTTTAGGAGCTGTACAGATAAGAGCTAGTTTTATTTAATTTATCTGAACTGTATAAAGAGAATCATAAAACCCAGTATTGTCAACCTTTAATAATACTACCATTGAAACCTTTCATTATCTTAATATCAGTGTATTCAAGGAGAGGCTCTTTGTCTCTGTCCTTTTTCTTAAGATGCCTGTTTCTCAGTGTTAAGTAGCAATTGTTGGTTAAGACCAGCAGAGGGGAAAGCATTATTTCTTGGATAGCAAAACAGTTGATCTAAGCACATCATAATAAACTTTATAACATGGCCAACATTGCAGGTCATACATTTCTTCATTATCTTTTCTCAGTCTTTCCAAGGTTTATTTTCCATGTAGCTTCTTATACTGCTTCTGTGGTTCATCGTTTCTGATGAGTTCTGATGAGAACAACTTTTGTTGCACATTTCATTCTCTGTCCTGTTACCCTCCAGGGGAAGAATTGTGAATGTGGTGGATTTGGCTTTGCAAGCAGACTTGGGAGGGACTGCCAGACCCTGCATGCTACAGAAAAACATGCAATGTAGATTCAACCTAGAAGACTTCCCCAGGCCACTTCCTCAACAGGACATAAAGCACTGCCTCATCACAAAAAACCCAAGGCCCTTCCAGCTAGATTCTTGCTGCCAGTGCCTAAGCATCAAGGCTGCTTCTCTTTAGGAAAGCCAGGGGCAAGATACCCAGAGAGCAGGCAGTGTGGGTCTTTCACTGCTGAAATCCAGTGGCACAACAGCCATGATGACAAAGCACATCAGGAAAGATGACTAATGGGAGTACAGAAATAGAAACTGCAGGTAAATGATTAGCAGCCACAAAACCCACACCTTGCCACTAGAAAAGAAAGGTAATGATCTCAGGATAGTCATTATCTATGCTACATATTGTCAGTTATCCAGACAGCCCAGGAAGTCGACCACACCTCAGAAGAAAACAAAAAGCATTGGTAAACCTTATCAGTCCTGTTAAGAGAAAATATTCCTTCTGGACTATAAGGGTGGTGCCATTAATGTCAGCTTGTGAGCAAAACGTGAGAGATGACCGTGGAGAGCTCTTCATGGAGTATCATGATGGCCTAATTTATGCCAGCTCACACATTGAGCATCTTACAGCTCTTCTTATAGACCTCATACTGTTCCCTTGTTACTTGTATCATGATTTTTACACAGGGGAAACACTGACCTGTAACCCAGATGTGAATAGAACAAAAACGTCCCACAAAGGTGTTAGTCTGGATAAGCAGGAGACTAGGATATCTAAACACATCATTTTGCCATGTAATGGCATAAATTCATGGCATCACAAATAGTCCAGGCACAGCCCAGAATCAAATTCCACCTCTGACACCACCATCCACTCAGAGTTTGTGCTTAGCTGAGGCCTATCTCCAAAACTTCAAAGAAGGACAGTTCTTCTGCTTCCCTACCACTGCTACTGAAAAGCAGTCCATCCTGGGAGAACTCCTCTGTGGCTTTTGTTCATGGAAAGCCAGATGGATATTCTTTTATCAGCTAATGAATGGCAACTACATCTCTTTTCAGCTTCCTCCAAAAAATCAAACACCTCAGCTATCTCAATACCTGAAGCCTCTCTATTTTTTATGTATTTTATAGTCACTGATATGTCATGGTTCTCATCAGAAAAAGTGACAACCTGATATAACAGCATTATTCCTATAATCTAAATCAGATTAAATAAGCAGTGTTTTTAATGAGTTTTGCATATAAACAAATGATTTGGTTTCTTTGGCTTTGTAAATTGCATTTATTCATCCATTCTCAGAAGTTTTTACTGTCTTTATTATTTGAATTTCATATTAAAGGTATGGGAATGAGCCAGACCTTTTATCTTACCATAATAAACATCTTGTAATGTAAAAATGAACACAGATCAACCAAAGTGTATGGCTGGTATTCCCTTCATGTGCTCTAACACCTGGCAAAATTATTCATTAATTCAACAGCCACATTTAAAAGCAACAGTTCAAAGGCCTGTGAATGGTAAAATAACGTGTTCAGAACTGAAGAGCTCTTCAGCAGCAGCAGTGTCAGAGTTTAGAGAAAGAATCATTTCCTGTGAGATGGAGGGCTAGGGAGAACGAAATAGCAGTTGGGAGGATCTCCACTCTGTAAACTTGTTTCTTCAGTGTCTGGTAAGGGCAGCAGATATTAGATGACATGCATTTAAGAAGAGAATTTTCCACACTAAAGTTTCTTTATAAAGAAAACGTCCTTGTCTTAGGTGATTTGGTTTTTCTCCCATCAGGAGCTAGTCACCAGGTGAAAAGTGACTCATGAAGTAAACAGAAAACACACAATGGAAAAGAAGGATTAGGACTTCAGTGCAATACTATTAGATGTGTAAGAAAATGATTGGTATGTCATTTATCTTCTATCAGCTGAAAAGTATAACGTGCTCATCACACAGAGCTATTTACAGAGTTCTTGTGTTTGTTTGTACCAGATGAAATGCACCCTATGCGAGAAGCTGTCCCAAACTGCATTTGCTGCACCTCAAATGTCTTCATCCTTGAGACGCATTTTTGCCAAAGACTGATTCCTTCTTTTTGGAAGTTCTGTATATAGATTTTGAGAGTATGTTCAGTTTTTCATGGAAGCCAATAATTTCCAAGCTTTGATCTTTTGGATGCTTTTACACAGACAATTTGTATGAATTCAGGGCATTAAGAGTTGGGCTTGTGCCATCCTTAACACAATCCCAAACACCCATAAGTGCCTGCAGCTTGGAAGAACCACGATTACACAACTGCCCACACTTACTCAGACCACTATATACCCCAGACTGTGTTCTAGGGACAAAAATGTCAAACCCGTGTCAGAGCAGCCAGTGTAGGGACCTATTTATACATTCATGCTGCTGCATAGAAAAAGATGTTATTGGATTTGTAATGTTCTGACCCACAGATGTTGCAAGTCTTACAATGTAGATGAACATTGTAGGATGTGGAGCATGTGATGGATGAAGAATGGCATGTACCCATGTTCCACCAAAGAGTTTAAAGAGCCCCTCTAAGGCTGTTCACCTCTGAAATTTTTGCTTTTGATGTGACCAAATGTGTTTATTTCAGGGGGCCTGCTGCTGTTCAGGAGTGCTACAGACTTGAGCTTCAGGAACTGATATATCTTTTATAAGAATTTATTTCTTGCCTGTAAAATTATACCATCATAAGAGGCTTCATGCAAGCTTACTGAAGTCCACTGACATCTTTCAATGGGAATAAAATCTCTCATAGACTCCAGTGGACACTGAATCAAACCTTAGGTGAGGTGGTCTTTACAGGGCTCAGAAATTATTTTTTCTTTATCTCACAATTTTCTTTCCTTTGGTGATGGTATATTTCTCATACAATAAATTACTGAAACATGGACTCTCATTTACATCTTAAGACACTATCTCCAGAGGATGGAAGCAATTATTCCATAGCACCTTTCACCTTATTCAGTCTATGTAATTTTAAATGCCTCCATCCATTAAGTGATTTTAAATTGATCTTCCCCCTTAAATTCCCAATCTTTCCTCTCAAGGTTATTCAATTATATGTGTTGTATTGGGTAGTGTTCCATTAAAGGTTTTCATGTTTTTGATCCAGTAATAAGTGCAAGCCTTGGATGAAGGAGACGCAGCTGATGATCTTCTGTTTTTATTTTGAGACCTATTTTTTCTGCATTAAATTGTACAGACTGAAAATTCAGGTTTTTTAAAATATCTGGGGGTTTTTACTTATTATTTGAACTGTTTGTTTTATCCACCCTCCAAGATGCAAAAGGTCAGATTTGTTTTATATAGATATTTTCTTCATAATTTAAAAATGAGGAAATGAATTCAAGTCTAAATTTCTAAAAAGGTAGATTTTTAATGACAATTGTGCATTTCTAAGTAGCACAAAACAAGAGAGGTGCATCAAATGTGCTGAACTCCTGTAAATCTCTACTGATCTCAGGAGGAACAACAACTACTTAAGAATGAAACTTTGAAGTCGCACTTCTACACACAGTGCATTGAAAACACAATCTCTCATTTCAGTTTCCCACTGTATAGCAAGGAAACACTTATTGATATGGAAACGTATCCTTTCCTAAAGATCTACTCTGTATTTTGATTAAGTCAGAGCAAGATCAGATCAATATGCTAAGATAATGCTAAGATAGTGTAAAGATTAACATAATATGCTGGAATCAATGACTCTTTATGAACCACATTTTCAGACAGGTTAAAGGGAAATCATATTCAGACATACAGGAAGGAAAATTTCTGCCATTACTATTTTCCCATGAATTTCACAAGTGGTTGACAGTAAATAGAAGCAGTTAACATCGTCCTCTCTTTGCCTTGAAATGGAACTGCAGATGATGTGGCATTTGGCACTGTGACCCGTTTCAGATGTCTGTCACACTGTAACGTGTTGAGTCTCTGTACAAAAAACATAACAAGAAATCCAGTGTGGGAGCAGAGGTGACAGATTGCAAGAGCTCACCTTACGACAGGTGCTGATTCAGGGATACAACCACTGTGTCAGGCTGAGAAGCACAGCCCCAATTAACACTGACATAACGAAGGAAGACAAATGCTTCTGTAGTAGATTACAAGTGGATAGAGTGTCCATGCTTGTACTGCTTTCGATTTGGATCACAGGTACTTTGCAAGGCTGCATTGAGTTACAGGTGGTTAAACTGAGGGAGCAGCCCTTCTCTCACTCATGATTATTGCCTAATAGAGTATAACTGAACACATCCATCCTTAACTCCAGTAGATTTTTTACTGGATCACGTCACTAACTTCCAGTTAATTTATTCTGATTAAATGAGAGCTGCATGTGGACCATGGTGTATCTAGGTTACATGTATTCAGTCATTCAATCCTGATTAGCTTTGGGGTTTATAACTACAAATATTGAAAGCAACTATAGGCTTGGTCAGTGGTGAACTAGATGTTTCATAGGATCGTGGAATCATAGGATGGCCTAGGTTGGAAGGGACCTTAAATATCACCTAGTTTCAAACTCCCTGCTGTGGGCAGGGACACCTTTCACTAGACCAGGTTGCTCAAAGCCCCATCCAGACTGGCCTTGAACAGGTCCAGTGATGGGGCATCCACAGCTCCTCTGGGCAGCTTCAGTGTCTCACCACCCTTCCAGTGGGTGCTTTAATTGTTGCAGGACACAGGCTCCCAGTTCTGCTAGTTTACATTAGGTGACATTCTATTCCGGAGGATGTCTTTCAGTGTAAAGCTCTGGCAAGCTTCATTGACCTCAACTGACATATAAGTAGAGCAAATTACCTAAAGCATATCAAACATTCATTGAATCAGTGAAAGAATCTCTCACACAAATCAAGCTTAGGTTTCCCAATAGCCAGTCATCATCCAGAGCAGCCTCTACCTAACATAATCACAGGGTCACTATCTATATGCCTGCTTCTCAAGTCATAATGGTAGCATATTCATATAGTGTTTCCACTTTTTTTTTTTCTTTTGGCCCTTTCTTGCAGCTGCTGGTTAGTAGCATTTTCCTCTCATTTTGTTCCATGCAACCTCTTTGCACTGAATCCCAGATGCATGTGAAATGGCCACAAAAGAACTATCTGGGTTAAATGAGTACTAAACAGGTTTAAAATTAGTGCTTATTGTTTGGAAGCAGATGCAAGCTTCAAACAAATGCAAAACATCGATGCAAATGCAAAAAGGAGAGCAATTTGAAAATCAGATTCTAAGTACTTGATTCTATAGGTTGTTTTTTCTAGTAGTAATACCCAGAACAGTTCTGTTAATGTAATGGAAGCTCATTGAATAACTACTCTACCAGCATTTGTGTCTGCAGAGTTCATGAATCAGCAAAATAACTCAGGTTCCCTGCTATTCTCATTTTAATGAACCATTAATTCTACAAAGCTACTCTTTTAGAAGCTAGCAAACACTGCTATGTGTCTCTATGCGATACATTCTACAGAAATTATTATTAGATTAAAGTTATTTTCACTGTTTATTATTCTTTATCTTTTGCACCATTTTTTGAGGGCTAGTTTTATTTAGAGTCAGTCCTGATGATCTACAGTGCTGAAGTCGAATGAGTTTTATCTGTCCATACTACATGCAAATTGATGGCAGCACATGAGGGGAATGAATGTCTGTGACAAATTTCTTCAGCCACACCTCTGATAAATTTCTATCTTCTTTTGAATTTTCATTCTTTATCCTGCTGTGCAACTTGAAGCAAAACCAAGCAGTGTATTTGTGATAACATTTGAGGTAACGACATGGAGGGGGTTTGCACTAAGCGTGAGCAAAATAACAGTTCCTATCATGGCACACAAATAACAGTGACAAAATCATGGTTTCAAGTGACCAGGACTAGTGGGGAGGCTGCTTACAGCCAGGCACAGAATGAGACTCACTTCCTGGGCAGTGGGGAAATGGCTGCTTGCCTCAGGAGCAGAAATATTCAGTTCCCCAAATTTGGTGCCCTGAAATTAATTTATTAATTTATTTGTCATACATTCTCATATCTTTTATTGCATTTAATTTTGTTTTGGCCTTGTGAAGCCTTGAACTGGCTCAAAGAATTGATGAGTGATGAACTGTGGAAACATAACAGTGCACAAGAGGCAGGGACCCTCCAGAGTATAACCCCTAGATATTCAAGTTCCCTCTGCAAAGAACAGATGAAATGTGTAAATGTCTCCAAGCAACCTTCTCTGCCAGTATGGCCCAGCTGTGACTCACTGGATTTTCCTCTGGACCCTCTGTGTCATATGCTTTCTCTATAAGGAGCAGTTACAAAACTACTCTGCACAGACAAATAAATAGTGTTCAGGTCACAACACACTGCCAGTTGCACTGCTCACTGAGACACCTCTACAAACAAATTCGGTTCTGCAGGACTGCTTGATCACCTATCCTGAAAGACGTTTGAAGACCCACTGTTAGAAATGACTTTAAATTGTCACTTGGATGAAGTGCAATGTTGAGAGGGAAATTAACTTTCCATAAATTTCCATGAAGTGCACCAAAAGTCTGTCACTGTATGCCAATTAAAATAGCAGTGATTTTGGTGTGTATACCCGACCACTGAAATCAGAACAGGGACATAGCTTCAGAAATAGCTCTGAATATGTTAGGTGCAATGGCTTTTTGGAAGGGTTTTTATTTAATGACAGCATTTAGGGTGAAATGGAGTAGAAAACCATGGAAATGAAATGGCCATAATTCCCCAAAGTATTGTTGCCAGCAACCTTTTGTGGCTTACAGTTAACAGTAGAAGCTCACTGGGATTCTTTTTCATTGCAAGCCACGTTCTCTTCTTCACACTTTCCTTGTCACCATGCTCTCTAGTGACTCTAATTTTACCTCTGTTTCCTGCTTATTTCGGCTCATTCAAACTGGTTGGAAACTATTACATTTTGTACAATTTTAACTGGTTATCATTTTGTAAATACTACTTTTTTTATATGCACCATCTTTTTCTGTATTGGCCAATATCAGAGGTGTGAATAGATCTGGAGGGCAGAGGATGAAGAACATATTTTCCTTTAAAATATGTGCTTGGGACATGAGTAAAATAAACATATTTGACAGGATGGCTTATGCTCATTTTTAAAAGCACGGAGGCTGCTCCTACTTGCCATAATAGCACTGCAGAGTAGGGAACTGTACCTTGGTCCCTGGAGCCACAAAGAGAATAAAGATTGCAACTTAGTGCTGACATTTCTGGTTTCAGGAATAAGGAAATGTCCCTTCCCCACTAGCTGGAATTATTTTTGGGTACCTGACCTTAGTGCAGCTCTCTCCACTAGTGGTTCCAAGAAACTACCTGAACTCAGCTTTCTTTTTACCTCCATGATATGTTTTGAAAGAAACACCAAAAATACTTTAGCATCTCTCTCTCTCTGTCATCACCTAACCCTTGAACTCTTCAGCAAGATTTATCATAGATCTGCATGCCAGCAAGTTACAGCTATGATTCCTCCTCACTTATTTCTGCCTCCACCCTCAGACCATGCTTCAGTCCGTGGGCAGGACAAAGGCTATCACACAAATACATGTTTCTCCAGACATGGAGTCATTACTGTCACTAAGGTGATATAAAGGCAGATACTGATCTTAAACCTCTATCAAGAGCTGTAGGACAGTCCTGGAGACACCCAGATTGTGACTGTGAGAATTAGTGCTGCTGAGAAGAGGTACAGACCAAAAGACAATTTGGACTTTCTTGCAGTCCACATAGTTGCACTGGAAGTATTCTTAGTAGTCAACTGCTGACTATTGGTCATAAATACCTGTTTTGTCTTATTTACAAATTCTAATAATTTTATATAAAATTTGTTTTTCTCAGATTTTATTATTTCTACAGAGACATAAGGTTCTAGGAATGTATCCATGGATAGTTTATATCTGGATGTTGTAAAGCTCAGCCCTGTCCAACTAGAAGCCAGCAGAATGATTCACAAAGTACTTACCATCACAATACACACTACAAAACGAATTTCTATACTATAACTCAACCTCCTGGTTGCTGGAAAACAAAGCCCTTCTGTTGCATCTGAAATCTTAAAATTTTGGCTTTGTTCTCACCACTTATTTCATGGGGAAAAAATGAAGACACACTTTTTGCTAGATTCAAATCATTCCTGCTAAAAAGAAGCTAGACTATAATACTTCACAAGTTGAATCAAAGGATGGTCATAGGAGCCATCTACAAATCAAGGATTCCTGAGAACTTATTAGAACATGCTGTTCCCACATGTGAGCAAACTGAATTGTTTCTGCTAGATAACGGCTTTGAACCATGACTTCCAAAGCATAATGACAACAGCTTTCTAGACTGTGTGACCTCTATCAAATCCAAGGTCCACAGAGATGTTCCTCCACATTCTGAACACCCACAGCATGGGTAAATGAATATACAGCAATATTGCACTGTTTGTCTTTTTATGAACCATATTACAAACCCTCCCCTCTCAAGAACCTTTACTACATCACTGAGAGATATCCCACAAAATACCTCTTCAGCCTGTACAAATGAGACTCTACAAATATGATAGATATATTATATGTATTATACATAGATAGAGGGAGGAAGGGAGAGGGATTTTCTACACCTTATTTCTGTGCAGATGAAAAAAACAACTACAAACAATGAATTAGGAAAAGTAGTAAAGGAATAGTTACTCTCTGAAAATATAGTGAGATTGTTTTAAAATGAAACTTGCATCATAGTGAGACAAAAAAGTTCTGGTAGGGACAAAACCTACACCTATTCCTAGACAATAGAAAGCTAAGAAAAAGAATGGTTAATGAGCAAGATCCTAATTCAGTGTTTTGCAGGTGTACAAATACATTTCCCATTATGACCTAGAGATTGCAATTGTCAGATTTCTGTATATTCAGATGAGTGTGTTAATTAAGTAGCGTTAACTATAAAGGAAAGAATTCTAAGAGAAGCAAATTAAAATAACACCCATTCAGACATTACCATGAATAAATATGTAAAAAATGGAAAATTGGAATTGACTCTACTTAAATAACTGGAAAGGGTCACAGATGTGATTTTCTTCCATTTTTAGCATTATGGAATATAAAAACTGAAGTAAGAAATTAAAAAGAAAAATAATAAGCAGCATCAAAACACCACCATTAGTCAAGACCTGTGGCATGTGCTGTGGACCTGTCCAGCCATGGTAAGAGCTGTGTGTCCTTAGAGTTGCACAGCAACCTGCCTGTCCTGTAACAAACTTTTGTTTGTGTTTAAAGGAAATCTGGCTTGGACTTTAAGTCTTCAGAGCATTACAAGACATTTGGGCAATGAGCAAGGACTTTTGAAAAATTCTTATATACAGACAGATATCTTAGAAGTCTCCAGTTTCCAGTGCTGAAGAAGGGACAGCAAGAACAGAGCTTGCAACTGACATTTTCTTACCAAAATAACATAAGCAAACTATCTGTGCTGTGGAGAAGTCCTCTTGTAAGAAACTAAAATATCAGATAACAGGATTTGGAAGGTAGCACAAGGGAAATAGAGTTGTAGAAAATATATGAGGCATAAAATACAAGATATTCTGAAAGAAGGCAAGGAAAATAATTACCATGAAGAAAGTGGGTGGGCACTGGCAGAGGTGCCATAGAGCCTGTAGAATCTCCATCCTTGGAGATACTACACTGCTAAATAAGCCCCTGAGCAACCAGTTCTAGCAACAAAGTTGGGCCTGCTTCAAACTTCAGGCTAAGCAGATGGCCTCCAGAAGTCACTGTCAACCTTACTACTGAATTACTGTTAGGATTATCTGAAATGCCAGGAGGAGGACTTTTTCACATAGGTGAAATAAATCTCTCTCCCAAGAAGTAAAAATAAACCAGCAGTACTATTTTGTTTATATTTCTGAGGTATTCAAAACACACAAGAAGCTCATATATCCAACAATCTATCATATATCCATCGAGAAGCAGTATTTACCTCAGAAATATTGCAGTCTGAAGTAGAGACAAAGACAAGTGAGAAATATTGTAAAAGAACTAGATTATGGCATAATAACCAAGCAGAGAAGATCACTCCAGATAATGAGACTACAGTATGACAGCATGGTTGTTATTTGCAATGCTCATCCATGTGGAAACAATGGGACACAAAACTCAATGACAGTATACTTATAATTTCTCATGAGTCTTTAAAAGTAAAGACAGCTCTCTACTGTGTTTACTGGCTGGAATTATCTTTTTTAAGACCCAGATATAACACAAAGTGTTTGAAAAAACTGAAGAAACATTACAAAAGCAAAAACATACAGTGTGAGTGTTGCATGGCTTAGTATGATCAACATTTAACATTGGGCTCAGTGGTTCAGGATTCACAACACTAAAAATTAAACTGGGATTTGCCATATTGCTAAGTATGATAATATAACCATTTAAGTGAATAATCATGCATTAAATGTCTTCATTTAGCTTCCTCCAGTTTCAATCACTCATTTCATTGAACTCTCTTTCTGAAGGTGCTAATTTAATTGAAAGCATTGAAAGAGTAGTTTGCTTGTTCATTTTGAGAACACAAGTTTATAGGGTGCAGACTGGATCCAAAATACTGATTGTCAAAACTATTGCAAATATCAAAAGCATTACATTTATGTACACATATCAGAGAAGTCCCAAAGGCACCTTCTCCCTGTTTCTACACATCTGTGCAGGCAAGTCAAAAGTAGTAATCAAAAGAGCAGTCAGGCATCATGATTCTGTTTAAGTCCTCATGGGCATTGTAAAACAGAGGCCTATCTCACCCACAAGGCCCAAACCCAAATGAATTTTTAAAAAACCAAAACACACAACCCAAACCACTCATCTGGCAATGCCAGAAAACAGATGGATACCACCCTTTTCCTCTTTTGTCCAAAGACTTGTCTGTACAGAAAGCTGGCATCAGCTTTTTCCTCTGTATAAAAAGACAAGATTATGTATCTTTCACAGACCCAAAAAAGTGACCACCCTCTAAAAGATAGGGCATTCTTGGAAATGGGATACCTCTCTCTCCATGTCTTTTTTGCGAAGCAGTTCAGTAATTTGGGAATTAATTATATTTTTTAAGGAGAAACTAGATAGTAACTCACTACCGTAGTAATTTAGGCATCGATACAGAAAGGAATGTGGACTCCATCTAATTTCTTAGTGAGATGAAGTTTTATATGTAAAGTGGAACTATCTCATCAGAAGATGATGGGACACAACAACCCTGAACTCAGAGCCTGGATCATGCCATCGTTGGAGTGGGTTCAAGGTCCTTATCACTGAGTTGATTATCATTTGTAAGGGAGGCAAGGAATAGGAAAAGGTGGTTGTTGTAGACATTTAATTTCAGAAAAAAGATTCACAACAGAGGCTTAGGGAGCCCTCATGAGAACAGCAGGCTTTTCAATTTCTACCTTAGACAGCTTCTTTGTCAATTGATCTGCTCTGGCAATAAGGCACAGCCATGCCAGCCTCTGGCTAAAGAGAGTGCACAGCTCACTATGCACTGAAGGACATCAAATGAAATCATATGTGCTGAGGGAACAAAATCATTACCAACAGCTGTGTCAGGGATGATTCTCCATTCTTCCAGTGAATATTTTCTTCTGGAAAATTTCTGATCAGCTGAGGCCCTGCTGCAGCCTGTGTAAGACCTTTGCACCCTCACCCCACCTGCTGTAGCAGCCTGGCTACCTTGAGGGACAGTGCTAGGCTCAAGGGCACCTGCTGGCCTCAGCCATCAACACACACTTGTCTTTCCACAGATTTTAACACACACCTGTAGTGGAGAACACAGGTGCTCTGCGAATAGAACTATTTTCTTCAAGCAGTGAAAAGATACACCAAAAGGATAATTCCAAAATGTTACCTACATCAGGAAGCCCAGCCTATGTCTATAACTGAACACTGGCAGACAGTGAATTTTTTAAGGGTTGTGACAACACAGAATCATTTAAAAAACCCCAAAACATGAGAAGAAATGGGGTTTGCCATGAAGGGCATTTTCATAATTAATGACACCTAGTGCATTTATCCAAATATCTTTGCCTTAAACATCTTAATAGAAGTGATGCTATTCTCAACCTAATGACTCCATGGTCATGTAGTCAAGCCAGTCTTGAAATTAAGATGTGTTTCAGGTCATCAAAGCAATATTAATCACTCTAAGATCTTTGAATCACTAGATGTGCTATATTTGACTTCTATATTTGTAGCAAATACAAGAACACTGGAATGTATTAAAAGACCTAAATAGCCCATTTTCTCTACTTCAGTCACTACTCACAGGCTCTTCACTTAAATATAGGAAACTAATGAAAACTGCAAAGCAGGAGGGATTGCTATTTGAATAATCATACACTAGTGTGTGTATATACCATACCCTGATGCTGCAATTTTGGGCAGGATTGGACCATCTGCTTCCAATAGAGCATTGACTCATACTGACCTGGAACTAAACTTAGATTGAAAACTGATATTACAATTAAAAAAAAAATCTGTATCTATTCAAATTTAATTCTACCTAATTTCATATGATATGGTAAGTGAGCAGATGTAAAATCAGCAATGGTAACCACTTAAGTGTATTCTGACTGATTAACAGAAAGAACAGATAACTAAGCAAAAGAGGAGTTAAAAAGAAAACTTTGGGAAAAAAAAAAAAACAAGTTTACATGGCAGGCTTTAATATTGATATTTTATCAGAGGCATATCCTTTGGAGAAAGGAATTCAAACCGAAATGAAGACAATAGCACAATTTATAAGAGATAAAAGACAGGACAGGAATTAGAAAGCTGAGAGGGAATTTCAGGAGTAGGTATGAAAAGAAACAGAAAAATGTGTTTTCTAAATACCTGTGGACCAGGATGGTTTTGAAAGAATCAGTAATTTCACTGGGCCTTCTGGAAGTTAAAGGATCAGTAAATAGGGATGAAGCCACCACACCAGTGAAAACTTTTTGCTTCAAGATTGTCAGGGAAAATGTCTGTTCTCCTTATCATATAATGAAGAAGCACTGTTAGAAATTAAAGCTTTGGAGTTTTTATTTAAGAGCTTTTATAACAAAATACTTTAATTTGTCTTGAAGCACCAAAGAACTAAAACTTAATTCATGAGGACATTAGTGGGTTTAATTGCTGTCTCATCACCTCTCTCAGGAAAAAGTAATCCAGACCTTAAACTCTTGCAGTTTTGATTCACAAGGTATAATCAGGACCCTGCAAGGAAACTTCAGTCCTGAGCATGCCCAGTGGTATGTTGTGCTTTTTGTAAAAAAGTTGCTCTCTGACCATCCATCTCAGGCCCTTGCTGCTTCTTCTAAATATAAACCTGGCATGGGCCACCCCAGACCAGGAGTGTGGTTAGACCACTAAGGAATTGTCTCTGTTCTTCTGTTACATCAAGGAGAGGCTCTATTTTTGTACTGTCTGTTTGACTGACACTGGAACAAGCTTTCAGCCCATGAGAGAGATGTCACAAGATTTTTTGAGACAACAGCAGTTCAGAAAAGTATGTAGACTGAGGGACACCTACTCAATATCAGACTCATCTGCTGAGCTATCTCATGGCTGATCATGGATTTTGGCCATGGAATCTGACACATCTGTTTTACATTAGACTATACAACTCTCTGCTGTGCCCTTCATTTCCAGTTTATTTCATTCTAATATGAATTCAAATGGGGAAAATGCTATTCTTACAGAATGAACAAACCCTCTTTCTTGGTCTATGTCAGTTTAACTTCAGGAAGAGCTGGGTACAAGATCTCTGGTCCCTTGCCTTCAGTGGGAGAGGAAGGTGCTGAGTCACCCCTAGGGATCTGAACCCACTGAAGAGTCAGATCCTCCCACAGCATAATGAATGCTGGTGTGCTGGTTTGAAAACAAAACCAGTGAGAGACTCCAAGTCAGAAATAGGAAATTTAATAGGAAAAAAGAGAAAAAATAAAATACATGCAAGAGTATAAAAGAAAACCACTGACAGAGTCAGAATACAGCAAGACACCCCGCTAGTTAGGGTGTGGTAGCAGTCGAGATGAAGTGGTCTTGTTGAAGTAATGATTCTGTAGAAAGGTGGGTAGCTCTTGTCCTCTGGAAACCAGTGGGTAAGGGCTGCTTTGGAGTTCCAAATCTCAAATTTTTATCTAGGTAGGAAATGTTTGTCTCCTCCCCCTGGCTGGAGCATGTCCCAATGGTATGATGTAATTTTATCAGTCATGCAGTGGGACTCAATGGCCCATTAACAGAAGATATCCTTCTGGAGGAAGGATGGATTGTGGAAAAGATAAAGAACACTGCCCCACCTGGTTTTTAACAGGTGGCCCATTATCAGAGGATATCTCCCACAGAGATAAGGACCTCTGCTCCATCTGGTTTCAACAGAGAGTGATAAAATACACACTTTTGGGCAAATCTTTACATTGTAACCTAGGACAACTGGATAAAAGCTATTTATTGTGTTAATGTGCACTCTTGGTTTGTAAGAGGTGATGGTTGTAGGTTTACTACTCTTCTGTGAGGCAGAGGGAGGAAGCATTCAATGCTTGTTCTTCTGAGGCTGGTCATTTGGGCAATCTTTCTAAGGATGCCTTTCTAACCCTGGCAGCAGATTTTCTCTGTCAGTTCAAGTATTTCACCTCTCCATTTTCTTCATTAAATAAAGGGCCTGTGGTTGGTTCATCAGTGAACTGAACATAACAGTTGTCTCCCCACAGTGCGAACTGTTTCCTTTGGCTGGAAATGTATGTAAAACTAATGTCCTATTTTTTCAGCATGAGGTATGTTTTACCAGTTTAAGATGCTGGAATACTTTCAGGAGTTGCGATGTCACTTCGTATTTCTCATTTTAGTGAAATTTCCAGTGTTGAAATTAAATTAATCACAGAGGAAGACTGTGAAGCAAATTGATACAGATGCATATCAATGTGTTACATGTGACTGTGTTACAGAAATAAACATTAGTGAAGGTTCATATTATGTAAAAAAAGTAATTCACTCTCCAGTCTGAAAAACTCAAGCATCCTACAAGAATGTTCAGCAATGAAAGGTGATGATAGTTTGTTTCATTTACCTTCCCTCCACCAAAATTTGCACTTACATGCAAGAATAAGTTTCTTATGTTTTCATTGCTGATGCTGCTTCTGTCTACTCTCTGCTGATAGTTTAAAGCTTTTGTTAGTTATGGATATCCTTATTCCCTCACATCAGCGGGCAGCAGTTTTGAAGCAGTGTAGGAATTGCTATTGGGAGTAAAAGAAACACCACCAAGCCTTGTTCTGATTCTGGTGGAAACCAGCTGCTAGCTTTTGATTTCTCAGTTGTCAGCTTTGACACCTGTATTTGCCAAGACAGCTGGTTATTCCCTTCTTTCTCCAAACTTCTCATGGGCATTGGCTTCTAGGGGTAACAGATCTCCTACCTAATGACTAAAGAAGATCTTTTATTTTAAAAGTGTGGCTTTGGGTGGAAAATCAGCCTAGTTTTTGGGGTGTACTGGTGAAATTTCCAGGGTGGGGACTAGATAAAGGAGGGAGCACAGCCTAAAAACTACACTCAAAAAACTCAATTTGTTATAGAAAAAAGGTTGAACTTTCATTCTAGTAAGCCAGTAAATCAATATATAATAAAAATGTTTACAAGGTTATAAATGAGCTTCAAAGTAAACAGTCCATTTAGACGAGTGGCGAAGTTTGCATTCCTCTTAGAACTATTGATTCAGTCTGGATGCCTGTAGATTCATGAAAATAGCACTGCAGCATCCATGTTTTAGAAGATTTTCTTTCTACCAAGAAATGCTATCTTTCAAAACAAAATAGAAGTTTGAAATTATAGAAGGCAATTGTCAGAAGCTGCTCCATATATTTTCAGCTTTGTGTTATTAATGTGTTTTTCTTTGCAGTAGTAAGATTTTGACATTTAAGTAACAGAAATAATACTGAAAAAACACATAAAATCAAGTCAGCTGGGAATAAAAATCATGGTCCTATTTAAAAGTACTGTCTTACTCTCTAACAGGCCACCTTGTGAGCAGTTTTGAGAACATTCTGTTGGCAGCAGACATTTATACTTTAATTTTTATGCATATAACCTTTTCCTTATTATTGTTACTTGTGGAACAGCAGAATCCATTGATCATAAAACATGTCCTCTAATAAATGTTTGGGGTTGTTTTTTTTCAAAAACACAGTTTTGTTCCAAAAAGCTCATTAAAAATTAGGGGTATTTGTGTCTGTAAAGAAAGTTCTGGAGGAGCCACTTTTCCTCCATCAATTAGACAAATGATTCACACACAGCCTTTTTCACTATGGACCTAAAGCCAGGTAAAATGAATACAGCCACAGCATTCTGCCTGTATGAACATTGTCCAATTGCAAGTTATTCTTTGCTAATCCACACCACTAGCATTCGAAAGTACCACTGATAGGTTATAGATAGAAATTTCCAAAACCATGACTTTTGTTTGCAGTGCCTGAACTTCGGGAGTTGATGGAATTTCCTTTTTTATTTCTAACAAGCAGACGCTCTTTTCAACCATTTCAGTCCTTCATGAAGATAAATTCTGAAGTGGCAGGATACATTATTTAGTTAATATTTTCATGGGTGCTAGGCCATCAGACCTTACATTTTGGACACAGTGGCATACTGTTTGCCATCTAGATTGCATACAGATGCACAGGGAGGGTCTTCAAAGAATGAGAAGGTCTTTTTTTAACTTTGAAAAGATTTGAGATTGTCTGTAAGTAAGATGTGACTAATGCCAATTTTTATACAACAAAATACAGCCTGAGATCCCTTGAAACCAGCCACTAACAAGTTATAACAAACTGGAAGCAGAACATCCCCTGGTGTTTGCTGGAGTGTCAGACCCTGATTAAAGGGGTCTGTCACACTAAATTAAATGAACTTACACAGTCACTGGAATATTTTGTAATGTCTCATGTACTCAAATGGTTTCCAGAAGTACACTGCTCTCAGGTTTCTCTGCCTGGATGCTACAGTTTAATGCCACTGGCCGCTAAGCACAGTGCACCTACTCCCCTTTTCCCCACCAAGAGGGGAAAAAGGGTAGAACCAATAGTTTGAGATAAGAACAGTTTTATTTCTATTATACAAAAAAAAAGAGAGAGGCATAAAACCCAGGAGAGACAAGTGATGCACAATACATTTGCTGATCATCCACCAGCAGATGCCTACCCTTCTCTGAGCAGGGAATGATTTGAGCCAAACCCCCACAGTTTATATACCAAGCATGATGTTCTATACTATAAAATGCCCTTTTGGCCAGATCAGGTCAGCCTTCCTGGACAAGATCCCTCATGGCTTTTTCTGCAGCTCCTCACTGGCAGAGCATGGGAAACTGAACAGTCCTTGACTTAGGGTAAACACTGCTTAGCAGAAAACTAGCATGTAATCAACATTATTCTACTAAATCCAAAACTCAACACTATACCAGCTACTAAGAAAAAAGTTAACTCTGTGTCAGCTGAAACACTAGATCTAACTGTTCTCCTATGAGTTGCATCGGTCTTAATATATTCTTGGTACCTTTTCTGTGGTTTTGCTTGTAGTGTTTCCTCCTGCTAGGAGGAGTATAAACCTGGCCAAGCATTACCAGCTTTCTCATACTTTCCGCATGGCTTGTATAAAAAGGCCATTTCTTGATGACCCGTGCTTTTGCTTATAATTGTCAGCATTATTCTTCCATATGTGATTGAAAGAAAGCAAGCTGATTCAAGAATGTAGAGGATTGGATAGAATATTGTCTTACACAGCTGTGAGAGTGACTTGACAGTGGACTGAAAGGAGCACAAGATCACTTCTTTCTGCTGCAACATAGATAGATTTGAGCATGGACCAGCAATGCACTGGAGGACATTCCAGTAGTATTTACCTTTTTTTGGCATGTGTCCAGGGTCTTTTATTCTGTCTAACCCATGGTGTTCATGAGCCCTGAGTGTGTGAAGCCAGTGGTTTTCCTTATCTGTGGATATTACTAATCCACAAGAAAAATTCCACTTTTAACATTGACTTCTGGTGATTCAGATGCAGAACATCAACATTATCCTAAGCTAATGCCTTCCTATGTGAGAGTAGCATCTTGAACATAACATAAGGAGACATTCTTCCTCAGAGAGTTTGCCTTTTGTAATTTACAATGCAAATCTTCATTTCTGTCCTAAAAAGTTCCCTTTAAAAATTTACATTGACTAACTTTGCAAAACAGAGCAGTTTATGCCTGACTGCATGGTAAAGGCATTTAAAGGCACTGCTGAATAACAGGGCAAGCAGATCCAACATTGAGCTCTCCAGGATTTAGAAATTTCCAGTATGTAAGGGAAAGTGTGGCAGATCTTCCTATTGGAAGAATATGGTAGATATCCTTCCCCTAGGAATGCTGCTTGCAATTTTCTCAACTTTTGGTTATTTTTTTAAAGTATGCTGGTAAGGAGGTCCTTATGGGGATCATGTACATATAAACACCGTGTTCCGCTAATGGAACTTCAAGGATGTTGTTTTGCATCTTGCCTAAGAGGCTAAATACATCAATTTTATAATATACTCAACCTGAAAAGCATTTGTCCTTAATACTCCAGTCACCTCACAAAGACGGGTCCCCTATTAATGGAATCAATTAGTAGAGTTCAACATACCAGCAAATGAGAACAAACAAAGCCAAACAAAATCCTTTTTTGCTTTAGATTATTTTTTTTATGAAACCTATTGGCTTTTGCCTTTCAAACCCATCCCCCTTTACTTGCTGATGGTTTCACTGCCATTATGTCTAAATTAATGATGTGTTTGGCAGTCAGACAACTGATCCAATTGGCGGCAATATCACATCTGAAAATGCTCATCAGTTCTGCAGCCTACTGATTTTTTATGACTGACATGAGCACAGCCATTGAACAGTGTGCTTGCTCTTGCTCTCCCCACACATTCAGCACACAAACAGCAGCATTTACATTAATCTGGTGAATATGAAGCCATGCTTATTGAGTGTGGGGAGTTTCATTGTAGAGGAGTGGAGAGTAGAGGACTCCAGCTACCACTGCTGGAGGAAAAGTGACTCTGCACCTCATTCTGGGAGCCCAGCCTGGGATTGCCCAATCCCTTCTAGAATAAGGCAGGGTGTATTTTTTAGAGGGGGAGCTTTCTTAAGTGGGCAAGCTAGCATAATTGTATTTCTAACTACTTGGCTGCAGCAAGAAGGCAGAAAAAACAAAGGTATTAATACCTGTCTTTCTTGCACAGGCTCAGCAAAAAGATTTACATGCCTTGAAGTGCTAAAATGGACATTCTTCTCTTCCACCATTCAAGTTATTAACAGTATCAGATAGTACAACAACCAGGACAGATTTCTGTGAAATTCTATATGATTTAGCCTTCCATTTTGACAGTGAAGCATCACTAACTATTGTCTCAGTACATTTTTCAAACTCATTTTCTACATGTCCATTAATTTCTTTGTCTTTAATGTTTTTTCCTTTGTTCACTTGTGCAAAGATCAAGTGAGACAGAGTCAGTTTTAGAAAGATCTGGAAAAGATAACACCTATTGTTTCTTCTTGGTGAGCTAGGTCTGTTACCCACTTTGAGAAATAAATTATATTTGTTTCATGTTGTTTTGTTCCTGCCAAATAAATGGGGACCATTCCTCATCCCCTTATTTCTCAGGTGCTTAGAAATAATTCATTTGATTGCTCGTTTTTTTTAGAAATTGAAATTACTTAGGTGGTCTGTAATTTCTCAATACCATTTCTTTTAAAGATTGAAAGCATATCTGTCCACAGACAACTTCCTGGCAATTCATTCACCCTTCCAAAGCTCTCAAAAATAACTGAACTGAGGTATGAGTCATCCGCCAGTTCTTAAAGTATAGTCAGACAAAATTAATCAGGTTTAGCTGATTGAACATCTATATTCCTTCTCTTTAAGAGGCTGAGGTCCTGCTTACTCTTTTGCAACTGGAATTAATTGACTACTTCTCACCTCAAAATCGACCTCTTTAATGAAGGGCAATATAGATAAACTTAGTTCAGTGCGTTTTCCTAGAAGAAATGTCTAGTACTGATGTCATAGGCATCACTGCTAAAACCATTTTCCCCTAGACGAAGTGGAAAAAATCTTGGAAAAGAATAAACATTTTTCCTTTTTAATTCTTTATCCTTCATTCTGAGCTGATTTTTTCCTTAAACTTTTCAGTATGGCTACACATTTGCAGCAACATCTTCAAGTATATTGAATTCTAATTAGTCTCACCATGTCACTCTGGCTTGTAGGTAAAGGAATTTCTTTTCCCCAGCGAAGAAAAAGTTAACAATTAAAGCACTCACAATGGAATTCTTATCTATATATTGATAGGATGATGGCTGATAAATAATTTTAAGCACAGAACAGTGCTATCCTCTGAACCAGTAATTCCAAAGGTATTCAATAACACCACAAGGATGTAGAAGATTAAAGACAATGAGTATCCTTCTCTGAAGCTCCTATTAGTTTCTTTGAAAGGTACAATTGATTGGTTCCTCCAATATACCAATTCCTTCTACATTGTTAGCAACAGCATCTGATCAAATATTCTTTGCATCAGGACCATAGCTGTACTTACCATGTCATGGCAAGACTGAAAAGTTCTCTGACAACTGCTTCACAAGGCAAGGAAAAGGCTGAGAATAGCAAATGAGACCACCCATGCTTCACACTCAAGTTGGAGAGCTCTGCAACAACAAAGCTCACTTTCTTACTTTAAACCTTTCATTGCCACTCAGTTTTGCTATGCAAATCAGGGCTTATAGAGGACAAGCAGAAACTAATATGAGAATGAAATGCATTAGTTCAAACACAATTTTTACCACTTTATATGTCTGCTCATTTAGAATGCATGTCAAATTACAATTATGTATGTGAACCAAAGGTAGTCTGAGTTAAGTGTCTGAAAAGTTTTCTAATTGCAAAAAAAGTCTTTCAGCTTCTGATTCACATAAAAGGTGTATGCTTTACAGGCCTGTGGGAGAAATATTTTAGCTTTCTTTTAAAAATATATTTATTTTGTTAACTCCAGGGTTTGTAAATATCTATTTTTTTTATAACTAATTGTGCTTTCCAAAATAAGTGTATTTTGTAAACTTAGGGAACTTTCTTGAAGTAAGTATTACTGGATAAGCAACTCTGAGAACAGAACTGTCAGAGATCTGGTCGCTATTGAAAAATGTTAATATATTAATATTTCCAAAAATTAGGGAAAGCAAGATATGACTATGGGTATTGCAGCACCACTTTTATGTTTCACTGTAGCAATGATTTACACTAACCCACCTGGCGTACCTTTGTGAAAAATTAGGAACATGTCAGCTATGGAGGCAGTAACCTCTACCAGTGGGATGGTAATGGAGAGTAATGGGCTCTTTCAAAACCTCTGGTAAAATAAATTAAACACCTTCATCTATACCCATAGGATGTGTATAATGAGGCAACGTAAGCATGGAGGATAAAATTAGAAGTGTTAAAGTGCAAAATTAATTAATACCAATAAGGACATGCATTTGAAATCAGTGGGAGATAAAAGAAAGTATAGGTTCACCATTTATGGGAGAGACAGCAAATAACAGGCATAAAGAAAGCCAAATCTTCCCATTTTGCTTCAGTCTTCATGAAAAAGATTCACTGAGAGCAAATGTTACTGCAATTCATTTAAAAGAGAACAGTATGAAGGCCAGAACAGAGAAGGAGTAGCTTCAGTACCATTTAGTTATTTCAAATGTATTTAAATTCATTCCTGATTAAATTCACCACTGAGGACCTAAAGAATCACCCAAAGCAATCCCTGAGGCATTAGAACTGTCTTTGACAACTTCACGAGGGGAAGGAAAGAATTCAAAATACTGCTGAGAAGTCAGCATAGTATCTATCATTTAAAGGGGGGAATAGGAGACCTCATAGCCTCAGTCAGCATTCAGAAGCAATATTAAACAAAGAATCAAATAATCAATGTATGAACATCTTTAGGATATAAAAGTGATTAAAACTGCTGACAAAGGTTTGTCAGGAGTAAATCACATCAAATCAATCTACTCACCCCTTTCAGAAGGACAGTAATATCTGTGATATACCTATACTTTGATACTTTTTTTTTAGTTTGTTTTGCATTATCTTTCCATAAACAAATTGCAGAAATATAGGCTAAATAAAATCCCCATAAAATAGCTGAAAGTGAATTTAAACCAAAAAAGTCCCAAATACATTATAAGTGTAGCAAGATTCTGCACTGAATTGTCCTAGATTCAGTTTGATTCAGTATGTTCTTGAATTACTTGGGTGATAGAATAGAGAATACAATTAAGGTGTTTGTGATGACACAATATTAAGCACATAAGGGAAGACACTATCAGAAAACTAATTGATCTTGATACATTGGATGTCCAACTTAAAAATCAGTAAAGACAAATGCAGACCACTAGACCAAAAGAAAAAGACAACAGATATACAATTACAAAATGAAAACCTGAAGATGCAGCAATCCATCAGAAAGGGACTTGCTATTGAAGCAGTTTGCTGAGTGAATATGAGTAGATGTCACACTCTAGGAGGGGAAAAAAAAAAGGCAAATCTAATTCTCATGAAACTCAGAGGAATGACACAATAAGAAACAACACACTGATTCTGATCCACTCCCAGTCAGTCAGGCATCCACTGCACCTCAATGTCTCATTTGCTGAACACACTGCACACCAAAACAATTTAAGGGGAAGGAAGCCAGCAGACAAAGACACAGAAATGGAAGGCCAAGTTAAGGAAGAAACATAGCAATCCTTCAACATGCCAAAGCAGAGAGAGTTCTGTGATGGGTAGACAGAGGAGGCTGGAGGCAGCTAAATGGCCTTTGGCTACTCCCAGTGCTGTGACTGTGTCCTAGAAAGCCAGGCTGCCAGCTACAGTTGCTGCCACCAAGAAAAGGGTTTGGATGTGTAGACTTCTGGCTATTTTGGGGAGGAAGAGGTGATCCCAGAAGCAAGAGTTGCAATCTAGGATTGAGACGGGGTAGCAATGTCCATTTTCTACATCTTGCAACCACAGTGTGAATTTAGACTTTCTCTTTGAAAGTTGTCAATTTTCAGTATTGCCTACCCTGTTGAGAGGCCTTGAGTTGTGCTGTAGAAGCCACATATAGAGAGCATGGGAATCAGTTTGTGATGTCCACCAAGGGAAGAACAACAAGAATTTGATAACTTTACAGAACAATGGCTTTAGCAGAGATATTAACAGGAAAGTCTTGAAAAGAAGCTCTAGAAATTATTGCTCAAAACTTTACAAAACTTCATTTGGTAGGAGAATGAAGAGCTGTTAGGAGAAAAAAACACATTAGCATTTACAAGCAGGTGTAGTTTTTGCCTCCCTGTGAAGGAAGACAAAAAAAGTTACTCTCTGAGGGGCATTTCCATCATCACACTTCTGATTAATAACATTTCACTATGTCTTCATGTTTTACCACGAAAAAATGTGGAAGCAGCACATTGAACTCTGTGCTGATGGTAACTTTCAGAGCCCCTCTTATAGCTCTGGGACAAATGACTGGTAAGATAAGCTCCAGCATAATTTTTAGCTACAATTATATGGTGTATGACATCAGCCCACAGAAATTGTTTCTGGCTTCGCTCTCTGGCATCAGTGAGCAAGTGCTAAGTCATACATCTGTTTGGGAATGCAATCACATTATTATCTCCTGACAGAGAACATAATCAACTAATTTCAGCCCTGGTATAAATGGATAACCATTTATTATAAATGGATAACCATTCTCAGTTACCCTCTGAAGAAGCCTCCTTGTCTCTATTACTGCTGTATAGGTAAATTAAACTCCTTAATTTATGTGCTCCAAATTAGTTAAAATAATTTAAAGTAGATGGAGTTAACTGCTTGGAAGTTATTTCTCAATAACTAAGCTAATCATTCCTAGGGCTCTTTATAATCAATGCTGGATTGTTTCTCAGTGAATATGCACATCACCTTGCTATTACTTCAGTGGAGTAAAGCTGAGTTAAATCAGCTGAGGATTTGGCCCACAATATCTCAAGGGTACTTACTTTTAATTTAGTAATAATTATATCCTACACTAATACACTAGAAGGTCTTTGGCCTTTGAGTTAATTAAACAATACCCAAATGACCTCCAGAATCCATTTCTTCAGCAAAGAGGAAAATTATTATTTCATAAACAGGAAGTAACCTCAATTTCTCATAATAAACTTCATTTTGCATATAAAAAGAGAAAAAAAAAGAGGAGAAGAACAAATAAGATAAATTTTAATATGATTTTCTGTGGTTCTTATCTCTCCAGTTTTTTATAACCCAAATCAAAAGTGTAAACCATGGGATCACACACACGTGTGTGCACACAAATAAATTAATCCTTATTTCATCATCTACTAAAGGTCTCACAGAATTATGACAAATGCTACAGAGGGATGAGAAGCCATAGTTCTGCCACATCCAGGAGGAATTATATCTCAGACTAGATTAATAATAACCTGGGAATGTTTGTCTTCCATCCTCACAGTGGTCTAGTAAGGAGATTGAACATGTGGTCTCAGAATAACAAACTAAAGAGGTGATGGCAGGTCTTCTAAATTTCTCAAAGAAAAATTGTTACATCTCCATCTCCTATGCACCATTTTTTTTCCTTTCCATCTTTTTAACCCTCTCACACTGAGCTAATTTCACTATCATGCAATTCTATTATATTCCACAGAGAGGGCATCAGATCCTGCCAAAACCAAAGGATACTACTGGAGTCTTTTTCCTTACACACTCGATCTGAAAGGAGAGTTACAGAAGATAGATTTTTAACTTTTTAGTCAAATAAAACAATTGTTTTATACAGTAAGTTATATCTCCCAGAGCAGGGAGCTGGAACTAGGTGTGTTTCAAGGTCCCCTTCCAACTCAAGCCATTCTATGATTCCATGATCCCTATGACAATTATTTCCATTTCGTATCTGTTCATATCTAAGCAGTTTACTATAGGTTTTTGTAGTACACCTGTAGGAGCAGAATTTTGGTCAAAGCTTTACATACAGGTTCTTCCCTGTTCTATGTGAGAATGTTTACCATTCTTCCAAAGTATAATTTTGTGAAGAATCTAATAAAATTTGAACTTTTAAAGTACAACAAACCGTACTGATTTCTATATTTAGACCACCAAACTATTGTAACATTTTATTGCAAATTACAGTTGCACTCTGACAAGGCATGTGATCACTGAATAGGTCCCATCTTTAAGGTCCTTTCCAACCTAAGCCTTCCTATAATTTTACATTTAAAATATCCTGAAGACATTTTTTAAGTGACAGAGAGTTCCTAGAATTAAGTCCAAACAACTTTACCGATTGTAAAATGGTTTGATAATGATTAGCCGGTGAGCTCTGAGAAAAGTTTTTAGCTTAAATGTAGATAAAAATAAAGCCCTGTTAAAGCTGTAAACATACAACACATAATGTTTTGAAAATCAGCTGATAGCCTGAAAATACTCCGTATTAAGTTTTTTTTAAAAGTAATCTGTGTCCCTCTTTGATCTTATTTATGCTCTGGCAAAAGCCCAAAATCTCAAACAGGATTGTGTCCTAATAAATGCTGTATTTAGTCCTCATAAATGCTACAGTAAAACAGACAATATTAAGACTGAGAAAAAGATTTTGCTGAAGTTTGTGCTGAGTTGGTAAAATAAATATTGAATAAACCATAAAACATGTTCCTTTTGATCATCTCCTTATCAAATTTACCATCATGTTTTCAGATCCAGAGCTGATATAATAAAACCTTCCCAGTTTGGCTTGCTTTGAAGGTTTTGCAGCCTTGAGTAACCTGCTGATGGGATGTATTGGGAAAGGAAGGGAGTCACTGCCAAATCTGATTTCTTGACAAACACATATTGTCCTAGAAGCATCAGTTTTGCATGCAATGGAGACTTATTCTCTGGGGTGAAATAAGGTTCTTTATCCAGACGCTCAAAGAATACAGTGGTATGACAGCTCTGTGAACTCTTCTTGACTGATTGCACACACTTTAAAGGTACAGAGTTACACAGGGTCGTTTTATTGCTGTGTGTTGCTTTTCTTCTGGGACAGTGGCCTTTGTGTTCTTTCCTACCCAGGGGCTGCATGAACACTGCACCCTTTCTCCTTCCCCCCTTCCCTCCATTCCACTTTCTCTGGATACGAAGGGCATTTTACTGAGGGGAGACAGAAACCTCTCAGGCTGTGGCTGTATCTGCCATGAGGCTTTGAATTGTACAGGAGAACCTGTCTCTACTCTAGAAGTTACTTGAGCTCTTGACAGACAGACAGTCCAGGATGGTTTGTCTTGACTTTCTCCAGGTGGTGCTGACTTTCCAAAACCCCTCCATACTGCAATTTGGACTGTGATTTGGAAACTACGCAACTGAATTTTAAATATTGTCACTATCTTATCTTGTGAATTGGTTCTTCTCCTGTCAAAATCAAAATCTTTCTGCAAATCACAGGGACACCTTAACTTCTTGGAAAGCAGATAAAACTTTACAACAGAAAATATTAGACAGATTAAATATGATGCTTTCCAAAATTCCTTTCTTCTTACTTTATAAATCAAACTTACCCATCTAGTTAAAGCTAAATTCTTTCCTTGTGCTGTGCTTCAGAGGCAGCTTACAGAACAGTACAGAAGTTAGAGAATTAAATTGGTGTGAATGACAAGGGAGTTGGCCATTCAAGCCTTACACTCTCAATCTGGAAGAATCTAGAAAATGTTGTGAAACTACTGTTGTCATTGTTGCAGAACACAGAAGTCAGTTTTCAGGAAACTAAGTTTCCTATAGAAACAGTGCAGAGTGATGCAAACATTTCACCTTATTTTAAAAGCTCTCTGTAGAATTTTAAAGTATGTGACATTTACAATTCTCCTATTTCAAGCAAGTGAAGCTCTACTCTGAGTTAGTCTTATTGAGCAACAGTGAAGTGGAAATTGTAGTTAGTTACAATTAATTTCTAATAGCCTGGTGTTGTCTTCAAGGCATATTTGAAATAATATATATGAGGTTGGAACAGCTGCTAAACTTGCATTTATCTATTACCAATTTGAAGGAAATAATTAATTTTAACATTGTTACAGTCTCTGTATCAGTGTCTCAAAATAACTGGCTGTGATTAATAGAGCATGATAAGAATTTTGATCAATGATACAACGTTTCTTCATTTAAAAAGGAAAGATTTATTGCATATTACCATTTTTTTGAACTGCGTAGATTTCAATCTTGTCTGAAAATGCAATCTTCATCCATTCAATGACACAAGAAGTTAGTTTCCTCTACTCAAACATTTAGAAACCATGCCTCTATTCCCCTTCCTCCTGTTGTTATTTCATTTAATCTCATATGGTTTTAATGAATGATTTTTTTCAACAGTTTTTGAGTGTTTCTTATAGCAATATTTCATTCTGGAATAAAAACTAATGATCCATAAATACTTAATGCCATATTTTTATGGCCAGTAAATTAGTCTTAAATGAGTTCAGTACGTTCTCTGACGTATGTCATTAATTGCTAATGGTGTTTTAACTAGATAATTGCTGTAAAAGGTTGTTTATCATCACCATTGGTGGGTGACTGTTCCTTGCAATCTGTCCCACCCGGAACTGCTGAACTTTCTCTGTTCACCATTGTGTACAGCAAGGAGACCAGGGGACTGTGAAGCGCAATTTAAATATCGAATTCAAACACATCTAGTGGACAATGAACCTACAGATCATCAAACTTAGTAAGATCAGATTACTTTTTGCTTTTTGAACAGAAACACATGTATCATATCGTAGTGTTCCTTACACACAGCATAAATGAGTTACAGACCAATCCTGACTAAGAAGTAAAAATGTCAAAGCTTAGATCCAAGCTAATTCAGGCATTAAACTACCTGAAGATTATGCTGTGCAATGACTTGGTGACATGAGTAGCAAGTGAAGCTTGGAAAGTCATTAGTGGTTTCTCCTTAGGATAAAGAGGTAATATTACCTTAATGACACACAGTAATTAGAGGGAAAGTTCACCAAGTGCTAAGCAAAGTGAACTTCTCAATACACAAGAGCAAGTTGCCAGTAAAAGTGAATTGAATTGAAAAGTAAAAGAATTGAATCTCCTCTTTGCACTTGAATCCTTGACAAGTATTATGCCTTCACAGGCTGTTGCCACCATGTTAATTATGGAGCAAACAGATATCTTTGGTAAGGTCAGAGTTAGCCACAAAGAAGAGTAATACAAAGTCTTGTTTAAGTAAATGTAAGAGGCCCTAAGTATCCAGAGGCATGGCTTTTGCTTTCTATTCCAAGTCTCTGGGTTGTTCTCATTCCTAAAAGCTTTTTGAACTTTTGTTCTTGCTCTCACAAGTGGGTTTTCTTAGGGTATTGCTACAAATATTGCACTTTGGTGTCTTTGGGTCCTCTTTTCACATTTTGTCTATTATTATTTGGCCTCCCCACTATTTTTCTGTGACAGACAGCTCCCTCAGAGAAGTTATGTCCCATTACACTTTCTTTGCAGTGGTGGCCAGCTGAATATTTTGACTCCGAACTGGTTAGTGCATGGACTGTTCATGGGACTCAGTTTGTTTGTTTGTTCTCCAGTCCATGCAACTTCCACATAGGCTTAACCTAAAAGAGAGGTAGTTGACCTCAGTTTTAGAATAGAATGCTCAATCCTTAGGAGAGCAATGTGGGCAGAATTATTTGAGCTCAGCCCCGGGTCATATCTGCTGTCCTTTCCCCTCTTCTTTTACCTGAAGTTACACAGAGCCCCATGGTCACTACGGGCAGAGACTGGGGTTTGACTGTGTAGCTAGGGGCTAGTGCAAGTGTATTCCATGCCAGCTCTAAATCCTCCCAGGAATTAATAGATGTTTTTTAAGGGAGGGGGCCTAACACTGCCAACAGTTATGTCTAATCCCTGCTACAGGGAGGTCATAAGGGTTTGGAGAGTTTTGTTTGCCTTGCCCCTATGTGTAACTAGTATGTATAAGCTGTGTATGCACCACACAAAACGAACTCAAATTATAGTGACTTGTTTGATGTGCAACAGGATGATGGAGTGCTGTATTCTGCCAAGAAAATCAGGTACAAAGGCATATGTTGTGCTCATGCTATATATCACAATATTTTACCCATCTCATTGGCTGCTATGTTCCTCAATTTCTTTATGCCGTTTAACTAGCAACATGTTGTAACCATTTACCAGCCCTATATGACTGAGAAATCCTGCCAGGCACAGCCTCCTCTAAAAGAGTTAGTAAAGCTTGTCAGGTAGCTCAAAAAGAGAAGACAAGCTTTTCTCCCCCAGAATGTCAGCCTCATCAAGGCAGGCAGGATGCACCATCCCCAGCAAAACAGCACTGATGACAGTCTGGCTTGCTGTGCTGGCATCACCTACAAACACCTTGCCCTCTCACCACTATGACCACATTTCCCAGCAATGCTCTTTCAACAGCATCCCTTGCCTGCCACCACATTTAGAAAACTTCTGCTCTATTCCCATGTTCTTCACCCCCTCTGTAAGAACAAGCAGGTACAAGTTTCAGGGCACCGTGATCAGAAACTGCTGCCTGTACCAGCTCACTCAGTGCTTATCCTATTTTACCTTCGAAAATAGGTCTGAAAAACAGAGGAAGAATCACTCTCATTCTTTAAAATGTGGAGCCAAAAGATGTTTTCATTGCAATTACAAGGTGAAAAACAGTGGTTGTTAGAGAATGCACCTCAAAATGTGGCAAAAGCCAATCTGGAAAAAGGATATACTATGGGAATACAAGTATCTCTGGAGTGAATGTAGGGAGTGGGAGGAATTCTCTCTAGTTTCCTAGTTGAAGCAGCTCCTTTGTACAAGTAATATTAAAAGATTAACTGAGAAGGAGTGTAGGAGTGAACAAGGAATATTACAAGAGACAGAAAACTTGATTGCCAGTCCCTGATCTTGAATGTTCTTACACAGTCTTATACTTTACCTACACCCAGCATTGGATAAGAGGCACAAGCAAACCTTGGGACCTTGGGATTTAGTCTGTTCAAAAGCAAGCTGCACCCATGGGCTCAGCAAACCATGCTCAGTCCCATTCCTTATGTTCTGCTGAGAAGGCATTCCACACAGAAAAGTACCCTCAGCAAACTGGATGGGAGAGGCAGGGAAGCAAAGCAGCCATACCTCACTGAGGTAAAATGGATTTGGGTAGAAGGGGGAATTGGCTGGTATGCCTCATGATAGGTCAACCTTCAAACCACCCAGTTGTTGTACAAAAACTGAAAAGCACCACCTCCTTTTTAGGGATTATAAGGTTTTGGGGGCCAACATCAGCCCTGAGATTGCCTGCCAGACCAAAACATCTGCTGCAGATGAGAGAAAGTGTACATATTTAAGGAACCAGTAGGGCCTATGCATAAGAGAGGTGATAAAATGCTTTTGAAAATGCATAAATAAACTGAAACTTCTGAAAATTAAAATCTTCTGAAACGCTTAGCCTGAAAAACAAGTGAACGTCCATTTTTAAGTGGCTGAATTAGCAACAATTTAATTTAATTTTATAGCAAATGTTACAGAACTGTCAAGTAATGTTTCTGCCTATACTGGGAGTGCCACTGTCACTTACCTGAGTTGCATTATGAAATGTTTTGAAGAACTTCAAGGGTCCTTCAGCTTACTGAAATGAACTCATTGCAAAAATTGAGTTAAATGCCTTTGGAGTGAGCACCTTTGGATATCTGGGTGTTATTTGTAAAATCTATTATTTCACTGTGCATAAATCTCTATAAATAAGTCAGCCGTTATTTCATCCCAGGACTCCAATTTCTACTCCTGCTTTTGCTCCTCTCACAAGAGCTTACCATAATCCTCTTAATAACTATGTGCTCTGTTTACAATACTTTGAGCAATATCAACCCTAAGCCACTTTTTTTTCAGTTGTTTAATGAAGATTAGATTAATTTCATTAGCATCCAAGGAAGGCTCTTTTCTGGTGTTCAGTTGTAGTTCTGCTGGGATTTTTTAAAAAGTCTAATGGAAGTGGTCATCCAAATACCAGTGAATTTCCATGAGAACAGGTCACGTAGCAGAGGCCACTGAAGAATCCTAGCTTTAATCATATTGCATTACTCAGGTTAGCTCCTGAAATATATTTTGCACATCTGCACACTCACTTGCTGCTGAGTCATACTACCAAAAAAAAAATTTGACAAATAAAAAGAGACATGCAACTGATTTTAAAAAAGGGGGGGAAAGTCAAGCTTCATATGGTGTCATGTATGGGCTGAGGGTGACATGTTATGTTAGCAAAAAGGGATTTAGTCAGGGCAGTGCCTGCCTTGTTAGTGCTGCTCTAAGATCTCAAAAGCAGTTTTTCACCTTTCATCTCATCCCTTTTGCTCTCTTTATACCACTCTAAACCTTCACACTGAACCAGATCCTTAGGATCCAGCCAGTGGGAAACTTCACCTCTCCAAGGATTTCTCAACAATGAATATGTTTTGTCTGCATCCACTAACTGTTTAAAACTGGCAGAAATTCTTTACACATGGAAGACTATAATAATTTCTGTCCCCTACAGAGCTTGCAGAGACCTCAGCATCAAAGAAGCCAGACTTAGAGAACACATTAAATAGCATATTTAGCAAAAACGTGCACCTGACACAGATCTTGGGCTAAATACCTGGCAAGGTGTTTCCCAACCCCGTGATTCCACAATTTGTTGGGAAGGAGTGGTTCCTTTAAAGGATTTAAAGGATTCTTGGTCCCACTGGCTATTGTTCCTCTTTTCACAGGTGATTATTAACACTATTCTTGACCTCCTGTCTTCCCTGTGGAGACTCAGCTCAGGAAGTCACTGATGTTTCCCCATGCTGAGAAGGTGGGAGGAGCTGCACTTTCCCAAAGCACTGTTGGCAGGGAGGACAGAGAAAGACCTAGAGTGCTCTGACTTCCTTTAATCATTGAACACAAACGACCTAAAAATGACCCTAAAGGTAATCCACCTCCAAAATAAGAAAATTAAAAACGAGGCAAGCAGGGAGAAGGGAGAATTATGAAGACGTCCCTTTGATAAACTCTGCCCCTTTACAAAGGCTGGAGGGCAGAATTTGAAGATACAAGTGGTGATGGTAAAGGTGGCAGCTTTCCAATATCAATGTTGTCAGTTTATCCTGAAAAGTTAACCTTTTTAAACCAGCACCGAATCTTTTCTTTTCTGTATAACAGCATTTTGCCTTTTTGTGGAAACAGTTCTCTAATAGGCTTTCTTGTGGCCATTTATTACACATCGGGCACTGGGTTTGGTTTCTAATAGTTCCTTTTCATCTAGCTGCCTACTGCTGACTGTGGAAAGTGTAGGTTTGGCTCCACTGATGGCTCTCTGTAATGGCTGTGATTACACCCTCTGCATCTTCTTCACAGTGCCAGCCTTTCAATTGAAAGCACATTATGCCTGGATAAAACTCAAAGAGCAGCTTAATATCAGGGTTCTCTGGAGCTATAATAACTGGTTCAAGATCGAACAGATAAAACCACATCAATATTTCTGTATGGTCCATGACGTAAAACACAACAATCCTGCACATGTCTATCCATGAGTTAAAGCTGTATTTCACCATCACTCTGGGGGAAGAGAGGTGAAAATAAACCAATGCCATCAGAAGATCCAGAGAAGAGTGTGTAAACAGCATCCTATCACCTGCTGCATGCATCAGCAGCATAGTCCCTTCATCTCAGACCCCTTTGCAAGTAACCATTCTTATGCAGATATCCCTTTAAACTTGAGAAAATGTATTTCTCCAGGATATTTCACTATCACTGAACCCAGTTATCTCTAGGAAATCGACTGAAATGTTGCTGTAACTACAAACAGAATGATGCTTTCAAAGGGGGAGGGGGGGAGGACCTGGGAAGAGGCTGGGCCTGAAACAGAACTGTTTGTGCATTTTTAAACTATAAAAATTTACTATTCAGTTCTGTGTTCCTGAAACTTAAAGCAGGTCCAGAACCCAAAACAGAAAAGAAAATAAAAAGGGAGTCTTTCATTCCCTATTGATTCTTTAGAGTTTACATTTTTAATTTTTTCTGTGCACAGGTAACAATTTAAAAACAAATTTTTTAACTGAAGTTCAGTTCTGCTGCATTTTACTGATTCTTGAAAATGGGAAGCAGCTTTTAAAAAACCACCAAATTTCTCAAGGATTTGACATGAAGGGAGAAAGAATGGGGGCGGAACTGTTATCAATAATTGTATTCAAACTCTGCTTCAGAACCAGAACGGGTCAGTAAATACACTTACTCCAAAACTCAATTAGTTTAGACAGGCTGTAGTGGTGTTTATGTGAAAAGCTAAGAAAATGCTGCATTCAATGTTCACAAAGTATTGGACTGTGGCCCCTTTTTGTCACAGCAGTCTTTAGGACCATGCTGTCCACAGGACCAGACTGATACAGATTGTGCCCTTTCAGCATGCAATGTGGTTGAGCAGGGGTGGGCCTCTGTGGAGTAATTATTCTTGAGGACCTGATGTTCTCAAGGAGCACTTTTCAGAGTGGGATTTTTGGGGGCGGTCACTTCAGGCTCTCAGTTCTCTGCCTATTTGTGATTAGAGACCTCTAGGTGCACATCTGGAGCAGATCTTTCAGTTTAGTTTCATTTGAAAGGAAATCAGTTCATTTACTCTGAGACTGCTTCATGATGCGAAACAAAGTGCAAGTGGAGGCAACTGGGATATTTATCCCAGTAACACACTACTGCTCCAAATTCAAATGGGAATGCAGTGCACCCTCAACCTCCAAGAAGAATCTACTGTCTGAAAGGCTCGATGTTGTGAAGTGCTGAAGTGGTATGTAGGACACTGGACTTCATTTAAATATCCAGTTTATAGGTTCATTAAAATATCTCTGTTCTTAGCCTTCCACTGTAGAACAACTCATTAAAACATATTCTTTAAAACAAAAAAAGTGTGTTTTACTGTGCAGACCAAATCCTGACATTTATGCATTAAAGCTGCATGTGCCATATAGGTACCTTTCGAGATACTGTCTATTTTATATGAAAAAGTTTCCACTTGTCTCCAAACAATTATCTTCCCATTTCAATACAAAGTTTAACTCTACTTATATCTTTACAAGGCTCTACCTGCACTGAAATAACTGCCAGTGTGTGGAACCACATAGGGGTACTGTGATTGTTCAGTAGAGTCAAAGTCATCCACTTGTTTTTCCATCTCCCACCAGCAAAGACCTGGATCTGACAACAGCCAAAGAAACCACACAAGTTCTCTTCCTCCTAGGCTGCTCTGTTCCCTGGAGTTTGCTAGCTCACTGAGACAGGCACTTAGTGAAACTGCCATCAGAGAGATCAGGAGTGACAGGCACAAATTTCCAAGGATCCCTAAAAATCTCATGTCACTTTTAAGCAAAACTGGCTTAGAATTTTAAATTTTTTTCAAGGGGCTCTGGCAATCTTACTGAAGAAGCTGATATGAATTACCCAGCTGAAGCCTGGGATTAAAGTGTAAGTGAAAGTGCTCCCACGAAAAACACACTGGTGTTATGTGTCTAGTTCCCAGAACTCTGATGCCTCCCTTTGCGTCCACCATCAGCAATGCAATCATTCAAATAAGCTGAAATCAATCATATAATGAGCCCCACCATATGATACTTATCTTTGAGGGGAATGAATAAATCATTGTGTCTTTGACAGGGTATTTATGGCATGAATTGACCTAGGAAGTGGAATGGCAACACTTTGATAGTTATGGCTGTGATAGCGACAATTTAGGAAAGAATGCATCTTTCTACTTTGACCAGTTCGAATCCTGGCACCTGTTGAAACTAGAACCGTGGAGGGCAAAAATTTTGCTGCTAATAGGAATATTGGAAACAAAATGGTGAGCTGTCAGAGGAAAATGTAGAGGAGGCTTGATGCATAATGCCCCTGCCAGGAGGAAACCTACCTGGGAGCAACAGGAAACTGATAAGCTTCTTTCTCTTCCATGACCGCAAAGCTCGCAGGTGTGAACTGAGAGCAATCACTGGGATTCACCTTTCAGCACTAAGCCACACTTTGCAGCAAGGAGTGCTCTCAAACTGGTCACATTCCTCCTTTGGACATCTCTCCATTTCTCACTGCTCTCTGTCCATACTCGGCAGGCTTCTCATTTATAATTAATATTTTCATAAATAATGCAGTCAGAAAAGCACAGATTTGCAGTAAATGCCCAAGTCTGTCTTTCCTGGACAGTATCAAGTAGTCTACTTTCACATGACTGTTATGAAGGGTTAGAATCAAGCTTTATTCTCTGAGAATAAACTAAAACTGAATGTGAAAGTGGCTCCCTTTAGCTTGGTATTTTTGTATCTGCCACCTGCAAGCTTTGTGTCCTGAATAATATCATACTGAAGACATCAAATGATGGGTGACATCAGCCTGTCAATCTTTATTCTTGTTGTAGTGATTTTTAGTGCTAAACCCATTATTTTTAAGAGAGAACTGTAGGTGTGAACAAATCATTATATTAGATTTTCAGGGGTTTTGGAAATTGTAGTCAGTATTTGTGAGGCACAGACACTAGTTTTAAGAAGACCTATTATAAACAAGTTTATATCATAACTACTAGAGTATATGCACAAAATCTTATGTATTCTTTATATAAATAGAATTAAAATAAGTGTATTATCAAATTATAAGCTGAGGCATAGAATTAGACATTAATATAGGGCATCTGTGTTCTAGAACTGGATTCAAAGTTGCCTTCAGAACCATCAGATGAAATTCCCTTTTCTCACAGTTGATTGCATTGCAGATCTTATTGCATGAACAGATCACTGTCTCTATCTGCAAAGTGACTGGGATTTTTTGCCCAGACAGCCTTTTGGAAGTTCCCAAGTCCTTTGAGTCTGATATTTCCAAGTGTTTTCTAATTTCTAGCCTAAACATATTCCTACCTAGTTTATTCCCTTTTATTATGTCAATATTATTCTTTAGTTAAATATTTTCCCTCTACTCTGATGCTTATTCTCTTGACATATCTGTAGAGCACAATAATTCCCTCTCTTGACCTTTGTCTTCTTTGGCTAAACAAACAAAGTTCTTTTTTTCCTCTTGCAAAGTAGTCTATCCTTTCCTGATTACTGTAGAAAACCTCTGTATCTGCTAAGACTTGAACTCAGGTCATTAAACATAACTTCTTTATCACAGGAGTATCTTGTTAAATTACTTTCATCATTTCCATCTCTACTGGAAACCTATAACCTTATAGATAGAATAATATTTGTCTTTTTTTTTTCTTAGTTGCAGCATAAAGGTGACTTAAAAGTTTTCCATATACCCTCCCTTCTATACAAGGCTCCCTTGTAGCTTAATAGACATCACCTCTGCTTCTAACAGGTCTGGCTCCTTGTTATATAGCTAAGAAAATCTGGTTATTTGTATGCATTGTGCACATGGTCTTCCAGCGTTCCAGTTAAACTTCATCCCGTCCCTCGGAATTAATCTGATTTATGCTGTAACCTAAGCTTTCTCCCTGACATTGGTTTTCTGTCAGCAAATATGGTAACTCGCTCCCACTTCTTGTGATTGTCCATCAAAAAAAATACTGAACACATTATTGTTAGCTCTATCCTGAAGAATTCTGCCCATAATTTCTCTTCAGCCTCATACTTCTGAGTGGGTGAGAGTCAACACATTCTCTTGGGTAGAAAATCTATTGTGCTAGGCACCGTCTCCTTCTGAATTTTGTCTCCTTTTCCATTATTTACAAGTCTTTCTTGAAAGACTTTCCTGAAAGCTGCAATGACAGTTGAAGCTATTCTTCAAAGAGTATCTGCATGGTCTTCTCTTGAGCCACCCCTCAAGCAGTCTTTACCATGTCCACTGCTCTTACTTCTGTAACTAACTTAGGAAAACATCGCCTCAGTTCTCATTACTCCTTAATTTAATGCCAGTGCCAGTGCTTAGCTTCCTAACTGCTTGAATTGATATTTTTGATGTTCAGAACCTACCTAAGCAGCTGATAAATGCATAGAGAGGCACTGTGACTAATCTGCTGGTAGCAGCTCATGCCTTCAGTCATGTGAGTTTCCTCCTGCTCAAACTGCATGCTCATCTTGTGTTGACAAATGAACCAGTGGGACCCTTTGAGTTCCTGGACTAAACTGGCTATCCAGGTGAATCTCTTCCATTTGTATCCCTTTGCAGACCTGTCAGATACTTACAAGTGTTGTAAACTTCTGATTTTGAAATAGTGCTGACTTCAGCTCCTTTCTAATATGATTCATAATCTAGGATAATAGACCGTTAGGAAATATAGGACATTGCTTCAAGTTTGTTTTAATCTTTCTCTTTTTTCTTTTTTTTTTCTTTTCTTTTCTGATTCAACTGTGCACACCGCATCTTGGTGTCTTAAATGTTTCAAAGCTCAGGCTTCCACAGATGTGCAGAAAATATGGAATTATCATTCCTGTGAATTACTTTATTCTTTTTCATCCTTTCTTTTGCATGTTTCTTAATGACCTCCTCTCATTGCACAAATGGACACCCTCTATATCCACTCTAAGATGTGAAGAAGATAGTATGGCCTCCCATTATGGAAATAATTTTGAACATTATAGCAGTGGACCCTTGCACAATGGATAAACCATGTAATAATATCCTCAATCATCGAAGAAGGCACTGTCTTATTTTCAGAGACTACATCTGCACGTCAGTAGTCTCAGAGGATACACATGGACAGTCTATATCAAACATGTTCAGTCTTCTTGGCATATTCTTTATTCAGGCATTTCTTATCTTGGGCTGCTGAACAAGGACAGCATTGCCAGCTCTCCTGCCTTCCTTAGAAGAAGGTACATTGTGATCAAATGTACCATCAATTAGATGGAGCCTGCTGCTTTAATATCCTGCTGTGAGTGCCAAACTATAGAAACTACTGTTTATAACTGGTGGGGAAATTATGAATTACAGGAGATCTTGTGTTCCCTGGGTTTCATACAAGCACTCTTCTGTTGTTCATTGGAATTAATACTTTTCCTTGTACATCAGCAACATGAGATCTGAGATCATGAGAACATTTTTCTGGTGCAGTATTTCTGGGAGTGTATTGCAGTTGACTCCACAGTTTACCTGGATTCAAACTGGTGTTTGACATAAGAGAATATCCGAAAATTTGAAGCCGTCTAAGTGTTCTGTCCTCAGAATCTAATTTAACATATTTTTCTTCCACTAATGCTCTCAATTTATTGTTAAAAAAGACCCAAAAGAAAGCAAACAAGCAGATCTAGTGTTTAAAACACTATTCTTATTGAGCATGTCTGTCTTACTTTTTGCCTTCTTTCCTCCTGTGATGATAAAACTACTACACATTCTTTTTTTGTTTCATCTTTCATATCCACTTCTATATGCAGAAATCATCCCTGATTCCTAGCTTGTACAAGGATTTAAATCTGTAATTTCCAGTGGTTGAAGCACTTCCATTCTTATAAGCATGCTTTCTCCTTTGCTGAAAAAGGTCTAATGGATGAGGCAACCAAATGATCACTCAGACCACAACCCCAGAATGGTGATAACCATACCAAGACCTCCTTCCCCTCCTCCCTTTTAATGCTGCACCCACTCATGCTTTGCATGGCAATGTCAGCCTTATGCAAGTTACTGTTAATCAGCCATACCTGGTCAGAGGTATCTCTTCATCTGTTCGTGGGTAGCCACCTTTGCTTTCTATATCCACCACTGGTTAAGTTAAGCACCTCTGCTTTCTCTAGTCTCTATCTTGCTCCCTCTTTAGCTACCTGAGCCACTTGCATCTCCAGTATAGGCTATGTTACGTGGCAGGCTTCATTATTACACTACAGTAAAGATTTAAAATGATGAAAAAACAGAGCTTTGTGTCATTGTCAAAGGAAAGGCACTGAGGGACAGCCATGCTTCCCATGGACTTAGAACTCCACTTCTGGATTCAAAGGACAGCTGTTTACTGATGCTGCCTGTTCTGGAGCTGCAGTGTGGTCTTTTACTTAGAATATAGTTGAGGCTCCATCAGAAAGGCTCCATCCAACTGCCCCAGGCTCACTGGCCACAATAAAGAAAAAGGAGACTTGGCCTGTTGGACGACTCTCTTGTGCTGTCAGCAAGCTTAGCAACCACTTTTTGGCCCTTTTGATCCTAACATAAAAAAGGGCACCATGAGCCTGTGGTGAGAAGGATTAAAGCACTGGCCTTCTCACTGGGGTCATTTGCTTCCATGCAGAGAAGGTGTCAAATGCTCACAGGTCACAATACAGCATTTTATACCCAAGAGACTTCAGAAAACAATTAAAATTCAAGCCCTACAGTCTCCAATCAGTCCTTGTTTGACTCCAGTTCTATGCCAGAGTAATTTCACTAAAATCAGGTGAATTACTTCAGTATTATGCTGCATGAGCAAGTCCATCACTTTAAATGGAATTATGCTGGCATAGAAGTGGTGTAACGTGGGTGACATGAATCAGGCCTCGTGTTTGCAGCAGCCTTGAATACACCAGTATTGAGAGGACCTTTGGAGCTGGGCCCAAAGCACTCACAAAGGGAGCTCCTGCTGTTATTCCAACCCATAGGCAGTTCCCTGAACAAAGACCAATTATCTGAGCTTTGTGTGAAGGGGGTAGGGGACATGCACCAATATTCATAAATTAGGCAAGGCTGGTGTTTACTAAAGTGGAGCGCCTTCATTCCAATTAAAATCTGTCTCCATTCCTTCTGTGAATTCTTAATTTCCTTTCCATGTGATATTTGTCGGTTTTCATTTGTATATTATGACGTACTTTAAAGATGAAATGAAATATCATTGTCCATTTACAGATGGGGAAACCAAGGCATAAAAAAGTAAAATTACTTACCCAAGAGAATAGCTCCAAGGTCATTTGCTACCTAAGGTAAGGTTCTGCCCACATGCTGCCTCCTATTAACAATTCTGCTCACTTCTTCAAGTGGTATACAATAAAAAGAATGGAAATCAGACTTTTTCAAAGGCTTTCTTGCACCACACCTTAAAAAGAGCTGTTGCATTTTTCTATTTTCATTAAAAAACCTAAAAGAGTAAATAGCCATGATATTACCAAGGCTTTAATAAAGCTTTAAACTTATATGTTTGACTTTAAAGGATTCACACAGAATATTATAAAGCATTTAAAATAATTTATTTTATATGAAAAGGCCAATTAAAAAGGAGAAAACTTCAGAAGGAATTTTGATAATATCATTATATACAGTATAATAACAAGATCATTATAAGTTGTAAATATCATGTCATTACCCATTGTAAGTATCTGATTACATTCACTTACATTAACTTTGTAATTAGATGTAATTTCACATTTATCAAGTAAAATCATTTTTAACATGCATGGTAGTACAGCTCCATCTTTCTGTGTGTCTCTGGCCTGATCCCTAATGACAGGAGGATGGAGAAGTTCTGAGTGAATGGTCCTTCCTCAGGATTGCGACAGAAACACGTTACCACTTGTGAGGAAAAACAAAAAATATTTTTTTTACCAGAAGGATAAGGATCTTTAGAATTAACTCAGAGAAAACAGAGGTAAATGATCCTGTGAAACGAGGAAGAAACCTCATAAATTATAGTGGAGCAAATATGCCATTTTAACACAAGACTAACCCTACATTACATCATCTAGTGAAATGACGGATTTTATTTATGAATGTATTATTTAGCGAATGTAAAACTCTGTTTAAAGGGATAGCGTCAGCTTTCAGCTACACTCCCAAATTTTCTTGATTCTTTGTCTTTTCTGACAAACTTTTCATGACTGCTTTTCTGCTTTCCTGAAGGTACCTCATCACCATATCAAAAGCATCACAGCTAGAGCAGTGCCACTGCAGGTGCAGAGATTAAAAATAGCTGTACTGGATCAGCCTAAGGGACCCTCAGTCCCAGGACTCTGCTTCCAACAGTGACTGTTTTCCTCAAGCTCTTACCCTTCTCCCTCTCAGAGACCGAACAAGTCCCCACAACCATCCTATCACTTCTTCCTGGCCTTTCACACCATCAGCAGTAGGAAGTTTGGGAAGGACCAGTTTCTGTTCCCTTTTCTTACTGTGTCTGCAGAGAGGGTAACATCCATTTCTACCTCAGATATGTTCAGGGAGCAGTGGGAACTGTCAAGCCTCTTTCTAGTTTCCCAGTTGCACACTTTTGAGCCTGTGATCTTCTATTTTCTCATCTGTCAATCCCACTGTTTTCTCCTTATTTTCCCTTTCCTGCAGCCCTTTCTTTCTAAGGCCAGGGGAACTTAGATAGAGTTCATGTTCTCATACCTCTCAGGAATCACAGGCTCAGAGATAGCTTAAGGAGAAGAGGTATTCTCAAATGCAGCTCCTCATGACAAATTATCCTTTTGCAATCTTATCTGATCATTAAAGCCAAGGACTTTTTGCATAGCTAAATCTTCTGTGCATTCCACTCTTTTGCTCTACTAGCTAATTATACAATGAATTTCTTCCTTGCTTACTTTGAACTTATTCCCTGACCTTCTGTTTGTTTCCACCTAGCTTGTGTATAAAAAGAAATAGAGAATAACAATTTTCTATTTAGCTTCTTTAATTCACTCAGTGTCTATAAACCTCTTGAATCATCTCTTTCTCAGGCAAAAGAGCTCTAGTCTATTTAACCTCTCCTTGTACAAAGCCATGTTCCCATCATCCTTGTCCACCTTCTCTCTCCTATTCCTACAAGATCCTTTGGGAAAGCAGTTCTTCACTACTCATACATTGCAGCAAGGCAGTTCTGCCTGTTGTTTTGGCTTCCTTATTCACTTGTCTAACCTCCTGAGATCTGCCTTTCAAGGAAAGGCCTGGAGTTTGAAGTCCTTAGTCCTGAAATCTCCTGGATCAGTTATACAGTTCAGTCTTGGCCATGCCAGGCATGGCTGATCAGGTGTAAACACTTTGGAAATATCAGTTTCAGTGAAAATCCAGTCACTTTCTCCCTCTTGTGTGAAACTGCAAGAGTCTGAAGCAACCCAGATGTGCCACCTCTGCACACAGCACTTTCCCCCTTTACCTGGGCAATTTAAGAAAACAGATACTAAACACAGACACAGACCAAACCCTTTATAACAGTGAGATGATTTCTAGAAAAATCCCAACAAAAAGGTTTACCTTTGAAGCCAACACCTTGCAACAATATTTAATAGTGGAAAAGTAAGTGGCAAATTTATTTTAAACTTCAAATAATAATTTCCCTTTAGTTAAAGAAATTTCTTCACATGACACACCTGGGAATTTGACATGTGTTGCCCATCTTTCAAAGTCAGAATGGGAGGTGATTCAGGCAGTCTTGATGGAGACCTGGAGAGAGCCTGACATCATCATATCTTAATTGTCAACTAATGGTGCCTTTCCCTCTACCTATGTGCCTCTCTGTCCATTATTATCCATGGATCTGTAACCAGTAGTGCTACCTTGGTATAGCAGTTTTCAAATCTCACTCCAGCTAAAGAATACTGGGGATGATGTAGGCTGAATTTTCTTATATTACAGAAAATAAATTCACTTTATAGGACTCCCGTCCAAAGCAATTACATGGATCTTTAAACTTATACATCTGAATTGTCTCAACAAAGTAGGTAAAACAATAAAAAAACATAAAGTAAAGTACCTACTTAAGTGGTTTGGTAGTGCAAGTGTACAGCCTGTGTAGGCTGATGATAGCAGCTAATGTGTCTATTTGCAAGAAATTTGCCAACACATTGGGCTAGAAGCCTTTTCATTCTTTTGTCAAATGAAATTGAAATGTGCTGATTGTTCAAATGAATCACTTCCCTCTCCTTGTTTTGGATTACACATTCTTTTTTTTTTTTTCACCTCACATCTTCCTTGCTCTTGAAGGCAAAGCTAACGTCATAGACAGAACTAGCCCAAGATTTCCCTAAGTGATATTTCTGAAGCAGAGCAGGTGCAGATGAAGAAAAAGGATCAGTCAATTTTTAAGAAGTCAGATGGCATTGTGCAGCAAACAGAAGGCAAAGGACTGATTTCAAAGCACAAAATCAGGTCCTTTTATTTATGTAGAATGCACCAATTCAGGGAATTTGAAATGGCTGGTTACAGAAATGTATACATTTGATCATAGTTTAATCCTCCATGGACTGCAATACCTAAATCAGGAGAGCTGTGAACATGGCATACAGGTTGATTCATTTCAGAAGAGTCACCTGGAGTTTCTTACATGAGATATATGGCAGATGTGATTCATATTATCCAGCAAGAAATCTTATAATGAAATTTATTCTTAGCATTGTCTCTGGCTAGGAGGGGTTGGGGGGCAGGGAGAGAAGAGGGATACAAGTAATTTTATCATAAGCATTTTTTACATATTTTGCCCTGAGTTGAGTTTTCTGTCTCCCTGTAAATTTAGCAAATTACGCAGAAACTAAATACCAGGTCTTCATGTTTCTTTTGTAGTATCTGTCCTAAAAGACAAGAAGGCTTACTAAAATTAAAATATCAGTAACAGTAAAAAATTAAGCTTGTAAATTCTTCAAGATCTTATGGAGTGGTTTCACAGAAATGTCATATATTAATTACTGCATGATCAGTAAGATCACACAAAGATCCAAAATGGCTCCAAATTTTCACACAATCCTTTACTCTTCAGTACTAATCAGGCAACACCAATTAAATAACAGTTAAAAATTTGAAGCTTTTTTAAAAATAAAATTACCTATTTTAAAAAATGCCATTTTAGTTCCTCACTGCTCAGCAAAATGTTATGATTGTACGGAAAACCAGCTTAGCTGCATCTATGTGTGTGTGTGTGAATATATGGGGATAAACTTCTAATTAACTCCTCAAGGCATAATTACTCTCAGAAAATAGAGTGATAAGCAGACCATGATAGCTACATGTCCTAAAACACTTCTGCAATTGGAAAAACTGTAAATTTAACCTAATAGCCATAAGATTCATTTCTACAAGTCATAGCAAAGTAGAACTTTAAAGCAATGACCAGATATTAGTGAGGAGATCCTATCTCAGTGATGTCAGTGGCAAAGCTACTGCCATGTTCCATGGAGTCAGGACTTCACACAAGATTTAATAACTCGTTCTTTCGAATTATTTATGAATTTTTTTTTAAAGCAAAGTAAGAAAATAAGATAATTGCAGAGTCTTCTGGTCTTTATCTCCTGATGCTAATTTGAAATATTAAAATAATTATGCTCCAAGAAAGCATGTGGTTTCTGCTGACTAATTCCTGTGTTTAAAACAGAGCTGCAGTGTTTAACAGAGGTGTAAGCAGCATAAGTCAGGCCTCTTCACACCACAACCTATCTCTGGAACTATTCATCACAGCATGCACTGGAACTGTGTAACCATCCCAGCCTCCCACATCCCTTGGGCAGCTCCTGAGGGCAGAACTTGCCTTCATCAGCTGCCAGAGAGGCCTTTTCAAACACCAGTTGCTCCACTGTTCCCATCTCCAGCAGCTCCCCTGACTGGTGGATATTTCAACCATGTGTTACCTCTGAAAGAAACTTCCCCAAGACAATGGCATTTTTTCAGTATACCACCATGGGAGGTTGTGCCTGACCCTCTCGGGGATAAGGTGAAGGACTGCTACCTATGGAATTACTGTGAACTCTCTGCCACACATATCTGCAGATTTTATCCACACATTTATTGTCCAATTTATACTTAACATTGCAGTCCTGCCCAGAGCAGATGCAAAGTGCTATTCGTAAGATAATGTCAGAGAAATCTGAGGAGCAGAGAGGGAAAACTGTTTGTTGCATCAAATAACCACAGTGATTACCATTTCACTGTTCAGCAGGCCACATATAACACATACATTTTTAAAAGACAATCTTATGACAAGATCGTGATGACAAAAGGTTACCAAAATATACCACCAATCCAAATGTATTTTTTTTCTCATTCAGTGGGTCCCACCTAAACTGAAAGAAATTATTTTCATTTTCCTTTTTCTTTTCCTTTTGGTAAGCTGAGGATAGCTCCTTTTTATTTTTCACTGTCTGTGAGTTGCTTCTCTTTACCACTTGGTAAGCCCAAGGCACACTTGTGATATTACTGCCACTTTTCTTCTGTATCTCTGCAAAGCCTCTTGTAATATTTCCAGTTCCAGTCTGAGGATGAGCTCTTCAGAGATGAGCAACATGAGATTTAGGCAGATTCCAATCCATCGGTCCCATGAGCTCTTTTGGCAGCCATAATATCTGGCAAAATCAGAGATTATTGCATCCACTGAGAAAACCTACAAAAGCAAGCATTTAGCAGAGAATTCACTTTCTTAACTTCCAAAAAAAGCTGCCAGGTAGTCTTCTACTTCAGTACACTGTTCCAATGTCTCACTGAAGATCTGAATACTGGCAAGCTTAAATACATGAAATACAGTGTGGCCATTCACATACACACTCACGTATTTCTTCACACAGAGACATGAGAACACTTCTACACAGAAATGTTGCTTTTCATTTCATTCTGAGGTGTTTTTTTTAAATAGACCAGTTCAGGCATCAAACCCTTTTGACTATGTAAGCTTTCCAAAGCAGAAATTAAATGTTTTCAGAGAAGATTCATGGCATCAAAACAATATTAATTCAGCGTTCCCTAAGTGCAAGGATGTTTTCTCATGCAGAAATAATGACATCATGGTTGTTAAGAGTTAATCAAAATCTGGATGCGAAAGAAACTACTTAGTGAGGTTTTCCTCTGCCAACCCATTTCTATTCCCATTGCCAGTTTTTAAACTGACTCAGCACCAACAGCTTTTACAGGGGTATCCCATGCCTTCCAATACTGAGGAGTCTCCTTGTATTCTAGCTCTTGGAGTCATAAGATTATCTGAGAATCTCATTTAACCTTATAATGTAAGTAGAAATAAAAGAGAAAAAAATAACATTCTAAAAGAACTATTTTAGCTTGGTAAAGCCACTTTCCTTAAGATTGCTTTAGAGACTTCCAGAGATAAAAGCCTAATTTTAGCTGCAATAAATTTGGATCAGCAGCACATTGTGGAAACTCTCTGTCAGCAAGATATTGCCATAAGTTTGGCACTGCTAGAAGGAATATACCAGACTTTGCCTTACTGGGATGAGATACAGATGTGCAGATATGGAAAACAGCTCTTCTGTTTGCAACAGGAAAACTTTATCATTTTCCCTTGGTTTGGAGTTATTTTCATATATCTGATGTACAGAACAGGCAAAATGGGGGTAAAGGATAGAAAAGAAAAAGCACTTTCTATAAAATTATCTCCCACAATAAACAACAAAGTGTATTTATTTCTATAGCATTTAAATCAGATGTTGATTACCAAGTATTTAAAGGTAGTATTTTATTTTAAAACTCATAGTAGCAAACTGTAATTCTTGCAGACATATCTTGCTCTTTAAAAATAAATAATAATGGCATTTTGTGCTTCAACACTAAAATATTTTTCGCATCTTAGAGACATGTCAACAAGCAAAAGCTGCACTTAAATATTTCAGCTCAATGCCATAACTGGTGCCAGATATATGTCACTGCTTCCAAAAAATGCATGTGTATAGAGAGTTCATAAATATATGTGGCAGGATTTGCTGTGTGCTACCTAAAAGACACATAATACAGTTTTTGCTTTGAAAGGGTAAAAAAAACCCAAATCAATCACCCTAAATTTTGTTTTAACTGAGAAGACAGAGTAAAAATGAGAACCCCTGCAAAAACAATAGGCTTTGCAGGGGAAAAGGAAAAAAATAATCACAGGACATAACCTTCAAATGGAAATTCAGATCTGCAAGTTTTTATGCAATGCCCATTTCCCTTAACTAGATCTCTTGGAGTCTATTTTCCATAGTGAATCCCAGGGACTGCCTAGATAGCTGGTAGACACTTTGTAGAGAACCACAGCTCCATAGGCAGATGGGACTTTTTGCCCTCTACCCCAGATTCTCAGCTCTGTTGAAAGGTGTCCATATAACTGATTATAGAGCAGACACAACTCCACCTCATGATGTACAGAAAAACCTTTTTACATTGCTTTGTCAGCATAACATATTCATGAAATTGATGTCATTTCCTCTCATTTGATGATTGCATTACTCAAGTGGCAGGCAAATGCCACAAGTAAATAACCATTTGTCTATTAAAGGAGGAAAGGATCTAGATTTGTCTATAAAATAAGGCCATTCTGGCATGAATTAAAGGTGGGGAGCAGACCAAACTCCGTCAAGTGACATTTCAGTGACAGTTCTTGGACTGAAAGTAGTCTGCTGCCTAACAATATTTACAAGATCATACTGCAGATGGTGTTGTAGATGACAACCCAGTATGAGTCAACAAGGAAAAGAAAAAAGTGTGGCAAAAAAAAAGTAGAAAATAGCTGCAGGGTAGGATGGATAATGAAAGCAAAATAAACTTCCAGGAATCACCAACATCTTTGGCATCTTTGGAAAACTGGATAGGAGTGTATAGAGCAGGCTGTTACTGAAGCTGGCATTGGTTTGCCTCTGCTGGAATGGCACAATTGTGTACTCACAATTCAAGGAGTGGTTCCTAGAAAAAGGACAAGAACCACTTAAAAGGTGAAACACACATCTTAAGAGTAAGAATCTCTATCTAAAGGGGGCTTTAATGTGCCTTCCTGAACAAGGTGCTACTCCTATGGACTACAAAAGCAGCAGCAACCAAGCTGCAGGCACAGGTTTTGTGTGTAAAAATCGAGAGAAAAGGTCTCCTCTGGCAAATAGTCCAGTTATCTAGTTATCTAATTATCTTCAGCATCTAGGGGAAAAAAAGTCAAAAACTGATGAATACCAGCACAGGTTAATGAGAGAGAAAAGGAAAACATTTTGTTCTTATCCTCCCTATGGGTTTTTTTGGTTTTTTTTAGTTAACAGCACAATTGGATGGTTCCTGTGGGAGCTGCTGCTCCGTCCCCTGAGATGGGCTGTGGGATTTCTGTGGCCAGGCCATGTACATGTGCACACATGTATGGAGGAGAGAGGGAGCTTTCTAGCTGAAGACACTGATGGGTGAGACAGTGAAGGGGGGGGCACATTACAGTCACTTTAGTCTCTTGGCTGGTTGCCAGCAGTACAGAAGTTGAGAAATCATTTGTCACAAGGATAAAAGCCAAATACATTGCTCTGGGTGAGATGTAACCTGACAAACAGTCTCCTGTGACTGATGCATTTGAACTACTAATACACTCTATATAATGACTTTTTTCTGACAGCTAGCAGTCATATTTTTTTGCTTAGTTTTTCTGCTTGTCTATGCTGAGCTTTTTGAGTTCCTATATATCCTATACATCACATGTCTTGGCAAGGAACACAGGGCAGGAGGACAGTTCTCTTTCATGCCACAAGTTCAGGAGGAAACAAGCTACAAAATAATTAGAAAATATTTTTTTAAATTATTATTTCCTAATATCTCTCTTTTTTCCTTTTTTTTTTTTTTTTTTTTTTGCAAAATCCACAGAGTCAGCTGGTCAGCGGGAACTTCATTTATAACTGTCAATTTAACAGTTCATTTATTTTACTGAAGCAGTGAGACTCAACAGGGGTGTGGTAACCATGAGATAATCACACCTCTGGGGTCTTATGAGGCAAGGAGAAACAGCCAATTCCCTCTAATCCCACAGTGGTGTGATTAGTGCTCCTGATAGCTACAGCCAAGGAGGTTATGAGATAAATTGAGCATTTCATGTTCTCGAAAAAGAATTAAATTAAATGTTTAACCAGCCTCCTTCAAGTTCTGCAATTCATCTTGATTATAGATATGTATGTTCATGAACACTGACCCACATACATTTGTCTGCTTTGAAATGTTTGACAGATAACAGAAGTAGCCATTTGGTTTGAGAACTATACTATACACAGAAGCTGTAGCATATTAGCTGCCTGCCTTGTCTACAAGCCCAATAGACAGGGATCCATCATCATGCTATCCTAAAGCTCCTCTGGGTATGCAATCCTTACATGCAGAACTATAAAAAATACAAGGAACACAGTTGCAAAGAAACTGCCTTTTTCCTAATCTTTATTGGTAGCCCTGATAATCAGTCCCATTAAATACTACTCTAATATCTCTGTCTGCTATGGAAGGTCCATTCATCTCTTACTAATGATGGTTTCACTAGAAAACATATAATGGGTATGTGGCAGACAGAAAATAACACCATGGAGGACTAGGGAATGAGAGGCTGCAAAGCAATGCCACAGAAAGGGACCTGGGTGTCCTGGTCATTGGCAAGCTGAACATGAGCCAGCAGAGCCCTGGCAGCCAGGAGAGCCAACCCTGTCCTGGGGACATCAGGCACAGCATGGCCAGCCGGGCAAGGGAGGGATTGTCCTGCTCTGCTCTGGGCTGGGGCAGCCTCACCTCGAGTGCTGGGTGCCACAATATAAAAACGATATTGAATTATTAGAGAGTGTCCAGAGGAGGACAATAAAGATGGTGAAGGCACTTGAGGGGAAGGCGTGTGAGGAGCAGCTGAGGTCCCTTGGTCTGTTCAGCCTGGAGAAGAGGAGGCTGAGGAGAGACCTCACTGCAGTTACAGCTTCGTTGTGAGGGGAAGTGCAGGGGCAGGCACTGATCTCTGCTCTCGGGTGACAGTGACAGGATCTGAGGAAATGGCCTGAAGTTGTATAAGGGAAAGTTTAGGTTGGATATTAGAAAAAGTTTCTTCACCCAAAGGGTGGCTGGGCACTGGAACAGGCTCCCCAGGGAAGTGGTCACAGCACCAAGCCTGGCAGAGTTCAAGAAGTATTTGGACAATGCTCTCAGGCACAGGTGTGACTCTTGGGGATGGCCCTGTGCAGGAGCAGGAGTTGGACTCAACAATCTTTCTGGGTTCTTTCCAGGAACCAATATTTTATATTCTTTCAGCATATTCTGTGATTCTGTGATAGAAAATACAGAATTAATGATCTCATCTATTAGGTCATATTGCTCATTTACATTCTTCAGTGTCATGGTCTGCATTCTAAAATGTTCACTGAAGCACATCAATTTATTGTTAAAGTGAAGTATTTTAAAGAATACTTTTTATGATTGCTCTGAAGACTGAGCCAATATTCCTTTATTGTTGGCACTGGCATATGAAAGAGTGTATGAATGTATGATTGGTTCCTCTTGCTGCTTCTTTTTCTTTCTCCTGAAATCTAGACTGAAGAAATGATGGAACAGCCTTGAGGTCCTCTTCCACTTCTCCACTAGTAGTTATTGCCCTGGGGAGTTGTTGTGGATTTACCTTGGCTGGATGACAGGTTTCCAGCAAGCTGCTACATTACTCCACTTAATCAGCTGGACAGGGGAGAAAATAAAATACAGGGGAAATAAAACACACCCAATAAAAAAGAAAAAATCACAACACAAAACATGAACCCAACAAACAAACAAACAAACAAACAAAAAAACACCAAGCATGTAGGTTGAGATAAAGGCCATTTAAAAACAAAAGACATTTTGAAGGTGACTGGACTGTCTCTGACATTGGGACAGCTCCTGGCATCTCCTCACAGTAGTCATCCCTGTGCCCCCCACTCTAACAATGAAACCTTGCTACATAAACCTAATAAAGAGTCTAATAAAGATATGAGTGCTAGTATCAGCCACGGTACAGGTGGCTGGTACTAACCCATGCTAGAGCTGACAGTCAAACAGCTCAACTGCCTTCCCGGGCAGGTAAGGTGTGGAGACTTGCAATAGGCAGCTCTATCAAAGTGCAGATCCTGCAAAACTTTGAGGATCTTCAAGGTTTTCTATCTGTGTGCAGTGACCTAGGTGTTTCCAGGCAGACAGTATGCATTTCTGACTCAGGCTATGGTGCTGCAGGCATCCTAAGGATAGGGAAATAGATACATATCGGGTTTGCATGGCAAGATTTTGGTAGTGGGTGGGCTACAGGGGTGGCTTCTGTAAAAAGCTGCTAGAACCTTCCTCATGTCCAAAGGAGCCAATTTCAGCCATCTCCAAGTCAGGCCTGGCACTAGTTAAGGCCAAGCCCATCAGCAACAGTGGAAGCATGTCTGGAATAACAAATTTAAGACAAAAAGTTGTTATGCAGCTGCAACTGGAGAGAGAAGTGAGGATACGTGAGAGCAACAATTCTGCACACAAGGCCATTGGAGAAGGAAGGGGAAGGAGGTGTTCCAGGCACTGGAGCAGAGAATTCCTTTTAGTCTGTGGTGAAGACTATGGTGAGGCAGGCTGTGTGCTTACAAGTTCACAGAGGTCCATATTGGAGCAGAGATCCACATGCAGTCGGTGAAGGACCCCACACCAGAGCAGGTGGATGCACAAAGAAGGCCGTAAGCCCATGGGAAGCCCATGCTAGAGCAGGCTCCTGGCAGGACATGTGGACCCATGGAGACAAGAGCCCATGCTGAGCAGGTTTGACGGTAGGAGCTATGACCCCATGGAGGACCTACTCTGGAGCAGTCTGCTCCTGAAGGACTGTACCCCATGGGAAGGGCCCAGGCTGGAACAATTTGTGAAGAACTGCAGTCCATGGGAAGGACTCACATTGAAGAAGTTTGTGGAGGGACCCCACAATGGAGCAGGAGAAGGATGAGGAGGAAGGAGCAGCAGAGACAAGGTGTGATGAACTGACCACAGCCCCCATTCCCCATCCATCCTGCATTGCTGGAGGTAGAAGGTAGAGAACTGTTAGCAAAGTTAAGCCCAGGAAGAAGGCAGATGTGAGAGAAAGGTGTTTTTAGGAGTTTATTTCTCATTATCCTACCCTGATTTGATTAGTTTTAAATTAAATTAACTTCCAAAAATTGAGTCTGTTTTGCCAATGACAGTAACTGGTGGGTGACTCTCCCTCTTGATCCACAAGTCTTTTGTTATATTTTCTTTCTCTATCCAGCTTAGAATAGAGAGGCTTGGGTGGGTACCTGAGATCCAGCCAGGGTCAGCTCTCCACAAGAGATTAAAATTCCTTCAGCAATTTCAGTTTACAAAGTCTGATACACCACCCTTTAAATCTTTTTAGCAAGTGCACTTGAACAGCCCAGGAAAGAGAAAGTGTGATATGTGTACCCTTAGTAATTGAACATTTTGACTAGTTTTTTCCTGTTTTTCCTTTTTCCTTAATAGACCTACTAGTATGAGAGAGAAGAATCAATAATGGCTTACTCCGCACAGTTTTTTTTAACACACACAAAGTGCCACATAGGTTTTTCCCAGGGTCCTGAACCTAGCTCCAGCTACACTCTTGTTTTACAGAACAGCATAAAAATAGAGTTCTACATCAAAAGAAGGCTGTGGTCAGCTGAGACATTTCCTAGTTAACCCTATTTTAGGTGCAAGAGGTCTGTTTTCTCTACTGATGACAGAAGTACAAACTTTGCAATTTCAAAACCAAAAACAACACCAGGAAAAAAAAACAAAAAAAAACAAAAAAAAAAAACCAAACCCAAACACCTAAATATCTGTTTCAGAACTTATTTTAATGTCATTACTCACCAAACAGGAAGCTAGCTATTGTTAAAATTATCTAAAATTAGGGTTGTTAGTTTAAGTGACTGCTAAAAGCCCTCGGTGGCTGCTTTCAATGGTCTCAGAGTGGTTTTCATGGCTGTGAACAAATGGGATGCAGGTATATTGTTTTAGCCATCTCATAATAACTGCAGTCCAGTCCTTGGCCTTCTTGTAAAGGAGATGGTCAGCTCAGAGGATGACATTTCTTAAACCTCAGCAAGAAATATCAAGCACACCATCCTCACTGGCTCTTCAGTGGCCACCTGTGAAGCAGTACTGCAGTTCTAACTCTGACTTTCCTCCTGCTCAGCTCAATGGTGCTGCCACCCCTTCACAGAGCAGAGTCACAACAGAAATGTGAAACAAACAGGAGTCTATGTAAGTCATCTGAAGTGTTACATGAAAATGTACATGCAACATGTGGGTCCTCCTTTAAACAATATTTTGGTGATTATTCAGATACTTCTGGGCTAATCTAAATAGTCAGGCTGAGCCTGACTGGAAGAACATTCACGTACTCTAACAATGATGGAAACACCAGCAGCAGTATATCTGCAAGAGAGAGTGCTTTGGAGCAATGTTGGCATATTTCTATTAAAGGCAGGTTTGGAAGAACCAATGCTTTGATACCTGGGGCACACAGCAAAAAAATTAAAAGACTTTTTAAAAAATTATTCTTCTTTCAAAATGCAAGAGAATTATAACCCTTTTGTCCTAATGATAGGGAAAGGGTTTTAAATTCCTGAGTGCTCCCTCCCTCTAGCCCCAAAATTTTTGTAGCTGCGGCACTGAATGCAGTCCCATTATTTTTAATGATATATCAGGAGTGCACAGAAGAATAGCATACCATATATCAAAAGCTACTCCCTTGGAAATCACTGAGCTCTTCAAGAAGCCACCAACGGGTTAAATGGTGACCTGACCAATTTGCTATGGTTCATTTGGTCTATGCTAATTGTTTTAAATGCTCACTTTGTGCCATATTCTTTACTGTGCTGATGGGAAGTGAGGCATATTTCTTTAGAGCAGGGATTCAAGTATTCATTTATATTTGAGACTTTTTCAGAAAGGTACAGGCACACGTCAGTAGTGCCATGTAAATAGGAATTAAGCTTCATCTTTTATCCAGTTTAAAGAAATACATGAAATAAATATTTTTCAAGTCCTTCTGCTTTGCTTGATTTTTCAGTATCACGTTTTTCTCTATTCTTCTGCAATGCTTAAAATCAGATTGCTTCTTTCCCATTACCAAGCTCTCCTGTCTGCTTGTGTGGTGAGTGGCTTTTTTCTTTTATCCCTCTGGACCCTGACCTGGTAGTCATTATTTAGTCTTTTCATCTTTTTTTTTTTATTAGACTAGTCAGCCTTGATATTAGTCTTCCCAAAGCTACTATCCATTACACTGTCAGGAAAGCAAGCTGCCTTACAGTAGGCCAAGTGTCAACAGAAGGTGAGGCAGAAAATCAGCCACAATCTAAAGCTAATTACCCTGCCTAGAAGTTAATTAAATACTTGTTAGGAGCAGCAGGGTAGATCCTAATTAAACTTGTCTAATAACAGTATGCTGACATACTCTGACACTGGGAATTCCTACAGGGTTTAAATAATTGTACAAAGGGCAATAATACCTGTCACATCATGGTGTGCAGGCAAACCCTGAAGATGCACATTTCTCAGTATTTTCTGTATTAATTTGCCACATATTGTGCACTTCACATGTGTTTAATTTACACATGTTTAAATTTTGGTGCCCTGGATCTTTTTAAATGACTTTGCAGATGCTGTTCAAAGTGTAACCACTGCAAAGGGAGATGGTCATTAGTATTTCATTGTATCATTTAATACACTAAACCTGATAAAATCCTGCTGATTGTGACACCTCTGGGGTTACTTAGATACAGCTGTGGCCCCTTTTTTCAGATTTTAAGACAGTAGTGATTTTACCTGGAAATGAAGAGGAGCAGAGAACACAGCACACCTTGCTAGCCTTCCCACATTCTTAAAGGGCCAAACTCTGACCACCTACAGGCCAGCAATTTTACTCACTGCAATTTACATTCACAAGACTGACAGAGACTTTTGCCTCCACTGATAAGTGTGTCTTAAACCAACATCTCTTTAAGACAGTCAGATCTTCATTTACATTCAAAACAAAAGGAAGGGGAAACCGTTAATAGATGTAACTGCCAGGCAAATTTAAGGGAAGAGGAGAGAAGAGGTGAAAAAGAGGAGAAGGGGCTGATAACATAAACCAATCTCTGTCTTCCGATTATTTCTAGCCTTCTGATGGGCTGGAAATATTTTTGTTTCCAGACAGGAAAACACAATTTTCCATCATTTCAAATAAATGAGGGCTCCCCACAAACCACAGCAGGGCTTTTGTCTAGTTGTTTTTAAGGGAATCTCTGTGCCAGCGGTTTTAATGCTGATTTAAAAGCTGTCGTTTGACCAGGTTCTGTTTTTCAACTGATGAGTTGTCACACTGCCTTGCGTGAGGGTTAATCCCCCATTGTGTTGCCTATGCCACCGCAAAGAAGGACTGCGACAGCAATTGCTGATAAAGCTTGTCTCTTCTGGAAAAGCCCGGAGAGGCTGTGTCGCATGCTGATGGTTGTTTACCACAGCAAAATGCTGAATGTCAGTTTTAGGAGAGCGATGTTTCAAAACTTTTTGCCTTTTCTCCCAGTAAATCAATTTTTCACTGCTCCTTTCCTATCCTTGACTCAAGCACCCTTTTTAATAGGGGGTTAGGGCTCTTGCATGGTAACCAGCAATGGATGCTTGACTGTAGATTTGCTGTTCCCATCATTAGAACCGTACTTGAAATGCCATGTCAGTGAAACTAATGAAATGGAGTGCCATGATGTGAAACTAATCAGACATGATACAACTTTGGGGAGGGGGGGAAATAAGAAACCTGCAAAGATTTAAACCAAGAGTAGTACTCTCATTTTGCACCCTCTCCCTGAACAGCAAGGATTAATGGAAAGATGTAAGAGCTCTGATCTTTTCTGGCAAGACTGTTGTAGAAATAATCAATTAACCTTGGGAGATCAAATTGACAGAGCTTAAGAGTGAAGTTATTTAAAATGCCAGATTATCTAGGCAGATGAATACATTTGTTGCAATACTAAAAGGAAAATGAAAGTCTTTTTCCAAACTTCGTTTTTCTGAACTGATTTAACATTATTTCCCCAGGAGTCAACTCTGCCTTTTTCAGTGTGCACTTTAACACATTAGAACAAAATGAGATTTGATGTACTCTATAAGAGACTAGTGATTTTTCTCTCTTCTTTCAAGGAGTGGGAGGGTTATTATAGAAAATAGCTTATTGTAACCTCACGCTTTTAGCTCTTTAGTTTTGTTTATTTGACAATTTGATTATTTGGGTTCCTGTCCTCTGTGGTGATTTTGCTTGGTTTGCATTCTGGATAAATCATCCGCTGCTTCATCTATGGAATAAGAATTCCTTCCTGCCGTAAAAACACAAAGAATGTAAAATATTTTATAATATCAGTTATTTTTAAGAAATAAAATAATCCCATCAGATGTTCTTTAAATAATCAATTTAACTTAATTTGGTTTGAAGATATAAAAAATTTATTTTATTAATATGCTTTAGGCTGTGTAATTCAGACTAATAACCTCTCTACTATTTTATTGTACTAAGACTGGGACAAGATAACATTAGAGCAGCATCAGGTTGTAACTAGACTCAGTGTTGCATGCTGCAGCTGTGTTCCAGCATATAAGAATATGCCTAATGTAAGCATTCAAGTAAAAACAATGCTGGTATACTTGAAGGTAAGCATGCATTCACACACAGTCCTAAGTCCTTCCTTCAAAGAGAATTTGTGGTCAACTTTATTGATTAAATTGGTGTATAATCTATAATTTCAAGAATAGCACACATTTTACCTCATGAATTTTAAATCAATTGCTTTGTTAAATTGGAAAAGTTGTCTTCATTTCATTCCCTCATTCATACTTTCACGCATTCAATCTCTGTTACTTTTTCCTTCTTCATTTATTTACAGTGCTGTAGGAGTTCATATTAAATAAAGTACTTCAATTTGAGAATACACTAGAGCTTAACCCGATTTTTATTAGCTGACTATATATACTTAACTCCAAATTAGACCAAAAATACAAATACTTTTAAGCCAGTAAGGAAACATTTGCACAAAAAGACATCCAGGCTGAATTGTAAAAGTATAATGTGTAAACCAGTTCAGATTGACCCAATTTATCCAGAAGCACTTTGCTAGCAGCCATACCAGTTTCAGAAACTGCCATTCCCAAAGTTTTGTTTCCCCACTGGCACTAGAGGTGACATAGTGAAATCAAGTAATGTATGTGCACCCTAATCCCAGGTAAACTGATACAGGTTATTTTAGTCAGTGCTAGTTGTGACTTGAGCTAACTTCATTCTCTTTGCCTGAGGCAGGGCAGGAACATCTAGTGAGCTCTTCTCCTGAGCTGCATTTCAGCTGGCAGGCAAGCAGTTGAGAGTGCCGTGATCACTCACTTCAGCTGGCTCCAGAAGAGCATCTCTCCATGCTCTCTTTCTTCCATTCCTTAACTATGTAGCCTTTCCTAAGTTAGTCTTCCTCCAGACCATAATGCTATCAGACTAAGAAGGGAAGTGAGGAGAGGAAGCTCTTTTGGGGACTGAAACAGAAGACAAAAGGAATGGTGAATATATAGAAATAAAAATGTGTGAAGAAGGGGTTAGTTATGAAATAGATGTTTGGGGAACATTTTGGACTCAGAAGAACTGAGAGGAAAGGTCCCTTGGAAGATCTTGAGCTATTACATATGGGCAGAAGGGCTAGAAACTGCCAGAAAAGACATAGCTTTTATGGACAAGGAGTCATTAAAAAGGATGACTACACATTGCAGAAGTCACAAACTATTGGCCAATCCTCATTAAAGATACTCAACACTCAGTCAAATGCTTTCTTAATATGTTTCACAGTGATTGCAGGTCCTTTCTCAAAGTTCAAGACAGTGCATCAAACATGAATGACACTTTTTGAAGTCTTTCAAATAGCAGCACTGTTTTACAACATAGTTTGGACAGGACAATTCATGACAGCATAAAATCAGTGGATGTCTTAAAATTGTAAAAAATCTGCCCTGAAGATGAAAATGGGTTAGTAGCAAAGGACAGTTCTTCCAGAAGATAGAGCTGGAAGACCATTTGAAGATTAGAATTCTCCATACTTGGAAAAAGTATCCTGGAAAAGACTTAAGGGTCATGATGGGTAGCAAGTTGAACAGAAACTCTCAGTCCACTGCTAAAGTAAAGTACTAGTACATACCTTCAATTCATAAAGAAATTAGAGTAGAAAGTAGGACGGCTGGATTGCTTTTTGTATACTCTGCTTGGTTGTCATGTCCTCGATTCAGGAAAAACAAGAACAAATTAGAGGGAATTTAAGGAATTACAAGAATATTTTAAACTTCGAAACATGATTTAGAGTAAGAGAAATTCAACAAGTTTAACTGAAAAAAAGGAAGTTAGGAAGTGATTTGATTCACATTTTGAAAGTATAAACTCAAGGAGATAAAATATGCTAGTGGAGAACTCTTCCAACTACAATACCAGGGTACAAAGTTAAAGGGTGACAAATAGTTTAGGAACGGCATATTTGTCTCCAACAGTAAACATAGCTAGTCCCTCAAACAATCTATAGCTATGGCTGATTCTCTGGTGCTAGATATTTTTACTTAAGACTTGTCACTTTATGAAATATTATCTATCACACCAAATAAAACTTATTCTACAAAACTGACCTCCTGTGCTACACCAGTCATCATAACACCTGACTGCAATAGCTCTTTCTGGCTTTAAAATGTATGATGTTTCTAAGAAATGACTGTAGCAAAGGTAAATTTAATAAATCACATTATAGAAGAAAAAAAATAACCTTTTTTTAAAAAAGTCTTTTATTGCCATCACTTGCTCCTGATTTTTAAAATTCCTTTCTCCACCAACCACAGCCACTTATATTGAAGCACTGTTGCTTAGTAATTGGCACTATTGCACTATTATTTTTTCTTTTCAAACTCCAGCTTTAAGATAATACAACAGAAATAATGATTCTTGTGCCTCTCCTGGATAATCTGTGTTAAACAATCTCCAGTCACTGCCAACAAGGTTACAGAAAGGAAGAGAATTGCTAATGCACTGCACAGTGCATTAGTAGCACAAAGAGTGTTCTGGGGAATTGGTCCACTGGTCCTTACTCAGCAAAACCACTGTCTCATAGCCCACCTTTACAGGAACTCCTGGCCTTCATTATTCTTGACAAATAGCCACTAGAGGCAAGTGCCACAGGGTGTGCCAGAAAGGATAGTAATGACTCAGGGAACTCTGCAAATTTTAAAAGCAAGAAGGTACATCTCTAGCATGTACCACAGCCTTATAGAGGGCATTCCAAGTAGAATATATAGCGAAGTTTGAAGCCCCACAACTTGAAGGAATGAGTTTTTTCTATGCACATAAGGGTGAAAACCAATGTATGTCCAGAAAATACACCCATGATTTGAAAGGGATGCTTGCTGCTTGCTTCCTTTCTTTTCTGTGTGAAGATGAGACAAGGTAGACCATGGAAACCAGTGTTTTCTCTTCAAGACTCTACTCTAAATGCACCACAGCAGACCTTAAACTGTATGCACAGTCTCAGCATAATGAGTGGTACCCTGGCTAAAACCATCAACAGTACATTGCTGCTTCAGTGTATTCACTGATTAATTGCAGTCAAATCTTTAGATGTATTAGGATCAAGCTGGCTTCTGTATCACGGAAGAATTCCTCTGCTGCCTACCTTTCTTCAACTATTACCATCTATTACAGCCTCGGGGAAGTGCAACCTGCCATCACATTTGCCCAGTGCAAGATTAATGGGTTTTGCCCCAGTAGATTCCTTCAGGATTGTATTTAACAATTTAATATTTCTAAAACTGCAAAGTTATTATTTTCCCCAAAGTAAATATAGTTTAAAGAATTATACAATTGGTCTGTTTTCCCATGAAAATAACTTTTAGCATTTTTACCTTTGATTATCTGTTATTGTAACACCAGAGTAGGCAGTGTGCAAGAGAGAAAATTCTCATTCTAGAAAAGACAACTAACATAAAAAGCAAAGGAATCAATGGAAAAAACCTGCAACAGCATAGTGAAACCCATTGATGCAAACATCTATCCTCTGCCCTTAGACACTGAAGGGCAATCTGTACAATCTGTCTAGAAATGACTGCCACTCCAAATATCAGGTCTAGGGACATCTCCCATAAGACCACATTTTTAACTCACTTGTGACTGCATGTAAAACCAGTAGCAGATTTGGCTTTTTTTTTTTAAGACCTGTGTAGGGCCAAACAGAATAGGAATTTAGGACAGAAAATTCCCTCCTGCTAGGCTCTTAAACAATCTGAGTTCTCATGTAAAGAAAGGTAATACTTGTTGCACTTACTCTTACTCATCTACATAAAATACCTGGAAGAAAAGTATCTTGTAAGTGAAAAATGTTACAACTCTCTGTTTAATTTATAGTTATTAATTTGTTTTACTTTTGTATTGTAGGAAGTAAGGAATCAATCTTCTTGTGGAAGAGAGAACTCTGAAAACTTGCTCATGTTAGTTCAGCAGCTGGTAACATTCAGACATTTTGTAAACAAACATAATGTTCTTTCAAGCAAGAATCTATCAAACAGAGCATACGAGGTAGCAATAATATTTACCTGTCAGATTTTTACTACAGGAAATGGGGCTTGGATGACAAGGAAAGAATACAGAAAACTAAAGGATAAGGGAAAGGAATAAAAAAATGGAGAAAAAATAGAGCGGGGGAGAAAATAGACGGTTAAAATAGAAAAATGCTTTGCAAGGATATGAAATGAAAGTTAGGTAACAGCTACTTATTGAATAAAAGCACAAGAATTCACATTCTGTAATAAAGAAAGGATTAACTGAGGCAGCAATAGAAAGGATTAGAACAGAGATGCTTTAATATAAAGTAGTAGTTAAGAAAGAAGGAAAACACCATAAAAAACTTTATAAAACAGTGGGAGACAGAAGGGAATTAGGGGAGAGAGAAGAGATGTAAACAAAACAAAAAAAAAATACTTGAACGGCATATGTCCATTACAAAGGCAGTCCAGTCAAGGATGGAGGACTGGCCAGTAAAAATCCCACAGTTTTCTCCATCTAGTATTCTGTATTACTGGATATCAAAAAATCATAAAGACAGAGTTGAAATGAGGTGAAAAAAATTGATTGAAGTTGGTACACTTAATAGCCTCAAATGCTCTCTATTTATTATGCGTATTTGACCTGAATTCCTAAAATGGGTAGCCTTATGCATTTTTCCTCAAATATCCATCTCCCTTTCAACTTTACTAGCTTTTGCCAAGTCTAACCAAAAGTGTCTCGGAGATATCTAATTTTTCTTGTTTCAAGGAAAAGCAGCCACTATGAAGAGGCAAGAAATCCAAATCAATCCCTATCCACCAATGACAGAAGATTGCAATATATGCACAGATGTTCTCTCTTCAGAAAGCAGTAAATAAACACCGTGAAGTTAATAAGCACAGATGCAGCACAGAATCACCCACATGACATGCTGCCTCTTGTTCAGCTGGTAGCTGGAGACAGAAGAGGGAACTGAGGAAATTGGTGATCTGTAGAAGGCTTATCAGGGACCTTAAAAAATCTGTGACGTTGAGTGGCATTGTAAGAAATGCTGGAGGGAGGTCAAAATACAGTAAAAGTGAGTTACTGGAGAAGAACTGCATGCAGACATGGGGAAGGAGACTCCTTGAGGACATAGGGAGGGGCTAAGGCTACTGGGGGGGAAGTCACAGGACACAGGAAGGAAAAGCAGACTCCTTATAGCATGGTGCTGTAGGAATGTAGGATAGGAATCCATGGGAAGCCAGGCTTTCACCCAGCCACTCCTCCTGAAACTACTTGTTTTCTCTGTATGCATAGCGTCTTCACCTGTGTGCTGATAAAAACTATACAAAATGAAATGCCATTAGATCATTAAATGCTTATTTAGAACAATGTTTGAGGAAATAGTTCATAAAGCACAAATTTACAAAGGAAAAAAGTGGAAGCTGTGTCACTTCTGAGGTGAAAAGACACTTTTCTAAGCTTAGTTATACCGATATAAATCAGAAATAATGTTTGACATGATGCAAGAAGTTTTATAATCACTGGCAAAAGGTAAAACTTGCTTTTTCTGTACAATGATGTCCACATTTTATTATTTTAGCTATGTCAGGAATTCGTTTATAAAGAATAGCTTCCACTCGCACTGTAAAAAAAACATAACCAGAAGGTCATCAACAAGGGAGCTGTGCGAATAATATATCATGAATAATGTATTAAATTATTTCAGTCTTTATCTATTAATGAATTATTTTCAATCATCTTATAATTTTCTTGAATGTATTTGTAATTCAAAAGTAATCCCCACGCAATTTCTCAAAAAAATTATTTCTCTAAATTTTTCTTGGTCTTTTTGTGGATAGAAAGTAGCCGAAATTTGAATTAAATTATTTTGGTTTTAATAGGACATAAAAAGTAACAGTTTTCCTTCTGTTCCCTGACAAACACATTTCTAAGAACCATGTTACCTATACAGCATTAAAATCTTCACCATAAAATGTCTTCCTCTAATATTTTCTCTAAGCATTACATTTCCACCAGTACCCTAATAAGATGTTCAGTGTGCTGGGGCAGTCACTGAAATTCAGCATCTAGAGTCTACTGCCTGTTCTCAGCATAATTTTTTCTTCCTGAAAGAACAACTACTATGGGCTTTCACTTACGTCTTGAAGAATTTAGGCACTAGAAAGTCATAAAAAGAATGTTGTCTTTCAGAACACTTTGAATGGTAGTGATGTAGTAGCTGATCAGACATTTTTTTCTCTGTACCATGTTATAGATAATTCCTTATACCTTGACAGGAATCTTTGGTAGTCCAAAAGAAACAACACAAACTTTTGTTCTTCTTTTCAGAACACCAAATAATACCTTGTTCCACTGACAATTTTTAGATATTGTGAGCTGGTTTCATCTTTACTTCTAATACTTTAAGCTATAACAGTGATGACTACATCAACATTGGAAACCTGCAGTCATGAGTGACTGAAAAAGAGATTACTTTTCGTTTTCATAGCATAGCCACAGAAAAAAAATATATACTGACATGCCAAATAAAAATAACATATTTGTATAGATACTTAGCTCATACTCATTCCTTCTAGTGTGCAGAAATGGGCAGAAGTCCCTTCAACGTGAAGACTCAGCAGCCTTTTCTGAAATATCTAGGGGTGAAGGATTTGGAAAATATTGCCAAGGCTGTCTTATTTTGAAATTCAATTTTTCATCACTGACTGTGATAAGTGCCTGACAAGTCTGTATTACCTGTCCAAATTCTCTGACCTCTAAAGACACACCTGTGTCTTCAGCAATAACTTTTTGGCTCTCGTTTTATGGTGCCCAATTGGCAACTGTTAATCTTTAATAATCGCTCAGTGTCCTAGTTTCAGCTGGGATAGAGTTAATTTTCTTCCTAGTATCTACAGTGCTGTGTTTTGGATTTAGCACAAAAATTATGTTGATAACATGCTGATGTTTTGGCTGTTGCTAAGTAGTTTTCAGCTTCCCGTGCTCTGCCACTGAGAAGCTGCACAAGAAGCCAGGAGGGAGCGTGGCCAGGGCAGCTGACCTTCAACTGGCCAAAGAGATATTCCATACCACAGAATGTCGTGCTCAGTACACAGACTGGGCTTCATTGGCTGGGAGCCACTGATCACTGGTTGAAAACAGGCTGGGCATCAGTCAGTGGGTCATGAGCAATTGTGCATCACTTGTTTGTCTTGAGTTCTATTCCTATCTCTTTTTATCTTTCTTTTCATTACAATTAGTAGTAGTACTAATAGTAGCATATTTTAGTCATTTTGAATTGTAAGCTGTTCTTATCTCAACCTATTTGTTTTATGTTTGTTCCAATTCTCCTTCCCATCCCACTGCAGCGTGGGAGGCAGTAAACAAGAGGCTGCATGGTACTTAGTTGCCAACTGGTGTTAAACCAACACTCAGAAATGTAAATATGTTTGCCTATCTGAGGCACTGAGTAAAAACCATTCAAATTGTGAATTTCCATATGTATGTCATTGCTTCGTGTTTTTAAATGTCATTTAAAGTAGATTTCTAATACGTAAAATGTGTCCATCTGCATCTCTAATCTATTGCAAAAAATTATGTAATTTCTATCAAGCTGACAAGAGAACATACCTTCTGAAGGGTAGTGAGTCTGTTCAGGTCTTCTTCAAGTTCCAAGCTCTTTCCTCTTTTCTTTTGATCACTCACCCCTTGCCCTTTTTTTTTTTTTTTTTTTTTTTTTTTGACAGCCTTTGATTTTTTTCCCACTCCTCCAGCCATATGCAATGCCACTACCTACTCTGCCCGGGGCTCTTCCTAGGACTTGATGCTGTGCAAATGAGTTCATGAAGTGCACTGACAGACTTTGGATCAAGCTCTGACCATGGTATTACAGCTGCAAACTCTTTCTAACAGCTTCAGCTGTTGCTAACCTGATCTTCATGGAGAAAAACCCTAGTGGGAGGACACAAATATCTGTAATCAAGGCTGACATCTAAGCATAGTCACTAAAATATTTTGGGTTTCTTGGCATCAGTTCTGGCAGACAGCAGCTCTCAGTGAAAACACAGTATTTGTTAGGATTTTTTCCTGGAAACATCAAACATACTTTAATCCAAGTACTATTTTCTTGTGAATAGAATCAAAGAATTTAGGAAAGTGCTCAGGGACACAGACTTCGCAGATTCAATTTTAATTAAAGACTGTAAATACTCATAAAGAGAGGCTTGCACTCAGCTTTAGAGATCAAGCTGAGTAATCCTCATCGGGAGCCTTCTTGTATTTATATGATTGTGTTAGATCTTGATAAGACAGTGATTTATCTAAGGCAGAAACTTGCAAAATCTCCATCACGTCGTAAGAAAGCACATTCTGCCAGGCTTTTTAATTCCAAAACAGGTCAGGCAGGCTCATCTCCAGATGGCTCCCATACCAACTGGAACGCTCCCTCAGCTCCCAAAGAACACTATTCTCCAGTGACTTCAAACAGGTGTGAAATCCTGCCTGGCCCCAGCTGTACTGAGCACAACACAGCCATCAGACAAAACCAAACATGCAATTCCTAATCTGGTTGCTGGAACTCAGTCAGTGATCACCCATGGTGAGCAATGAGCAAATGCAACAGGAACAACACCAAAAAAAAAAAAAAAAAAAAAAAAAAAAAAAAAAAGCAAAGGCAGACTGGTCCCTTTGCCCTACTCACGTAAATCCCTCCAAATGCAACCAAGGAGTGTGATGTGCAGCAGATATGCTGTATCACACAGACACAGGCATTGCCTGCATGAATTGGAAAGACTCAATCCTGTGAGCAGAGTTTCAGCACGTGAGCCTTTATGTGACAGCATAAAGGGGGAGAGAGGAGCTAGTGATCATAAAACTTCCTGGCATCAACTGATGCACAACAAGGGCAGAAAGGACACATCTAATTTTAATATTTCCTCCACGGAAGTGGGTTTTTCTTCCCCTCAAACTAAGTGAAGAAGCTTTCTCTGACCATAAACTGTTCAGCAAGGGACAATGCCTGACTTAGTAAAGGTGATTTATGATCATCTAGCAAAGTTTCCAATTTCCAATCTCCTTTTGCAGGATCAGACAGTCTTTGCTGCCTAACAAGCAGGGTGCAATGCCCCTTCCAATAGCATATCTTTTTCCAGGTATGTCAGAATCTGAGCATCTCAGGTTCCTTGTCAGCTTTTGCTACTGCTGTTTCAGGCCATTTTGGCTCTATGCATCACCTTCACAGCCACCACACAAACCTTCTTTCAGACAGTCTTCTCCAGAGACTACAATCCTATTGGGAATAACCTCCAAAACTTGACAGGAATCCCTATTTTAGATTGCTTCAAAGATCACTTTTCCACAGGAGTATACAAAAGTACAACCAGATCTGTGTTTTATATATATATAAATTGTTAGCCTAACCCAAAATGCGTTCAGTGGATTTGAAGAGAGAACTCCCATTCCATTTTACCTTCACAATGGTGCTGGAATGGTTGAATAAAGTGTGGCCCTGCTGCCCATATGCCATTCAGCTTCTGTCTGTCTTTTTGTTTACACTGGGAATACAATAGGAACTATAGTCCTTCCAATGCATCATTTATAAGTGTATTCTACCTCTGAATGTACAGACAGAACTGGCTCTGTGAATGAGCTCTGTGAATATTGCCAAGACACTGTGCTTTGTTCAGCATTATTCTTCACAATAGATACCACACTTTGGAAGTAATTTTAAAAAGGGAATCAAAATAGTGGTACTTTTAGCCTTTGTTTCTTTTATACCACACTGCATTCTCTGTCTCTCACTCAGCTGCTTCTATTATACTGACAAATTAAATAAACCACTCCATTGCTAAAGAGGCTTGGGCGGGCTGGGCTTCGGTACACTGCTGCACGAGGAAGTCGAAATAAACATTTATACCAGTTTTATTCTTAACAAATTTAAGCTAACTTTAGTCAAGCATCCTTTTTCTGTTGGCTTTTTACTTTTTTTTAAGAATGAGCGAAAGAAAGAAAAAGGGAAAGGGAACATAAAAGGAAGGAGTACTTCAAATTTTGAGCCGATCTACAGCATCAAGGGATCTGGCATCTGAAGCAATGAAGTAATGAGAAGCCATGTGTCCAGGTAATGAGCCTGATTTTTTTAGTGCTCCAGTATTTAGAAGTGCTGCAAGTTCATTCCTGCTGTGGGGCCTCTGGGAGAATGACTTGGTGAGTTACGGGCAGAGTGGTGTGGTACAGACAGGGTCCCTTGCAGAGGCTCGCTGTAAGCAGCTTGCAAACTTCCGCAGCAAACTTTCCACTCGATCCGGGGATTTACCTCTCTTGCTGCAAGCATAGCTCTGTTTTGGTAGGCGTTTGTTCGCATGCTCTTCAGCATACAGAAATAAGGGCAGGTGGGGGAGTGCTGAGAAAAGCGTGTTGGATGGCAAGGGCAGGTTTCGCTGATTACAGGCATGTATTAGTAGACAGATAGATGGACAGGTAGAAAAATGTGTTGGTTTGTAATTTGGCTATAGAACCATATTCTCACTGCACCTCTCGTAGAAAAAGAAATAAGAAAATGCAGATAGAGTGGCAGCGCGGCCTTTAGCTGCATCAAGGTGCTTTCTGACGTTTGGCTCTTTTCTTCAGCAGGCGGTAAAGAGAGAGGAGAACTGGGGAACAAGTGGTGGTGGTCTGCTTGTGTGTAGATTAAGCGTGAAAGACCATCTTCCACATTTGTAAGCACTGATACAGTGGTGGGGATGTACGCTGTTTACAGAGGCTTGTCCATATAGTCCAGTATTCTCGAAAATACTGTCAAAAAATCAGCGTTATTTTCCCAAATGAGATCAGAGTAATGAGCACAATGTTGTCAGGGTTAGGTCTGAAAGCTCTTCCTGTACTCCTGGACTAGCTGTATATGAATAATGAAGGACGAGTCTCACTCTGCCAGTGCCTTTCCCCTCCTCTCCTAACAAAGCAGACAACTACAAGCAGGAGTCTGAGCTTGGAAGGGAACTTTTTTTTTTTTTGGGGGGGGGAGGGGGGAGGCGGTTGTTTGTTTTAAAGGACCTTAGAAGTGGTCAGCTTCCTTCTGAAATCGGCACTAAATGCCAGCCATGGGCTGTGAAAACCTGAGGTTCCTTTCCGAGGCAGGGTGGCTGCAAAACAGGCTGGGGCTGCTCCAGCAGGGATGGCCTTTGGCGGTCAGGTCAGGCAGGGAGCACTTGGCAAGGAGTGATCAGGGCTTATTTTTTATTACTAAAGAAAGACTTTTTAGAAAGGGGGAAGGAAAGAAAACCCCTCAGGTGAAATTTCCTTCTATTGTTTAGCAAAATTCCCTTTAATTTGTCCCCAGGGCCATCCAGCCGCCGTGCAATTCCCCACTCCCGCCTCTGTCAACGCCAGCGGCGGGGGGGAGCTCCCTAGAGAAGGGAGCGGGAAAGCTGAAGGTCAGGGTTACCCACTGTGGCATGACTTTTAAGCTAAAGGGGGTTTTATTTCTCTTGTTGCCGTGTCAAGTTTAATTTGGCCTGCATTATTCCGAAAGGGTGGGCCTGCTCATGACAGGAGGGGGTTAAATGGGATTACAAGCTTTAGAGGTTGTCAGCAGCCACTGCTGCCTGGGGATGTAAAATTGCGATTTAATGGTCAGCTCTATCTGTATAGTATCAGTGGAAATCTGCTGTTTTCAGCAACTTAATAGGCACAGTGTTTTCAGGAGGGGCCAGGTTTGGGGGCGAGGGAGGCCGGCGGGCAGAGCTGGCGCGGGCAGCCCGGGCGGCGGGCAGCGGTCAGCGGCGGGCTGGCCGCTCCCGCACGGGGCTCAGCTTCCCGACAGGAACCGGCCAGCCCCGCCTCGGCCTGGCCCAGGGCACACACGGCCAGGGCAGCGCCAGCAGGTGGCTGCAGGACGGGCGGGCCGGGCAGGGAGGGGCGGCGGCGGCCAGAGGAGCCCCGGGCCGAGGGTGGCCGTGTGCGGGGTGTGGGCTGTGCGTGTGCCGGGGGCGAAACATGCTGAGGGCAGGCGGAGAGGCCTGGCCGGCAGACACCGGCTTTGTCTGCTCGCGAATGAGGGGTCAGCCCGGAAAGTTGAGGATTAGTAAATCTAATATCCTGTCAAAATTCTCATGGTAATGAGCCCGGGCCGGCGCTCCCCGCCTGCCATTTCTGAGCAGGAGACTGCGCTGCGCTGGCACGGGCCGGGCGCGGAGAGAGCGGCGGGGCCCGCGGCGCTCGGCCGGGGGAGCCGGCTCGGGGTCCTCTCCGCTCCTCTCCCTTGGCTCTTGCTCCTGCCCAAACCCTCCCTGCAGCAGCTTGGCCGCAGTCACAGGGCTCGTCTGCGTTTGGTTTTTCGTCTCCCTTGCAGGGTTTCCCCGCACTCGGGATTTCTGGCATTAAAAATAAGGGAAGAGAGGCGAAATTGTGATTAACCATGCACATATTGCGTTATAAAATGTTTTTCAAGGGGCTTTTCTCTAATTTGCAGGGACGGTAAGTTTAAAACGGCAAGTTTAAAACGGCAGACAGGAGGAGATAGGAAGAAAAGAAGCCACAGAACAAACCAGTAGGATTGCAATAAATAATAAACTGTGGACCATAACAGTATTTTTTTGAGCTCACAGATAATATAAAAGTACAGTTCCTAAGCAAGTAACAAAAAAGATGGGGGGAGGAGGGAGAGGATGGGAAAAAAAAGAAGGAGGGGGGAGAGAAAGTTCCTGTGCACTTTGTTCAAGGTTCTGCACCTCTCTAAGCAGCTGTCACATCCGTACATTATGGTACATTGAATCTGAATGAGGCTCTCCACATCAAAACCTTGCATCCATTATGATATCATCTCCTGCTCTAAGCTGTAATGCTTATTAATTCTGCACCCATACTCTCCAAGCTTCAGCAAATGTATTCCATCAGCCTAGCATTTAATTTAATTAGTACAGCTGGGCTCTCATTCTCCTTTCTGTGTCAGAGGTATTGTCAGCACGTTCTGCTATAACACAATTACTGATTGCTTTTAGATAGGCAGAAATATGATTAGGGTATTGGGTGACTGTATCATAAGCCTTATTAGATTCATTTGAAATCTGGAGATAAATAGGAAACTTTTATTTGCAGTGTAATGAGATTATGCTTATTAGGCCAAGGCCTCACAACCTTTTGCAAAGAACATAGTGTATCACTAGGATTATACTCTGGAACCACACTTTTTGCTCATAGCATCCAAGCAATTTCTCAGCAGCTTTGAGATTTAACTGTTGTAGCCCTGTACACATTTTAGAATTGTTTTCTGACTCAGTGGCTTTCTCCTTTCATAGAGTGCGTGCACCTTCCACCATGTGTTTTCTTCTGCTTAAACCAAAAATTCAGGAGAATGTTTTGTTCAAAAGAGGAAAGGTGTTTTGGTAAGCTTCAAATATGCATGGATGAGTAAACATGCCAATGCATTGGGGAAAAAAGTTTTTGCCAGTATCAGTCTTTTTTCTTTTTTTTAAACCCTTTTTTCCTTCAGTGGAAAGCTACAAAAAACATTTTGTGTGCAGCAGTTTTCAGAAGGTAAAAAATATTGCTGTTGAGGTACTTTGGAGGTTGGATCTTGAGATAGAAATAATGAGTTAATTTTCTTGTGTAAAACAATGGAAAGGCTGCACATTTCGTGTCACTTTCAAAGAGTGCATTTAAATCTTAATGTATACATCACAACCTTTTGTGTTACGCTAGCCTGACAAAACATATGACACTGTTTTAGAAGCAAGTATTACATTTTTTAAAGTTCATTTATTACAAGGATTCAGAATTCTGATCTGGTAATTTCCCCGTAACAATCAAAGGTACAAACAACCTATCACTGACTTGACAGGTTATAGAAAGGAGTCCATCAGTTTTAACATCGGTGTCAAATTTAGGTTTCATTCTCTTTCTGCGTAAGTTTTGCTGCAAACTCCAGTGGGAGCAAGATTAGGATGTTACTGGATCCCTTTCCTTGCTGAGTGGTATTACCCGGCATGGAAACATTTTGTAACTGAGTGTCGCAAAACCTGGAACCTAGTTTTTTATTCCTTGTTACATCACTTGCTCTGCAATTAAGATAAAAGAATTTATCATGCTGTCAGTCTCTCAGGCTAAGATCAGACTTGGAGAGGAAAATGTGTATTTGTGCTATCATGGTATTTTCACCTGCATTTGCATAGCGTTGAAAGCATGTTGCAAAGGCTGTCTTGTTTCTGTCATTGGCAAGTTCCATGTTGCACTGTTTATCCCGAACATTTGTGGTATTTTAAAGCTGGCATGGAAATAAGCTTAAAAGAGTTCCAGGACAAAGTCCTTTAAGATGGCATTTCTGTATTTCTCATCTAGTTACTAAGGGAGCATCCAGAGAGTAAAACTATTGCCACAGCCCAGTGGACTCCTGAGTGTGACATTCCCAGCCCTGCCTCCACTAGTACTTCTGCAGGCACACTGTTGTGAAGGTCTTTGTGATTCTCTAACTGGAGAATCTCATGCTGTAGCTACATTTTTTTCATGGCTAGGAATATAGATCAGTTTGCAATGGCTACTGACTTGCCTCGGGAGCCACAGTATGTATACCTAAGAAACAACAGCAAAAAGTTAACTCCAGAGGAATGCTTCTATAACTGGGAGACCACAGCGCTTTGCAAAAGGAGAGGGATCATGCTCTTCATGTTAGGTACAGGCAAGCTGAGGTACAAAACAGTGAATCACTTCTAATTACATATATAGAAGCAGCATTGAGTGCCAAGTCCACTAAAATGTCAAATACTTTTGTCTTGCATTTGCACTCCACATAAGAAACAATTTTATTTTTATATAGCTCAATATAGAGAGATGCCACTTTAAATCAGGTGTAGTTTGGAAAGAGGTGGTTTTTTATGTACTTTTAGAGGACTGAGTATCTAGTTTATTTCTGCCAAACAAAAAAAAAAAACTATGAACAGCAACCCTGGTTTATAGTGGCTCCAAATGGAGAAGAGATGACAAATGCCACAATTTTCCAGTATGTTGCTTAAAGAAAATATTTTAAAGTGTGTTAGAATTGCTGAGAATGTTATAATATGTGAGAATGAACTGGTGGTCCTGTTCATTTGTCCCCCGTCACTATCATCCTGATTTGCAGTGAGCAACAAGGTTATTCACATACTCAGATTACACACATGCTTCGGTGCTCTGCTGGATCAAGGCCTAATTGACACCCTAATTGACAGGCTCAGTTGAGAGACTGAAGACAAAATTGGGCTTGGAAGCTGAAATGTGATGTATGTTTTTACCCTCAGAGGTGGTTTGTCCAGGCTGTGTTTGAGATGTGTTACCAAATAATGTGTTCCACCTTCTGCTGTAGCTTTTGTTGCATTTCTTTTGTCGCCAGATAGAGGACTTCAGCTGCTGGGCAGAAAACCCAAATAAATATGTTAGACCAAAATAAATGACATGTTGGATGCTAAATAAAAAAAAAAAACAATTTTGTCTTTGGTCTTTCTAAAACAAGTTTGTTAAAAGAAATAGTAACAGCCATTTATTTAAAACCAGATGATTAAATTAGTGTAACTAATTGTTAGATGTTTGTTTCATATAGTCTCAAAGTTAGAATCACAACAGAAGTAATTAGGGTAATTATTAAGGTCTTTATTTAATTCAAAGCCTCAGAGAATATTCCATATTCATTCAAGTGATCTATATTTCATATTAAAAAATACAGCATTTTCTCAAAGCTTTCATTTACAGATATGTTTATGGTAGTGTCATTTTATATGGTATCATGTCATCTTGCTCTCTTTCTACTTGACAATGTTTGTTATTCACAATAATGGCAATCAAAGGGGAAATGTTACTGGTAATTTCTGTGTGTGCTTCTAACCCCAAATATTTGTAGCAGTCATTTTCCTAAGGCATTAGAGAATTTGAAGATGGGGCATGAACTTGCCTTGATGTCTTAGCAGAATGCGCTATGAACACTATGATGCTAAAAGCTAAGCATATTTAGATACCCCTAAAGAAAATGCAGTGAGACATTATTTATAGAGTAACTGAAAAATTGAGGCAGCCCTTTTACTGACAAGGAAGGAAGAAAAACCTAGCTCTGTTTCATACTGTCTTCTTTTTAAGACTAGTCTTGATAAAATGCAAAGAAAATCTACAAAAGAAATGTTTGTGAGCTTTACTGTGGAGAGGTTCTCAAAGGCTGTAAACTGAAAGATGAATTTGTATCAGAGAATTCTGAGGGAAAAAGAAGCACCAGTTTTGTGGACCCAGTTCTTACATGTTACTAATCACACAGGACACAGAGTGGTAGGATGTCTTCCAATATTTGTTGCTGGCACATTACACACACCATCTTTATAGGGCAATTGGACTGGTGTGGTCTCCTCCTGGATGGATTTAATGCTTGGATTTAAATCCAGATTCTTGCCTTGGTAAAGCCAGGTGTTTCTCTTGAATTCCTAAAATGCAAAATTGTGTTGTTCAGACAGAAAATAATGTTGCTTGCTAAATTAGCAAGTACCATTTTTCCTTCTTGTATTTTGATCCTGCTGTAGCACTCAAAGAGTATACACTGTACATGTATTTGATGGAAATAAACACAAACAGGACCAAAATTCTCTCACCCAGATCTCTTACCACTTTAATAATAAACTACAGGAATATTGCTGGTGCCATTGTTTGAAGAGATATGTTCCACACTAGAATTAAAAATAGCAATTATAACATTTTTTATTTTCTTTTTTATTACTGCAAAGGTGCACTAGTGATGATGGTAAAACCTAATTCACTTAATTTACTTGTACAATGGTAGATGCATAATGCCTTAGTATGGATCCAGCTGTTATGGTCTGATGATGGCATGGCTTTCTATGTTACGAAAAGTTGGTGCACTGTGGAGCTGGCCAAACAACTTACTAGAGAGAAAAAAAGTTGATAAAATCATTTAAAAATGGAGTGAACATGGGTTATAAGTGGTAGCATCACAATTGGAATAATTAGAGCTCTGCATTTTAAAGTCATACCTGCACATGTTAGAAGTTAATAAAGCTGTTGAACTTAACATTTTACGCCCTTGGACATAATTTTTTTCCTCCCCAAAATGTTATAGCCCTTCTTACTTGTGACCATTTAAGTGGACATTGATAAAGGAGAAATAATGCAGGCTCTTTGCTGAACCACTGGGATTATTGAGATGATGTAGGTGTCTGCTAGAAGACAGAAAACAAAGGGTTACTCTGATGAAACTTTTTGGCCAAATGACAGCACAGGGACTGTGCTCATGTGTTAGGACTCACCATTTTGTTGCTTTTCCATTGTTGACAATTCCAGAAACTAATTAAAGACAGACCTTCCTTTTTTGTCCCTCTTCCAGTTGAGTCTGATAAGCCTTGGTCTCTCTGTAGTACCCTTCCATGCTTCTAGCAATGCCCTAGGACAGCCAGGTAGGACAAGCTCTGCTGATGTTGATAGAAATTTTCCATCTAGACCCTGTTTCTCCCACCCTCCCTTCCAAAAATGGTGCACCTTTTCCACATTTAAAATTACCAGTGGCTTTATGAAAAGGTGCTGTGAGATGTTGCAGTGAAGCAGAATTTAATCTCCTCCTCACCATCTTGCAATACAGTCAGGATTTCATTCAGCTTTAGCATGTGCATTTCCTAACTTTGTAGTCCGTTACTTTACAAATTTATGTGAAACTGATTTCAGAAGAAAGGCCTCATCTCTTATAAGAAAGGTAGACTTGGTCTTCTGTCATGTCATGGCACTGAATTGATATCCTATGTCACAGAGGTCTTACAGGGTTATCAGATTCATTTCTAAGGGGAAAGGAGTTACTTGGTCAGGTCTATAATATAAAATGCCTTTGCCTTCAGGCATTTTCGACATGCATGCACTTTGCCATTAGCAAAGAAAATGTGAAAACTTGCATTAAAAATGATGAAATTTTGTAAAATTACTGCTAACACTTACTTGCCTTTCTATTATGTACCAGCTGACACTCAAATAACGCATGACAACTTTTCTTTTTGTTTTTTTTTTCTTTCAAGACCCTTTTCTAATTATTAGCTTCTCTGCAGTGTTTTCTTTGGGATGGACTCTGACTATTAATATTCCTATAAACCCTCTGCAGGTTAAAGCTTAGTGTATTTGAGCCCCTACAGACATTTTTCTTGCCTAGTACAGCAGCAGCCACCTGAAAATCTATGTTGATGGAGTTCATCTGTTGTGTTATATGCATGTTTCTGCTCCTTCTCTCCGCTTCAGTATTTAAATATATTCATTTCTTTCCTGTTATCTGCCACAATTTTTTATACTTGCAGAATATTATGTGGGCTGACGATGAACACTTCTCTTCCCCACTGCTTTCTTGTGTACTATATGGAAAACAAACAGGAAGGTTAAGACTGTATTTCTCAGTTCCAGTAGCTGAGTCCTGGATTCTGTTGCTAAGACTGAATATAACAGGGTACATGGTGAGTTTATTTCTGAGCACAGAGATGCAGTAACTTCATCTTGATTAAGAAATGCAACTAAAAGCCAGAAGATTTAGATATTATTCCGGTCTCTGATTTTATTTTCCCTTCAATCTGGACAGGAGTTCTGAAATATGACTGCTGGTTTGTTTAGAAATCTTACCAACACTTGCATGGCTCTTCTGGGATGGGTGTCCTGTTGAGTTGTGTTGCAAAGCTGAGTATAGCTGCTGCTTATGTTAGCCAGTGTTCATAAACCAATTTCCCAAACAAAATATACTTTATTAAAGATGGGTTTGTTGGTATAAATATGCATATGCATAGAAACAAAATCCTATTCTAGAGCAAAATTTAGTGTCTACTATTTATTCTACAATGTCTGGTAGCATTCATCTTCTGGGTAGTCTCTGTCCAGTGACTCATTGCAAAGACATAGGGACCTGTGGATTTCACTTTGGGAAGTGTCAAATGTCTACCACTAAAATACTATCTGTTTCATCAGCCTGTTCTGAGATTAAATTAATTGTTTTTAACATAATATGCAAGTGTTTAAGAGTCTCTCTATTAATGTTGGTCAAAATTTCCTCAAATTTACAATTTTCAAAACTTTGAAATTAAAACCCTATTTTTTATTACAAACCTTCTAAACTTTGCAGCAACAAATACAATGATTTTGTCATACTTGTGATTGGAGCATTTTCCTAATGAAAAAATGGGGGACACTGGCACTTTTCAAAATAAAAAGGTAATAGAAAATTTTCTGTGGCATATTTTTAGTGTATTTTAATAATTGTTGTTTCAGGTACCACATGTTATTAAATAATAATGGGGCCATTGTTAAAATAAAAACCAGATTGATGAAAATCAGATTCCATATAAAGTATTGGAAGCTACAGGAAGTCAAATGTTGGCAATAGTGATCAACATGGTATATACAGATGTAGGTATGTAGGGCAGTAGAGAGGGAACAGATACAGTAAACAGATACGGTAAAAAAATGGGACAGATACAGTAAAAATGTAGTTTGGTTGGACTAAAGTCAGTGAGAAGAAAATGTCACACGGAAAGCAAAAAGGGACAAAAAGGATGCTTTGGAAAATTGTTGGTCAATGGAAAATGGTATGATTGGGAGCTGATGGTATGGAAAAGGGATAAAGAAGAGAAAACACTATGCATTGTGCAAGAGGAAAGAAACGGAAATCTGAATTTCATAGGTTGATTCTCAGCCATGTTGCATTCTGTTGTATTACCATAACTCAATCATCTTCATTTAAGTCAACATTATCAGGAAACTTAATTACTGGAGCATCTGCTGCTTGTCTAGGGAGGAAAAGTGTTGGACTTGGCATTCCTTGGGGTCTTTTGACACATGAAAAGATGTTGGAGTGAGTCCAGAGGAGGGCCATGAAGATAATTAGAGGGATGGAGCAACTCTTCTAGAAGAAAGGCTGAGTGAATTAGGATTGTTCAGCCTGGAAAAGAGAAGGCTTTGGGGTGACCTAATTGCAGTCTTCCAGTATCTGAAGGGAGCCTACAAGAAAGATAAGGGGGACTTTTTATAGGGTATGTAGTAACAGGACAAGTGGGAATGAAATAAATTTGAAAGAGGAAGTTTTATGTTAGATATTAGGAAATAATTCTTTATTGTGAGGGTGGTGAGTCAATGGAACAGGCTGCCCAGAGAAGCTGTGGATGATCCATCCCTGGAACTGTTCGAGATCAGGCTGGATGGAGCACTGGGGAACCTGAAAGGTGTCCCTGCCCATGGAACAGGGTTGTTGGAACTACATGATCTTTAAGGCTCCTTCTAACCCAAACCATTTTATGATTCTACAATGTGTTACATAAGGCACTAAAATACAGTTCTCACTGACATTTGCTTCAGCAGCTATCCTTGGTCAGTGTGAAGAAGAAACCTCAAAAGTCTGAGGAGTTCTTCTGTGACTTCCTGTCGAGACCAAACCTGAATCCTGCTAAAAGGAAGGTAGAACAAGGAAAGGCCAGCCATTAAACCTTACAATTAGTTGAGCCATGTCTTTATTACCAGATTCTGAAGTGTTTTCAAGTTCTTGGATTTCATCTTCATGCTGGCTGTGTCTAGATCCGATCCTGGAGGAAAGCAAGGCATGCAGCAAACTTAATCTTTGCATCTCTGCATCCAGATGTCCACTTGTGTGTAGAAAACCATAGTCTTTTCTCATTAGTAAGACATTGTGGTCCCAGGGTTTATGTCAATAGGTCCGTGAAATGCAGACTTAAGCAAAGAAAAAAATCAGATCCCTACAACCTTAAGAGTTTCTTGGGTTTGTTTTTTTCTGGCCAGGAATCCTAAGTATTAATGATTTCTAAGAGTTGTCTGATGTCTCTTAGGACCTTCTGCTGGTTTCACTGCCATCAGACAATAAATTCAACTTACTTACATGTGTCTGAATTTCAACTAGTGATGTAGTAGCAAGAGTTTGTGCACTTTGCAAGTTAATATGGACAAGGTCCTGATTTCATTAATTAACTGAGTATCTTTTGAGAAAAACTTACAGGTTTTGCCTGCTTTGTGTATGATTTATATGTAAGATCACAGCAAGGTCTAGTGGTAAACCAATGCAGTCTGGACATTTTTTTAAGCATCAGTAGGATTGGGGTACTGTGACCTTCTAAATGACACCAACCACAAAACCTCTCTAGCAATTGGCTGGTTTCATTCTAGTGACATACTACATTCTAGTGAACCTACTGCATACATATAAGTATTTATACAGATATATATATACACATATATATCTATTTAATGAAGTTACCTGATATTGAATTTAAAACTTCAGGTTATTTCTTGAAGTGAGGTAGCATGTGTAGCATGATCACTGGGTCATATAGTGAATCTCTAACTCAATTATTGATGATAATAATGAGAGTAAATATTATGTTTTATTAGGTGTATAGGCCTAACAGAAACAACACCACTCAGCTTCTACTCATGTTTGCCATTTTCAGTCCCCAGAGAGAGAAAATGTGAATTAAAACTGATGAGAAATGCATTCATTGGGGTATATGTCACACAGCTGCAGTAGGGATAATTGGAAGCTTAAACCCTAATCCTGCAAACACTTAAGCAGTGCTTAACTTCAGTGCATGCAGGTTGACTTAAATGCAATTACTCATTTTTTCAAAAGTGCACCTGCTAAATCATATGATAGAGAGGGGCAAAAACAGGGCTTTATTTAGCATGAACTGCTGAAAGTCTGTGCAAGGAAACAGACCTGTGGAATTGCAGTTGACTCATACAACATTTTCACATTGCACACAAGCCTGTGCATGCATTATTCATTTCTCCAATATTCTTCAAGATGTTAAAAATTTTTGATGGAGTAATATACTTACATTCAAAAAGAACAAAATAAGTAGAAATCCTATAGCAAAAAGAAGTATGTTTAAATTAATCTTTGTATATCCATATGTTCAGGGATGTGCCTTTAGTATAATGATTTGTCAGTGAAGAATGTTGGATAGATGTAGTTACTAGTGTTTGTGCCTGTCATGAACTCACTCACTCTCAACAAGCTCTGAGTTCTTTAATGTTATGATATTATTTAATTTTACTCTTCTAATCTGAAAGAGCAGCCTGAGATCAGTAAAGGAATGGTTTTATCTTAATCATCACTCCTTTCTTCATAAAAATGCAGATGTTCAGCCTTCTAGTAACTCCAGTGATGACTCCAGTGATGCATGAGGACAATAGAATAAAGCAGTTTCACCTTAAACACTATTAAAACTGGTCGTCTGGATATATTAATATCAGAAGAAAATATTGCTTGTGCCTTTTTGGAAATTGGGAAAATATCACAGCAGAGCTTGGAGTGAAGTTGCTTTTTACTCCTTTTACTCCCTAGTGAGAGAGTGTGGCAATGACAGGAATGTTGCTGAGCTTTTTTAGAAAGAAAAGTTTGAATATACTTTTCTTAGCTCAACTATGATCAATAAAATTGACAGTTTGAGATATCCTTTGAGATATCCTCCTTTGAGATATATTTTACCTACTGGGAAGCTCTTAGCCAATACTGCTTCTTCCAGGAAAACACTGATGCAATTTTGCAGTGTTTATCCTCCATGTATGTAAAAGGTTTTCAGTTATGGGTTGCATATGTAATGTATGTAAAACATTTTAGTACTCAAAAGATATTATAATTTAGTGAACTTTTTGACTATGTCTGATAGAAAACATGACTTTATATCTTATTGGAATACGGGGAAAACTATCTCATGTTTGTTTTCTCAATTTCCTTATCTGGATGCCAGAGGAGATGAGTATGTCAGGGTTAAGAATAAGCTGCAGAGGAAGCTTGTTGATTGAGGGATGAATAGGTGGCAAAAGCAATTTAGCCCAGCCTGTATTTGACACCTCGAGGTGTTTCTATGTTTCTGCATCTGGATGCACCTCTCACTGTAACTCACTCCTAGGGGTAGGTGAGAAGGTGCCATGTTTCATGTGAAGTCACTCAAAATTCTCCTGTTGATCTCAGAGGATCAAGTGTGACATTGGCTCTAATGTTACAGTTGGTTTGGGTTTTTTAAAACTGGTAATGACAGAGATTTGTCTTAGCTCATACCAGTAACTCATCTCCTTAATTTTTTGGATTTCACTGGAAGGAAGGACAGGCATGCATCTGACTGGATACCACTGAATAATCTGGCCAGGCCTCCATCTGGATGATTTGAAGGCACTAGAACTGTAGGGTACAATGTGAGCATACATTCCAACAGCTAGACAAAGCCTGTGCATGCACAGGGGAGGCACTGCCATTTTTTCTGTTGAGTATATGCAAGGGAGACACATCTTGGAAAGAAAAAGCTTAAAGCATGCCCATAGGATAATATCCTAGACAAAGGCATGTCATTCATTATATACTGCCATCTAGTTGGGATACAGGCTACCAAAACACTTTCTGAGGTGCACATGACCTGGGCCAAAATAAAGTAAAGGCCTTCATAGAGCAAGCAGCATGAAAAAAGTCACCATTCTTGTTCTTTTGTAATTAAAATGATCCAAAGTCATGTTTTGCACTGGCTTCGGCAGTTCTACTGTGCATTGTCTACTACTTCAGACCTTGACAGGGTTTTGACATATCTGTTCCTGCTCCAAAGTCATTCAAAAAGACAGTTAAGAGCTATGTGAACTATTTCCAGACCATGAAAGCTTCTCTGTATGTCTAGGGAACTTTGTGGTCCTGAAACACAGGCAGTGCTTGACTTTGCAGTGTCATCTAGTAGGAGACGTTTGGGGACAGACAGGGGCAGCATCAGGAGCTCTCCTCATCAGTGAGAAATCTACAGGGCAGGGCTGGTAAGCACAGGTTCTTTGTACTGCCAGTGGACAGGGATAAGCACACTTGTAGAACATGAGTTATCCAAATGGATTTAAACATCCAGTCAAGTTTTGAAGATCTCCAAGCATGTAACAGGCTCCACCACTTCTTTGGGCTATCCACCAAGGGTGAGCTAAACTGTCCCCTTAGAAGTACCTGTTCCACTCTAACAAACACGAGGAAAACCTAGATGATCATTCAGATGGAGGCATCTGATTGAGGTGTATCAAGGCCTGCTCCTGTGATCACTTAAACTAAGACTTAGGCAGCATAGAGATGGCATAGATTTGGCTCTCTTTCATCATGTTCCTTTTCCTTGCATTTACTTGTCCTTTATTTGGAGGTAATTTTAAGAATGTGTAGAATATACTGCAATTACTTTCGATCTATATGAAGTAAAATCAAAAATTGAATTAACCAGTTCAGGTCAACCATGAGTCTTTACCCAAAACACAAAATAACGGTTTTTTTTAAGTTGAAGATCAGTCTGAACTGCTATTCCTTTTGAAGGAGACATTTTTCAGTTCCTCTATGACAGTATGTGTACAGGTACGCTTTGTTCAGCTTGTTCATCTAAGATTGACATATTTGTAAATATTGCATACAGTAGTTTGAATTACTTGTTGTTTGTATTGCATTCCAAGTAGCTTCGGGCTCCTGAAATGATCTTAGCATAGTTTCATGTGATCTAAGATTTAATACCTTTTGTCTTGTAGTCAGTAGAATTTCTGTCATGACTGCTCTGAAATTTAATGGAATGGATTTGTAGCCAAATGGCTAGTAAAGATTTCTTAAAACTTTTAGGAATGTGTGAGCAAAATATTTGACACTAGTGTCACTATAGTTTATGTGAGTTGTATGTGTACACATAAGTATATATGCACGTACACTGTATATGAACACACAGATATATGTATGACTTGCTGATCTAAAAATCTTTCAGATTACTTTAATATAGGGTTTTTTTAATTCTGGGATTCTGTCTTGTAGTCAACAGGAAATGTGATCACTCTTAACTGGAATTCTTTCCTTGATGAGATTGTATTTGCGTCTGAAGGAGTGTATCTACTACTATTTCAGGTCAAAGCAGACAAAGGTAGTACTCTTATAATTACTTTGTTTTCACTGAAAGGGGACACAAAGAAGCAAAGATACTTGCCAAACTAATATCGGAAGTCTGTAGAAATTAAATCTGATTCAACCATGAGCACATTATATATTTACCTGATGAGGGAGGGAAATGTTCATACCTGTTGGTCAAGTGGATACATGAGTTTGGGATTTGTTTTCCTATTTTTTTCCCTATTTTTTACCTAGATTTTAATTTAGATGAAGAGGAATGAGAGTGTCTTTGTGGTGCCTGTGTAGTGTATTGATTTCAATGTTGTACTTTAAAGGGCTAATTTACCATGTGTATCTTATCTATATGAGTATGTCCTTCATGTCCAGTCTAATAAATGTTAAGTTCCTGGGTGTTTTTGGTGGGACTGGGATAAATCAATCTCTTTTTTATCCCCAGGGCATTCTTCTCTGCATCACAGAGTTGCCCTTTTACCTGTTCAGTGTAATTTAACCTGACTCAGGAAATCAGTTGAATCTATGTCTGGAAAACAAACAAATCTAAGAAGTAAATGCTCCTCCAATCCCTGACGATTTAATATTTTCCATCACAGTCATATAATGCAGTATAATAAAGCTCCAAAAACCAAAGCAAATAAGAGAAGTCATTCTGTCCCCAGTCCTCAGGGACAACTTAGGTTATTAGAACCAGTTTCGTGAAAGTCTGTCCAATGAATTTGATTTTTTTTTTCCTATCTACCTGTGTTTAATAGTTCTCCAAACCTTTTTTGGTCCCCAGTTACATAAATCTTGGTGAATTTGAGGAATGGAAATAGAGTAAATCCTGAGTTCTTCACTCTCTTGTGAATGAACTCTTAAGCCTCAAAGTGTAGCATGGCCAAAAAAACAGGCCTTTATCTCTGAACTAGTTTCAGACAAATAAGGAGGAACCTTTGACTCTTATTCTTCATAGAAGACTTGGTTTCAATCTATGCCAGAAGTCTTTAGAAAAAACGTACTTGAAAAGGTGATTCTATCCTTATATCTTGGCAAAATAACTGCAAATCCCAGTTGCTTTCCCTTAGACTTTAACCTAGTTGTAGTTACTCTTTTGAATTACTCATGCATAATGAAGCAAATGTGTCATCTTGAACTTTGCAAATCATAACCATTGCTAATTTGTAGGGTTGGGAATGGGGAAGAAATGCATATGGATTTCTTTGAATATCAGTCATGTTTGACATTCAAGTTTATTCTGTTATTTGTAGCAATAGTAACAAAAGCAATTAGAGTTCAACAGATTTCATCCATAGGTACCACATTTGCATTTCAAGGGCAGTGCATGGTGAGTGCCTTTAATACAGTCACTCCTCAGTGAAAACAGCAGTGGTGGTGGCAGTATTAAAGTGGTTAGTAAGGATGCCTCTGCCCAGGCCACCACATAGCAACCACTACGTTTCTAAGGACAAATAGCTCTTGCCTGCCCTAAGCAACTCGGTGAGAACATCAAAACATGCCTTGTGAGAGACCTCTAATACCCATTAGTGGTAGCAACTGTTACCTCAATCATGAATGACACAGCCCTAATTATTAAGGTAATTAGAAGTTATAACACTGGCAATATTAAAGGGAGAACTTCTAAAGCCCATTAACAATGTTACTTTAAGTGATCCGGCTGTGAACTGTTCAAATCTCTAATTACATTATATGTCTGTCTTAAAAAGTGATGTAATTAAGTGATGGGAGAGGGAATGAATATATAGTGACTACTATACTATACTTTGTAAGTACTATTTTCACAGAAACCAGCCTCAGTAATGTCATTATGTCATTTAGGGGTAGAGTTTTTTGTTCGACTCTATACCACCTGTAGCTGAAAAATACTTAGAATATATAAAAATTATATATCATGGTTTAGTATAGTGATATCAGAATGAAATTGGATTGGATACATTATTCAGGCATGACAAAGCCATCAATGCAATGGCTTTGTTCATACCACCTCAAACAGCACTAGATTTCAACATCACCATGTAAGTGGGTAAATACCCATGTCCTGTCTATCCTGCATGGAGGAAACCATTTTAAATGTTTTAGAAGAAAATACATTAAATGTTACAAAAATGAGTCAAGTTTATCAAAAGTTAACAACAGTTATGCCTGCGTAAGAACTGAGGACAGACTTCTGCATTTTGACCTTTAGATGCTCACATCACAAATTTAGATTGAGGAGTGGAGAAGAGAGGAAGCTTAGCACCAATCCCTTCTTTTCAGATTGGAAAGAAAGGTGGGAAAACATGGGAATATTGTGGAAAACAGAGTTGGATGGATAGAGGACACTGTAATTCTCCAGTCTTGGGTGAGTTTTCAGGTTGCTTTCCATGAATTATAAAAAGTAGATTAGTACTTTCCCATGTTCAGTAAAATATTCATTATCTCTGCAAATAGAAACAAAATCAAGTAATTCCCTCTTTCCAGTTCCTTTTATTCAGAAATTGGCTATTTTTTCTGAGCATGAAACCTCCAAGTTCTTAAAAACTTTGGGATCCAAGTGCTGAAGTTTGGTTTTGCTTCTGCCTTTGCCAAAACTTCACCATCTGTATGCATATGCAGCCACAGTAGCAGTTTGTTGTCCAAAGTTAGGTGGTTACATTTTTGAAATGTTTCTTCTAAATTCAATTTAAGTAGAAAAGGTTCATATACAACAAAGCAAATTCAAATCTGTGCCCTCTTATTCTGCTTATATTTTCACATTTGATATCCCATCATGAGCTGAGAACTCTACTAATCAGCATTTTAGAGATGATTAGTGGATGACCCCTACTCTTCCTCCAGATTCTACAGAGTGTCTGAAGTGAGGAAAATTTGTCAGCATGTTCGGGCATCACAAGGTGTGACTGTCACTTGTGTGTGGGGATACTGACCCACATTCAGCCCTCTGTGGATGTTCCCCTGCTTGTACCACAAGAATCACAGCATACTAGAAGAGTTTGGGTTAGAAGTCCAAACGGTTTTCTCGAAGATTTGGAAAAGCATTTGTGAACGTGCGACCCAATATAGTTCCAGAATCTGGCTAGAGTTGGATGTAGACCCCAACCAGAGCAAGGCAAGTCAAAGTTAGGCAATAGAAGGATAGAGATATACAAGGCAAGCATCTAGGCAAGGCCTGGGATCAGAAGCCAAGCCAAAGGACAGGAAGCTCAATACAATTTTACTCAATACAGTTGTAGCAAGTTGAAGGGCAAAACAAGAGGGAGATCAGAGGCAACAGTCAGAAAGCCAAGGAATTACAATGCAAAGCAGAGCATGGGAAGGGGAGTAAGACACAAGAGGAGCTGAAGACAGATTAAGCAGTTAGGATGTGATTATTCCTTTGACACCCAGGGCCAAGAAGCAGCCAAGTTCAGCTGGTTGTGTTTATCAGGGCTTCGGGGGTCAGCAAAGGCTGAAAAAGAGGGCCCTGGCAGGTCCTGGGAGCTAGAATGAGCTGGAAGTTTCTTTCTGCTTTCTAGTACCCAGTCAAACATAAGGGTTCAACATTTCAGCCTGAAAATAGCCATTATTTAACAACTGTTTTGAGATAAGAAAGGAAATAAATACTGTGAATATATGCCTGATTTATTCAGGGGCATGTGTGGAGACATGGATATTGAAATAGGCAATGACCTGACCTTGGTCCCCAGACTTCACAGGACATGGCACTCAAGTTGTTTGTGTCACTGGTAAGCATAGGTTAAGTATTTCTATGAAAATATACTACAAAAGTAGAGATAAAAGAGAGAAAATGAGGAGAGATACCTTGTGTGGTTGATTTGGGGATTATGAAAGGAGGTTTTTAAGGTTAAAGTAAAGGAGATACCTTCAGCAGATGGTATAATGATACGTAGGAACGTATATGTTCATGAAGTCTATTAGAATTTTTCTGTATTTTAGAATATATTTTGAAAGAAAAGTCACACCAACAAGTTATAATACAGCAATATTATGATGATGCTTAAATTGTACTCAAATTGATGCTTAAAGTCTTGAAATTACATAGTGAAGAATTTTTTTCCTACAGAAAGACATCCACACTCCCAGATGTCAGAGAGCAATCGGACCTTTCATTCATATCATAATCATCACTGACTTTCCTAATTCTGAGGTGCTGATTCTGAGAGGATATACACATGGCTTCACAATTTAAGTTTTGTCTTACCTTCCATGCACATTATAGTACAGTCCTTAATTTCATGATTGCTTACCTAGTCTCAAATCTCACAACATAAACTATATTATTTCTATGAACACCTTTAATAGCAGCTAGAAATGTTCAATCATTCTGATCTCCCTTTTGCTTGCACGTGGAGAGAAATATGAACATTACTATTGATGTGGATTTTTTTAAAGCTTTTCAAAGATTATGAGAATATTGTCTACAAGTTCAAAATGCTCTACTAAAATAAAATACAACACAGTTGGTTTTGATCATATTACTAATCAAGAGTTGTGTAATAAATTGAAGTCATAGCTCTCTTTGGAGAACAAAGGGGGGAAGGTGGCAGATGACTGAAGTTCTGGCACGAAGATAATGCAGAACTGTTGTTCACTAAATTCCACATTATAAGAACCAGAGGCTACTCAGTGAAAATAGTAGGAAACTGAGTTAAAGCAAAGAAGCAGCCAATCCTTTTACCCACTGTATAGTGAATTTCCAGAGCTCGCTACCACAAGAGATTGCAGACACAGACCCTCAGAGGGTCTTCAAAACAGGAGTCAGAAAAATTAATGGACAGTAAGTCCATAAAGTGATTAGAAGAACTAGACAGGGAGGTGTCCTCTGAAATCTCTGCTGTAGGTTTTTGTGCGCCAAGGTAATACGAAAGAAAGGGACTGCAAATAATGACTAGGCTCACATGTTGTCCATGAATGGCATCTCCTTTTGCCATTGAGACAAAATACTGGACTACAACACAGTAGCTTCATGTTCTGATGCATTTTGCTGCTTGTGGCCTTGGGTCGCCTTGCCAGCATACTATCTGCTAATTCATTCCTTTTGAAGCAGTTCAGCAGCTTTTTTCCACCATATGCTAAGGATTTCTCTGCTGACTGGCCAAAAGGTATCTCTTGTAAAACAGCAGTTTGGATGTAGGTGGTGAGGTGGCTCTTTGACTAAACTAATCTGGGAGGACAGCGTGCACATCAAGACTAAATGGTGCTCTGTACAAATTAAGTGTGAACAGCTTGTCAGAGAAATAAAGACATAGAGAGGAGAAGACCATTTACTCAGCCTTGGGATAACTACATTAAACCTGATTTTATTCTGTCTTCAAGGGTCTTCATTATCCTTTGTAAATATGTGGTCAAGTTGGAATTTTGTAACAAAAAAAAAAGAAAATTGTGGTTGTTCCTACACTAGCCAAACTTGCAGTAAGGGTAATATACAGACTAACTGGTACACAGCAAAGCACAACGTTCCTAAGGGTGAGATGGTAACAAAAGCTGAAATACTGGAGTATTTCTGAAGTTCCCAGCAACGGGGACCATTTTTTGCACAGGCTGGCTTAAGCACTGTTGCTGCTAGCATCTCCCTGACAGAGGCACCTTCCTAAAAACATATTTAGACAAATAAACTCCTTTAGCTGTGGTAGGATAGTGGAACTGAGACTTTGTGGGATTTTGTAGCAGCAGTGTGCAAAATCAAGACAAGTATGTGAATTCTTAATGTTGTCCTTAACTGACTGCTTTGTCCCATTTCAAGTTTTCTCGTGTTTTCACACTGATCATACATTCCTAGGTGGGAATTTATATTACATCAGTTAACTAAAAGAATTCCGTCAGAGGTCCTCTCTAAGCTGAAGAAAGTCTATAGGACTGAGCAGGAAATGCAACTCACTGCAGATGGTGCTTAAGTGGGAATCTGGGACTCTCAATCCTTGTTTTTCTATCAGTCTGGCAAGTCACTTCACTACCAGCTTCAGTCTTGATTGTTTTCTCCAGACTAGAAGTGGGAGATCATAACATAGGAAGTATGACTAGATGTTACCTTTTATTCTTTGGAGTTTGGCTCAGACCCTTTTCTGATTCAGAATTCAAATTATTATGTTAAGATGTGGTTCACATGCAATGTTTCTATCTCCTGATAGGAAGAGGGAAGAACTTAGGAAAAGGCAAACTTCTTGCTAAGAACTTACTTTAGGGAATATTTTGCAATATATATTTAAATCTATTTTATTTATTTAATTATATTCTTGCCAATAAATTTGATTATTTGAGCATTTTTAGAAGAAAACATATATAGGCCTAAAAACATATGAAAAGAAAAGCCACTTAAAATATGAATATTTGTGGGCATCTTCTGTAGCTATAGTGTTTCCTTTTCATTATTATCCCATTCCTGGCAAGCATAAAAAATTTGGGACTACAAACGTCAAAATTATAAAACCTTTCAGTTAAAGCTATGTCTGTGGGATGGAACCCATGGTCTAGGGTGCACTGATGGACCAGTCTGCACAATGTATTGTGGCCAGTTTCATCTGGTGAGTGAAATTTTTTTTATTTATGTAACAGAGACTCCCATTTTTTGATCTATGTGACTCCAACTCCCTTTTTTTTTATTAAACAGGGTTCTGTGATAGCAAACACAATATAAACTGTTTCTTGGAGCCATGGTAAAAGCAACTTGAACTACTTCATGTGGATGTTGTTCTTGTATGTTTTATTTTAATAGAATTTTAGATAAGTTTAATATTAAACATTTATCAGAAGACTATAGAGTTTACATAAAAATTATATCCTCTTACTAAAACCTCCATTCATCTGAAGAGTTCTGATAACAAGTATAAACCACTCAAGTTCCATTTTTGTTTGGTTATTACAATATCAGATCACTGGTTGAACCAACCCTGCTTCTACATTATCCCATATTAAATTTTTAAGCTTCAAGCTTAATATTGTTCCTCTATGCTATTCATCAAGTAGATAAATGAAAAAGTGTTCCCTTTCTATATTGTGATTTATATGCACTGTAAATACTCCAATCCATTTTCTCTCAAAGTTTCCCATGATACTAAGTTGAAGGCCAATTGAAATTCACTCACTGAAGGTGCTGTGTTGAACTGCCCCAGCCTTTTACCTAAATTATGTGTTGCTTCTCATTTAAAGCACTGCAACAAACTTTTTCAGGGCTCATCTGCCAGTGCTACACACAATAAACTGGCAAATCCCAGACAAGTAAGGGAAGAAATTTCATATTCTCTGATGGGGTAGAGTGATTTCTCTTCCTGGTAGAGATCACCTTTACTGTTCTCCTTAGTACTGTACAGAAAATGTGGTAGCCTTGTCTGTGGCCTTCTGTCCCTCTTTTGCACACACTCCTTACCATGTCAGGTTCTTTGTTGGTTTTAGTTTTTTCTTTTTTTTTTTTCCCTATAATTAGCAGTTGCACACATTTTCTGTAGTCATTGGTTATGCTGCAAAAGTGTAATTTGGTGAAGGGGCATTTGCACAAAAGAGAAAATGGAAGGCTGATTTCAGTAGTAGGGGGCCGAGTGATTATGAGACAGAAAGAGTTTATGTTAGTTCCAAAGCAGTGTACGGTCTACCAAAAACCCAAAGAAACAGTCTATTATTCCAGAATATTGTCTGTGTAGGAATATAGTTACACATGCAGTAGCTGCTGCAACATTATAATTTTACAGCTGTAGCTCTGCCATAGGTAATTTCCTCATATGGACAAACCCTGAAATTTTTATTTGCAAAGTCTCACCAAGAATTCTTATTCAGGATTCCCTTCATGAATACCTGGCTTCTTTTTAAAACTGTTTTGCTTTTTAAAACATCAGTTGTTTTAAGAACTATGAATTCTCCCCCAGGCGTCACAATCTCTTTGAAGCACTGTGCAGATTTTAAAATGCCCGAAATACATGATTCCATTTTGACATTTAAATGATATGCAGACATTATAAACCCCTGAGGTGAATGGACCTGACAGCATTAGTAACAACAGCAAGTCCCCTTTGCAAAAATTAGCATGGCTGCTAATTATTCTTTAGGCATTAGGCCCATCAAAGTAAGAGAGTAAGGAGAGTGCCATACCAAAATGAAGGTGTAAGGTTGAGAATAGGGGTCTGAAGGCTGAAATAATGCTTAGATAACCAGGCTGGAAGTTCCTTGGAAAAACATCTTAATGACCTGTGTGAGGAACTTTGCATGAATGTCTTTCTCAGCCAAAAGCGACAGAAGGGAAGAAACAGGAGAGCACCACATTGCCACTCTTATAGCTAGACAGGGATCTACTGCTCTTCTAGACTGGGCAGCAATACACACTCACACATGAAGTGGTAAGTTGTCTTTCATGCAAACCACTGGCTAACTAACTGGCAATATTTTTGTAGTTACCCAAATCAGCTAGTTTGACTTAGGTAGTGGTAGGCTATGACTGGAATTATTGGAAGAGGACATCTTTGTAGGAGTGTATGCAAACTGCAATGAATCTCTACATTCATTTATGCTGTACAGCTGAGGCACCCTCATCCCCTTGTTGCTGTTGGACATTTTGTTTTCTTGCATATTTAAATATGGTGAGTGTTTTGTTCTGTTAGTGATAGAAAGACAGAGTATGGCCTTGCTAAAAGCATACTCATTTTGAAATACATAATTTATTATTGAAGACAAATGTTTAAAACCTGGACCCAAAAAAAGAAGGGAAAGCCATGAGGTTCTATTGTAAAGATCCTAAATAAACTAGAGTAAATGCCCACATAACCCTGATAGTACAACTATAGAAAATGTTTTCACAGTATTCACAGGCAACTTCACAGGCAACAAAGAGCCTCCCTTTTTTCTACTTTACTGGATTTTGTTACAGTTCAAGGGCAAATGCGTATTTGCTTCACTTAAAGCTCGGATGTATTCTCCTGTTACATTAGGACCAAATTTTCAAATGGGAACAGCCTTTGTATCTGAGATAGCCAGCTTGAGAGCCTTCAGGGATCCTCACTGTCAGAAGGTGAGTTCTCAGGCTCTTTCAGACACCCCACCTACTAGCACCAGCTACCATCATCAGGGTGTCACTGCAAATGGAAGCTATTCTTGAGCTTTTAGACTTACTTTTCAGTATATTTAGCTTTATAAAACTTCCTGCTTCAAGCCAGCTCCTTTGGTAAGAACATTCATTGTATTAGTAATCACTTACCCTATCCTGATCCATTGGTTATTATTGTGGATCTGAGCACAGCAGAAAAATGAGCTATTTCCTTGAAATTGTGTCTCCTTATGTTTCTGAATAGGATCATATGTGTAGAGGGAGCTATACAGAGTAATAAACCTAATGATAAACTAAAAGGTCATTTCAAGTGCTGTTACTACCAAGAGAATAAAAAGATGCATCAAGAACCATGCTAGTTTCAATCCATGATCCCCAAAGAAAGGTTGAGGACAAACTAGCCTGTAAGAATAATGATCTGTCTCAATAGCATTGCTTTTATTAGGCTGAAACAAGTTCTGTAATGTGCACTGACTTTGAAGTCTGTTTTGCCTACCTTAGTTAAAATGTTTTGCACTTTATCTCCTTTGCTGGCGAACATAGTGTTGCCCCACTGTTTTATCTGATTATTCTTGGTAAAATTCAGAACAGTTTAAGTTATTTTATAACTTGTCTGTCACAAAATAGAAGTTGGGGATTTGGCAAGGGAAAACACAATTTTCCATTCTAAATTCTTGGACAAAAGTCAGTTACCACTACAGTTGCTTGGTGCCTTGGAGAAGCAGACTAGAGAGTGTCTTTGAATTGTTCTATGTGTAATCAACATGCACTGTATTTTAAATTGCCAGTCTTAAACAACCTGTCACAATCCCTTGGCCAGTAAAATACCCTCATCTACTTTGCCTCATTGAAAGAAGGAGATAAAAATGGCCTTAATTTTGTGATTTGTAGGCCTGCTAAAAATGGGGTTTCCATCTTTAACAGCATTCCTGGGAGGGGGGTTGATTTTTCTTTCTTGTGGTTTTACAGGGAAGGAGGGAGATATGGTTACATAAACGATGCAAATAGGAAACTACTTATGTTTTAAGTTCTGGTTTCAGATCCACAACTTACTGATGTAGTGGGAGTTGTAGTGCCAGAGCTAAAGTTCGAGTTTGACAGTTCACGTTTATTTCACTTCCAGTGTTCCAGATAAAGACTATTTTACTTGCAGCCAGTGTTCCAGATAAAGACTTCTGGGAAGACAACAAAAATCCCACAGTGTGGTGTAAAGCTGACAAAACAAGAGAAAATGAGAGGAGAATAATATCAGAGCTCATAGGCTTCTAGTTTTAACAGTTCCGCTTCTAATGCTTTCTTCCTTTATTTAAGCTTCCAGTAAAGTCTCCCTGTGTTTACCTCTAATTTAAGAAACTGTCCTTTAATCCAATCCCTTCCTATTCTCTGTCATCCTGTTGTTACTTCCTTTCTCTTATCTTTTAAAAGCTTGCTCACTCGCTCTCCACCCCCACCCTGGCTTATTCCTTCCATATTAATAATAATCTTAGTACTGAGCACTTATATCGCTCTCTACATGTTCAAAGTGCTGTACAAACCTTAGCTAATTAATCCTCACAACACACTCCCCTCCCTCTGTAAGATAGGTAAGTATTATTATCTCAGTTTTACAGATGGGGAAATTGTCGCAATGACTCAGTGGCAGAGACACAAGCACAGTAACCTTGTTCTTGCAACCTCTATTTTGAAAATACCTTCTCCAACCCAGCTTGCCTCTATAAATACATTCCCATCTCCTTTGTCTCCTAAATCGTCAAGACAAATCCTCTGCCTACTCCTGCTGCCACAGCTCCCTTAATTGTTGCCATCTTCTGCTCCCTCAGACACCTCCAGCAGGAGCTTTGCCAATGCATTGCTGCAGTGCCTCTTTGAATGTCTTCCTATTACATGTGCAGTTTTCATCTCACTTCCACCAAGCAAGATGAAAGTAACCCCTTGCCAGCCTCACTGGTTTATGGCTCTTCTTTGTTTCTGTCCCTGTATTCCATCAAAATCGAGGCATAAGTGCCTGACTCAAGGCCGCACATTAGGGATCTCGATCAAGATGGCCTGAATTCTTTCCACATCTTTTCCTAGTACCTTGACATTTCTGAAGGCATCCTGTACAAGTAGGAAAACAGCAGACGTAGGTTTGTGGGTAGAATTTATTCCCTCGGAATATATGTATGTATATGTGCAGCATTGAGACAGGTCCCAGTGCCCCTGCTCAGGACCATGTGTTGGTTGAGGTGCAGTCCCCTGCTTTGTGGTTTCTCTCAGTGAGCTGCAAATTCACCCCGTAGGCAAGGACACTGCTTGACCATTGAAGATGCTTGACCTTTCCCAGCTGACAGCTTTGTGTGGCCTGAACCACCTTCCTAGAATCTGGCATTTTGATACTTAAGTTACCTTCTTGAAGTAGATGTGCTGAATCTGGCCTTGAGAACAAATGGATTGACAGAGGATATTCTTAAATTTACAAAATGACTGTCCATAGTTATAAGTAAGCCCATCCAGGATTTAGGTGCCTCTATGGTTACCTGTACCTGTTGTGATGCTTCCTTGTTCTGGTATGTTGTAAATAGGTGATCCTCACTGTCATTTTTGTGTGGTCACGGAGTATGTGTGACACAGTGAACCTAAATACTTAGATATTATCCCTTATTTGCTCTCTCTGTAGTGGTGCTGTTGGTTATATCTGACCAATGAGTAACAATAAATTCTGATAGTATATTTCACTGAGGATCTTGCTTAGCTGCAACCACAAGTTTTGTCAGTTTCTTGTTTCAGACTAATTAATTAGAGATGACTACATGAATTTGCTCTTTAAAAGACTCTGCCCTAATGTCATGCCCTGTCAGGAACAATCTGTTTAATGGATCAGTGCTCATTTTGTTATTTTGTGTTCATATGACAAAGTATCATACTTTCATAGGTGAGCTATCAATGTCTATGGTGCTGTAGTGAAGATTTTTTTTCAGATATCTTTGAAGACTTGTATGAAAACTTCACAGCAAGTTCTTACTCATGCTTATACTAATGAGAGCCTAATAATGATGAACTGAATGTGAAGGCACATCTGTTTTTTTCATCAGCTATATGCATTAGTGTCATGAAGGTCAGAGACTTGGACAAAGAAATTGCTGGAATTTTGCAGCTAAGTTTTGTTGACCCATACCCACTTCTATTTCTACCCTCTTTCATCACTTTATGTCGGTTTAGGTTATACATATACAATTACTTTGTCATGCATTGGGTCCTCACCTTCTGCAAGGAAAGTGAGCAAGGAAACTGGCCAGCTTTGGCAAATGTTCTTTGGGAGTTCAGTCTGTGTCAAATGTTATTTACTTAGTGTTTGGCTTGGTACCCACAGTTCAGGTGATGGACCAGCGTGTACCTGGATGGACTGCTTACGCATTAGTTCAGGTTCAACGAGGTCTCTGTTATGCTAGGTTTCAGGAACAGAAGATATGGCATCACTGCACGATTTTTGAATAAGTGTTTGTTCTCAAAAACACTTGCAATTTTTGATACCTCCTTCCTGCATTGTGCCTTCCTTCTTCTGTTAAAAATTTATGTTAGAGGGTGTAACCCACAAATCTCTCGGCTCTCCAGAGGTCACTCACTTTGGTTAGGGTTGGCATCACTTTCAGACATGAGTATTCTTCCCAATTTACCACCTGTACACGTCTGTGGGTGCTCTACTTCTTTCTCAGCAGCAACACTCTCTGCATAGAGACCTATGTGTCTCACGGTACCTCCCAAGACCTTGAGTACTAGCTCTGACTTCATCTCTTCTGCTCTTCCCCCACCCTGACCATCTTTCTGGTTCTAACTATTTTTAGGGAAAGTAGAAAACAGCTTCTTATGTTGCCAAATACCTGTATTGTTTCCCTGAGAGGTGGGAGAGACTATTTTTCCTAAGGACTAGTATTGAGTCTGCATGGTAAAGTTTGAGTACTGGGGGGCTACAGGAGTGGCTTCTGTGACAAGCTCCTAAAATCTTCCCTCATGTCCAATAGAGCCAGTGTTAGAAGACTCAAAGCCAAGCAGTGACAGCTGTAGCACCTCTGTGATAATGTATTTAAGAAGGGGCAAAATTTACTGCAATTGCAGCTGAGTGAGAATATGTGAGACAAACGGTCCTGCAGATCTCAAGGTCTGCAGAAGGAGGAGGAGGAGGAGGAGCCAGAGGAACTGGAGGAGGACGAGGAAGAGATTCCCCTGCAGCCTGTGGTGCAGACCATGGTGAGGTAGGCTGCAGGGCAGCAGCCCGTGGAGCTCCAGAGTGGAGAGATATCCACCTGCAGCTCCTGGAGAACCCCACACCAAAGCAGCTGGATAACCAAAGGAGGTTGTGAGTCTGTGGGAAGTTTGAAGCCTGAAGCAGGCTCCTGGCAAGACGTGTGGATGCATGGAGAGAGAAGCCCACACTGGAGCAGGTGTCAGGACCTATGACCCCGTGGGCTCTCAAGCTGGATCAAGCTGTTCCTGAAGAGCTGCATCACCTGGAGGGAGCCACACTGGAGCAGTTTGTGAAGAACTGAAGTCTTTGAAGGACTCTATGTTGGAAAAGTTCATGGAGGACTTAACTCCGCTTAGAGGGACCCCATACTTAAGCAGGGAAGCATGTGAGGAGTCCTCCTCTTGAGGACAACAGAGCAGCAGAGACAGCATGTGATGAACTGACGACAGCCCCCATTCTCCATCCCCCTACATCAGTGGGAGGATGATGTAGAAGAACTAGGTGTGAAGCAAGAGAAGGAGGAAGAAGAGAGAGAAGGAGAGGAGGTGTTTTTAAGGTTTTTTTAAATTTATTTCTCATTATTCTATTCTGATTTGATTGGTAATTTTTTCTCCCAAGCCTAGTCTGTTTTGCCCATGACAGTAACTGGTGAGTGATCTTTCTCTCGTCTTACTGCTATTCATGAGGCTTTCATTATATTTTCTCTGTCTCCTAACTCCCAGCTTAGGAGGGGAGTGATAGAGCAGCTTTGGTGGGCATCTGGCATCCTGCCAGGGTCAACCCACCACAGTTTATTCAGTGGCCTTAGAGCCTTTTAAGTCTGCAGCTGGAAAACTGCATTATTTTCTGGGAGCTGGGGCAATCATTTGTGGCTCTGGAAAGGTGTTCTGCCCAATGGCAAGTGCAAAGATCCTTGGTCTTTTCTAAGCCTGGTTCTGACCTCAGCATTCAGTATATTCAGTATATTCATTGTGCTATATGACTACTCTGTGGAAAACCTAGTTATGAAAAGAGCGGTCAGGAACCAAACGAGCTCAGCACAAGGCCCAGGTAAAGAGAATACTCCAGGCATTGGAATGCTGGTTCAGGCACCAGCCCCCATGACTTCAGCCATTTCAGTTGAATATTTTTTTTCTGCCTTTCTTTCCTACCTAACAGAGAATAATTAACAGAACTGTGGTATTAGTGCATGTGTATGTGCTTACTCATATCTATTTGCCATGAGTATAACTACTGCTGCCTGGTAGAGTGTGTCCAGGGCCTTCTAGATGCTCATTCAGCAAGGCGGCTGTAAATCCCATTGGAAAACAGTGACTGGGTGAAACCTGTTCATTGCTGGTCTTTTTCAATTCTGTTTTCACAGCGGGTTGTATTTGGTATTTTACTGAAAAGCTCTGTTTTCTAAAGTAGAATTAATGGGAAATTTAGATTATCTCTATAATTTGTCCCTTTTTCTATTGGCAGTGAATATTTTCCTTTTTTATTTAATTTTTCTAAATTCAAATGTAGTAAGTACATTGCTGAAACCAAGCTAAATGTTTATTAAAATCGAATGTGAAGTAACAGGAAGAATCACATGCTTTCAGGACTACTATAAATACTGTATTTGAAGAATAATGGCAGTAGGTACATCTCCTTATTTTACCTGCATTCTTCATGGATGTCTAAAAGTGCCCTGTGCACTGGTGCCGATGTTTTTACTGATTTCTTTACAGACAAAAACACTGGTTAGTGTTTTTACTGATTCCTTATCTGCAGTATTTGCCTCTCAAAAAGGTGCAGCGGTGAAGGATTTTCATCTTTGCCAGCTTCTTTCATAGCAGAAATAATTTCTTACATTATTTGCTAGCAAAGTAGAGAGTCTCTACATTTTTAAACAGTAAAATTTCTCTAAAATATTATGTATTATGACCAAAATATTTCATTCATTTCATTCAGTTAATTTGTTAGCCTGCGTAAGCTGTCTTTCAGGCCACAAACTGATGCTTAAATAGCAAACAAAGGGGGAAAACAGTCTAGAGAGGTCAGTGCTTTGTATCTAATATGCTTTTGCAGTTTACTTTTGTTCTGGTAAGCAGATGCTTTGAAAACTGTTCAGCTGCAGTTCAGACAAAGGTCAATCGGGCCAGTCAATATATAATGTAAAGATCTAAATCAATATCCTATGAATGGAGGCTCAGCACCTTCTGCCTAAAAAATATCTAGAATAGAACTTACTTCTCAGGCACATGCTATCCTGGGGGATTTCCTTCTTGTTCCCACTGGAGGAGCCCATCATCATATTGCAGTAATTGGTAATATTTTAACCACCTAGCCATGTGGTGAATTTCATGATTTAAGGAAGCATATTGATAACCAGCCTTTGCTTTTTAGTACATAAATGCTAGGGTGCCAGGCTTATATTTTCCACATAAAAGTTCAGCAACTATTACCTGCAAAAGGTGGTTATTAGGGACTAAGACTAGAATTCATCATAGTAAGTATGGTTATTTACTTTATACATTTATGCAGTGTATCAGCCACAGCTTTGACAGTGCTCTGCAATTTTTTTTTTCACATGAAGGCATTCAAAGCTAAGAAATATATTCATACCTGCTGTCAACAAGTGCAACTCCCTTGGAAAGCTCTGAGCCAATTTCAGCAGTGACGTGAATGGCAGGATAAATTTTAGTTCTAAATTAGTCAGAAAATAAGTGAAAGTGGGCATAATTTGCATGCTGAGGACTGAAAAGGGAAGAGTAGCTAGCAAAAAAAGTGTGCAATTAAGAGGGGGGGAGGAAATAGAGGATCTACTGGCATGAGTGTAGCACATCAAATTTGCTTCTGAATTCAGAAAACTACAAGCAAATGTAAATGTTATACTTAATGCAACTAGCCATTTACAGTGGAGTGAACACACTTTCTTTACCTGTTATGCTCATTTCTATGCTAATGGATGGCGTGGAGAATGTCATGCCTAGGCTGGCATTCTGCACATACCTGTATGTATGTGCTGAATACATTTCTCAGTTCCCCAGTGAGCTCAGTAGTAGGATTGCAAATATACTGACTCATTAAGGAAGGAAAATCTTGAGAAATTAAAACAAATTACCTTGGTCACCTTGAATCAGGGGTATTCAGGGGTCTTTTGCTTAAAGCACCCTTTCCTGTATTCCTACTGAGATAGATCATGAAAGGTGAGGGAGCTATGTCACTGAAGCACCACTTCTTTGGCACCTGCTCAAAGGAAATGGCTAAGAACTGTGTCATCGAGTGAAGACAGTATTTGAACTGCCAACAGGCACTGCTCACCTTGGCAGCTGTCGTGCTTCCAGGCAGCCCCTGGCCCAGCAGGATGATTCAGAGTCTCTGAGATAGACATCTCCATTCCAAATACAATGGGTGGGGAAAGGTGGCCACTTCTGAAATAATTCAAAGCAGCCAGGAACTTCTCTCTCTCCACTGTCTGAGCAGGTCACTGAAACTCCCACCTACCAATCACCTGGGAAACCTCTCCATTTTGATCTGAACAAGTGTTGAACCTCAATCACCTTCATCCACTTGAAATCCAGAGCACTGAGTCATCTCTTGAGAGCAAGCAGCTAATGATGGAGGAAGAAGAGGCAGCAACCACTTCAGAATAACTTCATTGTTTGAACACTCTTACAAGAAGTGGAAAACATGGATTTTAAACCTTTCTCGGACTGAAGGGGTTTGAACCGCAATTCCTTTTTCCTCAGAGTTTATCCTACCCATCAGGCTAGAGAAGTTCTTCATTCTGCTCACTGTGAGGCTATGGAGCACAGAAAGAATAGGTAAGAGGGAGCTTGATTTTTCAGCCCATTGGTGAGGGCAAGCCTGAGAGAGTCCTGAGGCTTGGACCCAGCTGTCACTACTGCTTTAAGTATTCTTTACTGTTAATTTGTAATACAGGCACTCATACAGTCAAGTAGACATGGTTGTAGATTGTAGCGTTTAATTCTGCCTGAATTTGTACTAAGCACCAAAAACATGTGAACATACTTCCTGACTTTCTCACACCCAGTGATAAGACTAGTAGCAGAGTTGCCTAGTTAGGAGCAGAGTTGTTCAAGGCCTTCTGCAAAGGTAGTTGAGAGAGAAAGGAAATTGATGAAGGAAAAGTGAGACCATTCTTCATTCAAATCACATCCTGGAAGTGCCTGTTCTTCTCTGTTGATTACAAAATGAGCCTAGAATGATAATACTCCCCAGATAAACTTCTTGGCTGAATTTAGTATTCCCAAATCAAGGAATATGATATTTTTTCCTCTGTTTTTGAGTTTATTGCTGCTGGTTTCCTTTGTGTTCACCTCAGAATGGTGTACATCTTTGGAGAAAGATACAATCGATTTGTCTAAATGCAACCTAAGTGCCAAGAGTGCACCAACCTTTCAGGGTGAAGCATTGGAGATTTTAAACCTTTCCTTTGCCCCAGGCAATTTATGTACAGCAAAGCTTTCACTCACAAAACTGTCACACAAAAACCAGATCCCATTGGGAAGATACACTCAATAATCAGTCCTGAAATGTTACATCAGTTAGCAGTTCTACCTTCTTTAATATCATTAAATGCATCTTCTCCATCAGAGCAATGTGCAGTTTCAAAATATAAAATACATTCATCATATTGGGATTTTTCTCACCTGAGAACATTTTCCTTATTCTAAACAGTGGCACTCCTGAAAAAAGAGAAGTCCTAAAAAGGTAATTACAAGATATGCAACACTGCTGTACTGCTGGTGTAGCTTGTGGAGGGATCTGTAATGAAGAATCCCAGAAATCCCCTTTGATGTCCATCTTACTTATTTTCAGTATTTCATGATCTATCAGGAACACACTTCTTCTTATTAATGTGTTTCTGTAAGAAAAGTTGTTCACACAAGATGGAGAAATTCATTGCTGTGAGAGTTTAAACTGGTAGGGTGCCATTTAGCTAAAGGTTTCTTCAAGTGCAAGTATTTTAAAGGGATCTCTGCATTGCAGACTTGGGCCCTATAGGTAATTCTGGGACCATAAAGTCTTTGGTGGCAAATAGTGTATCTTCTTACATGTTTCCAACAGGTATTATGTATGTCCGTGGCCTCATGTTGTTATTGTAATAGTAATAGCAGCAAAATCAAAATTAGGCCACTATAGATTATTTTCTTTTTTTTTTTTCTGAGATACACCTCTTAGGAGCTTTGAGTGGAGGAACAATGTTTTGTTACTGTAATCCAGAATATATCCAATTAGACCCTGTCCCGAACAAAAGATTTTTCTAAATCAGGTGTCTTCAGTCCTCAGCAGTGGCCTAAATGGCTCCACTAGTGGAGCTGAAGGGAAATATGGCTATGTAGGGATATTTTTCATTTTTCTAAATAACTGCAATAATAATTGCAGGGGAAATGATAGCTGATGATGAAGACTCTATTAACTTTGGGTTAGCTAGTTTCAGCCAACTAGCAGAGACAGTGCAAACACTTGCCATTTTTGTTTGGAAAAGGCTTCAATAATAATGTCACTGAAATGACTCACCAGCCTTTATATCTCTCTATGCAGTTTTTTTCACCTTTTTCATTCTAAGGCGTTGTTAACTTGTTAGTGAAAATCAGATAAAGGTCACATAACATGAGTTCTCTGATGATCTCCACATATTCATCACCATCCTTCATAACCATAATGATCCAGAGTAAATTATATACACCTTAATTGGCCCAGGAAAGCTTCTGGAGGAGCAGTTTACAACACAGCTACCATCTCCCTGCAGGTAGTCAGCCATGTACCAGCACTTTTACTACAGTCTGAACACAGTTTGAGGCTTTTTCATCTCTAGTGCCCTTAGCATTTAGGAGTTGTGCTTTCAACAGATTTTCCTAGGATGATATATATCTTTATATCATTTAGACTGACTGTGTATTTTACCCAAAACCATTCCAATTCTTGAAGTATCTTTTTCTGCTGATCAGTTCAAGAGCCATGGCAAGGGTGTTTCCCTGCTCATTTCACTATTGACTTTAGTCCAAAAATAAGTAGCACTGAATGGAGAGGAAATATTAGGGAAGAAGCAAGAATGTACTTATTTAATCTATAACATAGCTCTTATTATGGATTAAGAACACAGATGCTCTTTTTGATTTACCTTAAACCACCTCCTTCTATGTTACCTTTAAAAACCTTCAAGACCATGAGGATAAAAATCTAGGGCTAATATCTTCCCTCCTGTACGATCTAATTTAAATGTGAGTTCGAACAATTATTTACATTAATAACTCCAAGTTAAATCTACCAGCCTTGCCGGAAATGTCAGAGAAACAGCAAAGGCACCAGCTGAAGACAATTCTAAATAGGGAACTTCTCCCACAGGTTTCCCCTCATTTAAGATCTCTTTCATACTGGTAGGGTTGATTTAGCCTACAGATTGGTTTTTTTTGTGCCAGTGTGTTATGTGAATTAAACATTTCCTTTAGCAGGTCTTGTTTCCTGTTTCCTATACAGTAACTAACATATCACCTTCTGCGCAGAGAGCTGAAAAGTTTACATTTTAACTGCTAGGATCAAATCAGAAAGAGACTTTCTCTCTCTGAGAATAGCTATTCTAAAAAGGTACACTGAACTTATCAATAATTTAGTAGCTTGTGTGCTAATTCAGACTGTGCTTTCATCTCTATTATGGTTGCTGTCACTGTTGCTATTAAACACTACAGTTGTTTTTTCCTGCTTTCTTTATGGTACTTCGGTGTCATAGCCTTTGGCATCTCTGTGAATAAGCTTTGCTCTCCCAATCCCATAAAATTCGATGTCTCTTCCCACTCTATCCTAAACTGTCCTGGCACTGGACATCCTGGGAATGCCAACAGGGCTGTGCCTGGCTGGATGCACTCAGGCAGGGAGGATGCTGCGAACAACCGAGAGCCTGCTCATACAGCAACAAGGGCTGCTCTTGCAAGTTCAGAAGCCAGAGAGCATGTAGAGTTATGCCAGCAGCCTCAGGATCCTTATAAAGGCAATAAAATCCTAAAGCCAGTCATGTGCTCATTGGTGTCAGGATTTAATCCAAAGTCTTTCTCTGTCTGGCTTCCACACAGTGGTTCTGAAGGCAGAGGTCTGTACTGAGGCAAGATCTGACGTGATCTTTCCTATTCAGAAAGTTTGGGTTAATGTAATCCATGGGTTTTTTCCAGGTCCAAGGTCAGTCCCACACCACTTCTGTCACAGTCTGTTCTCTCCGTATGGTTATGTTGTGACAAACAATGTCCCATTGTTTTGTGACGCCATCATGCAATACAGATTATAGGTTCTCCAATGCCTGGCAAATTAATTTTTTATTTTAGGCCTCCTGTAATGGTGCATGGACATTTACATGAATTTTATGTTTATTTAGCATTTTTATTTGATTTTTTTTTTCAACCTTCCCCCTGTAATATTATCCACATCACATGCTCTTTAGTTGTTGTATGAGCTTTAGAGGGTTACTTTTGTATTCCTCAGTCTGTCTGTAATTGTTACAGCTTTTATCCTTAGGTGTAACCCATTCTAAAAAATGCTGCTAACTTTGAATGTCAAACAGATGTCTTAATAGAACCTCAGTACTTCTCAGCACCTGTTTCTTCCCACTCCTTGTTTAAGTAAGTACACACAGTACTTAGTCTTCCAAGCCAGTAATCTGGTTTCATTCTTGTTAGGCAAAAATCTTACCTTGCTGTACAGGTGTTCTCTTTTAAAGAGAAGCTCAAATGCCTTACAATATAGTTCTGTTCTCTTTCTAACACATTCGCTCTCTAAGTGAGGATTTTGACATCTGTCCTTATCATCCCATTATATGGTCCTTTGCAGAGATCTGTCAGAGAAAACTTCCTGAAGGCCTGCAGAATCAGTGTATGATAATATAAGCATAACTCCTAGATCCCTAGATCTGTCATTAGCATCCATCTATATCTAAGAGCACAGATACCTTCTCTGTCTGTAAATCTAGACATTGATTGAGATCCATAGCCTGCACAGTCATTGAGAGCCCTGGTTTTACAAGCATCATGCAAAACCCTTGCTGACCTTTCAGGAACTATTTACAAAGCCAAGAATTTTAGACCATGTGGGAATAAATGCCTAGAGTGTGAAGATTCAGTAAATTAAAGAGTAAATTCTATATATCAAGAAGAGATATAAACCAGTAGCTTTTTACACAGAAGACTTTTTTAAAGCTCCTTTGGCCCAAAGAGACTGTCAAATCAGTTCAGATTTCTTAGACTTGATTTGAAGAATTTCAATGCCTGTATCAACAGTATTTTCCCAATCCAGTTAAAATTGCAACAACATTATAACCATTCTGTGATATTTGATTGTGCCACAGCATTAGTATATGATAAAAGTAATAAATTAACTGAGTTAGACAGTAAACAAGCTAGGTGAAGCAAATAATCAAAAGCTGGGCTGCAATTCTTAGGTATCTTCTATGAAGACATATAATTAAGATGCCATAACACAGATGAGACATATGCCAGCTTCTACATGCTTAAGTAGAAGCAGAGAAGCGGGAACTTTACCTACATAAACTGACACAACTGCCAGCATATGAAATTGTGACATTTGTAGAGCATTTGTTCACTAGAGAAAATAAAGAATAAGAAGTATTCTTGCCCCAAGATAGCACCAGAGAATTGATAGAATAAAGGTAAGAGTTGAGTTTTACTCCACAGTGGAGAACAAGTCTTTGTGCATGTTGGTAGTTTGATGGGGAGCAAGATGCTGAAGGGAGGAGAATATGTTGTTCAGCTAAAGAGAGGCCTAACCTTCTAATTTGTACTTGTGAAAGAGCCTTTTCAATTTCATGATCTCAGTATAAATACATGGATATGTGTCTGAACCCTTACACTTGCACTTTCAACTACCTGTTTGCTCATGGCCATGGCCTGGGAAAGCACACTGGTGCCCAAGAGTGAATTGTGAATGCAAAGCATTAACCTCTCCAATATCCAAAGAGCTGAAAATCACAGTGGAAAATTATTTTTGGTAATAATGCAGATTACAAAGCACAGTATTACAGTGCATTCCCCAGATCAAAAGAACTGCAATAAAATCAGCAGGACATATAAACTTCTAAATAAACACCTCCAAAGCCTAACTTGAAAACAACTGAAGGTGTCTGGGAGTCTGTGGAGTAGATTTGTCTTCAAGGAAGCCTATGACCAGCCCTATATAAAGACAATGGCTTCATCTCAGCATATATTTTTGAGTCAATGATAAAAGCAAGACCAAGGCTTCTTAGAACTAAAGATTTGTGGACTTACTCCAACTGCTTCATGCATCACTAACCAGTGTAAGAGCATATATTGCTTCCTGAGGATTTCTCCTTTCAAGACTACTTTTATGCAAATTGCCAGTTTAGCACTTCATACAGAAAGTTTCATCTAGGAACAGAGTCATGAAACAAGGGTCTTCTTTCTAACTTCAGAACCACAGTATACAGTCTGTATATATTCTATAAAAGCAAGGAACTGGGACAATTGCCAAGTTTATGTAATGTCACTGCACAGTCTTGAAGTTCCCTGCTGAAGATCTGGTCTGGCAGCAGTTGGTAGGTGTCCAAGGCTATAACTCCCTGGTCTTCCTTTGTCCCACCTACACTGCTAATGGTATTCCAGCATCAGATATGCCTTTGTTAGGATTTCTATCATCTAGTTTTAGATGTTCACATCTGAGCTTGTTACCTCCAGGTCTCTTCATTTCCAGTGAAGATAAATACGTGTAGTTCTAGGGAACTATGTTTTAGCCAAGTACTCTACTAAGGAACCCTTTGTTTCCACTGACTTTAGAGGGTGTTCAGATGACCAGCTCAGGTACGGACTTTGAGAACACAGTTTCTGGTAAAGTGCATCTCACTCCGTTTTTCTGTATAAATTGTCAATCATAGAACCATCTGTAACTTCAATTACTTGAAAATAAGAAAATGGAATGACATTTTTCATTTTCTTCAGTCCAGGTCACCCATATGTCCATTCTTTGGCAGCTATTTCACTTCCTAACATTGCTTACCATGCTACTGTTAAATTGAGCACAGTCCTTTTCTCTTCATCGACCTTCTAGCAATTAACTGGCTCTCTTTATTACACCTTATTGTAATGTCAACAGTTTTATGATAGAGTTCAATCACTTGGACACTCAAATGACTTCATGGGAGACTAAGAATGATAAAGAAGTCTCTTTAATATATTTAGATTAGAATTATAGTAGATAATTAACTTTAAAACATATTTGTATAAGTGAGATTTACTGAGTACAACCAAACCAAACATAATTGAAATTATTCCATTAATTACTTGAACTGTGTTTTTATTTTCTGTGTTGTCTAAAATATGCAATTGATTTTCATAAGATAATTTTTTAGCTTTTATTTCCAAGCCAGGCCAACAGAAAAAAAAATGGCATACAATTTCAGGGTGTCTCAATTCCTAAAGATTCTCCATGTACTCCCATGTCTTTAAGAAATACCTGGTTTCACTTTGAGGATCAGAGCTTAACACATAAACTGTCTGTAGGAGTGTAGAAAGAAATGGAAGAAGTAGAAATTAAGAATTACCCTATTTTGAATAAGATTCCTTTCTCAGTACTGCATATCAGCCACTTCTGGCTGCTCAAAAGAATCACAAACTTTTTGTTATCATGACGCTTTAGAAAAGTAAAATGCAAAGATCCTTCTCGCTTATTTTAATGTCTTTAAATAAATACCATGAAAATAATGAACAAGCACAGTGTTCCCTGTAATTAATTTAGTATCCTTGCATGCTTTTATAATTTTTTTTCTGGTATTTGTTGGACATAGATGGAATGAGGGGAATCTTTATAAATTTCTTCATGGACTTTTCCTGAAATCAAGCACCCAAAGAGAAGTGCATAAAAACAAAACAAACAAAAAACATCTTAAAATCTTCTCGTGGACCAATAGTATATTACACTATCTCTAGTACTGGCTTTCACCTTCTCCTCAAAAGACCATTAACTTAATTCTAGGAGTATTCTAGTGTACTCCATCCACTCATGCCATCGTTTTGTCCCATTGAACTCTCTTTTGCATTCAGCAGGAATTCTAAGGAAAAAGACTGATAAATCAGGACAATAAAAGCCATTTTAGGATTTGAGAAATATATTTTCTTCTGAGATGTCAGATGTCAGAGATCTCAGTTCCTGTCCCCAAACATTTATTTGGGCTTGTGTGTTTCTTTGCCCCCTGGACAAATGACACTGTCCAGATAACACTGTCAGCATCATTTTACAGGTATAGCCAGAAGTGGTATTTAATGCAGAGATGATGTCTTGAGGACAGGAAGAATACCTCTTGGTCTTGTTGGAAGTTCTGTTAATTGATCACCTGTGTAGCAGTTTTCATTGCTGACCTTCAGAAAGAAGTAGGCTTTCCTTAATTTACAGATTAACAGCATAAAATCTTTGGTGAGTTTTTTCATGGTCTTAGCTCAGCAAACAATGTCAATGTTGATACAAATTCATGTAGATGCTTCCTTTTATTACTAAGACATTCACAAAACAGACTTCCTTATAAAAATAAAGCATGAAATTATATATCTGCTCTTCCACCACTGACAAGAGCTAGAATATTGTCCCTTGTTCCTGAACAATGCCAGTGTGGCTTTTTGTAACTTTATGCTGGCCACAGAAAGAAGCCCTTTGGTTTTAAGACAAACCCAATACAAGCCATTTTCTTTTAAAATCGTATGTATCATGTCACTGAGATCTGTAAATTCTATCATCCAATAAATATTTCAATAAACAGATATATGTACCCTGCCTTTAAAAAAATTTGAAATACTTATGAAAATTTACAGAAAGCTGCACAACAGATGTTTCAGACTTTTATAATAAAATATATTCTGGGAGAGATAAGATAAAACATAGCATAATTAGTTTTCTTTATGGTAGTTTTGCATTTGTTTTTTTTAAAGAGACGAACTGAGCTAAGATAATCATTAAAATCTTGTTTTATCACTTAGAATTTTTTATCATGTTCATTTCTACATTTTGAAACATTTGAAGGTTATTTTAATGTAAATTTTTATTTGTCTAAGTAAATGCAGGTAAATTCTCTACCAATGCTCATGCCCCTGTTGAGCAACTGGCAAGTTGTTTTTCTCATGTGAAGAGAAACAGTTAAGCATCTTAAAATTTAAATCCTAATGTGGCAAAGCAAACACTTAAAGCTCTACCCTTTTATATGAACACTAAACAAAATACTCATTGAGCATTAGGACTCAAATAAGAAAGCAGCAGTGAGATGCCAATGCTGTCTCTTGTTTCTCATAACCTCAATTAAAACAGCAGGGTTGTTTGGAGGGGGAAGGAAAAAAGCACAGGAAAAAAAGGGTTCCCAGTGGGTAGGCAGGGTAGAACTGTCACTGTTTGTGACTCCAAAAATCTTTAATGATGAGAATTTAATTAATGTGATTTGTGTTGCACACAGGTATGTGAGTAGCTTGTTAGTCACCATAATTAGCAGGACTGGAGGACTGTTTGTTTTGTGGCAGACAGCAGTGCGAGGCAGCAGCAATGGGGAGCAGGAGCAGGAGCAGGAGCACAGCCCTCGCTGTACCTTGGGCCCCAGCACTCAGACAGGTGGGCTGCACGCTCCACACCTGCCCTCCCTTCCCCTCCCATAAACCTGCCTCCAGGGGAAACCTGGCCAAGGCAGCCCTTTACACAGAAAGGGTTAGCTGCAGACAGCTGCTCAGAGAATTCCTGAATCTTTGATTTACTGTGATCAATTGCATGATTAGGCTGCATGTCATTGAGGGTAGTGATTATCTAATGGGGGTATTGTGACCTCTGTTGCAAAGAAACTCTGCTGGGGAGGAAAAATTTGCAGAGGACATCAATATGCATTTATACAAAATACCTTGGGGCATCTTTGCAATCAACAACCATAAATTAATAACTATAAATTAAAAGAGCTTTTTCTCTGTTAAGCCAGTGAAGAAGACTTGCTTGCATTAGATTTAGGTCAGAAAGTGAATCTTAGGGCTAGTGATTTTCTTTCAGCTGATGCATTTAGCCGCATTAAGGTATGAATTCAATCACTGAGCTATTTGGGAGGTATCAAGCACAGACATTAAATAGGATTATGCAACAGCTGTCTGCAGTTGCTAATTAAAATGTGGAAAACACCTAGTATCAAATTATTTTGTTTAGACAATTCATGACTGGGTTAGGTAGTTCAGCTTATATGCAGTGGTTTCGCTCTTTGGTAAGACTTACAATTTCACGATGACCTATGTCATTCTGATATATAGACTCTAAGTAAACTCAATGTCATTGTGCCCAAAAAGAAACTTTAAACTTTTGTACTGAAGCAGGATTTCTAATAAATAATTGTCATTTTATTTGTGTAGTTTGGAAAATATATTGAATACAATTTATAGAGTCTGCATGCTATAAACTCTGTTCACCAGTAGCTTCAGCTACCAATTTCACCTACATTTCAACTAAATTGTGGTCAATTATTGCTTTTAGAAGATTCTCCTTTAGTTTAAAAGAAAAATAATGAGCTATGATTTTGCTTTTAAATGGGTTCACATGAATCCTAGAGAATTTGCTTTCTAATGGTCCCTTATTCCAGCAAAATTTACTTTTGCAAGACTGAGTTCTAGTCACAAGTTGCACTGATATACTTGGCATGTATCCAGCAAGATCCAGAAAAACATTCATTCAGTTCTGCAGCCTAACTTGTGACTAACTTGCCCCAACGAGGGAGCTGTAACCCAGATAAGTCAGTCTGGCAGTCTGTGTCCTCTAACTCTTTCCCCAGCACCCCAGTGCAAACCCCTGCTGCCCTGACAATACAACCAAAAGTTCATCCCTTGCACACATTCTCTGCCTGCAGCCCCTGCTAAACGCCACAATACATGTGAGAATGCAACATGCTACAGAGACCACCTTCCTTTATGCTATGTGCTTTATGCAGATTTTCTCACCTCCTTATGTGAACTGGAGCTGCATCCTTTGTTGTAGGATGTTGTAGGATGCCCAAAAGCCATGAATCTCAGTGCTTTAGATGAGGGGACTCAGTGCCACACATGCCACAGCTCTTTGCTAGCACATCTGAAGAAAAAGCAGAACACGGGGATTGGATGGTGTGTACCTCAACCTACCCCTGTCATGGAGGTGGCTATGTCTGAGTTGTCTCACCAAAGCAAAGGGTAGGAAAGCACCCTACATTCTTCAGTGTGGCACAGCTCATGAGGCCCAATGTAGCCACAAGTTCAGGCCCTCCTTTATTAGTGCTTGAAAGCTCAGTATGTCCATCTCTCCATCTTGTCAGTTAAACCCCAAATGAGCCCTGGTGCAAGAGCACATGTGACCATAGGCAGGATTATGATGACCACTGTAGTTGCTTCAATGACCAGTGTAGGAGGTCTGGCTCATCTGTTCTTCTCATGGCTGTTCTGTTGCGTCCCACACTCCTTGTTCCTCTAAAGAAACTATCCATTGCAATTAATTTTCTTCTTAAGCCACCCTTTGTCTGATTCAGAATTCAAACAAGATAAGTAGGTTTGTGTGTTCATTAAAAACACCACTGAAACGATCAGCACAGGAGCACAGCTTAAAAAATTACATTTATATTGTCACCATTATAGTTTAGAGCCAACACCTGCTACACATGAAGAGACCTTCTGCCCTACTAGACCTCCATCTTGCCTGGAACTATCATGAACAGATGATTTTGCATCCTTCAAACATTTTGGCAATTACCATTAGTAACCCAAATGTTAAAAACTTTTTAAACTAAACCTTGAATTTTACTTCATTGTTTTGTGGCAAAGTCAATTCAGTGACATAATTGCAGCCCCTGCAGAGGACTAAAAGGAAGATGGAGTTCTTCAAACTTATGAGTAAGAAGAAAAGATGGTTTGAATAACCCTTCTGACAAAACAAAATGGGTTTTAAGCAACATAGATTCAAAAGGAGATCTTAAAATCAATGAGCAGCATGCCTTAGGAACTTCCCCAACCACTGTTTTTCTCCTTGCATGAAAATGACTCATTAAAAGGACACATCAAATTGCTTTCCATGTCTGTGAAAGCAAATACCACCACAATTGGAGAATTTGCTCAACTGTTACATTGAATGTGATATATAACAAGAGGGTTAGGAAGCTGCTCCATTTACATGTGGGAGATGATAAGAGAAAAACATAAATGTTGATGTAAGAATAGGCAGAAAATTCCAATTTGCAATTATGCTTTCATTTTTCTTAACAGACGTTGCGGTTTGTAAAACAGAAAGAAGCCTAGTTTTGTAGTTCATGCTCCCAATTTTCAATATAATTTTAATGTAAGTGTACAAAATGTTTGGTTTCGTGCTTTGAGTTTGTTTAGGTTTTGTTGTAGTATTTTTGCCCTGCATCCTACACAGAGCACTCATGACATTCATCTGTCTCAGCTGGAAACAGAACCACATTTTTAGGCCCACATATAGACACAAAGTGAGAGTCAATGTTTATATTTAGTGATTATAGACTTCTAAATGTAGACATTTCATAGTAAAGAAGTCTTTTAAATGAATAGTCATATTAATCACAGAAAGTAACTTCTACCCATCTTTCTGTAGGTAAACCCCTAGTAGGGCCAAGTGTCAGAAAACTGGGCTGTAAAAAGAAGAAAAAAAACTGCCTGTGTCTCCCAAAATCACAAAGTCCCAAAGGGAAAATAGGGGGGTTTTTTTGGTTGAAAAAGGAAGTTGCACTGTGCTTAGATTTGGGGCATAGGCAGGATCATGGCAAGCATATCCAAGAATGCCATTGCCTGATAGTCAAACACTATCAGAGAATGCACATCAGCTGCATGCATGAAGCTTCTCTGTCCTTCAAAAACTGCCATCTAAATCATCTAGCTGAGGATCAAGCTGAGGTTTCACTTTCCCAAGCCAAAATGTTTCCTCTTCAAGCATGCAGAATTCATATAAAATACAGTGTGATTTCTTTTAAAAAGCCACAAAGTATTCATACCACTCCACAGATCAGTAGGATGAACATCCCTTAGAGTTTTGCCCTGCAGACTGTGGAAAGAGACTTCTCCAGTCCTTCTCCTCCCCACTAGTCCACTTGGCAACTTTTGTTTCAGGCTGTTGGCCAGTGAAAGGGGAGTGAGCTCACAAGGACCTGAAGACAAATGGAATCAATAGGAGGTCCTGGAATGGTGTCACCCCTTGAAAATATTGAAAGCGTGCATTTATAGACATGATTTCACACTCCATTTGGAAGGTGTAAACCTTGTGAAACTCAGGGCAGTTGTTCCTTATTATTATTATATCTAGCTGAAAGCAGCAGTTGAATCAATGTTTTAGCAGAAAAGGCTGTTCACTCTGGTCAAACAGTTAACCTATCAATAAGACCTTTGCCAGTCAATTCAATAGATCTCATTTTCATAAGGAATTCAGATGGAATACTCTGCATGCTATTGTGTTCCAGAAAAGAATCTAGTAATACTGCATTAAAAACACATATTTATTGAAGCAAATATTACATTATAATGACCTATCTGACCACATTTGTGATAATATTTTTCATAACACAATAATACCAGTGAATTTTACAACTTGCCAAGGGAGACATGTTACTATCAGGATGAATCCCAAATGTGTTCAGTTAGTTCAGCTCAAAGGAAACAATGGAGCTTATAAACATGGTAGGCTACCATTCAAGCTGGCAAGGTTCCCATTACAAATATTCCTTCTTTTGAATATCTCTTGCTATCCAAGTCCTACATGATGGATATAATTTGAGCATTCTCCTTAATGAATGACAAATGAAGAGCAATGTCTACAAGGGAGTTTCAGGGGAAGTGTGGGTAGAATCCTGTGTTACACTGAGTGATCATCTTCAGAGCAGGCAGTGAGAGTAGAGGCCCTGATCCAGAGGTTCTTGGTGGGAATATGACCAAAGAAAGTTTTGGATCTAGCCCAAACAAGGCACAACACCTCTCTGGAGGTGTTTAACTGCCAGCAGGATAAGAGCCCAGATAAGTGTATATAAAACTAGAGAACTTCATGTGTTTTTTTGACATTTAGGGATAGTACTGTAGAGCTTTTAGACAAAGACAAATTTTATCTGATTAAAGAGAATGGCATGGCATCCTAAATTACCAAAAATAAAATATGTATTGTTATATATTGCTACTATATGTTTTCTAGAGTTTGTATATGAGAAAGTATGATTAAAAGTCGATGAGAGACTGTTTATAAATTTTGATTGCTTCATAATTTTAACTCTGAGCAACATTTTTATCATAATTATAGGCTTTCTTAAAGCATTTATGCAGATTGTTTTATTCAAAAGGGGTTTATTCCATATAAACTCCACTCTTTTATCTCTCCACAAAATCAGTGTGTGAATTCCCAGCAACCACAACTCCACTAGACAGTCATCACATTAGTAGCAGAGATATTTTCAAACAAGACAATATTCTTCAGATTTTTCTAAACATTATCTCCTGCTTTCCCAGCCAGTGAGTGTCATGGTGATAAATAGTAATGATAATCCTGAGCCCATTTGTTACCTCTTTATGTCTCTTTAAAAGTATTAGCAAGTTTGTTCTCACAGTTCCCTGTGATGTTCCTATGTGCTATAGTAGTCAGTGTATCTATGGTTCAGTGAAGGTTTGGGGAGATTAAGTCAGGTGTCTCACATCTTCAGCTCAAGGATATATAAGTCCAGGGGTTTAGATGCAGAGCTTATGTTCATTTTAGTGACAATTTTGTGTCTAAATATCTTGGATCCCTACAAATGCTGGAATCTAAAGGACATAGCAGGAACCTCAGGCTGTTTCTTAATTGTCATTAATAGCCAGTTGATTGCATTATTTCAATGCATGTGAACAGCTTTTGAGAGCTGAAGCAGGGCCTGAGTCCATGACTCCCAGCTCAGATTGGCTCATATCCATATTTTGCCTTTGAGAAGAGGACTCTGGAGAAAACCATCTTCTCTCCTTCCTCCAGGTTTTTTCACAAAAGATATGAGATGTCCATCCCAGCCAAAAGCCCCAGATGTCTGCAGTAGCAACAATCAGAGCATTGGGACACTGGTGGAACGTAAGCTGACAGCACGGCTGGACCTAATGTGACAGAGCAGCAATCTAACCCCCTGGGTAACCCAGGGGCAGTCCTGGTAAAGCAGGGAAAGTGAATCATCCTCACTGGAAGAGGAGCTGAAAGGTTTGAATAGTTTCATAGCAGTCACTGTCTCAACAATATATACCTCATTGTGATCTACTCATCTCAATGATTTGAGAAGGAACTTCTCCAGCACTGGAACATCTACAAAGTAAGCAGAAGAAAATATATATCCTCATTTGCATATACTGCTGGGACATCGAATGGAAAATATAATGTCACCTTCCCCAGGAAATACAAATATATGATGTTAAATATATACAAAATGTGTGCAACCATTTCTGCCATTGCCAAAAATCTGATCTTTTGGTACATATGCTTGGATACTCAGAAACTGATTTCTTAAAGCTGTAACATGTTCTGGTGGGTTCATGACAATGATGATAGTCTCTAAACACTTCATTCTTCAATGAGGAGTGCGAGGTTGACTCGGTCTGTTTGAAGCTAAACCTGATGGTAAGCCATGCTTCATTTTAAAGCTCTACCTTCAACTTTGATGATTTCATTAAATGACTGGATTGCATTGCAATGGGATAACCTAATCTTCATTCCATACTTTCTACTCATAAACCACTTGAAAAACTGTTTTGAACTTTGGTCCTGAAAAAAGTGCAGAAAACATTCTGTACTTGAATGGTGTGGTTTCAGCTTCAGACCCTATTGAAAGGGGAAATAAATCTAAGACCCTAAGACCTAACCACCTCCACCTCGATTAAAAAAAAAAAAAAAAAAAAAACCACCCACCTGAGAAAACAATTCCATTACTATCCACGGCTCTAAAATTAAATGAGAGAAGCAACACAAACAATTCTATTTTCCCTGTTGAATTTTTTTGGCTTGCATGTTACAGAAGTCGTAGCTTCCCTCTGATTTCACTCCAGTATGGATCAGGCATCATTCCACAGCAATCCCGGGAGGCAAGCCCATGGGAGACACAATTCTGGTGAACTTTGTTTTTCCTGTCTACAGCACAAACTCCATTTAATCCTTAAACACTAAAATTGGAATAATCTTTGTTTACATTTCCAATGCAGTTTTAGTAATTTCCCAGCTCTACCATTTGAATTTGTTTGATGATATTTCTGCCTTGCAAACATGCTAATATTAATATTTGAAGTAATGGAATAAATACAAGTTGAGTGCCTGGATTTCTCATGACACTGCGGTTGAAGAGCTGTTGATCTGTATTCCAGAGCAATTGTAGGACATACAGGTTGTCACTGGACTTAATTTCAAGATTTGATAAAACTGCTGCATTTAGGAAAAAATATTTAGCTATATCAGTTATATTTTGACTTCAGAGGCTTGCAACTATTTCATGGTGGAATGCTGAAAAAGAGACAGCTGTGTCTATGATGGAAAGCAGTCAAATACTCATATAAGTATTTTGGTTAAAAAAAAAAACAAATACATTTCAGGTAACAGAATTTTTAAGAAGCAAGAGAAGATTTTTAATATATCTCAAGGATGTCAATAATTTTTTTTCCCAGTTTTGTTGGTCACTTACTTTTTTGAAAATAAGAGTCACGTTCTACCATAGTCTTTCTTTGCAGGCAAATGGGCTGGATAACAGCTACAGGCATTTTTCTGCATGAGGAAATTGAATAAAGACAGTCCAGGCTCCTCTCTGGACCAGCCGCAGAGCCAGCCCCGCTGCCCATCAAAGTTGCAGCTACAATTGATTTAAAATAACGACAATTATTCCAGAATAAAACCTTATTTCTTCTTTGATGATGTGATCCGACGCTAAGCTGTAATTGGTGTTGTCAAGGCATGGAAGAGACCTTACCTCGGGTCTGGCGCTTGGAACCCGAGGAGTCCCCGGTGCCCTCAGCGTGGAGCATTCCGGGCGAACCGCTGAGGTGTTTTAAATATATTTTTTTTAAATCTGGGATTTCTGGAGCGGCAACTTTCAGATCAGACACGGCAGCAGAGTGTCTACTGTACTGACCCAGGAGTCGTGGTAAGGGTTGAGGAAGGCTCCGAGCCCCTCTCCGACAGCCCCGGTGTGCGAACTGCAGCCCCGCAGTTGCGGCCGGGGGCCGCTGCCCGCCGCCCACCGAGCGGGGGCACCTCCCGCCGGGCGGGGGGCTGCGCACATCCCCTTCTCCCCGGGCTGCCCGAACACCTGCGGCAGGATTAGCCAGGCTCAGGCATTCACTGTCGTTCTGCAAACTAAGTGTCGAAAGCCCCCGCAAAGCAACAAACAAAAACCTGCAAAGAGGAAAGCTCTGTAATCAAGCAGCAGAGCTTTGGGGATTTGGAGAAGAGCGTGAAGAGAGTTCGGATCAAATGGGATTTAAATGTAAACAGCAGTAACTGCATATGATCAATAATCACCCCGTGTGCATTCCTCTACTCATTTAACATCAGCTAGGACAGTGCAAATATTGCAAGTGAGTGCTCGACAAGAAAATCAGCTGACTGTGTGTTTAAACTGTGGTTCATTAGTAATATGAACAATTCTTTCCAATTAAATGTTTCGTTTAATCCCCTCATATCGACTTGTCTAGGAAGCTACATGTCTAGCTTCCAAAAGGATAATGTGGGTGCAGACTAATTCTGGGGAATTTTATATAATTCGTATAATATCATTCGTGCAATGAATTAGCATCTTTACTATTCTTGCATTGTCCTAACCAGCTGAGGCAACGAACAATTTTTTGTGTAAGTACTTAAGATAGTTTCTAGATGCTAAAAGGAATTTTGTCAGGAAGGTCCCTCAAAGTACAGGGAAAAACCACATCTCGGTGAAGATACAAGTCTTGGAAATTTGAGTTCAAAAGCAAAAGCAGCTCATGTTTCTGATAGTAACTTCCGAAGAAATTAATTGTGACTAATATTTTCCTGCTACGGCTCACAATCTCCTGCCATGTCCTGGGCACATGCCCTCCACCCTTTGCAGTGGGTCTGGCCACCTCATTGCATGGTGCCTCGTTCACCCCACAGAGTTTGTGCTTCTGCAGCTGCCTGCTCCCTGCGTCTGCGGTCTTTCCTTCCCTGCCGCCTTCTTCTAAATTTAATCCCTCAGGAGGTCCCGCTGTAGAAAACAGCCCCGGAAATCAATCCATCCTTCCTTCCTTCCTTCCTTCCTTCCTTCCTTCCTTCCTTCCTTCCTTCCTTCCTTCCTTCCTTCCTTCCTTCCTTCCTTCCTTCCTTCCTTCCTTCCTTCCTTCCTTCCTTCCTTCCTTCCTTCCTTCCTTCCTTCCTTCCTTCCTTCCTTCCTTCCTTCCTTCCTTCCTTCCTTCCTTCCTTCCTTCCTTCCTTCCTTCCTTCCTTCCTTCCTTCCTTCCTTCCTTCCTTCCTTCCTTCCTTCCTTCCTCCCTCCCTCCCTCCCTCCCTTCCTCCCTTCTTCCCTTCCTCCCTTCCTTCTCTTCAGATTTGGAAGAATGACGACAAGTTCAGTGAATTAAGAGCCTTGGTTTCTCCGTACACACGGCAATCAGACCCTTTCGACAAGCCATCATAGTTGTCCTTAATTTCGACTTTCCCAAGCACTGTTCTCATATTCCACTGTTTGAAATGTAGGAAGATCTAGCATAATTTGGAGGTCAGATTTCTAAATAAGCCTACTTTAAATAGCAAGCCCACACGGGAGATTGTCAGCATCTTTATTTTGTATACAGTTTACACACTGGCACCGCTTTTTAAAACCCTATATGTGGGTTAAAACTCAATTTTACAACCCCCATTTATATGAGATGTAGGTTTGACATCTGTTTGCCAGAGTGTTTTGCACTTAGCCTAACACCCACTATTAAATGACAAAATTGTGGCAGGCTGTCAAAGCCAGCTGACTGACAGCTGCTCTACTTTACAAAAAAGCCCCATTCAAATATTTGCAGGGTTGAAGCTTTCTGTAACGCTGTCGCCATTCTCCCCGTTATTTAGCATGTAAAATATAAGTCAAAGTTTTAAAGCTGCTTTCCAAAATGTTGCCATTTTTCCATATAAAAAGAGCGAGCGGTGGCTGCTGGCGGGGATCCAGCGCCAAACGCATTGGGTGGATATTTCGCTGGGTCCCCGCGTTCCTCCTATCTGCACAAACCCGATAAAACTGTCATTTAGCAGCGTTTCTTAATATTGCAGCTAATTAGAGCCGGCGTGTTATTGAAGTGAGAGCAAAAATCCACTTAAAAGAGAGGGGAGGGAGGGGGGTGGAAAAAGAAGGGAGGGGAATTTTCTGTGCAGGCAGAGGTACGCAGCCGGGCACGGCTCACAGCGAGACCCCCCCGGGAAAAGGGACGGGCTCTGGGGAGGGGACACCGAGGGCATCCCAGCACTCCCGCAGCGATCCTCCCCTGCTTTTTGCCCTCACCTCCAGGGGTCCCTCTGGGCAGCTCTGGAAGGACGTGCAAGGATCGGCTCTAGCTGAGGGCGAGCGCTGAGCCTTGGCCGAGATGTCTCTCCCACTTCTAGCCCCAAGGATGAGGATGAAACATTTAATTCAGGTCGTTAATACACGCCCGTCCGTTGTTGCCCTGTTCCCCCTCCGAGCCCCAGTATACGAATCTGTAAAGGGCAACGGTGGTTTAAACTTAAAAGCAATCTGCTTTTTTTTGCAACATCTCTAATGATTGTATGTGACTGAGCACCTCAAAACAGCTGACGAGGCAACCCCTGCATGCTAAAGAGTCTTTGCAGCAATTACTGGGGTTTATTTGAAACTCAGGTACTTCCCGCAGCTTTTGCGAGACAAGCAAGGTTCTGGCTGGCAACCGAATCGGAGGTTAATGTTGGGGGTGGGGGGCTATGTATTAGTTTATTTTTCGAATGAGGACTAGATCTACCCCCTAATAAAAGAAGGAGACAGTCCGGCCGTAGGATAGGCGTTGCCCGCGGTGTCCGTTCCCAGCGCTCTGGCCCCGGTACCATTGATCTCCCCGCAGGGTTCAGCCCCGGCAGCCACGACCCGCCTGGATCCACAGCCGGCTCCACCGGCGGCCAAAGCCATCCCTCTGTTCTCCTCCTCCCTCCCTCCCTCCCCGCCGCACATCCTCGGCACAGACGGGCAGGCACACACCCGCACAGCCGGAGCAGAACGGAAAACGGGGCACTCTCAGCTTTACCTGAAAATCTTTAGTTGACTTGTGTCCATTTTAATAACCTCTATCGACTTTCTTTCCTAAAGCGGTTGTCATGTTGGCAGAAAGGGACTGGAAAAGTGTTTTAGGGAGGGAAGAAAAAAAATACCGGAAGAAAACTAAGGACGCTGTCTAGAAAAGGGGAGGTGATGGCAATGAGCGGTACAGGGCGGAGGAAGAGCGGACCCTCCGCAGCGATCCTGAGCGGAGAGGGGGAGGTTGACAAAGCCCGTCTGCATCCCGAGGGAAGGCCGTGAGAGGGGGAGCGAGAGGGCCGAGGGGGACTCTGAGCCTCCCTGTGAAATCCAAGTTTATTGTCAACAAAGGAGGGTCTGACTGGGCTCGGAGCCTCCGGGGTCCCGAACTGTCGGAGGCAGAGTAGGCGGGGGCCCCCGGAGCGGGGTCCCTGGGCGGCCGGGGACCTTCAGGGTACGGCAGAGGGAAGGAGCAGGGTCCTGGGCGGCCGAGGCAGACGCAGTGAGGGTCGGGAGGAGGCGCAGGGAGCCCCGCGGTGCCACACAGGTGCGGGAAGGAGCACTTAGGGGTGGCTTTTCCCTTCCGGGAGGCATCTCTCCCAGAGAAAGGGGCAGGGGACAGTGGCCCAGCGGGAGCGGAGAGGCAGAAATGCAAGGTTAGAGGAGAAAGTGCATGTGAGAAAAGGGAAGGGGAAGAGAGAGAGGACGAAGGCTCCGGGCTCCACCTCCCCGCTCGGCGCGGCGCTCCAGCTGCTCTCAAACCAACTGCTCAATTCTATTCACTGCCGCGACGGAACAAAAAAGTGGCTATTTATTAGAATACTTGTTTGGTATTGTTCGGTGCCACACAAAAGGCGTTTCATTATGTTGGGGTGGGGAGAAAAGCCCCTCTCCTTTTTTCCTCCTTTCCTTTTCTTTTTTTTTTGTTCTTTTCTCTCCAGACCGAAACAATAACTTGAAATTGTCTTTAAAGTCTTTTCTATCAATAATAAATTTCATTTTCTTCTCTGTCTCCCGCTCTCCCTCTCTCCCCCTCTCCTGTGCGGTGTGTATGTGTGTGCGTGCGCGTGTGTGTGTGAGGGGGAGAGAGAGAGAGCGAGTGAGCGAGAGAGCGCGAATGGTGAGTGTGCGTGTGTCGCCGGGCACTCGTGGCTCGGGCACAGCCGCCTGGGAGCTGCGGCTGGGCGAGGGGCGAGGAAGAGACCGCCGGCTCCGTGTCGCTCTGCCCTGCACCTGCGGGCACGGTCGGAGGAAGGTGTGAGCTAGGCTAGAGCAGAGGAAAAAAAACAAACCAAAAAAGTAATAATAATAAGGCTGCCCCTTCAGATGATATGTTGGGAGGAGGCTGGAGCTGGAAGAGCAACTGTAAGTGTGCCTCTAACTTTTGAGGGGGTCTTCACCCTGTCTTGGGAATGGAGGAGGGGAAGCCGGCGAGGGGAGGGCTTCCAAGTTACTTTTGCTTCAAGGAGGGAAGAGCCGGTTGCAGTCACTGGGTTATCGGCTGTGACACGGATTTGGGGGGGTGCGGGTGTGGTGTGACAGCGTTTTGGGCTGCCCCCCTCCGCCTTCTGGGGAAGACGCCTCAGTGGGTTTTGAGGCGGGGAAGGAAAGCGGCGGCCGGGCAGGGGCAGGGGGCTGCGGGAGGGCTGGGGCGGGGAGGGCGCCGGGGGCGGCGGCGCTGCCTCCCGAGCGCGCAGCGCCCGCTCCGCTTACACGTTCCAAAATTAACATGTCGGTGCGCGGGTGCCATTTAGTGAAAGGTGTCTTGGGCAAAGAATCAATTTCGCTGTGACTGACCGGCGGGCTTGGCTGTATTAATACTGCCAAAAAAAAAGGGAAATCAATAGGCAGAGCAGCCCTCAGCTATTACAACTAATGCCTGCTTAATCTCTCCCCCTGGGAGAGAGTGCATTCACATGGACTCCCAGCACTGCTAATGCGGCCGGGCTGAGCCCGGCTCGATCTTCCCAGGGAACGGGGATCCCCGGATCTGGTCCTCTATGAAAGTGACAGCTGCCGGGACCTCTCGACAGGAAGGTTGTGCCGAGCCTCTCGAAGCCGAGTTCCAGCCCGGAGGTTAAGGCTATCTGGCGTGGTCCCACCCAGAGTCTTATCCTCCCTCCCCAGTTTCAAAGTGGCTGTAGAGTTTCTCGCTATTGCTATAAAGTATTGGGATATTTTAAAAAGGTGAAATGGCATTTCCCTCTCATAATTGACGGTGGTATTTGAGGTCGATCAACAGGCAATGCAGCAAGGCTGTACATCTATCGATCAGGGAGGGGACGCGTTTTGGCTGAATCTCTTTTCAGAAACAGGTGTTTAAACATGATAGCGGCTCCAGTCAATTAACCCATTAAAACCCCGTTTTATCGCATTGATTCCTCAGACTGCCATAAAAGGTTATGTTTTGAAAGCCTCTTTGTTAATGGGGAGGTGGGGGTTTGGATGGATGGATGGATGGATGGATGGATGGATGGATGGGGATAGGGAGAGCGGTTGCAAATTGTCCCCAAACGCACAGTATCGGGCACGCAGTGAGATGCCGAACTACGATTTCTTCCCACCAAGCCAGGCTGCCCCAGCGTCTCAGTGCGCCCCGTCTTCGCCTGCCGCTCCTGGTCTGGGCTCCATGGAGGGGCAGACCGGCCGCTGCTGGCCCGGGGGGAGCGCTATGCCCTCCCCGCCGTGGGCCGCCCGCTCACACTGACCCTATGGCAAAAATTGACATGTCCACCTCGAGAAAAGCATCCTCCGCGAGGATACTTCCCACCCGGGGAGGAGGGGTCCGGCCGGGGGCGGGGGCTACCGCCCTGCAGCGGCTGCGGGCCGGGTCAGGCTGTGGTGCAGATAAATTGTAGCCCCAGCTAGTTGCAAGCGGGGTTATTCCTAGAACAGGACAGTCTATGAACAACCTGCCTGCCTCCTCCCCTCGCCCCCCCCCCCCCCCCCCAGCACCTTTTTCAGATTTGCCAGTCCTTGCTGTAAATTACATGTTTGCTGAAGGTGTCAGTAGTGGTTTGTTTACTATCCCGCTTTACGATGACTACTAGGGAACACATTTAAGGACAGTGGGAAGCAACAGTCAGTGATCTGCTGAAAAACAGATGACAAACACCCCTTTTCCAAAAGCCAGATAAAGACGGGATCCTGACACCGACCAAGTAACCGGGATCTCTCTTTGGTGGGAAAGAAACCGGGTTTTTCTCTTCCCTTCACTGGGGTTCGCTATCCGCCTTCCCATGGCCAGAATGCTGCACTGGATGGAGCAAGAGGATCATGTATCTCCTCTGGGCACCTTTAATTTCCAGACCAGTGGTCTGAGATTATTTAGCTGTTTCTAGTTTTGCCCTTGTTTGCTGGTTTCCTAAGTAAGCACTGAATGCGCGACCGAAAAGGTTTGAAACCGTGTCAAAGTGATGTTTTAATCTCATTGAAAGGTGTATTAAACGAGAAGATGTAATTTGTGTGGGGTGTTTCGATGAAAGGAGAGATTGGAGTGGATGATACTTTCGCTCTCCTGTGAACCTCATGTCATGTTTATATTGAAGCCTGCGTAGCTAATCTAATTTGCAATAACAGGATGGCCTGCAAGAAAGAAGCTTCTATATTATTTAGGGGTTTTTTTCTTTCCTCGTTTATTTTTTTACACAAATTCCTTCTGACTTGCCCTGAATGATGTCTTTGTAGTTTGGGGATAATTGACGAGGATGCAAACCAGAAATATTACCTTTATGGTGTTCTGAGCGACGCGCCACGACATAACCATCCAGGCTGCCCTGCTGTAAATGGGATACTGCATTTGGGCTTGAGAAGCTCTCTTTCCGTGACTGACATTTCAGCAGCGCAATTTTAAAGATTAACTACGTAATAACTCCGCATGTCGTTCTAGTCCGACAGACTCTCCACCCCCGTAGCTTTTCCTTTTCTTTACAAGTTTACAGTTGCAAAACTAAACTCTTTAAAAATATTTTTCTTATGGTGGAAAGTAAATTGCTGGGTAGGTTTTCTGTTGGTGGTTCTTTTTGTTTCTTGGTGTGGGGCTTTTTGTCTAAAGGACCACTCCATAACTCGACTGTAAAAAGTAAATGGTCCGGCTATCCTTTTAGGTAGAAACCCCAAACTGTGAAAAATAGGACAGTGCAAACCCTCATCTCCCGCGAGATGCTGATCAGCACATATTCTCGGCGTGTGCCTTTGTAATAATAATTTTAAAAGAAATTTAAAAATCTGAACAGAATTGAAAAGTGCAACTTTTGTGTAATGTAAGAAGGTATATTCAGCCTGTTAATTACAGTTGTGTCATTGGAATGTTATCAATGACTTGTTCAATTTTACTGTAATTACTAACAAAATTAGACAAGGATGGATCACAATACAGGATATTCCTCTTTCGGAACAATATTGTGCTGGAAGTCGAGCTGATGCGTAGCATAAACAAACATTTTAGAAAATGCTCCTGCTGGCAAAACTTCGCAAAGGCACGATTCTGTTTTTTTTCTACCGAAAAAGTGCCACAAGGGGAAGGATCGAGGTCGTTCCAAGGCGAGGGACACACAGAATGTCCTGGCGGGAAGAGGAAGGGGGAAAGAAAACCTCTGCTTAGGCGCGGTCTGACCGTCGCGCCGTCCCACCGAGATGTGCCTCGCCTTTCCCTTGGCAATGCCGGACAGCCCCGCACACCCGCCCGCCGGGACCCACTGTCGCCTTGGGGTGGCCGTCGGCTGCTGCGGAGATCAGACGTAGGGGGAGATCGATACTACTTCTTTTAGGCGCAATGGAAATATAAAGCTTATTTTTCAAAGCCAGTAAAAACTAGAAAGGAAGGAGAGAAAATAGAAAGGTTGGGATATACAAACTCTTCGGAAAAGAGCAATTTATTGACGCTGTGGAAAGAGCGGTGATGCAGAATTCCTTTAGAAAAATGGCTTCAGCCGCCCTTCTATCAGTTTATTTATTTACTACAAAATTTATTACAAAATAAATACATAAATAAGTGGAAGTACCTACATGGAGCAGCAGCCTGTCCTCCGGCCGCTTTGATTTTGCCCGGAGCAGGCTGGCCCTGAGCACACCCCTGTGCTCCGTGTCGCTCCCCCTGCCCAGTGCCCGCGCCCCGCAGGGCGGGCGGCTCCCGGCAGCCGAGCCAAGCCCGCCCGGTTGTGTGCAGGGCAGCTGCCTGCTCTCATTAGGACTTCAAAAACCTTTTGGCCCTGTCCCGTACCACCCTCGGCGTTCCCTTGCCACGCTCCCGACGTTGCCCAGGGGCACCCCGGCAGTCTCAGTGCTGGTGGCCCTGGTTGCCCCCTTCCTGCGTGCTCCCAGCGCGGCAGAGGGCGACCCGCTGGTTGGCGTGGAGATAGAGGGAAAGCGGCCTGTGAGCCACTGACCCCCGCCCAAGCCGCTCCGGGGGGCCGCAGCGAGGTCCCGCAGCGAGGCCGCCGCTCGGGTCCCGCTGGTGTCGCAGCAGTCCGGGCTATCTGGGAGCGGCGCCGGGAGCGGAGCGCGCCGAGGCGGCGGCAGGACAGCCCTTACTCTCCTCACGCTTCCAGTTGGTTGGCACGGCTCTCCTGGGCGAAGGGGGGAGACATTACTCGTCAGGGAATTTTAGCCCTTTCCTTTCTCCCCCCCCGCCCCGTTTTCCTTTTTCCCCCTTCCCTTTCATTCATAAACCTGGTGGCTATAGACGCAGCTTGAATATTGACGTCTCTTCCCCCAACTGCTCCTCCGTTAACCCAATTACAGAATTCATCAAGAACTGTGTTGAATTATCTCTTTCCATACAGTATCAGCATTAGCCTAATTAAAAGCTATAATGTCTGATATAATGATTAAATCGTTAGCTCTGCTGTAGGGAAGCAATATTTTGTTTTCCCTTCAATTAGAAGCTGATTGAGGTTTTCAGAGCAGGTCAGCTGTGAAATTTGAATTATATGTGTGAGTACCGTTCACAGGGTGAGCCCCTACTCGAAAGCTCCAGAGATTCTCCATACGCTTTTAACCAGCAAGCTGAGAAAAGACAACAAAACACAGAGAGAGCCCGTAACTGATTTGGGACTGGGGCTGTAGGATGGCACAGAACAGTTGTTAACGCTGAAAAAGAAAGCGGGACTTTATTCAGGCACCCTTTTTCCAACCATTCCATCTCGACTGGGTAGCAAGCAGGTCACGTAGAAAGCTGTGATCCCCGAGTTGCCAAGTCACCGAGGCAGGAAAATGCTTCCCCCTCTCTCCTTTGCCTGCCCTTTCTGCTCCTTCCCAGTTTGCTCGCTTTGGCTCAGGTAATGGCATCCCGGTAGCGAGGGAGTGCTTTGCAGTTCCTTCTTGGCTAGCGGGTTTTGGAGTGAAGCGCCAGAGGAGTTGCAAGCGATCCCACTCCCTTCCCGCCTCACGTTTCAGACAGGGCTGGCGAGGGATCAGGCAGCATCTCTCACAAGCATCTCCCCACGGCATCGCCACGGCGAGGGCTGGCGCTCGCCAGCCCCGACCCGGGGCGAGTGCGAGGGAGGCACGGCGGCAGCCAGCAGACGGCGATCGCCGCCTGCTCGGGGCCGCCGGGCTCGGCCTCACCGCCCCCTCCTAGTCTGCGGGGACACAGAGGGCACAGCGTCGGCCGGGCCCGCGGCGGGCGACCCCCGCCCCGAGGGGGCGGCCCTCCAGGCGCAGCCGGGAGCGGGGAGAGGCACCGCCCGCCGAGGCGCGTCCCACCTCGCAGCGCGGAGCTGGGGGCGAGCCGTGGCCGAGGGAGGCACTCGTCACTGCGACCGGCCTGTGAGAATCCCTCGCCGGTACCTGTCTCTTCCTCGGGCCCAGCGGGCGACGGGGGCCGCGGCCGGATTTTTCGCCCTTCCTGGTCCTGCTCCCAGTGCGGGACCTCCTCTCCACCTCCACTCTGACTTCCCTGCAGCATTTACCCAGCATTTACCGGCCGCCCCCACCTATTCCCTTCACCACTCGACTCCTGGTTTTTTGCAATCCCACTTTCTGCAGGGGAAAGCTCAAGGACTTCTCATCTCCGGGCGCAGCCCCTGCCTGCACTACCCCAGCCCCGCAGCCCTGTCAAACGACACTCGCAGCAGTGCCTGACCTAGTTCCTTGTCCCTTGAATCGAGATCTGCACTACATTTACCACGGAAGAAAACCCCCTGCCTGGCCCCCTGAACTGTTTTTATTCAATCGATAGACTCCCCCTGGCCGAAGGTGAGCGGGGTGCACTCTGGGCACAGGCCAGAGGGACTCAGGGCAGCAGCATATCCTCCCATCCTGCTCTCTGTCCGCGTTTCTCCTCGCCACCGTGTTCCTGGGTAGTTTGGCTGCTTCTAGAGGAGGGAAGGAGCATTCTGTGTTTATTTTACGGGGGTCAGGGGAAAGAGGGTAAGCCCCACATCGGGAAAAAGTCCAGGAGGGGGCAGGCCCCGGGAGGGTGTGGATTAGTAGCTGCCTCTGCACCAGGGAAGGGAAAGTTCAGCCTCGAGTACAGTTTCCCTGAACGTGAAGGGGAAGGCAGCTCGTGTGTATCCCCAGTTCGCAGGGATAAGGGTGTGTTCCCATGGGGTCCACTGGCTGGCAGGATGCATAGGACTCATCCGGAAAGGATTGCCCCACAGCGATTCGACTCATTTATATGTCAGGAGGCATGTAGGTGCCTTTCTATCAAACATCAGGGAAAAATATCACTAGGGCCTTGGGTGGGTAAGCCATGCCACTTGCAAGCCATGTCATCTTATCTCACAGTTTTTACTCCTCATATCTTCATTTGGCCATCCAATTGGAAATGTGCCTTTCTGCAGGAACCTTCTCCCCCTTCTCCCTCATCTCCTATTCCAACCAGCGGTATTTTCAATACATAATTTAGCAATCACAAGGGCCTCCCTTACTTTGCCATGGCAGATACAGCAACTTGAGAAACTATCAGCTGGAGAAGCACGGGTCCATTCCTGCACCATCTCCCCTGCCCTCTTTGCACCCTTAAGGCTGACTGGGAGACAATAATGTCCTCCCAAAAGCATCAACACCCGAGTTAACAGCATCACTCAGACTGAGCTCAAAGGCTGGAAGCAGGCTGAGCCTTCGGCTGTCAGAAATGGAGAGGCGCTTTCCTCTCCCCAGCAAATCCAGATTATCATGACCAGTCATTGAAAATGCGAAAGAAAAGAGAAAGTCTAATCCTAACCCAGTGTCTAAGACCAGTGCTTTGTGCACAGTGCATATTCTTCCTGCAGAAAACTTCTGGTGGTAATAACAGTAATTGGGGGAGTTGCAGTGTGATTCCAGTCTTGGATGGCCACTAGGGCCAAGAAAATTAACACGGACGGTGAAAAGAGCAGGCACGCTGTGTGTGCCTTTCCCCACCTAGCAAAAATTATGGGGGTGGCCATTTATACATGCATGGGCATTTGTGTGACGGACTTACCATTCCTATGGCTGCAATTAAAGACTGCAGCATGAATCTCCTTGTGGACTGTTTTCACCCCCCCAAAAAATTACTATAATCTCACAGGACAGCCAGGGCACAAAGGTAGTCTTTTAATATTTTCAAGGGAAAAAAATCATACACCTGTACTTACTATATACAAAGATAACATATTTCCGTGTACCTTCTTTAGACGCAGGTGCTTTTAACTCCCCTAGGACTAAGTGAAAAACGACTGCATCCAGCCTCTTCCGCATGCCTGGGCCTAGGAGCAGTTTTAACACCTGGGAGAGACGTCTGAGGGGGCTCCGGAGAAATCTCCAGAACGAAGTCCCGCGGAAAAGGCGTGTTTGCTTGCCGCTCGCACGGCTGCGGTAGCGGGGCGGACAGCCTGGGGCGCCTCAGCCCCTCGAGATACTGCTCGACGGCCGTCTTAGTGAGGGGCGCGCCCGGCGGGGACGGGGCGTTCCGCGGCGCCAGGGCTCGCTGCGGCGATGCCCGGCGGGGCTGAGGGGTGGCCGGGGGCTGAGGGGGTGTCCCCGCCCCGGGGGTGCCGTCGGGGGCCGCGGGCGGGACGCGGCCCCTCCGCCCGCCCCCCCCTTCCTCGAGCGCGGCGCGCCCCGGCGCACGTCACCGCTCGGCGCGCGCCATATGCAAATGAGCTCCCGCCGGCGCGCCCCCATTGGCCGCCGCCAGGCGATTTAAGGCGGGCTCGGCGCGCGCCGTATGGCTACGGCGCCGCTCGCCCGCGGCTCCTCCTCCTGTGCCGGCCCCGTCCCGGCCCTGCCCGGCCCGTCCCGCCCGGGCCGCGGGAGGGAGACCACCGCCAGCAAATTACTGTGCCGCCGCGCCCCGGCCGCCGGGCTCGGCGCGTGTTTTGGTTGGGCTCCTTCCCCCACCCCTTCCCTCCCCCGATCCTCCTCCTGCATTTTTTTTTTTTTTTCAGTTAACGTTGAAATACTTTTTTTTTTTTTTCCGCCTCCTTTTCGCGTGGCGGTGGGTTCTCCTCTCTTCTTCTCCGTTCACCTGCGATCAGCGGATGCAAGTCACACACGCTCCCTCCCCTCCCTCCCTCCCTCTCTCCAAGTTAGCAGCAAAGAACAAAAAAAAAATAGCTCCGTTAAGGATAAGAGCGGGAGCGGAGGGGTGTGCGCGCGTCTGCCGGGGAGCGCCGGCGAGCGGAGGACACCGCCGACGGCTCCGCACACTCCTCCCGCCGCGCCAAGTGAAGCAGCAAGTTTGCCGTGCACCTGTTTGAGCAGCTCGAACCCCCGTCGCCGCCGATCCCCGAAAGTGATTTGCGAAAGGGAGAAAGTTTTTCGCCGGCAGGGTCGCCGATCGCTCTTCTCCTCGCGATTTTCTTCTTTCTTTTTTTTTTTTTTTTTTTTTTTTTTTTTTTTTTTTCGCACGGCGGTCGCTACCTAGATACAAACGGGTTTCGCCTTGCTCGATCCCCATCCTCCCGGGCTCCTCTATGTTTGATTCATTTTTCACGTCTGGCACCGGTGGAAAGTAAAAAAGCTATTTGAATGTACAGCATGATGATGGAGACGGACTTGCACTCCCCTGGCGGAGCCCAGGCCCCCACGAACCTCTCGGGGCAGACCGGAGCGGGAGGCGGCGGAGGCGGCGGCGGCGGCGGGGGAAACAAAGCGAACCAGGACCGGGTCAAGAGACCCATGAATGCCTTCATGGTGTGGTCGCGGGGCCAGCGGCGGAAGATGGCCCAGGAGAACCCCAAAATGCACAACTCGGAGATCAGCAAGCGCCTGGGGGCCGAGTGGAAAGTCATGTCGGAGGCCGAGAAGAGACCGTTCATCGACGAGGCGAAGCGGCTGCGGGCGCTGCACATGAAGGAGCACCCGGATTATAAATACCGGCCACGGCGGAAGACCAAGACCCTGCTCAAGAAGGACAAGTACTCGCTGGCCGGGGGGCTGCTGAGCGCCGGCTCGGCCGGGGGAGGCCCGGCCGGCGTCGGCGTGGGCATGGGCGTCGGCGTCAGCCCGGGCGGCGTCGGGCAGCGGCTAGAGAGCCCCGGCGGCACGGCCAGCGGCGGCTACGCACACATGAACGGCTGGGCCAACGGCGCCTACCCGGGCTCGGTAGCGGCGGCGGCAGCGGCGGCGGCGATGATGCAGGAGGCGCAGCTCGCCTACAGCCAGCACCCGGGCAGCGGGGGGCACCCGCACCACCCGCACCCACATCACCCGCACCACCCGCACAATCCGCAGCCCATGCACCGCTACGACATGGGTGCCCTGCAGTACAGCCCCATCTCCAACTCGCAGGGCTACATGAGCGCCTCGCCCTCGGGCTACGGCGCCCTGCCCTACGGCTCCCAGCCCCACCAGAACTCGGCGGCGGCGGCGGCAGCAGCGGCAGCGGCGGCGGCCGCCTCCTCGGGTGCTCTGGGCGCCCTGGGCTCGCTGGTGAAGTCGGAGCCCAGCGTGAGCCCGCCCGTCACCTCGCACTCGCGGGCCCCGTGCCCCGGGGACCTGCGGGAGATGATCAGCATGTACTTACCGGCCGGGGAAGGCGGGGATCCGGCGGCCGCTGCCGCCCAGAGCCGGCTCCACTCCCTGCCCCAGCACTACCAGAGCGCCAGCACGGGGGTGAACGGCACCGTTCCCTTGACGCATATCTGAGCCCCCGCCAGCTGCGGAGCGCCGGAGGCAGGCACGGACACGGGCACCGGCCCCGGCCCCGGGCCGGCCTGCAGGACTGCGCGCCCCGCCGCTGCCACCGCACGCTCAGCCCCGGCCCCGCGCCCCGGCCCCGCGCCGCTCCTGCCCCGCTCCCAGGTTCCCCCCTCTTATTTTTGCCTCTCGCGCCCCTTCCCTCCCGCCCTCCCCCGCCTCTCTCTTTTTTTTTTTCTTTCTCCCTTCCTTTTTGTACAGAAATGTTTTGATGTTCTTGTAATAATAATAATAAATAATAATAATAATAACGAGAGAGAAAAAAGGTAACGGTTGCTTTAATCACCTTTTTTTTTTTAGACGGACTAGTTTATGAAACTAGTTTTAGACTGAACTTCTGTGTTTTATCGAGACTTTTTGTACAGTATTTATCATTCACCCAAGAGACAAAGAGGGTTTATTTGCAAAAGAGGAGAAAAAGAAAGAGAGAAAGGGGGGAAACGGCTGCGAAAAGAAAAAAAATACCAATAATAAACACACAAAGTTGTAGGTGATGCCAACTTTTATATCGCGCGGAACCGCTACGATTTCAGTCACGGATCGCTTCTTGCGAAAGCTTTTTATTGACTAATTAACTCGAAGTTGATGAGGAAACAGTTCTCATTTATTACTCATGTACTAAGACAAATCCAAAAGAACACTTACAAGTTTTTGTAGATATTCTCGCGGGTTTGTTGGGTTGGGGGTTTTTTTTGTTACTCGTTTGTTTATTTATAAAACTTTTTTTGTTTTGTTTTGTAAGCTCTATTTTTTTCCCGGGGTTCGTAAAATTTTATTGTATCTGGAGATTTTTGTTTGTTTTCTCTTTGATTTTGTTTTCTTTTTGTATCATTTCTTGTAAATGCATTGTGAAATAATTTTTATTTAGGCAGTATGAAGGGAATCAGATTGTGTACATAGTTTACTAAAAAGCCTTTCGGCTAAACGGAAATCTTAAGGATGCGTTCTTTTTTTGTTGATTTTTTATTTTTTTGTTTGATTGATTGGGCTTTTTTGGTGGTTTGTTTTGTGGGTGGTTTTTTTTTTTTTTTTTTTGTTAGTTTGTTTGTTTGGGGTTTTTTTGGTTTTTGTTTTGTTTTGGTTAAATAAATTTCAAAGCGGAAAAAGTCACCTGTATAAAAAGAAAAGCTAACTGGAGAACATAGTGGTGTTTACCATGGTTAGCCTGGAAACACAGCAGGGAAACCTAGATTTTGGGAAAGAAGTTCTAAGCAGAGGCAGCAAACAGAATGAAGTGCAATCTGCAGTAAATGTCGATGCTCCCAAACCTGTGTAAATCAGAAGGGATGAAGGTAGATTTATTTTAATACTCGTTCCCTACTGCAAGGGAAGGCAGTTTACTGCGTTACTCTTCTAGCCGTGAACGTTCATTTTATGGATTTTATGGCTGGGCTGGTGGTCCGGACCTTGCCGGGGCCTTAACTTTTCCCCTGGGGGTGGTGGAGCGCTGCCCGCCCCTGCTCGCCTAGGGCCCCCACTGGGCCGGGAGTTCCCGGCGGCCCGGGGGACACCCACCTCCCCGGGAAACGAGAAGACACCGTCCAGCACGGCACTTCCCTCTAGTTAACACCGCGGAAAGAGAAAGCGCTTCTTTTTGCGCTTCCCGAAAGGAAAAGCGACCTCTAAATCTCAAGCCCGAAAAGCAATCCCATCCCTCCGGAGCATTCCGGGGGACAAGCGGGGAGCGGCGAGGTCAGACCTTTCTCCCCTTTCCCCATCCCCACGCCCCCCATTTTTAGCGACTGGTGCGAAAGCTGTCGAGCAAAACGATGCGTGTCATTTCGTTGCAGAATGTTGTTTAATGCTTTGAGATCTAATCTAAATTTTTTTTCTAGCTGTTGAGAGATACTTTTCTATATGTTAGAATTAAAAGTTTGCTGTAAAGTACTGTAGCATATGAATTTTTAAATAGTCATAGCTGCTTAAACAAAAGGAAAAATAATTAACTTCCAGGACTTTAATGTTGATCCCGGCAGGCTGTAGGACTGTTCGTCTTTTAGCTCTGCTGAATAGGTACAGCATCCATCCAGGAGTGGTGAAGTTTTAGTTACCTAGTGAGGAGCGGGTTTGGTCCGTCGTAAGAGATTGCACTTCTATAATGCTGACATGTCAATTGACATACATAATTCTTCGGACTCCTGTCGATAATTTTGTATAAATCACTCATACTGAACGCAAAATTTTCATGGAAGCTGGCTATTGATTTCAGCCTGAACTTTTTTTTATTTTTTAAAACTATTCGAGCCTTTATTAAAATGGAAGCGTGTGCGGGTTCAGACAGTCAGCAGGCGACTTTTGGAAATGCTCAGCTGCCAAATAGAGCATACTGAAAGCAGGAACCTGTGGGAAGCCTTCTGCGGTGTTAGTCACCTCCAGCCAAATACAGCCTTAGATGAAATTTTAAAAATTAATAGCCGTACCTTCAGGTATGCAGATTAACCTGGGTACCTGTTGAACTGTTTCTTGAAACGTGCTGTTCTTCATGTGCTCGTAAATATCTGTACACACCATAGATAGTATCGTGACCGGAGAGAACTCTGTGTGTGTGTGTGTGTGTGTGTGTGTGTGTGTGTGTGTGTGTGTATACATGTGCACATATAGACATATATACGTCTGATGCACCCTTGTTACGTGCCTTTTTCTTTAAGGGTCATAGCTATAAAAAATCACATTTAATCACAATGCAGAATAGAAAAATCACAGCGAGATGATTCTAGATCGCTGAACACGACTGATGGAACAGGAGGATTGGAGCGGTCAAGGGAGAAAAGCAAATAAACATCTGTTAATTTGCGTCTAAACAGCAGAAATACTATGGGGAAGTGCTTTTTTTTTAAAAAAAAAAAAAAAAGTTCTCTAAATAAGCTCCTTTTAATGAGTTTTCCCTCCTACCATCACAGTTTAGCGGTTCAATGGCGTTATGCCTAGAATAATAGGAATACCTGCACTTTCAACACAAGGAGATTAAAGAGACCCAATGTCGGTAATATTCAAATAAGATTCAAACATCCTCAGCCCGCCTTTCAATGAAATACAGTTCACTCTGCGAATTTCCACCCTCTCTCTCCCTTCAAAAAAACCAAAACCTAAAACCAAACATATTAAAAAAAACCAAAAAACACAAAAACCTAAAAAAACAAAAACAAAAAAACCGAAGAAACAAAACAAAACAAAATCAACAACAAAAGAATCTCCACGAAATACCAAAAGCTATCCACCCATCCCACCCCCTGGAGACATCATCGGGACAGAATTTTTTTGTTGTTCGTAGTCTGTGGGTTGGTTTGGCAGCTCAGTTTAATTTGAATTAAACTTCACGTTTGGGTATTTAAACAAAACAACTTTCCTAGGCAGATGAGTTAGGGTTAGGTACAGTAACATAATTATATCTTCGGGCTTTTTGCTATGAGAGTTATATATAAGAGAATAATTGAATATGCAAAACTAAGAATAGGTTTAAGCGATTTATGGTTTAAGTACATTACATCTAAAATTGTATTAAATGTTCCTCCTATAGCATGATTGACAGAGCTATTAAAATCACGTATGTGGAAGAATTAAAGTAAAAAGTCATCTCATTTTCAGTAAAAGGAAGGAAAATTCAGGGAGTAAGGCGAATGGGAGCGGGGCCGAGGTGCCTTCTCTGCGCAGTTGGGCTGCGTGTAGCGTGGGGAGCTTGGGGTCAAGGCCCCCCGTGGGCCAGACCCCACCCCCGCGGTCCCGGCTCTGCCGGCGAGACCCTGCGCCCCGGGAGGGGCACGGCGGCAGAGGAGCCAGAAGGACAGGAGGCACAGAGAGATAACAGGTTTGATCCGCTCCAAACTTCGAGCCAAAACACAAACTTGGCCTGAACTCCATAGCTCTTTTCCCAGCGGTTCTCCCTTTCTAAAAACATTTTCCCCTCTCCTTCCACTCCGCCGTGCGTGGCTCACTGAGCTCGTAGGAGTGGCCTTGGGCCCCGGGGAAAAGCCGTTCCCTCCAATTCCACTCCCCCGCGCCCTCAACCGGAGTCACATCGCAACAAGCCCCGGGGGGAGCATCGATGGGACGGCTCCGTGCCTCTGGGAGCAACGGAGCGCGGGAGGAGGGCACACGAAATTGTCCATGAAGATAAAAAGAGGGACGATTCCAGAAATCAGACTCAACGCGCCCTTGGGGCTACAGCGGGACAAGAAGCTCGGCGAAATGCTCCTTGGCAGGGCGGGGTGGGGCGGACCCTCCCTCCCAGCTGCGCCACATGCAGGCGACATCAGGCCGGGTCACCTGAACGTCTGGCGCGGTTGCAGCATTTTATTATTAAGTGTAAACTGCCACGGAAGAAAAATAAATATTCTATAAAAGATAAAAAGCACCACAGCATCACACAGACACGCTTTCCCGCCGAAAACCAAACCAAACGGTTGATCTAAGCTTTGTTGTAAAGCAAAACGGAGTCAAAAGACGCGAACTGGCCGGTGTCTGTGAGTTTCATGGGTAATCCGGACGGGATGCTCTCCCGGGCCTGGCGCCGACGGTCTCCCACGCCCCGCGATATCCCCGCCTTTCCCGGGCACTCATCGACTCTCCCGAGCCCTTTTCTGCCCCTCCCTCCCCCTTCCCGCACACTTTCTGTCAGCTCTCCCCAGTAATCTCCAGATCTCCCCTTCCCTCCTGCACTCAGCAACACGTGGGGAGCGCCGGGACGGGGCACTCCCGTGGGGGCGGACCGCGTCAGTGTGTCCTTGTGTCCGTGTGTCCGTGTCAGTGTGCAGGGGGCTGATCTTGCAGAAAGAGCCCTCCTTGCCTAGCCAATCCCCCAGAATGGTGGGCCTGGGGGATGCTATTTGTGGGGTGCGAGTGGGTCTCTGCGAGCCCCAGGAAGCGAGGTGCCCCCGAAGCTGTCAGAGGGGCTGCAGATGAATGATGCAAGAGGGAAACGGGGGTGGCAGGAGGGGAGAGGGGAGAGAGAAAGGGAGGGAGAGCGTGGGGAGGAGGGGGGGCGGTGTTTGGAGAGCGAGGGATTAGCGAGAACAGTCCTGACCCCGAGATCAACGGCCAGTCAAACCCGTTTACAATCACCCGGCGGAAAACCGACGGCTCCCGCTGCATGCCAGCGGCCGGCCGGGCAGCCAGCGAGACCAGACCCCCCCTTGGAGCGAGTGGGGTCTGGTGGGGGAGGGCCCGGCCCTACTGCGGGGAGAAGGGAGACAATCGGGAAGGAGGGAGAGGAGAGGTCCCAGTGGGATGTCGGAAGGCTGCAGCGGGGGGAGGTGAGGGGAATGTTGCGGTGCGCCCCGTCTCCCGACCGCAGCCTTCGAGCCTCTCGTGGACGAGTAGGGGAAGAAGGCAAGGAAGGGAGAGTTCCAGGCGTGAGAGGCAGGGGCGGGCCGAGATATCTGAGAAAAACAAGCGCATTGCTACCAGCCGGGAAAAGCCGCTCTTGAACTCCACACGGGACCCTCCTGGGCTGGGCGGCACCAAAGCCCGGCTCCAGTCATGCGTTCACCGGCGGGCGGACGCCCTCCTGGACCGCGGGCCATCTGCTGCGCGGCTACCGGAGGCGGGGGATGGCACTGGGCGGGGGGAGGCCCCCGACGGGCCGCCGAGCGGGGCCGGCACTGGCGGGTGGGCGCCTCGGCTGCCGGTCCGCGCCCCGCGGGGAACCGGCGCCGCCGCTCCGCCGTGCCGCGCACACCCCACGCACACAGACACTGCACAGGGCGGGGAGATGACACAAGCTATCTTCCTTTTTTTGGTGGGAGGGTGGGATGGGGTGATGAGAATGAAACAAGCTGTCCCTCCACCTCACGGCATTTTGGCTCCTCCTCTTCCAGAAAACTCAGCACCCCAAAAAGCGAGGTTGCTGGGTGGTTCGGCGCTACCCCACGAGCAGCACGGAGCACCTCTGTGCACATCGTCCGAACAGAAAGGGATCTGAAGCCAATGGGCTTGTCCCGGTTCGGAGACATGTGCAGAGTGCAGCCTCAGGCACCTGGGGCCACGCGTGGCCCCACTCTGCGGAACGCGGCGCCGTCGCGCCCCGCTGCCCTTCCGTCCCCCCAGCGCCACGGGACTCACGCAGCTCCGCAGAGGGCTGCGACCGGGACAGCCAGGCTGGGACTGGAGGGTGCCCGTCAAGACTAAGCTACTCTTCCTCTGTTTGTTTTGACGTTAGGGATGGATGCTACTTTCCATGGGGAAACTGAAGCCTGGGGCAAGTGGTTTCACACGGCCGAGGCGGAGAGAAGTCAGACAGCCAGGCTTGGCTGAAAAGTCACTTCTGAAGAGGCAAGGCCAAAAGAGAGACAGAGGAGACAAAACAGAAAACATGGCAGGACACGGTCTTCCAGAGCCCCGAGAGGGGAGGGTGGTGTGAACGGAATAGCTGCAGCGAGGGACACGGGGGAGCGGTGGGAGCCGACTCCCGCTGCCCGGGTGGTTGGAAGGACAACAGATTGTGGGTGCGGAGTGGACGGGGCCTTGCCTGCCTGCTTGCCTGTCTGCCTGCCTGCTGGCTCCAGCCCCGCCGTGCCTCTGCTTAATAATGTCAGGAAAAGCTGGAACACAAGGGCGGCCCCGAGGAGCAGGACAGCTGGTAGAGGAGCTGGGGAACCTGGTGTGCAGGTACAGATGTAACGAGAGGCTTTCTTTAGAGGCTGAAGTGAAAGCCCATTGACTTTCACATGCAGTGAACCAGTCTACTGTTGGAGGAAACTTCGCAAAAGTAAAGATTCACAAACTAAATTTCGGAGGACTTTGAGGATCCTTCCAGCAACAGCAGTGTGATATATGGAACCAGCTCCCCTAGCTGCATGGTCAAAATGCTAGCAGGAAGTCCTTCCCAGTCTTTATGTCTAAAACCGGGACACACCTGGAGATGCCTCTGTAGGATAGGCTAGAAATTAGTAGGCACTGACTGAGGTGAACCACAGCGCTGTACGTGCCGTCAAAAGTCAGGAAGTTCCAAAGTGAAAAGCCCTTAACATCCCATCCCTTAACATGTCCGGAGCTTGTGTTGAGTGAGGGGCAACTCCCAAGGTAAGCGCACTGGTCCCTGGCTTATGGGTGGAAGCAGTGGTGCCTTGTGACAAAGGACACACACCCCACCCCCAATTTACAAAGCCTTGGGGTGCCCCTGTGCAGTTTCATGCCTATCTTTCCTGGATAGTGTATTTCTCTGAAGGGAGGAGCCTTCAGAAAGGTCTCATTTCAAGAAAGTCATTCAAATGCTTTAGCACGGCCTGTCAGGACGGGTTTGGGGGTAATATGCTTCATGCTCGGGAAAATCCCATTGTCCACGCTTTCAGTCCGGACACCTCGCATTGATTTGGAGAAGACGTGTGCCACGGTTAGCTGCGGCTCTTAGATAGAGGGACTGTCCCTCAGAAACCTTAAAAAATAAAATGAAGAACAATGAAACCGAGGAGAAGCAGGAGAGCATCTGTCGGTGGTCAAACAATTGGGCAAGTGCTAGAGGGTGAGCTGAGATCCGAGTGGGAAAACGCGGCTTTAGCCGGGGGCAGAACAGCGTGGGCTGAGGAAGTGCGACCGACATGGGGGGGAAGGACCTGCAAAGTCTGCTTTTAGGAAAAGAATAGCTTTCACCGGGAGGAGGTGAAATATAGTTTACCAAGGCGTAAAACTCCATAGCAACTAGGAACTAGTGGTGAACAAAGGCACCATACATCTACGGAGGGGGTGAAGTTGCGGGAGGGGTGCAGGAGGATTAGGGACACATTTATTCCCTACCCAAAAATTGTCTCGCACAGATTTCAGAAGATTTGTTTGTTTGTTTGTTTGTGTTGGTTTTGGGGTTTGGGTTTATTTGGTTGGTTGGTTTTTCTTGGTTTTTTTTTTTGTTTTGTTTTGTTTTGGTTTGGTTTTTTGGGGGTTTTTTGGTTGCTGTTGTTGTTGGTTGGTTTGGTTTTATTCGTTTTGTTTTGGGTTTTTTAATCTCTCCAATACAGAAAAAGTCTATAGAAAGATTGTCTTGATAAAACCACTGATGAGTGGATAGTTCAATCCTAATCAGATTAGAAGAATGAATGGTTGTTCAGGTTTGGAGCTACAAACATAAGTAGCCCAAGGCCAGGAAAGATCTAAAACCCCAAGCACGGGAGTTCAAAATAAAGTATAGACATGAAAACACAATTCCTACCCGGTGAGGAAAGCTCTGAAACCATCTACAGTGCATCCGAGTTACATACACCTCAAACATGGTCCCTCCTCCTTTCCTTGCTCATTAGGTATCTTTATCTTTTGGAAAAATCTTGAATAATTCCTTGTTTGTTTGTTTGGGTTTTTAAAATTATCTATGCCTTCCTGCATTATCAGTCTTACCTTCTCCTAAATTGCTTTTCAGTCACAGGAAGGTGAAAGTTTCATGGTTCGTCATCGCCGCCCTCCCTTCGCGATGACAGAATGTAGAAAATTATGCAAACCCCAATATGTTGTGCAATCGAGTCGCCGTGAACATGTGCATTTTCTACCTTGAAGGACCATAAAAAATAAAACTAACGTGGGAAACGTTTTTCAAAATATACAGCTATATGTGAGCTCAAGCCTACCTGTTATAGGGCAGTACGAAAAGGGGAAGTGTGGAGTTTAGCCTAAAAAACTCCTCCGCAGTGTTTTGAACAGCCATAAGAGTAAAGAGGAGGGATATGGACATGGATTGCATTTCCCAAATGGGAAATTTCTGTGCTGTCTTGCCAAATCATTACTTATGTGTCTTATGGAACAGTGGAGAACAAAGTAATGAAAATAGAACATGCATTTCTCCCTTCAAAAGCACTTCCTCCTTTCATGTTCTTCTCAGTTTCTGACTTTTTAGCAAGACTTGGGAAGTTTCTGCTATGCCTCCAACCAAAATGTCCGTTTAGCCGACTAAGTTTGGGTCACAACATAGGAACAAATAGTCTCCTAATCGTTTTGTTTGGACCAAGCAACTACAGGGAAAAGTTCTGCCTGATTTTCCCGAATATAGCAACATCTCAATTCTAGGGGTCGCAGACCAAAGCTGACTAGATAAGTGGGACAAGCTGATCATGATCAATGTGCCATATATCCACATATTTAAGGTAAGGAAAGCAATGAAGTGGCATTATTGCAAAAGCCATCCTTGTGTGACCAAATGAGCCCAGTTTTGTACAATTTGGTAGAGACTTGCTATGTAGCTGTATTATTCAGTGGGTAGTTTTAGGTAGATAAACTGAATGTGTCTGTGCGTCTCAGACATGTTTTATATATTTCATAATATCTAAACGATGTGTTCATCTTTTCACGGTTAAGTGTTCCAATTTAGACGCCTGGACTTACCATCTGTCTTAGTGTAGCCTTAGATGATCAGTAAGAGAAAATACTACATTTGAAAGGTAAGCCTATTGTCATGAAAATGCACGAACTCAGAGTCCATTGTTTAAAACACGGTTTCTGCTCCTCAGGATGTTGATGTCCTTTAATAAGGAGACACATTAAAAAAAACTGTAATAAAAATGAATGTGTGGATACCAACTGCTTCACAAATATATGCAATGACGTCATGTCCTTGGGAACATCCCATCTTACTTTCCGGACGTTTGCTGCAGATTCAAGTCGCTCTCCATACTTACATGGCTGCACACCAGATTCAGGCACCGTCAAACCGAGGTGTCTTGTCGTACCTTCTAGTTTGATTATAACATGCTTATTGCCTAACAGGAAGGAGACTCGCTACAGGCACGAAAATTGAGTGGAACTATGGAAGCAGAAAATCAGAGCTGAAATTCACAGAGGATCATGTTTGTCTTTTGTGATCCATTACATAATAATTTTTTAAAAATTAAGAACGGGCAGAAGAAGTATTACAGAAGCTACGCTTCTATTCTGTGAAAGAGTTGGACAACATCTGGAACGGAGCTCTTTCCTTCATTGACCATCATATAGTTAAGCGCAGCCACAAAACACTTGAAAGGGAAACTTCGGCATTCCCTCCGCCAATGCGCACGCCTCGCTTAGAGAGAACACCGGGCTTACAGGGATTTCCAGTGTCTCTGGAGACGACAAACGGAACAGTGAAACGCTGATTTTAACAAAATTCTTAGAGTTTTCTGTGGAAGACGTCTGCCTTTTCGCTGCGAGCAGGGAGAAAAAGAGCTTTCTCACGGAAAACAGGGGTGGAGGCAGAGCGGCAGGAAGCTCTGCTGCAGCCAAAGCGGCTGCAGATTCAAACCGGGCCGGATTTGAGAGGCCGTTACTTCGAAAATCCACCCGGTTAGACAAACTAGTTGCCAAAAGCCATTTAATGAAGCCCAGGGCCCAGCTATCCCGGGCACACACACTCCCTCCCGCCCCCCCGACAGCGCCAAGTAGTTTGTTACAGAAGGCGGTGTGAGCGGCCCCTTCCTCCCCGCCCGGGGGGCACCCGGCTGCCCTGGCTCTGCTGCTGCTGCTGCTGCTGCTGGGCAGGCTCAGGGCTCCCCCGGGCCCACCCGCATTCCGCCTGGGGAGCGGGATTCTGCCCCGCCGGGCATGGGGCGGTCCGCAGCGGGGTGTGGGGACTGCCGGGGGGAGAGCAGGAGGTCGGGATGTGGGAGCCAGGATGCGAGTGGGGAGCCCCGTGTCCCCAGGGAGCAGCTCCGGGGCTGAGCTGTGGCGTTGCCGAGGAGATAAACGCCTCCTGTCCCTGGAGAGGGGACACGGGACAAAAGTTCACCTGGCTTGGGTCAGGGAACCGGCGGCACTCAGGCTGCGGGGGCCTCCGCTCTGCGCTTCCCGAGTGGGACAGGTGGGCTGGCATCCGGCGGATTTTAGGGGGGCTTGAACCGAGATTCGGGTATTCCCCGTCCAGAGAGCTCGGGGCCATCTCGTGGGCCGGCACCGGCTGCAGATCTGGGCTGCCCCAGAGCCAGGCTTGTCCCCAGGCTGTCGTGCTCCACATCCTTGCTCCACTCCCTATGCCCTTTATTTTTGTCCACTAGTGACCAAATGGCAACTTCTAGGACTAAGTTGCAGTCTGACTGCTTGCCTACCTTCCTTCCCTAACGATGTGATTCAGTTAATTTTGAGGGAAGTCAGCTACTTATGGGAATTTGAAAAAACTCGACTACCCTTCGAAATATTTTTAGGAAACCTGTGAAAATATTCAGCTAGGTACTGCAGTGTTTTTGCCCCTGCACAAAAACAAAATACAAAGCCATTCAAAGGAATACCTCAGAGGGGAAGAGAAATAAATCTACAGTCATTCAGCAGTAAAACAAAAAGTCAGAAAATTTTCTCCACTTATACGAGTAGTCAGGGAAGAAATATCTTTTCAGATACCAAAGAAGAGATATTTTAAAGAGTGTTCCTAGTGGAAGGGCCTTTGTATTTTCTGCTTCAACAGCGGGGTTCTGTATTTTGTGGAGTATCATCGTACCACCAACACAGGAAAAATAACATTCGAGAAGCCAGAAGCGTTGATACACAATTCAAGAGTGAATTTCTTAAAGAAGAGTTTACCTCCACCGGACAATAAGGTGCAAATAGAAACAGCATTTAGAATTTTGCCACTGTACAGAATACTTTCTGAACTTGTAAATAAAAATAAACTCAACAAATATTATTCTCATTTTGGAATCTTTACAATACAATTACTGCAGACTGCTAAGATCACTCCACTGACCCTCAACCATACTACACAGATACTGCCAAACTGAATTCCCTTATTATTTCTCAGAGCCAGCATTTGTTAAAAAGGGAAGTGCAGAAGTGCAGAGTCACTAATTTAAATGTTAGCTTTCAAGAAAAAAAAAAAAAGAGAGAGAGAGACAGGAAAAGGAAGCGAGGAAAATGGTAGTAAACTGTATTTCAAAATTAAATAGATTTGAGAAGTCTGTAGGAAAATGGCCTAAGAGTGACTAAACTAGTATTGTCTCTTCTTCAGCCTACAAGTCTTCTGGAGGTTATTTTTCTCCAGTATAAATGTAATTTAATAGCCGAGATGGATATTGTTTCACTTTCAGCTATCTGCTCTATACTCCGGTCTCATTCTACATTAGATGATTACCTTACTGTCCTATATGCACAATTTAAAGGGAATTACCTATTACTTCAATTATTTGTTTCTTATCAACTGATGTTACACTACAAGGATTTGCATTGAAAGGACACAAAGAAAGAGCAAGTCATGGCACATTGCCAAATAAAAGAGTAATGTTCTGGTGAATTTAGCCCAAATAATTTACTGCTATATAAAAGTGGAAAAGTGGAAGGTGAACCCTTTGACCAATAAATCTCTTCTGCATGTGAAACCCTTATCTTGTCCCCTCCAATATATTCCACACTAGGAAGCCATCATCATTGGCTCTGGTTTGTTATTTGTAAACCTTGATCTTCTGCACTCGGTGTCCTAAATATGGATAATTAGCATCAGTTTATCACGCCTCTGCATATTTTCTCTTCTCTCCAAACATGCATGCTTCTATTGGCTGCCATTCTGTCACAGAAGATTATGGAGACAGATTGCAGAGAATGAATGTGCTAAACGAGATTAGGAAGGAATAGAAATAGCAACTTGGCCAATAAATTCCTCGTGAGAGCCTTATCATACAATTACACGTTGACTTGTTTCACACTCTCCCAGCCTCTTAATCCAACGCCCCCACCAAGAATAAAATTTCACTAATTTCTGAATTACTGCATATCCTCATGACTTGTCACTGAGAATGGTTGGAAGGAGCAACACGGTCGAAAATAGCACATTAAACTTCCAAAAAGAAAAGAAACTTTGCAGACAGAAAGAGATGTGGCTTTAAACCGGTTTTGGCCATATGTAGAAGTTTTTGTGCAGCAGCAGTTTAAAGGATCAGGACTTCAAGACATGGTCCTCTGCGCTTTTACTACCGAATACTTTACATCGGAGGTTACCTTATCCTTAGAGGGACCTGGGGATCAGAATACAGTGCGTTGATGCTGCTAAACTATTCACCCACTGTGCAAGCGACTCTCCAATGAGCCCCTACAAACACTTCAGAAAGCAATGGCGAAAACAGCTACTCCCGCCATCGGTTTCTGGGACATTCCTGAAAATTGCGGTAATTGAGAGGCCGCCAAGAGCATGACAGCAAAGCGAGACAAAATCCTGCTGAACTCACAAGAAACATCTACCAGCTCTGCGGAGTTAGTTTCGCTCCTTCTACCGGGTTATTTCAATGTGGACGTCAAGAAAACATGATTTCCATGACGTAATTCAGAGGCACGGCTAAAAACTTCGGGTGCCATCATCTCTGGAAATGTTGGAAGTCTCCATTTCCCCCCGTATACTAGCCCAAGAGGAGGGCTTGCAACAAGTATGAATGTTGTCATAATGTTGTTTTCATTGTTTTAGATACATGTAGAAGAAGAAGAAGGACACAAATGGAATAAAAAGTCCCAAGACCAGAAGCTAAAGCCTTTCTCAGTTGGTCTATACTCATAGACTTGATGTGCACGTGTCTTACAATTTTAGATTTAAGAACATTTCACAGCGTTTATTGCAGTGAAAGGACTTGCTTTAGAAAGAAACGTGGTCTTGTAACTCGAGTAATTTTTTCCCCCAATAAATGCGAATCTTCAACCCCCTACAGAACATGGATGAAAGGTATGATGAAGTTGTGCTACATATTCCCGAGCTGTTTAGCGTCACTCCCGTTTGTGCAATCAGATGCTGGGAACGTAGGAGTGAAGGGATACAAGTCGCAAGTGTTAAGGGTGTTCAAAATAACGGGATTCCCTAGAGTGGGACCTCTCCTGTAAGCTTTTCCCCGGTGGGGAAGGGATCCGCGCTGCAGTGGAAAATCCCCTCTTACGCCAAGCTGGTCACCATGGGGTGACCGTGAACCTTGGGCATGGCAAACCCGTCCTGCGAGTACCCCAGAGCCTTGCTCCTCTTGAGCTATCTTGAAGTGGGTTTGGTGATGATGGGGTTGGAGATTTTTTTTTCTTTTGTTTTTTAACCTGCCCGTTATTTTCTTTTCCTTTCCTCCGGAGTTGTTTGGTGTTAAACCCCTCCAGATGGAAAACCGGACTGCAGATGGAAGTTACACTCATCCAGAGTCCTAAAAGCACACAGTTGCAGAAAAGATTGATATGAAAATAGCCTGACCCGTGGGATAGCAAAACAGCCTGCTACCTGTTTGCTGCCATAAGAACTTCCGAGGCCACATAAAATTTTAATAACTCTTCCTCATTTCCTTTTTTCTGTTATAGCCATTGGCATGATACATATTCATATGCATGTATATCTACACACATCCACACACACAGAGACACAGGCATATATCTAGATATATCTATATATCTATATCTATATCTATATCTATATCTATATATCCACACACACATCACCCGAATGAATTGGTTAGTATCGGGCAGAGAGGCGTTTGCCATTAATCTGGGAACAAACCGCTAACCTCGGTGACTGGTATTTTAGCTTTTCTTTTCTCGCTTCTCTCAGTGTGGGGAGAGCAGTAAAGCTTGTGTGGACTGATTGTGAGGGGCTCTGCTGGAATTTGGCAGGCCAGGGGCTTGGAGAGAAGCCCCATGCTGACTCCTATTCAGCGGGCCAGTTTTCTGCGAGCTTTGGAAGTTTCACTCAGCCGTGCACTCAATGGCTTCACAAAGCTGATTACAAGCTTCAGCGCATTCCTGAAGGAGCCAAAAGCGACGCAGGTGCAAACGAGCCGAGGGAGCCCCTTATCCCGGTGACAGAATGGGACAAGCTGGGAAAGGCTTGGACCACACAAATCCAAGGCTCACCAGGCAGCAGCAAGCCTGCCTTGGGAACCGGGGATCATTATCCGCTCCATTCAGCGGGGACCCAGCGGTGGCAGCGGCACGTCCCAAGCCTGGGGACGGGCTTTCCGTCCCGGGTGGGAGCAGAGCCGTTTCACCTGGCGTCCACTCTCCGCTGCCTTCGCGGCTGCCCCAAGAACCAACCTAAGGTGCCTCTGCTCCCAAGAAAGTATTTGTATCCCAGCATCTGTTAGTCTTCAGTCTGCCGCCTGAAGCACCTTGTCGTTATCCCCCCCATTGCCCTATCCCACACGAAAAGCCTCCCTCCTGTTCCTTTTCCCTTCCCCAGATAAACAGGGTGCTAAGGGTCTGTCTGGAAACCCAGCGCAGAAAACGCGCTGATCCGAAATGGCAGGTTTCCTCCCAGCTGAAGTTCTCTAACAAACACCCTATTTTGAAGACTGCCTTTAATTCCAGAGAGAAGCCAGCCGAGAGTGCACCCTCCTCCCCTTCCAATTACTCGAGCCACCCGATTCCCACAGAAACCTCCCGCAATACAAACGCCTGGTGAATGCTTTCTGACTCGGTGAAAGCAGCCCACGGTCCTTGCCCTTCCTGCCTCCCCGGCGAGCGAGGGGGTGGCGAGGAGTCGAGGGGGGTCTTGGTGCCGGAGAGGGTGAAGCGTGATTACTTTTAATTAGGGGTTCTCGGAAGGAGTTCCTCTCGCCTCCGCTCCCTCGCCCCCTTTCCTCGCTCTCAGCCCTTCCCCTCCAGCCGAGAGAAGAAGCTGCACTTTACTTCCCTGAAAAATTAATTACGGCCCTTCCCCGCTATCAATTACGGAGGAATCAGCCTTTCCTAGGGAGAGGAGAAATAATCAAAAGGCTTTTCAGTCTTGCTGGGGGGGGACGACCTCGGACCGCCGAGCACATAATGCGGCAAGGGGACTGCCGCGCTTCTGGCCGCTGGTTTCATATGCAAATGGCGAGCTGCCTCCAAGTTATCATTATGGTTTTATTTTTTTTTTCCCCTTAATGTTATTATTGTGTCGGGATTTTAATAGCCACATGCTCTACCCTTCCCTTTCAGCGAGGTTTCCTTGGCGATCAGCCACGCCGCTTCTTCCCCGGGCGCATTGCCCCCGCCCCAGCGCCTGCCCCACGTCCATGTTAATTTCGCCCTATGGAAATGAAAGCGGCCCGGCCGGGCAGCTGATATTAAAGCGATCCCCCGGCCCGGGGGCTCGCCCTCCCCGCTCCTCGCAGCGGCCGTGCCTCGGCAGGAGCGCGGCGTGTCGGTGCCGTGGGCCCCCCCGGGCCCGCCGCCCCTTTCATGCTTGTGAGATGCTGGGGAGGCAGCGGTGCGTTTGCTTGCGCGGAGCACACCGCCTGCAAGCGGTTGCCTTGGCAGAAAGGTGCAGCTTTCTGATGTTCTTTTGTCTGATAACTAATTCAAGTTAATGCGATCTTTATGTAAAGCTAACAGCGGATAATTGTCTATTTTCTCGCCAACAATCTCCATCACAATCACTTATCTGGAAACCTGCGGTTGTATTAATCGTTATATTCCCCGAGATAAGCGTCTCTCGAATTATCAGTAAACACTGGAGGGAAATTAAACAAACTCCAGAGCCACTTAAGTTTCCTCTGCAGCTTTTAGCCGCCTTCTCGGGAGGAGGGGAAGTGGGGACGACGGCACCCCTCAAACCAACCTGGGACCGGAACACAAATTGAAAGGGAGGTGCGTGTGAAACAGTGAAGAAGAGCCTGAAACTTTGGGTAATTTTGAAAAGCCGAGTCCTGCTGAAGGCGCCTTCCCTTCGAGGTGCCCGTGCTGCACACAGATACGCACCTTACGCCCCGCTCGTCGGGCGGCGGTCTGTCTTTAGCGGCCCCTGGGACCTTGTTGGCAATTCTTGTAAATCATGTAATTAAGTGTATTAGTCTCTGCAGGGGAAAGACGAGCAGCTAGGAGAGAATACACCCAGAGATTAAGCAGGAGTCGCATGGCTTTAGGTCTGATACACGAGGAGAAGACAGTTCTGCTGCCTTCGGAGAAATCACCGTATTAGCACAATTATTGGCAATATTTATACTAGAGAGTGAGCTGAACCCCAGGAGGGTAACAGAGAGTGCGAGAGAGCGAAACTACTGTGGGAATGTGTTTTACTGCTCAGATCCCATCAGTTCCGTTAGGTGTAAAGAAATTATAGCAAATTGTGCTCGAAACCCCTCCAGGGAAAACATACTTGTACGACAAAGATTTTGTCTTTTTGAGATGAAGTCAAAACATAGGTGTCAAATGAAACTCATTTTAGGGGCGCTACCGTGTGTGTGTGTTTACTCGAGTACCGGGGGCGGGGGGGGGGTGGGAGGCGGGGGGGGGAAGAAGAAAAAAAGAAAATAAGCAACCGAAACCACGACATTTCAGTCACAGTGAATCTGTGCCAGCAGAGAGTTTACAACTTCTTGGGGAACAGCGAGGTGTCCTCCAGCCTCCCCTCGCTGCCCGCCCGGAGCCCGGGCCGAGGCCAGCACCGTCCCGCCGGCCGCCGCAGGGCTGGCTGACAGCGCTCTGCGCTCTGCGCCTTTCCAGGAGGGTTTTCCACGTCCAAAGCGCTTTATGAACGTTAACTGAGTAATCCTGGCGTTTAGTTACGGAGCAGGCATCAAAGAATTTAAAAACTCGCCACTATGATGAGCTTTATTTACATTCGATTTACTATTTTTTTTCTTGTTTTGTTTTTTGTAAGCAAACTTTTATTCAGGAAGGTTTCCAGTGTCACGGCCTGAAGAAGCTGAGGTTTGGGATGGAAAAGGGAAAAAAAAAAAAAACCAAACAGAAAAACCGACTAAAAAATCCCCAAACAAAACAAAACAAAACAAACAAACAAACCAAAAAACCCCAGAAAAAAAATCCACCCAACACAATCAAACACAAACAAAACAACTCAACGAAACATACAAACCTCCTATTACTTATTTGTATGTCATGGCAGTGCATTTCCAAATAGGATCGGTTTCTTGAAAAAAAAAAAAAACAACTGCTTAAATTCTCGAATTATTTCACTTGAGCTAAAAGTTCCCAGGGTAGCTTTTTCTTATGGCATTTGAGAATCATCCCACTTCATCTCTCACCTGAATCTTGTCATCTGTGCCATCTTGAAGTGATCTGTGAACAATGCTGGTCCCTTGGACAGCCCAAGCTGGTCAATCAGGCAGAACAGACTATGCAAATGGAATGGAAAGGCGAAGCGATGAAGAACAGTGGCCCCCATTGTCTTGGGCATTTCAAAGCGAAGCCCAGCTGCAGCAGGCGTTGCTGTCTCGGACCCTTGGTTGCTACTCTAATGTCATCATTGCAAAACATCACATTTTGAAAACTCTACAGTCTGAATGCATGATCAGCCCTCCACAAAGATTTCACTTCGCCGTGACATCTTTCGAAGTCACCAAAAAAAAAAAAAAAAAAAAAAAAAAAAAGTGTGTGTGGAAAAAAAGGAAAAAAGTACCACCACAACTGGGACTGGGATCCCAGCCACACTGTCCCTCACATCCCTCAATCCCGCTCCCTCCACTCCTAACTGCAGTGCAGCTGACGCCTTTTGCAACCTTTTGGTAAACGCCTCGCCTTTCGTGTTGTTTCTAGCGTCGAATCGGATGATGATTTAAGTTGCATTTAACTTATTTTCTGTCGGGTCTCTTTCAGGCACTCTAATGAGCTAACGCCGGGGAAACGTCGCTGTGAGCAGGCAGTGAAGTATTTATTCACAATCGCTTCCAAAACTTCAGATACGCGCGGCTTTAAAAAGTCAGGCAATGTCTTTGCGAGTGATTAAACCAGCAACTAAGCTGGGTATTTATGGGTCCGTTAGGAGTTTTTGTGAATGCTCTGTTTCTTAATACACTCATGCAGTTGTCGCTTCTGAATATTGCTGCCAGCCCTGGTCCAGCTTTGCCTTCCGGCACTGATCCCAAAGTTAGCTCTGCCATGAGAAACGAACTTTCAGTTCAGTAAAGCTGAGAGCTGTCAGATGATTAATGTGCATTTTCAAGAGACTAAATCATTGCCCGTGTTTCACTTATTGTTCCTTTTCATTTTCTTTTGTCTGTAGGTGACATTTGTGATCACCATGTGGTGAGCAGAGGAAACTCCCCTCTCTTCCACCCTCATGTCAGGAGCCTGTGCTCAAGGAGCAAAGGTCTGTGCCATCGATATCTTAAAATGCTGGGGGTTGTGTTTCCTCTTCCAATCTCTTATCTAGCAAGAGTTAGTGAATCCAAAGCTTCTTCTTCAAGGATAATTTTGCTCTGGTGAGCTTATGGAGATGGATACTGCCCAGCCTCCGACACTGCCTGCGACAGACACAGCAGTCACACATGAGAGTGATCATCCTTCAGTGCAGACTGTTTTGTGCTCATGAAGAAGCAGAGAAGAAAGTTTCATTGGTCTAAGAGAGCTGAGCTAAGAAACTCTTAAATACGTTCTTTGCAGGACCAAGAATAATCCAGTGCTTCTTTCCTACCCATTAAACTGGCTCTTTCCCTTTAGCTTAATTAATGTATTCTGTAACTAAATCACATAAATTACTGAGGAAGCAAAAGATGGAATTATTTAAAACTACATAATTATTCACTGTGATTTGATTGGCTTCCCAAAATTAAGGTTGCCCCTTTCAGAATGCAGTGGTGGGTAAGAAGGAAAAGATGAGAATAACAAAACCAAAGACAGATGGAAGTGAATGGGGAAAATAAATTAATGCATAGGTACCGTTTCATCTTCTGGCTCGCAGATCTTTCACATCGCCAGAGAGAGTTTTCCAAGAATAACTACCATGTTAAAAGAAAGCCTGTTTTCAACTACATCAGCCCCATGGTCAAATGAGTAATGCAAGAACTCAATCTGCCTCATACAAATATTTCAGTAGAGACGATATGCACTGTAAGGACCCTTATCTGCCAGGTATTTGTTCACTTAGCACATCAAAGCTTTACCTCTTAGATAAATGGATCCCCCAAAATCTATGTTCTAGGAAGTGTCGGACGTGCTTCCGGTCTGGGTAAGTCACTTACTGACGAATGCAGAAACCCGGAGGAAAAACAATGTGCAGCCAATGCCTACAGAAGACAATAGCAAGGCACATGGCCAGGGGCCAAATGCCCTGGTACTGTGAGTGCATCTTCATCTGGGTCTCTGCTGAAGCACTTCCAGAAAGATGTGAAGGAGGAGCTCCAAAGAGGAGGAGTTTCTTGTCGTGCCTCCCATGTAGGTGTTGCCATGGGGCTATGCAGAGGTGGGAGACTTCTTTGTGGCCACCACAAATCCCAGCTGATGGTGAGATGGATGATGTCCTCAGGGAGCAGACCAAGGGTGGGAAACAGGAGCCCACAAAGTCATGTCAACAGTCTGGACCCAGACATGCCCCTCTCCTACAAGAGCCCTCTTCTAAGCTCATGCTGCCAGCTGCTCCTGACCCCTTCTCAGCAGCCTGCCAACCTCATGTGCCAGGGATGGGAGCCCAAAGGTGGGTTAACCACCTCCACTCAGGCTTTTTGTCCCTTTGTGGAACCAAACCTGCTCCCATCACCCCAGGTTAATAATGACCTTGGCCCTAATGGGAAGAAAATGCCCCCAGATCTGCCCTTCAGGCAAGGTGCTCAGATAAGCAGAGGAAACCTCTTTTCCCAGTGGCCTGACTTTGGGCAGGGGGAACTCATTGGAAATAAGATCAGCTCCTCCCTTGAGAGGCTGAATTTTGCTTTTCTCTCACAGCTGGAACTGGCCCATCCCTCTACCAGCCCTAGCCCTGGTACATTCAGCCATAGATATCTCTGCACTGACTTGTATTTTTCATATTTTTTATCATCCAATCCAGTGTAGTGCCATCTGGCACACACATACACTGGGGGAAGAAAACCGTATATTCAGCAAATGGCACACACAGAGTTTAGGTTTTGTTTTGTCTTGTTTTTCTTATTCTTCCAATTTATGTTCAAAATTACATGGAAAATATAACCAAGCAATTCTCCATCATGAAAAATGATCAAAACTCACAGTCATGAGATTAAAAATTAGTGGAGAGCAGTGAGGCCAGGAAGAGACAAGAACCCCTTTCTGCTGAAATACCAGATTCTTCTTTTCCTCCTCCTTTTCATTTCACCTCATGTTCAGATAAGGAACAGAATTACTTTAAAATATTTTCATTAACTCTTTTATTCAGGATTTGTTCTAGCCTTTCAAATAATTATTTTACTGTAAGACATATGTGAGTGATATATAACTAATCACACTCCAAAACAGTAGAGAACTACAAGACATCCTGCAGTCCTCAAAACCTTTGCTGTTTTTATTGCCACAATAAAAATGGATGCAAAATACATCTTCAAAGTATATATATGAAAAACCACACATACTATTTTCAGTGAAGCTAGCACCTATTGCATTGCCACCTTAATTCAAAGACAGTTTTGTAACAGAGTTGTACAATCAAAGCATGTTTCCTCCCTGATAATTCATGCACTGTAAGATTATTAGTTGAGCTGTTAATGGAGAAAGTACTACACCATGTATTGTACTACTTGATTCATTTTCTTTCAAATTTTACTTCAATTTTAACTTTGGCTAATTACTGTATTGTGATCTAAGTCAACAATCTCAAATTAACTACCAACGTAACTTTTGAAGAAACTCTTCAAATGCATGATAATGATGAAATTTAAGTTCCTGTCAGTTATTGTGTAATGTCTACAACATGGAAAACCAAACCTTCATTTATTTTAATTTTGTTTGCATATATAGCATTTTGTTTTCCTTTACTTCATTTTTCACAGTAGAACTCTGAACTATAAAAATACTACTAAAAACCTGTTTGGGTATTTCTTTGTTTTCTTTTTCTAAATTGAATTATATCTTGGATGAAAATGTGAAAGGAAATAGTTTTGGTAACAAATTATCATCTAGTCAGATTTCTTTGGAAAAGCAACTTGTTTTACAGGTACCGATGTAGACTGGTAGAATTGTTCTCTGATCCTACTAAAACAGAGAAACACATTTCAGTGTGATTGATACAGTATCTGTATATTGCACTTGATTCTGATCTCACATCTGGTAAAAATTCAAAATATCTTTTGCTCAAACCCTGATCCAACCCTGAGTGATATCACTGTATATTGACTTCTGGTGGGCTGTGATTCAAGGGCTTTTACACCACTGTGCCTCTTGCCACTAGGCTGAAAAAGGTTATTTCTGCTACATCTTCCTTTTCCTGTGAAACCAGATTAACTTGGAAAGAATTAGAAAAGCTTGAACAGAGATGCTCAAAATTAATTTTTATGGCAATACTTTTAATTTTAAATATTTCTTACAAATAAATGTAATTTGATAGCCACACAAAATTTTACATTTTCTAGCATATTTCCACTAATTTTTGATTTTTTTGGTGAATCTCAGTTTTACATGTATGCATTCATTGCCTTATTTCTAGCAACACAGCATTGAAATTTTTATGTAAATAACAGGCAAATAAAGAATCAGTTGTAAAATAAAATATATGACAAATTCATTGAAACAAGTAAAATAATTTAAATAATAGTTATTCAATAAATGTCAGGAACGCAATCCCATACTTTCACTGATCAAGGCTTCTGTGTAACTTGGAAGAAAGTGATGAAGGAGGACTTTTTATGCAGTAATATATGGAGCTTTTCCCAGTTGTTAAGCATATAAATAGAAATTCAGCAAGTCTTACCAAAGAGGGTCATAAACAACCACAACTGAAAACTCAGATACGTCTCTCTTTTCTACTGCAACATGGACAGGGGAAAAAAAAAATTTTTTTTTTTGGTGATGATTCAGATTAGCTGCTATTAAACTTAGCTTTGACTCTGAGAGCTGCAAAGCAAAGTAACCAGAACTTTGCTGCACAGTTACAGGTTGTTTTTCTTACAGACTGGTAGAGTTCCTTGTAAGTATCTCCAGCAAAAGAGGGACAAAAGAGAAATCAATGTGGAAGAAGCAGTCAGAATGCAACAAACATATTGCAGAATCCTTTTGTGTTGGTAAGCATCAATAAGCAATAAAGCAAACTTGAATCTACTCATCATTTTTCTTCATCTGGTATGCACTGAACAGGTTAAATCACAAAACATTCTTGTCATAAATGACCCTAGTTTTCAGAGTTTACAGTGTCTGCATAAATATTATGAATCTGAATATCCATGATCAATGTATGCTTGGTTGAATGATCTATAATCTATAAATTGTATCAGTGATCACACATGGCAGAAAGATCTTTCAATGTGTTGAATCTATCTTTTGCAACTTACATGGACAGAAATGTCTGAACAGGCTTGCCTCATTAAATTCCATCTGGGAAGACAACCTGTGGGGAAAGAAACCCCATCGTGATTAAACATCCCATCCAGTTTGCCGGATTAGTGTTAGGTCATCATAAATGGTGAGTAAGTGAAACAATGTTCTTTTCAGCAGTAAGTGCTTCTAAAATGTTTGGAATTTAAATGCTTGGAAGTGTTTCCCAGCTCATCTACTTTCAACATCAACTTTAGCCCTTGATATCCTTATTTATTCCTCTAACTCTCCTGAAGTAGCTTTCAGAATGCATAAGCATGGATTTATCGTAAACTTCACTATTGCAGCTCCACTGTGGTTGTTTTGATCATTTCAGGACAAATGTGACAGTTCAAACTAATGACTAAACATCTATTGTGTTAGTGCTGTTTCCTGGTTATCTGGTTATTATTTATTTCCTGCTTGTTCTATTGTTTCTTGCCTCATGAAGACTCCTGTTTGCTCTGATAAAATTCCTTATAACATGGCAGCAACACCAAGGGTTGGGTAAAAGGGCTCCTCTGAACGATAACACAAAGAGCACATAAAGAATCCATCACAGCAGTCAGTAGTATAATGTAATTCATTTTCAGTAGACATCCTCTTCACTACTGGATTAGTCACTTCGTTAATGAGCAAATGACCCATAACTCACAGGACTGGGAACTTTATGTGCAGGTCTTGCCTTTACCAGAGCAGATGAACTGCAGTCACTTAACATTATGGCTCCTTCAAATCTTTCTGGTGTATTCCATACATTGTGAGAGTTTCAGGTGGGTGAAAAATGCAGGACTCAGTGGTAAAACAGACTTATGTGGTATTTATATTTTGTATTGTATTAGAAAGCATTAATAAAAGATGCCTCTTGCATCTAGAACTCATCATGATCCCATAAGTAGACAATGAACCAGTTTTAAAAAGCAAATTTTTATGTGCTAATACATTCAAGATGCTATTTTCTATCACTAAATACTAGGCATCTTTGGAATTTCTTGTCCAGATTTCACTTCAGCATGACTTTAAAGAGAATTCATCAGGATCAAGGCCACAGAAGACCCCAAAGCTCTCTTACCCATTTCCAGAAAGTCTAGCAGAATGAAATGCCCATGATAACTAGTTTGTGTAGAAAGTGAGAAACTTAGCTCCAGGTTGGGAAAACTTGTCTGTAAAAAAGTGGCCCTGTTAAGCCCGGGCAGCATCCCCTCAGGACTCTGGGCAACCATCAGCTGGATCGATGATGGAGCCAGGACTTGTGATCTTTCTTTTTTTCCTTTCTTCCCTTCTTTCTCTCTCTCTCTGTTTAATCCCCCTCTCTTTTCTTTGACCCTACTCATTATTCAAAATGCACCACTGTGTGTTTATGCCCTACCGGGTTGGCCTTTGGCCAGCTGGCCATACCTGCTTCTCGACCTCATTCTTGCACTTGCTTGTTGTTCTTTTCTCCAGGAGGCAGAACAAGGGTATTTGTCCAAGAAAATGCTGCCCTACCTTCCCAGGGTTCATTTCTCCAGCCACATCCTGTTCCTTCTCACAGACTGTTCTCACCCACAATCCTTGGGTGTCTCCACAGCTATCCAGCTATCAGTGTTTGAGACATGCACATCAGCCCCTTATCTTCTGGGCTTTTACTGGCCCAGAAATTTGAGTCCATGGCTCTATTAAAAACTCAGATTTCAGAACCACATTCAATCAAAAGTATATAACATTCAACATTTTAAGTTAGTGGATTACCCTATGTGATCAGGGAAGCAGAAGTGGAAGCAGAAATACATTATCTTTCTCGTCTGGCAAAAAATGATGACAAGATTTCCATACTCAGCATTATTTTTAATGTTTAAAAGTAAATTCTAGGACTCATTTTGTATATTTTTAATACATTTAAACTAAATGATTTGCTACAGACAAAATAACTTTTAGGGTTGAATTTCTTCTTCTGAAATACCCAAGTTTATCCCTAACTTTATACCTGAGAGATCACAGAAAATTTATCTGCCTGACACAATAAACCCCATGGTAATTAGAAGGATTCTAAGCCTTTATAAATATTCTAAACCTTTACCCACTTACACATGAGGCCAGAAAGAAAAATATTTTCTCAAATCCTCAGTAAGACCTTGGACCAACTCCCACTGAAGTGAATTACACTCTTTTCTGTAGACCTGAAATCAGTATGTACCTGCAATTCCCTTCTCTTGCTCTGCATCAGTGAGAGTTCTGTGCAAAGCCTTGGACAAAATGCTGCCAATGGCTCTCTCGATAGAATTTAACTGAAGAATAAAATGGAATGATCAGCCTACTGCTCTGGTTTGCATTACATTTTATTGATGTAGCAAATATTATAGGTGTTAGGTCTATGAATACTTCTGATCTTTCCTGAATTAATTCTGCTTTCAAATCAAAAGCCTGTGGTTAAAATGAAATATACTTTAGAAACACGTTTTATTTGGAGAATTTTCAAAGACGAAAAATTCACCATAACTTTCAGTAGACAATTTCAGTGGTTAATTGCCATCACCACTGACCATTTTGACATTTCTTTAAGCAAAAGTTTGTCTAGCTGTAATTTCCAGGTGGAGTGTAACATGAATACCTCTTCCTGATAGACTGAAGGGTCCTCTACAGCCATCTTTTTGTCTCTATACAGACACTACATAGACAAGTTATCCTTTAACATGGGCTTTGATATGATTTACTTAGGCTGAATACCTTCCCTTTCTTCTAAATATTCCACCAATAATGCTTCCCAGTATTTTAACGATGCTTCTTGTTCTCTGAAATATTTCCAACATCCTCTAGGTTCATAGCCAGATGTTCTCAAGCAGCTGTGCAGAATTAAGACCATTTTTAATTTGGAGCAGTGGCTTCTGTTAAGTTCTTATTAGATTTATATTAATCATAAACGCATTAGAAATAACTAGCAACAACTGTAAAAACCCAGAAAGTGACATATCTGCTGTTACCTCAGGACCTTCAGCACTTACAGACACCAACCTCTTCACTGGGGTTTCTAGAGATACAGTAGCCTGAAAAGAGGTGCCATTTCAACATCTAGAAACCTCCTTTCACTTATTTGCATGTGTGCTTTAATATCCTGAAATTTTACATTTTCCTTTGGGTGAGGGCACCATTCTTCAACTTTTTCTTGGAAGGTTGCCTGGTGTTTACTTCCAATGTCAAGATCACTGCAGCAGCATGGTTGGAGGACTGATGCTGATGCAAAGAAATGATACACTAGAGTTTGTAAGGTACTTTGCCTGGGGGTAAAAAGAACACATTTAAATTAATCGAATTTGCATTTTCTTTGAGTAATTATTCTCTGATAATTCATACATGCTGTAAAATCTCCATACAATTGTTTCATGAAAATGTTGCAGTAACATGTAAAGAGACTTATAAAATTTACTTCAGGTATTTCAGCCTGTGATTGACCGCTGGTAGATGGCACAGATATTTAATGCAATGAATGAGCAATGGGCATTTCTCACCTAATCATGCTTGTATTTTAATAAGTTGCTTAATTAAAAAAAAAAAATTTGAGGAATGACATGTTCTGTTTTGCTGAAATACATTTTACTCGTAAAACAAAAAATACCCTGTGAAACTCTATATCTGTTGAAGCAAGCAAGTAAACAAACAAAGTAGTCCAGTGTGTTACTTAATAAAAAATGCTTAGTTGCTCAATATTTCCCATGACAAGAGTTTTTCTTTTAGCTTTTTCTGTCAGACTTGTTACTTCTGCTTCTGTTGATTTCATGCATGCTTTCAGTTTGTCACTATTTCTTACATTCCTCCTGTTTTCTCTCTCCTCTATTTCTATCTGCCTTACCAAGTCCATGAAGGATGAGCAGAAACACAGACTCCTCTGACCACCCCAGTTTTCAAACGTTGGAGTTTTGGGCTCTACATACAGGGGAGATAGCTGATATCAGGGCTAGGTTGTTCAGAGAATTAAAAATAAGGTTACAGAGGGAAAGAGGACAGGACTGAAAAATAAATCTCAACAGAGGGGTTTTAAGAAAACCCTCTCTGTTGTGCAACTCTACAGTCAGTTTCTGAGAGAGGAATATATACCTAAGCAGTCCTACTAAGCCCTGGCCCTGCCAGGGCAATTTGTCCCATTTTATAACTTCAACACCACATTAAAATTTCACTGTGTTCAGCGCACAGCCATTTCATTTTCCCTCATCCCCCCTCACTCCTGCAAGATGAGTCTAAGGTGCAGCGACAGCCATGAGTCAATCAGGGATGGTTCTGATTATAAATGCCTGCAATGGTATAAATGACGGTGCTGGAGGAGATTATATTCAGAGCCACATACATGCTGCAGAGGTCCTACCTCGAGATTAGCCTAAAATACCACCCAGATCTCCAGGTCCCTCCCAATTAGCGCAGCCAGGCAATCTTCCTGGCACTACAGAGGCAAAGACGTATTTTTAGCTCAGTGCTGTGCTCTCTCCCCTGAACTCCTGGAGCCCTGCTGAGCCGATGGAGTCCCAATCAGTGGGCTAGCTCTGATGCTGCCCCTTCACAAAATTGCCTGTAAAGCCAGTTCAGTGAAGGGATCTGTAATGAGCTCAGCAGCTTGGGGCTCTCAGTAAACCGCAGCGGTGAAGTGAGTTCATGGCTGAAATGCCAGCCCTTTTATTCATCAGTAGCACATCAATTAGTAGTTTAACAGGCAGAGGAAAGATACAGTGAGTGTTCATTTAATATTAGGCTGATTGTAGTCTTCGTTTGTGCTAATTCTGGCAAATTTTCCACATTTCAGTACTTGAGGAGAGCTATTTTTTTTTTCACCATGCTACAAAGACCCTGTCAGCTAAGTTCAGTTGTAATGTACAGAACCAAAATTTAAAGATTAGTAAATAAGAAGTTAAAGAAGTTATTTTTACAGCTTGAACAATTAATGAAGAAATAAAAAAGATCCTGTGGGATTCATATATGATTTGTGATATTGTTGTTATATTTGCAGTTCTAGTTTATCAGTCTCAGAGACCATTAAGCATTAATGATTTGCATTATACAGGAAACACTTGTGAGTTAATCAGTGCCTCATGTTCTTCAGTGGTTCTACCCTTTCTTTCTTCCTGTCTTACAAAGAGCTGATTTTACTACTTAATTAGTTCCTCTGGTCAAGGACCGTGGACCGAAGTGTTGTCAAAGTTAGCAGAAAAAAACATCTGTCCACTCAGCCAGAGCTCTCTTCCATCAGCAGGAGGGATGGACAAACAGTTGATGGCAAACAGTATGTTCACCAAATGATGGGCTATTATCGTTAACAAACCGATTGGAACAGTTTAGGGGGTTTTGTATTTTGTTGTTACTTTTAAGTATTCAAGAAATACTTGCTGGGAACATATTTCAGCCAATTTCAGCCCACTGCATGTTGGATCTGTGCCTTCACTATTCATGCTTAATGCTCTCCCACAGTAACCAGTCCCCCAAGTCACACGGATTTGTTTCTTGTCCATTACTGGTGAGTGGAACTAATAAATAGGGGGTTGGAATTATGAATTAATTTCTGCTTTCCCACTGGGAAATAGAATCTCTTTTTCTTTGTAGGCAAGGACAAGCCTAACTAGCTCAAGATTCAAGATTCCTAGGCCTTCAATTCTATCAGAAATGTAGCTGAGTTCTTTGAAAGTCAGCAGGAATAACAAATAATTTTTCTGATATGCTGCTCCTGGAAGTCTATGATGAGAAGTCACAAGCTTAGGACAAATTTAATGCTAATTTTCATTCACTAACATTACAAAAAGTCTAATTCTCAAATGCTTCTATGCACTGTTCTCAAGTACAAAAAGACCAAAACAATTCAGAACTTTCTGCTATCCCTGTTCTTGAATATACCTGCATAATCACTGCTTTTTCTGTTATCTTAAAATGTATTCTGGGGATCAACTGCAGTTATCCTGACATCTGCTGCATGACAGAATGCTGACACCTTTTTCTGCTAAGTACCCCTCACTCCCTAGCAGTCTCTATTATAGTCCATCAGTCAGTTTTACTGGGCTGTACCAGCATCTCTGTGGCTCTGCCATGCACTGAGACTCCCTAGAAATGTGGCTTTGTCTCTTCACCTGATGCACCTTTTAATGGCTCAGATTTTCAACAAACACTGCCATGTTTCTTATGATCCCACTGATAATGTGTTTTCTGAGACTAAAATAGTCCTTTCCAACAAGGTGATATTATATTCCATACTATGATGTTTTCTTTTAATTTATTACATGCCTGTGTCCTGGTTTAGGACAAATTTGGGAGGAACTCTGATAGTTACATATCTTATGTTTTCTGAAACTCCTCTCTCACAGTTGCTTCACCTATCTGACCCATTCTTCAGTCCACATGTCTTGACCCATGTCTGTCACCTATGAATTCAAAGTTTTTTCTTTTTGTCTTTGAGAATCGGCATCACTTGGCTATCACCTCCCTGATAAGGTTGGTCAGAATGACCATCAGACAAGGCTTTTTTCCTCAAAATATGCTCTCTCCCTTTTTTTTTTCTTTGGTGAGGATGTCTGTGTAACTGCCAGTGAGAACAAAACTGAATGTTGTAACATTGGAAACTATCAAAATATAAATTTGTTGCCAATCACCAGGTCTTCTTCCACTCATTTTCTTGTTTTTCTCCTTCCTTTTCTGCTCTCCAGTGGACATCAGATCCAATATTCATTCTATTTTTCTTCTTCATAAGCACTTATATTCACTTATATCAGGAATATTATTTCCCAGATTTTCTATGTATTTAATTTTTTTTCCTAGTTCTTCTCCATTTGAAGACCAGGTAAGGAGGGACAGCTGAGGAAGTTGTCAATGTCTCATTGATGGAACTCATTATATGATTTTCCCCTTAGATCCATGGTCCCAATGCTCCTTTTCGTCTTCAATTCAGTCTTCATGCTATTCTGGGAAAGGAACATACTGTGATTTCTTTGGGCTTTTTCTGGCACGTCTTTCACATTTTTGAGTCATTAAATTATTAATAAATGTTATAAATTATATAATAAAAAGTATAAAATATAATTATATAAACACATGCCAATGGCATCTACTAATGTAAGCCATTCCATTATGACAAATTAATATAAATCCTCCTTTTGAATGGCATGACCAGATCTTTGCTCCTCAGGCCTTTTGGAAGAGGTTCTTAGGGAACTCACCATTATGAAAAAGATGCCCACACAGTTTTATCACTTTTGCATAAATGTAGAGCTACCAAGTCTTTGTTTGGTGTTCAGTAGGATCTTTGCTCAGCGGTCCTGTTCCTCACTGCACTCCCTCACAAACTACAGCTATGTAGGAATCTAAAACCATGTAATAATATGTACATAAACTGAATTACATTTGGCCCAGTCTTCAATTTATGGACAGGCAACAGGAGCAACTGCATGGAATCCCATACCAAGGAATTTTTGTGGGGACCAACAGAAATTCACCCCGTTTTGTAAGGACCTGCCTTGCACCCTCAGAAGGCTGATGCTGGCTGCACTCTTGAGATTGCCACAAACATTCCTCACACACTACAGACCCCTCTTTATCTTTTGATATGAGAAGGACACAGCTAAATCCCTGCAAGAGCCTCCCCATCACAGTTCCAGCTGTGACCATGGGGCTCTTCTTCTGCTGTGGTATTGACAAGCGAGCAAGAGGCAGCAGCAAATTCAGAAGAACATGAGGAGAGGTGCATGGTCCTCTTTCAGGTACTGCTGGCACAACTTTATCTTTCTCTGCTGCCCATATATGAAGGCTTTAGATGAGCTGTCTGAGGGAGGAACAGTCTGTCTCAGAGAGAAAGTTTCTTTAAGTAAACAAGATACTGTAGGATTTGTTGAGCAATCAAAGGAATCTAGTGGAGACAAGTCCAGCTTAACAAGGGAGAAGTCATTTATGTGTAGAAGACAATTCTAATGTGTCTCTTTCTGAGGGAGAACACCATTAGTAGGAGAGATAAATCTAGGAAAACTTCTTATCACCATTATACACACATATAAAATTATCAACACTTTTGAAATGATGATACCACTTACTTTGACCTTGATACAGGGTGCCACCATCTTGCCTTCTTTATTGTTACAAATATGTCAGCACTTTGTCTGGAATAGAAATGTAATACATCTTTTAAAATTCATAAATAAGAAACCTCTCTCTTTATAGAGCAATGAAGATGGGGAATTGTACAACATAATTCTTATACAAATGGTATAATAAAATCCCACTTAAAGAAGGATTAAGTGAAAAATAGAAAGTAAGTCTGTCAAATATATTTGGGTAACAGGAGTAAAAATACTTGACAGTAGATTGTTATGCATTAAGAAGGTACTACCCCATTTTGACATTGCCAGTGCTTCTTTACGTTTTCAGAACATATATTACAATGGCAACAGTTTTGTAATGGCAGATGCTGTGTGAACGTAGCACAAGTACCAATGACATCCTTCAAAGCACCAAATAATCACAAGGGATATCTTTGTTTCAATCTGAGAAACAATCAGAGTTTAATCAGTCGATAGCAGCTCTGCTCTCCAGTGACTAGCCTAATGCTATAGACAACGTTTTGGGGTATACAAGGCTATTTTTTCTTTATTCCTCAGCAACTGTCCAAAACAGTCTCCTTCACTGTTCAGCCTCAGTTTGTTAGGCATCCAGAGTTGGCTTTCAAAAATCTTTAAACACCCTGAGTCTGGAAATTTTGGTGACTAACGTCTTGCCTGAGCTACTTTATGATCTAAATGCATTCCAAGTAATCTAAATACCACCTAATTCCAGGACAGAAGATAAAGTTTCTTTCTCTCTCAAAATTAAACAAAACCATTTTTGCCAGGAATATCCACTCCTCAAAGCGAGCTTAATCCTGAAGCTGAAGCTGCAGAAGTGGCTGCCTGCAGAAGTGATGAGGAGCTCAGGCAGATTTCTTCTCTTGTGGCATCTCTGGGCAGCTGCCCTTGCAGCATGCAGTCTTTGGAGGTCAGCTCTTTTCCCTCCCCTGAATTCATAGGGATCTCCCACAGCACCCAGCTGGGTGGGCTCTTGTCTCTTTGTCAGTGCCGGGTGCCTTCAATCACAAAGCTCCACAGTAGGGAGCTTGCCCCTTGAATACCTACAGGACAATGTGTGAGTTTCCTTTGGTGATGTTTTATTTTAATTCTTCTTTCTCCAGTCTTATTTACTGCCAATTAGAGAAACAGTATAAACTAAAATGCACAGACACAGAGCCTATATTTTATGCTATATCCACACCTTCTGGGGAGTGCACTGATGAGAGATCTTGGGATCCTTGTCAAATGTGAGGCTGGCTGGTGACTCCCCTGCCCTTGGATAATGCTGTCTGCCCTAGCCTAATCCGGGTGTCTGCTGGTACCCTGTGACTTTGAGACATCACTCTTCACAGAATTTTGTGGACTTTGGTGTAAAGTGACTTTTCAGTGTTAAGCAGGTCAGAGCCTACAGCAGAGGAGTTCTCTAGCATGATGCTGACAATGAGTGATGTGTTACATGGGAGGGGGCATGATGGCATGGGGATGCCAGGTTGTGCAAGGACATGTGGGAGAATTTACAGGATTGCTCAAGACAGAATTAGCCACAGCCAGGCCCCTTATTTGTCATGTGTCCTTCAGTAAAGTGTCCTATCAGCTGCACTAAGATTTCCCTCCACAGGAAGACAAGTAACTTAGTGGAGAAGGGATTTGGGTGTGAACAAGCATAGGTACAGTAAGGATGTCAGGCTGAACCATGTTATGGGAGTAAAACTAGACTAATAGTGTCTAGTGTCACAGCCTTTGTGACTTAAACAGACTTAAACACAGCTCCTACACTCTTAATATCCAACCCATCTATCCTAACAAGCTCTTGTCTGGGTTCAATGATGTTTTCAACTCAGACTGACAATCCTGTCACAGTGTTTGTCTAGCAGCACTAGCAGTACCTTCCCTTCAACTGATGCTTCTCCAGGTCTGCAGTTAGATATGATGACAGGGAATACCATCTTCTGGGTCTTGGTATTCTTTTAACACTTCATCACAGTTAATCCCCTGGACTGCAGAAACCCAATGTGTTAGCCCAGCATTCAGTGGAAAAAAGTCACAGTCAGATTTACCAGAACTGAATGTGGTAAGGGATGGCAAAGGCAACAGAAGGTCTTCTATAAGTACACAGGTAAGAAAAGGAAGACTAGCAAAAATGTGTGCCCACTGCTGAAGGATATCGGGGACCTGGTTATGCAGGACATGAGGTACTTCATGTCTTCTTTGCCTCAGTCATTACTAGCAAGAACAGCCTTCAAGAATCCCAGGTCTAGGAGACCAGAGGAAAGTTTGGAGCAAGAAAAATGGTGGAAGAGGATCAGATCTTGGGGCACTTAAACAAACCAGGCATACTTAAGTCTGTGGGGCCTGATGAGATACGTGCTCAAGTGCTGAGGAACCAGCATCTGTCACTATGAATTGTGAGGCCACTCTCAATGATCTTAGATCAGTCATGGTAATTGGGAGAACTTCCCAAGGGCTGGAGAAAAGCAAATACCACTCCAATCTCCAGGAAGGGAAGACTCAGTGAACTAGAGGATGCTCAGACTCACCTTGATCCCTCGGAAGCTGTTGGAACCATCCTGAAAATAATATCCAGGCACCTGAAGGGCAAGAAAATTATCCAGGAGTAATCAGCACGGCTTCATCACAGGGAAATCATATTTAACCAGCTTGGTAACCTCCTATGCTGAAATGACTGTCAGGATATAGGAGAGGAGAGCAGTGCATATTTTCTACCTGGACTTAAGAAAGGCTTTTGACACTGTTGAATTATGCATTGAATGAGCAAACAGTGAGGTGGATTCAAAACTGCATTAAATAGTTGGGCCCAGAGGGTGGTGGTCAGTCTAATGAAGTCTAGTTGGAGGCTTCTCTCTAGCAGTGTACCCTAGAGACCCAATCTTGTTTAACATCTTCATTAATGATCTGGATGACAGGGCAGAGTGCACCCTAAGAAAATTTGTAGATGACACAAAACTGGGAAGATTGACTGATATGCCAGAATCATGCTACCATCCAGAGGGACCTTGACAGGCTGAAGAAATGAGCTTCCAAAAACTTCATGAGGTTCAACAAGGGGAAGTGAAAAGTTCTGTATCTGAGGAGGGACATACCCCAGGTAGTAGTGCATGCGAGGGGTTGTCCAGCTGGAGGACAAGTATTGCTTTCCAGTGAGTTCAGGGGATGTGATCATTCTCCTCAGGACTTGAGACATTGTCCTCAGCACAAGGGGATGGCTGTGTCCAGCTCTGGACTCTCCAAGAGAGTACCAGTACAAGAGGACACGGACATATTGGAGGAATTCTAATGAAAATCCTTGAAGATTATTAAGGGGCAGGAGCACCTCTGATATGAAGACAGGCTGAGAGAGCTGTGACTATGCAGCCTGGAGAATAGAAGGCTCAGAGGGATCATATCAATATATAAAAATATCTGAATGGAAAGTATGAAGAGGAAAGAGACAGGCTTTTTTCAGTGGTGACAAGACAAGTGACAATGGGCACAACCTGAAACTCAGGAGGTTCCTTTTATATATCAAAAAATGCTTTACTGTGAGGATGATCAAGCACATGCACAGGTTGTCCAGAGGGTTTGTGGAGTCTCTGTCCTTGGAGATATGTCAGTTGTCCAGGTGTGGTCCTGGCCAACTGGCTCTAGGCGTCCCTGCTCGAGCAGGAGTGTTGGACCAGCTTCTGGAGGTCCCTTAGAACCATAAACATTTTGTGATTCTGGGAAGTTTATGCACCTAAAAGAACCACGTTCCCCCATAATTCCTAGTGGTTTGAGGAGCTCCAAGCCAATGAAGATGACGTGCCACAAGTGCAGCAGTTGTGCACATGCTGGGTCAGCTCATCAGCTACACTGGTTGGAAAGGGGAAGCTGTAAGAGAGCCTTGGACCTTCAAATGAGGGAAATCTCGCAGCCAATGTGGGCTGACGTTTGTCACAGCAAAGACAAAAAGCAGTGTTTGTGAGGATTATTAGCAGAGTTAATGTTTACAGTAACATGCATTTTCATAAAGGAAGGGGTCAAATTAAGAGCATTGGCTACTGTATTTTCTTTGTCAAGCACTAGGGGATCAAAACACATTCTTACCATGTAAATGAGGGATGAAATAACAGACCCTTTTACACTCTTTTTTGAGCAGACAGGATTACAGCACAGATTGTGTTGTGAAACAAAGAATAACTCCACAGGAACCATGACTTTTTCTATGAATCATTCTGTCTCCCTTCCTGCCTTCCCATATATCAGTATTTTCTGTAATTTTTCTTAAGAGTAAATATCTTCTAGATGGGAATGCCATGCTAACTGAATGGCTAAACTTAAAAATGGCTAAAGTTGGCCATTTACTAGCTACAATTTTATTTAATAAGTAGCAACTGAAAGCGGTTATTTGCCTTCCTACTTGGAGACAGAAAATATCTCTTAACCATAAACATATGCATTGTCAAAATTATAAACATATCCTTCCCCTAAAGTGGCAAATAGAAATAAAAGTCATAATACACCTCCAATATCAGGAGAGAAATTAGGGTGGAGAGCCTGGAGAGATGGGGGTATATATTTTTGTGCATAATATTAAGTCAACAACAGCTTTGTGTGAAGAGAAATTATGTATGGAGCCATGGTGAAATTTACAGGAGCTGTTGTGGAGAACTGAAATGCATAACAGAACAAATAAAATATTTGGAATTTAAAGGTTACATCAGGTGTAGAAACCAAAGGAAAAGCCAATGCAGTTAATTCATGCTAATACTGGTGGAGAAAGAATTGCAGGTGTGTCTAAGGATTGCTTGGTGGGCATTAATGGACATGGTTTCTCTCTAACTTTCAAGGGGCTACCTGTCAAATACTTTGGAGTGCTTCTTTTTGTGCATCTAGGGTGCTCAGTTCACATTCCCAAGGGCCAGTTTTGCTCCTTGGAGCAAAGCAGGAGCAGTTATGAGTCAGCCCTGACTGGAGTAGCTTTCTTTGGAGTAGCTTTTTTTGGAGTAGCTTAGCCTAACATCCAGTGGTTTACAAAATCTTTTTCCTGACCTTCTCTCCTGGGAACAGGGACACACGGCAGTCAGATGGCACAGAAAGATAACTTCAAGAAAGAAAAATGCAATCTCTCTGCTGAAGCTTGCTCTTTCTCGGCTGAAATTCTCAGTGACTGGCCACAGTCTGGCCCAAAGCACATTCACTTGCAGTAACACTGATGCATAATATGTGTCACATATCACTTTGCAGGAATTTCCTGAATTCAGCAATTATTTCACTAATGTTTTGTTTCAACTCTTAAAATATGCCTAAGTGAAAAAAATCAATTATTCATGCATAAAAGTAGTAGGAAATTGTGGCACTTTTATACAGAGATGATGCTTTCCAAGCTCATTGCAGGATGAATACCTGCTATAAATATTATTTCTGTGTTTGTGCTCATTAAAATGTGAAAAGGTAACACTTGAATGCATGGATATATCACAAGTGTTTTTCTGGAAATTGTTTTTTTCAAAGTATTCTTACTGACTTACTGAATGACAGAATCATTTAGGTTGGAAGAGATATTCAAGATCATCAAGTCCAACTCCATCAAGTCCAAGATCATCAAGTCCAAGACCCAGAACTACCAACTCCACGATTAAACCGTGTTCCCAAGTGCCACATTTACACACCTTTTCAACACCTCCACTGATGGGGGCTCCACCACTTCTCTGAGCAGCCTGTTCCACTGATTGACAACCCTTTCCATGAAGATATTTTTCCTAATATCCAGCCTAGAGCCTGGAACAACCTGTGGCCCTTTCCTCTTGCTTGTTTCTTGGGAGAAGAGACCAACACCCAGCTCACTGCTGCTTCCTTTCAGGTACTTGTAGAGAGGGATAAAGTTCCCCTGAGCCTCCTTTTCTCCAGGCTAAACAGCCCCAGCTCCCTCAGGCATTCCTGACAGCGTTTGTGCTCCAGACCCTGCACCGTCTCCATTGCCTTCTCTGGACACGCTCCAGCACCCCAATGTCTTGGAGCTGCTGGTGACTTACAGATCAGCAATAAACAAGGGCAGATTCTTATGAACATGGAAATTGAGAAAGGAAAAAGGGAAAGAAGGAAGGAGAGGAGAGGTGAGGAGAAGAAAAGGAAATGGAGAAGGAAAAGAGATCTAACACACTGATCAGTGAATGCCTGAAGCCTTAAAGGAAGCTGAGGACTGGTCCCAGGAAAAACACAAAGCAGGTACAGCTTTGTGTAGGAGATACAGTCACAAACAAGACACTCAACTCATCAAAAGACATTTCTACATTTCTGTGTGCTTACATTTCTGAAGTACCATCTCCAGAAGAAAACAAGGTTTTCCTTTTAGTGAGTACACAGCACATCAAGGCTGAACAATTTGTTAATGTGAACATCTGAGAGAAGAGCGATTACAGCAATAAGGGTTCTGACACACCAATTAAAGTAGTTGGGTTAGACGAAAAGAATCTTGTAAAACACCCATGTGCCCAACTTTGCAGACAAAATTCATATGACTGGGGGAATGTGTGGCTTTGTGACACATAATCAAGGACTGTGAGGGTGGGAGCACACCTGGGTTAGTGTGAGGTTTGTTGCTGGTTTTGTGAATGCAGGTTTAAGTGCACACACAGCCCCAGGAAGCCCATGTTCCTGGGGAGACTGGGGACAGAAACTTCACTGTTATGTTGGTTTTTACAGTTTGCTAAGCAAATCTAGGGAGGGTTTTTGGACAGAAAAATTGCAGGATTTAACTAGAATGTGAGGAATCTTTGGATCCCTTGTTAATTATGATCTGCTTTGCTACAGTAAGAGAAACAGTGCTAGAGGGAAGGAGATGGTTCTTGTCTTGAAGAGTATGCACTGCTATTATTGTTTTATTTGTATTCTTTCTCCTTAAAAGTAGCTACTATTTACAAAGTATCCACAGTAAATCCAAACAGTGGGATGGAGACTGAGATTGACTAAGTGAAACCTGCCCTAAGTGTGCACCCAAGAGATCAACTGAAATCAATTTGTCCTGCAGAGGTAGGTGGTTATACATCAAAGCTGAGAAAAATCATACTGGAAGCCACGGGAACACTTTCAAGCATGGAAACTGCGGGTTGCCTACGGAATATGCCCTTATTGCTGAACAGTGTGTGCATACGTGTGCTTCCCTGAGTCATGGAGAGACAGAGGGGAGGAGAGAGAATGAGAGAAAGGGGGAAAGAAAAAAAGGAGGAAAAAAGAAATCACCAGAGACATGCCAATGCAAAAGCACAGTGGATGTATAAAATTATTTTGAGCTTTTTGTACAACTTACATAATTCTCAAGTAGAAGAAAATAAAGCTGTAATTTATGCAGTTCTCCCTAGCAAGTAAAAAAAAAAAGTTATTTTTACAACTCCCTATATTGATTTTATTTTTAGAACACTTTCTAAAACAAGTGGAGAATTCAATCCTACTCTCTGAGGCATGTCAATTTTTGCCCACATAGTCGATGGAAAGATTGAACCCTAAGTGCAGATCATGACATTCTGCTGTGATAAAAGCTGTTTCTGTTTGCTTTAACTCTCATGCATAGTGGCAAATGCCACCTGTGACACATTGGTATAAGTACAACTATTGCATCCCGTGATTGCAATACACTGGAAATTGTTTCTGAAAGTTACCCGACTCTCTCTACTGAGATAAATGAATTTTCTCTAAGTGTTTTAATACAAGAGACCGTGGTCAAGTTATAGACACAATCAAATTTCACCTGTCAGGGCTTTTTTCAGAACATGATACCAGTTAACAAAAAATAATATGTATCAAGAGAAAAACAGTGTATGATCTGCTTTGGAATGTTTTTTTTTTTTCTAAACCTGTTTAGGAAAAGCCATGAATTCTTGCTTAGATCCTCCTTAATCATGCCTGTAGGCATTGCTTAATCAGTGCTATGGTAAACAGTCATTCTTCCAATCACTGCCCTCCATGTTTTTGTACATTTAAGGACAGATATATATCAATAATCAAGACCTGGCCAGAAAAGTGTCCTTTAGTCTACTCTTTTCATTGCCTCCCACACACTAGCATCTTCTTGTACTGTCAAATGAACTTGTTTCCACTATTAATTAAGTTGCTGTGGCTATGAAAGCAGAACCAGAAATTGCCAGAGCCATCTAAATCAATGAAAATCTGTTGTTTCATAAACCTGAATATGTCTCATTACATTATCCTTCTAGGGATATGGGTTACAAGATTGTTATGCTGCCACTGGCATATTTCTTTTTTCGTGATGTGAGAGCCCAGAGAGGGCAGAGGGGCAGCAGACTGCCTTCCCATGACAACCTGAGCAACATTTCCAGCTCTCTCTTCACCTCCCAGATGCCTCCTGCTTCAGACAGCTCTCCACAGCCTTAGACCTCCCAAGGAAGCCTGCATACCTGTTTATTATTGACTTTGGTTGCTACCACAGCCATTACCTATTAGTCAGCTTTTTGGATGGGGAACCATCTGTCTCGCTTGTTTGGCCGAGGTTCTGGTCTCCTTGCCTGCTGATCCTCAACATGGTGCCAGCCCCTGCATTGAGAATTACATGGCAGGAACAAATTCTCTTCTTCTCTAGCTGTGTTGGCTGTCCAGGTCCTTGTCTGCCATAAGAATGAAGAACTGTCGGGTTCCAGCTCCAAAAATCCTTCCTGCTCCCTCCTCTGTGCTGCAGCCCACGCTGGCCCAGTTTTGAATCATGCTGGAAGATGGATATAAGCAGCTAAAATTTCCTTCCTGTGCAAGGTAATATGCCATTTCAAATACTAATACCTAGAGGATCCCCATATCTTAAGCAATTTAATAAATCCAGATGAGTATTTAAAAAAAAGAGGATTGGCAGGCCCTCTAATAATTGTGATTAAAAATAAGTGAAAGTGTCTGTTAAAATTTTTGCCAAGAAACTATTTTGTGCTCAGGCAACATTTTGTTACTCTGTTTACATGCCTCAGTGTGTTTCCTTCCAAGCTGGCTATACAGTTCTATAGACATAAAAATACATATGCATGCATGTAAGCATTATCTATATACCTCTTGTTTCCCAAACCTAAAGTAATTTATGTAATTATACACATAATGTATTTTATCCAAATACACAAAGAATATTTTTTTTCTAAATGCCACTTAGTATCTAGATTTAACTTAAACCACTACTTAGTCTATCTTCCTTAATAGGATACTAAAAAGGAATTTTATGACAACATTATCAGTAGCATTTTGCTGATAATTAGAATAACAATAATAATACTGAGATATTTCTTCAGTAATAATGGTGTTATTAATGAGATTTTTATGAAAGACAGACTTCTTTAGTATAATTATGAAAATTGATCTTTTTCATTTTACTTATTCACTGAAATCAGATAAGTGGCTTAACTACATGTATTATTTCTAATAAATATTCAAAAGAATGCATTTAAACAAGGCACCTCATTCTATTCTTGCTCATATTCCTTGCATTTAAATAAAAGTGTAATTGCTCTGCTTTTTTAAACTGCTAGTTTGGATTAGCTGTCTAACCTGTACAGTGTAGCTGTTTTCTGTTTGCATTTTTAATAGCTTTATTACCATTTGGTGAAGCCTTAATTTCTCACTCCCTTGAAGAGTCCTGCCTTTAAGTCAGCTCTACAATTTAACCAACAATAATCTGTCAAGATAAGATAAAGACCTGCACCAGATGAAATGCAGTATTTTTGTGTAGCATTCTGTCATTGTTAAAGGAAAGATCTGAGTATGTCAAAATGTAACACCTGAAAGTTTAATAAACTTTGTAGCATAATTTTACAGTTCACATTTTAAAATAAATTGTTCTAGAATACATTAGCTTGTTCACTAGTGAAATCAGTTAAATATCTATATAAATATGTTTGGGTGAAGGGAGCCAGCAGTTTCTCAACAAGGATTAAAGTTCTTTCAGTTTTCAAGCCTCAGATTAAGTCACTTCTGAAAATCCTTGCTTCAATTCAGTTCTATTAACTCTGCAGTTTCCCCGTAGTTCCTTCATAATATTTGGCCTTAACATCACTGCAGAGGTTCATTCAATATTACAAACATTCTTTTTTTTCAGAGTTGCTAATACTGGTGCAATTGGAGTGAAGCATACTTCAGTCCTCGCTTTCAGGATTTATGCTGGTCTTCAAGTATCACTGTTTCTTTTCACATTTCTCTTTCATTTACTCATGCAAGTAATTTTTTTTTAATATATGAAGATGAGGTCCTAAATCCATGTTAGTGTTAAACTGTAACTGAATTGTGTCAGGTATGTATGAACTAATATACTTATAGGACAGAAGAGTGAAGAGTGAGTTTCTCAGTTCTACCTTAGCCAAATTTGCTGTTCTATGTGCAAATGAATGCATTTCATCTTGCCAGACAAATTCAATGCAAATGGCAGAAGCATGGGGTCTGTGAGCTACTCCTGAATCCAGGAGAGTAGATACAGGATCAGGTACATGGCTGGGGAGGGAAAACCAGAGTACTGCGTGTGGAACATTTTGGGCAGCCCTCTGTTCCCTGGACAGCTCAGACTGTGCTGTGGTCTGTCTCTGCTCAGCCCTAGAAGGGACATTCTCCAGGAAGGGACTGTTCTGTATTGCTCACATGAGAAAGGCCCATACAGTGTGGCATTTCCAGGAAGCCTTAGGATTTTACACCCACTATTTTAGATACATATCTATTTTTAGTAACTGAACTCTTATGAATACATTTTCCTTTTTCTTTCCCCCTTAAATAAAATCTGCAGTAACCTAAAAAGCCAGTACTAGTATTTGTTTGTAGGCATTGAGCCCAGCTCACTTGTTGTGAGCTCAAGCTGTTGTCTCTTTCCACAATGATCAGTCCTCTCCTCTGAGGTTGGGTTAAACTCTCCTAGGGCAGCTTTGCTAAAACATAGACTTCCATTAAATGATTCCATTTTGATGAATCATGATTTTGAAGTGAAGAATATCTGATTTGTTGCCAAATTTACCAGTCTGTTTAACTGCAGTGTTCCATCTTCCTGAGATGCTCTTGGAGGGCTCTGAAGGTTTGGCACCATAGATCCTGTATTAATTGCAAATACCACAGTACAGTATATTTTCATTTCTCACATCCAGTGATTTAGGTACTGCAAGGCATCATTGAATAGACTTTGATTTATGAGAAACAGGCCTGAGACTGCAAAGGTTGCTCATAATTTAGCTCTGTTTTGGCATAAACTTGGTGATTCTGAGGGCCTTGGTTATTAGTTATGAGACAAAGAATCTGATTTTCTGAACAAACAGGGAAGATAGTTCTGCAATAAAAACATCTACTATGTGATTCATGAAACACACTGCTGCCAGAAATTCAGTTCAGTTTTAAGGTTAAAGCCATAGGACTGTTCTGTATTGCTCACATGAGAAAGGCCCATACAGTGGCCTTTCCAGAAAAAGCACTGAGATAAAAATCTCACATTTAAGAAATAAGAGCACTGGAAATTAGGCTCCAACGTCTATTGTTAAGGTCTTAAAAATATTTGTGACTTAAATAGTACTTACCAGTGTTTGCTAATTTATGGCAACCATGGAAGGTAGCTCAGTGATAGTCATTATCCTTACTCAGCAACCAGTAGCTCTTTTTCTGCCTGCATATTTGAGAGTTGAAAATGGGAATAAAGGCAGATCATAAACAATATCACAAGCCAAGAGCATATAAAAAATCATGGGAGACCCTGCAGTGGGCACAACCCTTAACACACAATGGCTGGCTGGCTGAAACACACTCACCAACCTCCACTGAACAAAGCTTGTAATCATATTCCTAAGTCCATACTTGTGCTTAGGGTCTGATCTGTGTCTGAAGGACTTCTTGGAACTGCAAACTGACATTCCTGTGCTCTGACTCCCTCTGGAAGATACAGTTTAGAGCAGGGAAAAGGGTTCTTTGGCAACTCAGTTTGACCAGCTCACAAGACTACAAAAGATATGGGGCAAAAGAGCTTTTCTGCCAGCATCAGGGGCCAGGAGATCAGCACGTCTTGCATGGGAGCTTGAAGCTATGCAAGATGTCCCCTCTTAGTGCCTTGCTAAGTGACAGCAGTACTGTGCAGAGGTGCTGATCCCTGACCATGGTGGGAGGTTATTGCTCCAGCAGCTCTGGCTGTGTGAACAATCCCGTAAAACACTTTGGCAGAAAGCAGCCAGCTTAATGCCAGCTGCCCAGCTCATCCAGGCTAACCCAGGCAGCTTTGCCCATGCAACAGCAACAAGGGTGACCTCCAGGAACAGGCTGGTGACACCCTACTCTGACACAGCTCTTTCCACAGTAATTAATGACTTTTAACCTGATTATCTTTTCACAGTCTGAAGTGTGTCATGGATGCGAACATCTCTTCCTACTAGCAGCCCAAGCCTACACTGACCTGGAGAAGCATTCATATGAGCATAAACCAAGACAGAAGGAAGGGCAGATAGAGACTCCCTCTGAGCAGGAGAAATGGTGCCACTGACAAAGCTGAAGCCAACTGGACTCCAAACGTGCCTAAAGGCTTTCCTGAACTACAGCCTTACAGCTACCATCTCAAATTGGTCTCAAAACAAAGTCTCATATCCCATGTTTGTGACAACTCTCCACAACAAAACAACGTGAGTTTAAGACTAGTCCATGCTGGAAACAGATGTTCCTTTGAGGTTGACATAACGGACTCCAAGTTTCTGCCTGTCATGTAGTTTTTTATTTTTTAAGAAGCAGGACCACTACACCACATGTGTGTGATGTGAGACTGTGTGTCAAAGAAAGGCATAAAAAATTATTCCAGCAAAAGGCTCTGACTGGAATAACAATGGAGAAGCCAAGGGACTCATGGTTCTATAACAAGTTCATTCAGAAAATCACAAGGCAATGTGACAGCTGGAGTGAGGAAAGACTTGTGGCAATATTTTTTTAAGAATTGCATGATGAAAAAATAATAATAATCATTAACAATGTTATTTGGTTGATTTTTTTTTCTTTTTCTTTCCCATGACATAAACAATGGTACTCTGGTCATAAGCCAAAACCTGACAAAGGTCCAAGGTTGAAAAGGGTTTCTTTGAGCCTGTCTTCCTGGTGTAATTATTGAAGGTTCAGAGGAACCAGATCTGGAGTGTTGTAAAACTCAACACAATGAACTTGACAGACAGCCAGATTTCTGTTTTCAGCCAGTTTAGGGTTACTATAATCTCATTATTATGCTTGAAAGACGACAAGTAATAGAATCTCAGGTAGCTGTTCTGTCTTTACTCAGCCGCATCTTCTCTTTTATGCCAATTTCCCTTGATTACCTGAACTAGTGAGGCTCGGTTTTCAACCACTTATCTTCCAGCAATAATCATCTGATCAGCCTTACAAGGTTCTCACTGCTCTCAACGGTTTTAATGGGTCAAGCGTTAAATTAACCCTTTAACCATACCCCAGGAGAATACAAAACTTATTAAAAAACAATTTACTATTCAGTCATTGTTAACTTTGCAGAGGAGAAGGAGTTCTTTAAACAGATTTGCTTGTTGTTCCATCCACTCATACCTTGTTTTGCAGTACCTTTACCCTTAGTAACACATTAAATTTTTTTAAAGCTTCTTAAGGGAACATTTTTCTGGTTTCTTACTTCCAAGGAAACATAAAATGAAGCTATGGAAAAACTGTGTGTATCTTATGTTCTATTTTAAGGCAACTTCTCTCAAAGGTTAAATTAATTCCATGTATGGAAAAAACATCTGCAAAAACAGGAATAATGTCAATCAACGTTGCATTTGGGCAAATTTTAAGGGTGGTGGAAATCTTATGGACCCATCTATATGATGGGAAGGGTTTGTAGCTCTGGAATGGGAGAGTATTTGTACCAGCTACAGCAGGGAAACAGCCAAGAAGGAGGTCACTTACTCATGGAGATCTGTGTTGGTGTGAAGGGCAGTCAGCAGCTGTGATGCCACTCCCAGCTTCCCCAGAAAACTCTGGAGTCCTCTCTGAGAGGAGGCTGGAGGCAGAAGCCCGACAATGTTCTCTGGCTTTATACTTCCCAAGGATAGTGCACAGCCAACAGAAATATGTCTTCTGCCTTAACTCACCCCAAAGTTGGGGAAACCAAGGGATATGTGAGAGGATGTGGCTCTGTAGAAGTATCCTTGCCAAAGCAGCTGCTCAGAGTAGGGAATAACACTGTCAGGAGGGGCTTGAACAAGAGGCAAAGGGCATAAGTGGCTTTACTAAACCTCAGTTCTCTTGCAGAACCAGGGATCCCTGCATACAAGAATAGCTTTAGCATAGCAGGCTATGCATCCCACAGTAGGGCAAACTCTCCCTTTCAGCAAAGATCCAACAGCAAAAAAGAAATAAGAATAGAAAAATGTAATGTAAGCCAAGGTGAGAAAGAGCCTCAATTTACTAGTTGTTATGAATTAAGGATGTGATACATCCCAGTGCTACTTCTTACAACAATACAAGGTAGAGATGCCCAGGGTGTAGATCTATCTTTGCTATCTTCAACCAATTCTTACTCATACAAAATTCTCACTGCTGTTCACAGGGGTATTGCCAGGAAATTACTTGAATGAAAGACAGAATTTTTTACAGACACATCTCATCCAACACTTTCATCACCTTTACTTTGTACAACTCCATCTGATCTTTGATGACAATTGGAACTGCTTAAGGGGCTTTACTAGTTCAGGTTAGTAGTCATCAAAGGAATATTAGGACTATAAAACCTGCTGTGCATGTTAGTCATTATATGCCTGTATAAAAATAATGTGGTGCTTTCAGTCTGTTTATAATACATCCATCTTTTACAGTGGGTGAATGAAAAGAAAGAAGACATAGTGCTTAAACATTAGATGATGTGATGATTTTGGGTACATGGGCTTTCAAGAGGAGTCTAAAATGAACCCCCAGGCCCTTACACAGAAGACAGATGGGCCAGTGATGAGGACATTGAGCACAACCATCCTGCTTGGTAGGGCATTGCCAAGAATCAGCCAAGAGAAACACTAGAAAGGGAAACACATCTTGGGGCTCAGCCCTCTGCAGAACTTCAGGGTCTTACTGTGGTCTGCAGTGAAGGTGACTTGTCTTTGAAGAACTCCCATGCTGTGGCATGTTTCTTATGGAAGGGTTATTCTATTCTACTCTTCATTACTTCTTTTCAAAACACAGACATTAGAAAAAACGTGGTGGTGACTTTTCCACATCATTCCTACTGGGCAGCATCTTCCCCCAGGAGAACAAGTGTCAGGGTTCACTGACTCTTTTAGCCTGCAAGTGTTTAGTCTCAGATCTCCTTTCTACAAATTTTTGAATCACTCATCCACAAATAAATATTCTTCAATCATAAAAAGTTCTGTCTAGAGATATTTCCCCCCCAGTAATTACTAAAAGAATACATATGTCTGGTACTTTATATGTGAGTGGTGTGAGTGGTAGTCGCATCTTCAGTCACTTTCTGTGCAATCTCTGAGAAGTGCCGGAGATCAACCAATCTTGTACATATATATATATCAAAGAAGGGATTTCCCTGGAGGAAAGCAACGGTGGAAATAGAATTTATTTTTTTTAAATAAAGAAGACGCCATGACAAATTACAACAAATGAAACTAAAAAGACAAGGCAAGGTTCACTTTCCAAACACAGGCACACAATGCCACTTGAAGGCATTTTCCTTAGTCTTTGATCAACTACTTTAGATGCCAGTGTCAGATGTTGGCAGACATGTTGGAAAGCCTCTGAGCTGGCTAGGGAGGAGCAGATGGAGGCAACTAAATAGGTACCCTGCATGCCTAAAGTAACTCTAAACATTTCCATATAGGCAACTGAGTCCCACGCCTTGATTATTTTGCCTTTGATACCAGAGATGTATTTTTAAAAATTATTAAATTAATAGCTTTTTGTTTTCCCATCAGTTTCCATTTGAGAAAAAAACCCAACTGTTTCCTCTTCATCATCCTCTACATTCCGTTGTATTTCCGCAGGTCCTCCTACAAAAAAAAAGAATATGTTCCTGTAAGAAAAGCAGGGAGCAGATGTTTTTGGGCAGTCCACATCTGTAAATGAAAAAAAGGAAGAGTAATGTGAAATTCAAACTAGTTCTGAAGACAAATAGAATCTGTTTAAAATTGAAAGGAAAACCAGATAATTTCCATTTATGAAAACAGACATATGAATTATTAATAAAGGGAAAGGGCAGATTTGGGACAAAAGAAAGCAAAAGAGGAAAATGCTGCAGTTTACAGACCTCTATCAATGGATGTTCAGCCCTGGGGAAGATGGAGTGAGACCCAGCCCTGGGGAGAAGGACTTGGGGGTGTTTGTGGAAGAGAAGCTCAGTATGACTTGGCTGTGCATACTCACAGGTCAAAATCCAACTGCATCCTGGGCTGTGCTGAAGAGGTGTGGGCAGTAGGGAAGGAAGGGGATTCTGCCCCTCTGGTCTGCTCCAGTGAGATCCCACCTGGAGTGATGCATCCAGCTCTGAAGCCCCCAAAACAAGACCTTGACCTGTTGGAATGAGTCCAGACAAGGCCAGTAAGATGATCAAAGACAGGCTGAGAGACTTGAGAGTGTTCAGCCTGGAGAAGAAAAGGCCCCAGGGAGACGCAGCAGCCTCCATCCAGTAAAGCCCTAAAGAGAGCTTAGAAGATCAGAGAGAGAGAGAAGGCCACAGACAGACTTTTCACGAGGGTGTGTAGTGATAGGATAAAGGGCAATGGCTTTAAACTGAAAAGGGTAGATTTAGATTAGGTATTACAAAGAAATTTTTCACTATGCGGATGGTGAGACATTGGAATGGGTTGTCCAGAGTAGCTGTGGATGCCCCATCCCTTGATGTGTTCAAGGCCATGTTGGATGAGGCTCCAGACAACCTGGTCTAGTGGAATATTCCTTGTCCACAGCAGGGAGGCTGGAACTAGATGATGTTTAAGATCCCTTACAACCCAAATCATTCTATGATTCTGTGTTTCTGAACAGCCTCACTTTAATATAACAGGGTGATAGTCAAAAATCACGTGTAACTTCTCCTCAACAGGCTAATGCTTTTCCAAGCTTTCTGGAATATTCTTGGGAGCATCTTACCCAATGTGTATGCCCTGTATTCATCTGACCATAAGACTCCTTTCATAGACAATGGGAAAAGACACATCTAGGGACTATTTTCTCTGAACAATTTTAAACATATATTTTGAAGATGTACTTTTGAGATAACCTGTGCCCATGAAGATTGTGGAAAAGGGAGAAAGTCACAAAATATTTGTAGGTCCTTGGTCATGTTAAACTGCATAATTAGCAACATGTAAACTCCATTCAAAGCACCCTTTCAGTCACAGAATCAAAGAACAGTTTTGGTTGGAAGGCACCTCTACAGTCCAATCCTCTGCAATGAACAGGAACATTTTCATCTTGATCAGGTTGCTCAGAGCCCCATCCAACCTGACCTTGGATGTTTCCAGGGATAAGGCATCCACCATTCCTCCAGGCAAGCTCTATCTGTGTTTTCCATCCTCAATGTGAGTCTGCTTTTCAGTAAAATTTCTGAGTAGATCTAATGTTCCCTTGGAAGACCATTGAGTCCATTAATTTTCCCAAAAGGCATAAAGTGCCTGATACTTGTCAAATACAAGATTCTTCTCCAAAGAATACCACAGTATAGCTCTGCACCAACTTGGGGTTAAAGGCTAGCATCTTATTTCTTTTAGCTCAAACAAAGTTCCCTGTAATTTAAGGGAAATGGCTTGTAGTTAAAGGATAAAAAAAAAAGGGCAGTAAACAGTACCCAAAAGCTACCCTAACAAGTGCTCCTGAAGAAGCAGTGATTTTCTAGTATACAGAGTGGCTACATTATAATACCTAACATGGAATCAGTGCAAAATCTTAGCAATTTTAAAGTGCTATCAAAATAAAAATGCATTACAGTAGACAGTCTGCAACTCGGGCATTGTATTTCTGCTTTTTAAAACTAATTGTCTGCTTTATGCGCACATGGAACTTTATCAAACTGAAAAGGTCTTCTATAAGTCAACAGTGTTTCTTATGTTTTCAAATGGGGGTACAAGCACTTACCTACATAAATATATTGTAATTCACCTTGAAAAGCAAAAATGGATTAAAGGAAGGATTTTTTCAATTTTATTAAATCCTTCCATTAGTAAGACAAAGCTTTTAGCGATGAATAACCTGAAAATAAACAAAACATAAACAGACAAATAATTTTTATGAGTGAGGCTGATGACAAATTCCATTCTGATTATACACAAAGTTCAAGTCTTAAAAAAATTGCATGAATTGGTGAGTGAGAAGACAGATTTTAATCTATTGTGCGCAGTATTTGTATACTGAACATAGAGATTGTATAAACAGGCAAAACCAAGAAGTGAAGCCTGTCCCTTCTGAAGTTAGAGCATTATTCCCAAAGCATAACTCCTCATATCCAATGTAAACTCTCTAAATGTTGGCTTTCCAGACTAAACTAAGATGGCTAAGATGTTTTATAATAAAAGGACCTTGAAGGGCAGCTCAAGTCTTCCCTAGATTGGTGTCTAAAATAGATTGCTCTGTTTCTCTCCATTGGTTTCAGCAGGGACATCTGGCTTAAGTTGTCTTAGATGGCTGAAGACAGATAAGACAAAGCCTTGCTGCCCATTGGGGCACCATTTTCTACTAAGGTAATGTGAGTAGGCAACAATTTCAAAAGCTTGCAGTGGAAGTTGGTCCTTCTTTGGATAATGTTGGATTCTTTCTACGCATTTGGTAGTTAATTACAAACTGTAATGAATCAAAGAAAATTCTACACAACCTTCCCACATTCTGCCAGACACAAATACCCAATGACTCTGCTCACAGAGAGGTGGCAGTGGAGAAAATAGATGGAGTTTTGCCTAGACTTTGAATATGCTGTTCCTTAGTAAAACCCTACCAGACAATGAACTCAGGAGATGAATCATTGTTGTGGGACACAGGGATGTCTGCTCCACTCTTGCTTCTCCTGCTGACCTCCTGTGTGGCCTTGGGCAAACTGCTCCACCATCTGTTTCTCCACCCTCCTTTGTGCAGGGGATGGCTACAGGCCATTCTGCAGTCAGATGGGAACCAGCTGTCTCCATGCCCTGACCCAAAATGGCATGACCAAGATGATGTGGTGCCAAGTCTGAGGTAACATACCTAGGACCTTAGAAACACTCTCCAGCTCCAGCTCCAGCTTTATGCTTTCACACAGTGAAGCCACTTCTGCTCAGCTCTTGGCACCAGCAGTGCACAAGTCCAGGTAGACATATCCATGGACTGAAAGCACCTGCTCACAGGTGTCTGTTCTTCTGTGAGTGTAGAACAGGCAGCACAAGGAGAGATTTACAGCACTGATTGCATGTGTATCTGTTGGTCTGGACAGCCACCCGTTCATGCACCACGGGGTAAAGAGGTGGGATGGTGGCATTTCTAATTAATGCTTCACTTCCACAGAGAACAAAAGAAGGTTTTAAGTAATTATAAAGATCAGATTTAAAGTAATTATATGAATGGAACTTTTGTGTGTGTGTACCTGTGTATGTATCTGTGTGCATTTTCACAATGTGTTTAACCCCGTCTCCTGAAGTGATAAAACAGGAAATTCCCTTGCTCCATCTTTACCACTGCTTTCACAATTTTTGTTCATTCAAGGATACAAACCTTCTGCCTTTGCAATTAGTGAGTTATTTAATATGGGTACTAAGTGCAAGGTCACAGGGGTACTGGAGTCTCAAGTACTGCTACAAATAAACAGGAATCCTGTGCTTCTCAGATATTTATTCAACTAGCCGGTAATGTTCTTAGAAATAAAGAATGAGCTTAACCTAACATCCACTAATCATAGAAGAGTAGCCAACCATTTTACTGCGGTGACTGTGCACTCTCAAACCACACTCCAGGCTTGCAGTCTTTCAACATGTTTTCAAACACTTAGAAGAGTGTGAATTCTGCTGGGGAAGATTCACAGGCATTGCATAAACTGGTCCTTAAACCTTAACAAAACTTCCTATGGGGTAGATGCTCTGTACTTTTTCTGGTAGAGCATGATGCATTACTAGGCAGATGTGTGATCTCAGGTGTGACCTCCCAGCAACAGGTTTCTCTTTGGGGCATGAGGGAGATTTCAGGTAGGAAAACTGGTCCAGCTCTCTGAGCAAAGAAGAGCTTCTTGGTCTCCTTTATCAGCCTGCCCTGATTCTGGTGGTTCCCACAGTTGGAGCATGGCTGATGTAAAAGAAAAAGGGGCTTCCTCTTGTGTGTGGTATGCCAGAGTGGTTGTTGGTGTGGCAGGCTTAGAACTGAGGTGAAAGTTGTGGTGAAAAGGACAGAAATTTCTTCATCTTGAAATACAGGGTGAAGTTTTGAAAATCAATCCTTTGGGTCTGCAAAAAGACCTGTTAAGTTCTGGCTCAACCCTGCTATTGTGAATATTCATAATCTCCAAAACCATGTTTGTTTAATAACTGGGCTTGAATCTAGGGCCTGTAAAAGCAAGTACATGCCACAGCTTGATCTGAGGCTCCATACTGACAGATGTAACAAGTGCATGTAATTTATGTTGCTGTCATTGGTCTAAATGCCAAACTCTAATGTTACTCATTCTTTCCCTTGAAAATATCTGCAGAGGAAGTATTGAAAGCAAGGAATGAATCACTCTTTCCCACAATACCATTCCTATTGCACTTGTCCAAGATAATCCAGAATGTGTGTGGAGTTTGGCTTCTTTTCCTTTCAAAGTTTTAGCCTTCTGTTTCTCCCTGCACAACAGACAGGCTATATCTCACCTCTGGGATCTAGGAATATGTGCTAGACAAACTTCAGTATTGGCATCCAAGACACCTTGGTAAAAGGTTCTCCCTTTGGCGAGTGAGATGTTTTCCTCCAGCATGGTGGAGAGCATCAGAGGGTATGTATGCAAATTTAGCACAGCCACAGACTTCCCAAGGCTTTGAGCTGTGACCTTGGCAGTGCTAGGCCATTTCCAGGGAACTCTCGCCACATGTGCCATCATCTTCCCATTACACAAATAGCTGAGTCCATCCTAGCTGCATATGCACTCAATATATCCCAGAATGTTTCTCTTCAGAACAGGGAAGCAGTGTCTCCACCAAACCCAAAACCACAGATGCAGGAACTGAAGAAAAATAAGGAACAGCAGAGCATCAGACCTGCTCTCATGTATCACACATCTCTGCATTTCATCCCATGAACTCAGCCAGCCACATCAGTCAGGCAAGTTGACTTTATGGCACAGATGGAAGTGACACTGCAAGGCAAGTACGGGAGAGAAACTGTAGCTCTGTCTGCCCTGAAGTCTGGAGGAGTGGGAGAGCACAGACAAGCAAGCTGTAATCCAGCTTCAAAAGGCAGCAGCATGAACCCAGCGATATTGTGACATCACCACTGCCACAAAATACAAGATTAAAGCAAAATACACCAATATAAGAAGCCTGGGCATGATCCAGACATTCCTCTGGCATGAGCTCTATATGAGAAAACACACTTTGCAGAGATTAGGCTGAGTGGTAAGGGAAGTACTGCTCTTGCCTACTCCCCTGCTTCACTTCTAGGGAGATTTGTTCCAGGAACACCTCAATGCTCCTAGGTAGCAAACAGGGCTACAACAAGATCCACCCCATTTTGGAGCAGATCCTCCTTTTTTTCCAAGGGGTTGCAAACGATTTGCAACAGGAAAAAGCCCAGGGGACAGGTCTCCTCTGATCAAAATATTCCTCAGGTCATCTGTGGCCTGCCCATCAACTGGGTACCACATCTTTATCTCATCCAGCTGTCCAGAGACTGTTTTACCTTTACATGTTGCTGATAGGACTTCATAAGGGAACTGTGGTGACACCTGAGGCTATCAAAAAGTTGAGGAGAGAAATCATTCAGCCAGTCAACTTTCCCACCATAGGCAAGATTTGTCTTCCTTTGCAGCTAGTCTTGCAAATTCTGGTTGTTAGGAAATGAAAGACATGAGCAAAGTCTGCTGAGTTTTGTCGTTGCTCCCCTTCCTTTAACTTAAGTTGCTGTGGTGACATAAATAGTTGCCCTCAACTGGATAGGCCAGCACTAAAAGAAACCTGAAGTCTTGTATCAGACAGACTTACAAGCTATAAGCATTCAACATAAAGTCATGTGTGCCACTTCTGTAGGGATGCTCACACTTTCCCTGCCAGGGAAAGAAGGGCTTTGCAAAGTTTCCTCACCACCTCCTCCATTTCCTATCAAAACTTTGTTCTGATAAAAATGTGGATTGCCATCCAAACAGGCTTATTCTTGCAAAATTTACATTCTAGAAATCAAATTTCATACAAAAAACCCCACAACCCCAAAACCAAAAAAACATGCCACCACTAGCAAAAAAAAAATATTATTGAGGTTTCCAATAGAGATGTGGGATTTTACAGCTTTCAGAGCAACATTTCCACACAATTTATTTGGCAAATAAACTCATCTTTTTTTGAAATAGTTAATTACCTTGGTAGAGGAAACAAATGAAATAAAAGATTTATGGATCCCTCTTTCTCATGGGGAAGGAGAAAGTGATCTGTTTGCAGGAGTTATATTTTCAGGCACTTTGCTGAGACACCCCAACCCCCCTCGGTTGCTGACTGTAAAATAAGAAAACTATTACCCAGCTGGGGTAACAATAGGCTCCCACAGTGCTTTTCTGCTCAGCCCGCAGCTGCCAGTGAAAGTGGAAACTACAGCAGCAGGATAACATTCTTTTCTTACAGCCTGTTTCTATGGGCAAGGAGCCCTCCCACTGCTTCAATGTATTTTCTATGCAAAACTGTAGAAGAAGTGACATTTTAAAAGTTTTGACCTTTGTTTTTTTTTTCCCCTCCCCCCCATTTTTTTTTTTTTTGCATGAACCAAGGCATGAATTTTTTAAGCCATCTGACAGAGTATGTGTTAGGAACAGCAATGGCCATTACTATAATAACAAAATGTTTCAAAATTTGAAAATTCTATATTGTGTGCAGCATACTGGTAACCTTTCTGGAGGAAAAAAATGTGATAAAAGATACAGAACGCTTCTGTTTATTGTCACAGGCAAACATGATTGTGGCAGATCTCATACACCTTTGCAAAATAGTGTCATTGAATGCCATCTTTTCATTTACTAATTTCATAATTTAAGGCTAAAATTTCAAAGCATTTTGCAGGCAAATATTTTTTCCCCATCCCTCTTCAAGGAAAAAGAAATAGCCAATTTTATTAAAATTACTTTTGAAAAAAGTGTTTACAAGAGAAAAATAGTGGACTGAGTAATGTTAGTGAACAGTTGTAAATTAATCCAAATATATCCAAATTATATGGATTGAATCTGATAAAAATTTTTCATCTTTTCAAGTTAGATTACAATTATAACAAAAAAAATACCCTACTTGCTAAAACATAAAATAACACACCAAATATGAGGAAATTGTAAAGGATGTTAGTGATGTAATACATATTTTCCCAAACACAAATTAAAACTGTTCAAGTGAGTTGGGGAGGGGGAAGGGATGCCCACGAACCATTGAAGTGAATGAGGAACAGATTCTAAAAGCAAGCCTGGCAGGTTAATCCATGTGAGTCTTCCATTTACCACCAATCCCCTCTGCTAGCTACCACTGCTATTACCAGCTCACCCTGATGCTCACCAGGGGCACTGGTCCATCTATAGCTCTGTCTCTCTGGGTCTGACCCCACATTCTTTTCATACCCAGCACTCTTCCCATCCCACGTTGAAACCAGTGGAAATTTGAACAGTGCAAATGATGACAAACATGTCTATGGGACAACAGTGTTCTGAAATAACCAGTTTTAAAAGCTGTTTTAAAATTCATTAAGATTTGGAAGAGAGAGGAGAAAAATCCCACATTTTAAACTGGTGGCTCCACTGGTAGATGGATAAAGAGCTATAAAGACTTCTTGGTAACCTGAGTCCTCCAGCAGAACAAGATAAAATCATCTCTCACTCTACAACACACACACACTGTAACCAAATCCATCATTAGCAAACTACATCATTCATCATTAGGCAAGAATCTACTATAAATTACAATGGGTCCATTAAAAGATTGGGAAACTTAACAAAAAAAAAAGAAGCGCAAAAGCAAAGAAAAAAGCTCTCCCAGGAGGGTCTGTGTCAAGACAGAAAATTCTTTCAAGTCCCCTTTATCTGTGTCTGAGACACTATAAAATCCTAGGACATCCCTTGAATTTCACATCCTATACATCTGCAAGTAAACAGAGCAAAGAAGGTCCTAATTTCTACCCAAACTGTATGGCTTTTTGTTTCCCTGGACAGAACATGCCCAGTAGATTTTCAAACCCGAAGTTGCTCTTTCTGGTGTGTGAATCAACAGCTTAAAAAAAAAAAAATCAGAAACGTTTCCATGGCAAGCCTGCCACCAGGGAGCCAGGGACCAGCAATAGTTCCAGGGAAGTCACCAGGGTACCTGCACCTTTTCTGAGGGCTCCTCAAGGGTTGGGGCACAGAGCTCTGGAGTAGCTCTCAGACCCTGCTCGCAGGGAAGGTCCCTCCTTGCCTTGGTGGGGGGGCAACCAAGTCAAACCAAGTTATCATTTGAAAAGTGTGTCTGTCGTCATCTGCTGTATTAATAGTTTATTTGCATGTTTCCTGGGTTCTTTGCTGCAATATGTGGGTACGGGCAGAAGAATTCTAAAGGATTTTTAGGTTGATAGTGCTTCCATTATTCAGGATAATGTGCTATCCAAGGCAGGCAGCTATTTGGGATAAATAGCCTATCCCCATTTGTCCAAAATAGCCAAATGTCTGGCATGAGTCATGCCAAACAGGCAGCTGCTCAGCAGGAGTGTAGTACTGGCATACTAAAAAGCAGAAGATATTGAAGGGGGCAGAGAGAGCTAAAGGTGGCACCAGTGTATAGTGGCAGAAGGTTTGTGGGGTCAGTAATACACTGCTATCACACTTGCTAAAACTCTCAGATGACACCATCATAAACGGCAGCATTGTCTGCAGGTTGTGCACAGTAGTTTCCAAGACACCACTCATCTCCTTAACACTATAAACAGTAAACAAATATCTTAGAGGCCACTGTGTGGGAGGTGCTGGCAGGTATTAGCTCTGGAGCACACATATTGCAAGTGTGATATCACTGTCAGCATGGACAGGACAGTTTTGGGAAACAGTTCCTTTAGTTAGTGTGCTGCTGTGTGATTTGCATAGCACAGGGCATTTCCTCAGCTGTCTGAGATGGATTCCTGAGAAGCAGTGGCTTTCACAAGGAGCAGCACAGATATCATAGGGAGGTACATAAATAAATTTACAGATAAGTGAAGGCATCTGTGTCCTTAGCTGGCTCCCAGGTGAAGTCTTGTACATGCAGACTTGTGAGCACTGTGCACACCCCTGCCATGTGCAGGGACCCTTCTGTCCTTTCCAGGCTGTGAAGTCCCTTCCTCCCTCAGCATTGCCTAAGTACTGAGAATTTACACAGCAGATATTCCTGTGAAATAGGTAATTAAATTTATTTCACAGAGAAACAAACCGAAGCTGTAAAATTTGTGCCATACCCAATATGGCAAAGAAATCATGGGACAAAGTCCTGAATGAAAATTATTACTGAAAAAGTCTTTTATGACAAGAATATCCTTTGTCACAGTCACCATGATGCAAGCTCAGCAGGTGTCATTTCAAATTCAGTATCTTGGCCATCTACTTGTCTTTTAAATAAGTGAAAACAGTCCCTGGCATGTAGTAAACTTCTTGCCAGACTTCAGAATTCTCTAGCTTACATTATCTTTAGCACATTCAAGTGCCAAAAAAAAAAAAAAAGAAACTGGGTAAATGTGTAGTTAGTCATGCTTGTAAAAATGTCAACGCTGTCAAAAATATTTGTGTGAAAATCATAAACAAAATCTGCTGCTATGAGAAGTTTTTTGGTTCTTAATTATTGGACAAAATGACTTCTTTTTCATCAAGACTTAAAAAAGAGAGAGCTAACAATGTGATGGAAATATTGGCACAATCTTGACTCAGCTGCTTCCCTGGGGTAATAAAGTTGCTCCCAGAAAGAAGAGGATTATGATCTTCACTGAGTACCTTAAAAATCCAGCTGGTATGCCAGGCTAGCTTAGCAGATTCCTAATAGGATGTGCAATCTTGCACCTCTGAGCATGTTTGAAAGGTTTGAGGTGCTTAAAGGCAAGAGAGCCTGGTTAGCAGTCCTTTACTTGGCATTTGTGAGTGGATTTCTAGAACTGCAACTCTTGGATTTGCACACTTGCTTATAGAGGCTGGATAAGCATATTTTATAACCTAAAAAAAATAAACAAAAGCAGTAGGTCACCAGACCAAATCATGTAGGTCAGTGGAGAGGAATACCTATAGCTATGGCGAGGTTTGTGCTCACTGACCTGTGGGAACAGTTGGTGGTCCCACTGCACTTGTGAAGGACAGACGTTCTCACCCACACAGTACCACAGGTGGCAATGCTGGGGTCAGCAGACCCCATGGGCACATCCCAGGAATGAACCCCTGCTGAGAGGGTTCACTGGGGCCAGGTACTCTGACAGGTCCTTTGGAGAAGCTGCACTCTCTTCCCCCTCTCTTCTTTGCGACTTTGTAAAAGCAGACCCACACTCTTACAACTTGTGGTTAATTGCTAAATTTTCACTGATAGCAAAGTCACAGGAGTGGAAGTGAGCATTTGATGGCTTGGTCATTTGGGGACTTAATATTCAAACCATGCAGTGAGTTCAGGGCTAGCTGTCTTCTCAGAACATGATCATGTATGTTTGTGCAAGGTTGTAAAGTGTAAGACTTGCAAACCAATATTGAAACAGCCAAGCCATTTAAATTTTTAGTTTTTATGATTAGAGTATTGAACATTGGAACAGGTTGCTAAGAGAGGTAGTGGAAGACCCAGCCCTGGAAATATTCAAGGCCAGATTGGATGATGCTCTGACTAACCTGGTTGAATTGGAGATGTCCCTGCATATTGCAATGGGGTGGGAACCAGATGACTTTTAAAGGCTCCTTCCAACATAAATAATTCTATGATTTCTCTTGTCCTGAGCTCAAATATAGCTTGTTTAAATTAATGTCCAACTGTACTGCTATGGCAGAATCTGGAGAAATTACTCTGAAAGGTCTGTCACAAACCTGTCATGGAACAAGTTACTAGAAAGAAGCAAATTCCAAAAAAGGCTGCAGCAACTAAAGCAGTATTTCCTGGTGAGCTTTAGGGTTCCAAGACCTATTACAGAAATTGTTTCTCATCCCTTAATATCTCTGTGAGTTTGGTACCAATGTGCTGTACTGCAAATGTAAAACATTTCTTGAAACAAAACAAAAATTCATAACATTCATCTTGTATTACTCCATTCCATGTCAGTTGTTATCTTCACACAGAATTTCAGACTGCTGCTTGAAAAGGCAAGGGAAAACAATCTTATAGTACTACTCACTAGATTTATTCATGGGGGTTTACATTACTCTATTTTATAATTGAAAATATCTGCATGGAATTGAGATACAATCAAAATTCAAGTAATATTTTACATATCATAAAAAGAATAAAACCTGAAGCAGAAAAACATGACATTAGATGAACAAAGGCTATATTGACTCATTTCAATCATGTTTACCTTCTTTCTTCCTAAGCTCTCCTGAGAGTCCAGGTACCTCTTCCTTTCTATCCCCATGAAAACAAGCTTGTGCTGGTAGGACAAGTGCTCTTATACATTGTCTTTAAGGCTTACTCTTAATCAGATAGAGGAATTTTTAAAATATTCCAAGCTTCCTGGAAAAAAGGTATAAAACAAGAACTGTATAACTTTTGCCACCCATTTTTGGTTTGTCTTGTGAAAAAATTCCATTGTTTTAACAACAAATAAGAGTAGATTTGCTATAGAGCATGAAGACTATGGGAAAAGCAGAGCAGGAATAAATGGATTAGAGGAAAGACAGTCTTCGCAGTAGAAGTAAAAAAAAAAATGCCTGGAGAATATATTGAAATGTTGAGTAAAACAAGCAGTAGTCTGTGACCTGCCTTGCACAAAAGGCAGCAGGGAAATGAAAAATACTCTCTACCTGTGGCTGTCCTTGCACAGGGAGAGGGAGGCCTTGAAAGCACTGTCTTCTTGTCAGGACTTTCACCAGTGGCTCTTCACATCCTCTGTACTCCAAAGATTCAGCAGGAGAATGTGTTGTCATCAGGCCAGCACAGGACAAGCCACTTATGGAATAAGACAGCAAGACTGTCATGCTAAAAAATGCCATCTGCTTTCTGGCCTGTTCCTAAAACAGTACAAAAACACATTGCCAATGGCTCACACAAGGGAGCTCCAACAAGCATCAGAATTTTTTTGCCTGTCTTGGGAAATGGGCTCTTCCAAAGCATCTATTTCCAAGGTTCTTAGAGCACAAAGACAAGCAAAGTGGGTTCTTTTACATGAAAAGTGATGAGAAGTTTGCCCCAGCCTTGTTGAGAGCATCATCAAAATTCAGCCTAAATATGATAAACTGTCAAGGTTTGTTTCTATGTAGAGGCTCTCACTCTCCTCAGGCTGCTGGGAAACAGAAGAGGGAAGCAGATACCCTTCCAGATGGCTCCCTGAGACATCACTAAATTTTTTCTATAAAGCCTTGGCCTCCTACCTCAGTTTTCTGGGACCCTGAACATATTGGATCTTCCTTTCTTTGCTGGTGACATTTCATGATCCAGAAGATGTGACCCCTCTACTGGGCCTGAGCACAGTACAGGATCACAGACATTCACACTGGTGCAAAGGATGAGCAGAGAAGATGCCTGAGACAGGACAATGTGGAAATATTTCCTGATAGGGAGGGTCAAAGCCATCTCACTAGCTCATCCCATTTACTGGTGAGTCCATGAATGAGGTGGTTGCCCTTAGCTTTCCCATTCTTCCATTGCTCTCTCACATCCAGCCAGGACATGAGAATAAGTGCCTGGAGACACAGTCAGTCTGTTTGCTGGATCTGAGTCCTACTAATGCAGTTCTTCCAGGGCAATCATGCTACTGTTAAGTGTAGTTACCTTCCTTTATCCTGCCCACAGCTCTGAGAAGCTGTTGGAGCAATCTGTGGGATTGGATGAGATCTATCCAAAGGTATGGAGTGGGATGGTGAAAGAGTCACCGGGCTACTTTCAGTGTTTACCAGCAGTCCTGGCTAACTGGGGAGGTCCTGGCTGGCTGGAGATTGACTAGGGTGATGCCCATCTACAAGAAGAGCTGGATGGAGGATTCTGGGAACTGCAGCTCTCAGCCCAACTTCAGTGCCTCTAGGGGGGATGTGGAGCAGATCATCCTGGGTGCCATCACACAGCACGTGCAGGATAACCAGGGGGATAGTGTGGCCAGCAGGACCAGGGCAGTGATCATCTCCCTGCACTCGGCACTGGTCAGACCACCCCTCAAATCCTGTGTTTGGCTATGGGTCCCCACGACAAGAAAGACACTGGATTGTACCCTGAGAAAGGCAACAGAGCTGGTGAAAGGTCTGGAGCACAAGTCTCATAAAGAGCAGCTGAGGATATTTAACCTGGAGAAAAGGAAGCTGAGTAGGGACCCTATACCTGAAAGGAGGTTTTATTGAGAAAAAGGCTGGTCTCTGTTCCCAAGCAACAAGCAATAGGCCAAGAGGAAATGGCTTCAAGTTGTGCCAGGGGTTTAGATTGGATATTAGGAAAAAATTCTTCAGGATTGTAAAGCACTGGAACAGGCTGCCCAGGGAAGTGATGGACCCACAATCACTGGAGGTATTTAAGACTTATAGGCAGGGTGCTTAGGAGCGTGGTTTAGTGGTGGACTTTTCAGCACTAGATTAATGGTTGGATCTGATGATCTTAAAAGTCCTTTTCAACCTAAGAAATTTCATGATTCTATTCTAACAGTTTGCAACTTTTCTTGGCTATGTTGCTGTCAAAGTAGATACAGGAGATGCCTATATATAATCTTAGCATTCTAAGATTAAATGAATTTTCATCAGAAGAATTAAAATCTAAAATTAAAATTGTATCATTTTGTGATAATGTTGTAATCTGCCTCTTTGGAAATTCCTGAATCTCTGCTCTATTCAACAATGAATTTACCAACTTTAATTTATGTAAGGCACCATAACAATAGACAGCAACAAAATGTAGACATCTGCACCAAAGCTGTTTTTCTTTGCCTTTTCATTGTTGTGATCCACGTGACCTATGGTGGCTGTCTAATTCAGGTTGAGCCAAATTACTGCTGGGAAGTGCTTACATCTTTCCATTGACTAACAGGGCAAAAGAAGAGGTGGACTAGTCCACATATCTGCATTGTACATGTCTTCATTTCAGTCATTCATATATAAATTTCAGTTACTTAATCCACTACATAGTGTCTCTATGCAGTCTAAGGGATTCCATTAAAACTGTATGTTCACATATGGGGCAAACAACAAAGGTAAGGTTGTGAGAAAGTGAGTGGTGTAAAACTTTTCCAGAAACTTTTCCAGGTTTAAGCTCACTTCCGTAAATAGCTTAGGATGGAAATCAGCCTCAGAACAAAATATAGGGATTGCTTGTTTGGCATAGCTTTCCCACAGTAAATAATAGATACAAAATTAGCTAGTGAGGGAGGAAGGGAAAAAAAATAAATCATTTGCTTTCACTTGCAAAGCCTTTAAAGCATTCAGAACAATATAAATCCTGAGACAGACAGAGACTGTCCTCTACAGATGGGCACTGGGCATCTGCAACAAAACACAATCATGACCCTACATATAAGTTTCTGTGAAGGGCCATTAGATGAGAGACAGCTCATTGTGTGCACATGTGCTTCGATGAGAAAAATGAGTCACTCCCAACTCTGGATCAAGCAGGTGATGTAAAGGATTGGCAGGGAAAATGATGCAGACAAAGGCTCTGCTTTCTGAAAAGCACTGAGTCACATCCTAGGAAAAAGCACAAAAAAAGAATGCAAAACTGGATGCAGTGGTATCAGTTGGGAGTTGGGAGCAAGGATGAACACACACACTTCTGCTATAGAGCATGTACACCTATATCAACCTAGAAGCCCAGCCTGTGTTTTGCAGCATCTTCTGTAAGGCCTTAGGATTGAAACTTTCTGTCTGTTCAGACGCAGTTTTGTTAGGAGAAGTCTTTTTTGTAATTTCACATGTCAACATGATGTACAATTTTCTGGAATGACAAATTCTTCAGTAGTCACAGGGCTGGTAAAAAGTAGGCTGCTGTTAAGGAGAGTCAGGTTCACAATTTTTCCAAAGTTTTTCTGTCCTTCTTAGCAATATTTCTAACTTGGTATCAGTGAAAGGATAACCAGGAGCTATGCTATTACATTTGTAATTTAAGAGATGGACTGTTACAAGCACTCTAGGATCTTTTTTTTATAGTATCAAAAAAAGCTGTTAACACAGTGAATTCTTAATTCCCCTGCTATGTTTTGCCTAGATTTTAGAGCAACAGGAGGGCAAGCAGAGTTTTTTTAGCTCTAGGCTATGAGACAGCCATAGTTGATCTGGCCTGCCTTTGTGTTGAGATGCTGAGGTATCCTGCACTCCTCCCAAATATTTTTATTACCCTTGCATCACAGAGACCCTCTACTTACTATGGATAGTGGACATTCATACTGTTAATTTAACTGACTTAGAGGAATCCAGCTCACATAGTAACACCTTTCTGCTGATTTTACCAATCCTTGTCCCCTCATTCACAAGATTGGAACAAAATGCTGAAGACATCTAAGCTAGAGCAGGGGGATAGCCACCAGCACTATCATCACCGCCTTGGATGTGGCAGGGCAGTTAACTCCAGACAGCCCTTCAGGGGACTAGCTTCTGATATGAATAACAGGTTCAGAAACCTGATTTCTGAGCTTGGGACCCCTCAAAGGAGGCACCAGGTGTCTACCCTTTAAGGCACAGCCAGAGTAATTCTGCAGGACAGCTTCTCTATTGCTTTACAAGCCTCTCTCCCTATGCACATATAACAATTGATACAGAAGATGCTCTGAGAGGTAAAAGTCACCAGGAAAATGAATACAAATTGAGTTAAAGATTGAGTGGAGAAGTGATGCTCAGGCAACATAAATTGACTTAGTTATCTTTTAAATTTTTTTACACATCCAAGTCCTGTTTCCTCAAATCTCAAGTCAGGTTTCATTAACAGTTCATGATGCCCTCAGAAGACCTTGCTGCTTTGCATCTGCTCTGGCTCTGCTTCCGTGAAAGTAATTTTTGTGTGTGCTGGTGAACAGATGTGAGTAAGAGATAGATCTGGGTAGATTTGGGGATTGTCATTCTCTTGACACTCTTCTGCAAGTTCAAAGAGGTACTTGTCACTCAACCCCAGCTTTTGGGAAGAAACACTGGCCAATTTTGGAACACCACACATTTTTGCTGGGCTCTGACAGCTGATCTTTGAAACCTTCTGGAGGGACCAGTCTGAAGCCTGAGACCAGAGTGACACATGAGACAATTGACACATTAGACCTCCCCAACCTCCAGTGAACTTTTGTCGGCCTGTCCTCTTCCTGAAAGGAAGGGGGAAAAACATCTTTTTTGTAGTTGCTGCTCATTATATAAAGCAAATCGAGAGTGAAGGGAGGGAGCAAAGAGATGGCACAGAGCCCGATAAGTGCACCCTTAAATCTATAATTAAAACCAAAGGCAAGTTCCCAATATAGCCAATCCAGTTATATAAGATCTTACAAAAGCTTCACACTGTTTGCTGGGTTTTGCTTTATTACTGTTCCCTCTCCTCGGAGTTCACTTCAGGTCAGTAGCAGATGAGGTATTACAGTCAGAGTTTATGGCAGGGTAGAAATCTAACAGTGCCCTGTTTGTAAAGATATGCAAGTGTGCACCCAAAGGGAAAAAATAGTCACTGGCTCTGCTTGAAAGAGAAAAAGTTAATGGTCACTTTGGAGCTCAGTTTAAACCACTTCTAGCTTCGGAAGTGAATTGCTAGTTAGTAAGAAATTACTTGAAGTGATGTCCTGAGAAGCTGTGAAAGGCTGCTCCTTGTCCACTGGTGAAAGAATTATGGTAAAACTACATGTAAGGCAGGAAATCTGGCTGGATATGGCCTGCTAGCCAGCCAGACTGAGGAATTTGGATACAGAAGTTTTCTCAGAAAGCCCATGACAAGTCTGTACCACATTTTTTCATGTCTACTAAAAGCATCCTGCAGGAAAATACAAGATCAGCTGGCATGTTTTAAGTGTAGGCAGCTCACTGCAACTGTACTGAGAGTAGTTACTTCCATGTGGGAGATAGAACATGTATCAGAACCACTACACTAAATAGTATGCAAGCTGGATTTCAGAAATATAAATAGAAAGCAGTTATCATTATTGATAAAAGCCATCACTGCTGTATCCTCCTTTTGCATTGTTTACAACAGCAGTAGGGAGTAGCACTCCTAAAAGCAATGGTTTCCTAGGGCCATGCTGAAACTGAGCTCTTCCTCCATGTAAAACCCCCCAAACCATCAAGAACACCACATTGAAACACAGTACAGCCACTCAGCAGTAACACACTGCAGAGATATCCATTTATTTCTGAGTTACTGGATTCCAAATGTAAGGAGAATATGGGAGCCAGGGGAAGAAGGCAGAACTGTATTCTCCACTTTCTGGTTAAGTGTCAAAGTTTAGGCACATTCAAGGTTCATGAGTTAATGCAATTTGCTGAAGTCCCAGGATGCTAAACGTCCTCAAGAAGAACTTATCTGGAAGAAGCTGATAATTTCTGAGTAAAGCACCAACATTCACCTATCAAAACACCTTCATATTCTAAGCCCCAACTATATTTAATTTGTCCCATGAAAATAGAAGTATGTGAAAAAAGAACACTTTTAAAAATTCCTAAAATACTACTCTTTCTTCCCAGTGACAAACAGAAACGCTACTATTTTTTACCAGCATCATAGGTATCAGAAAAATGGGAAGAATTTGCAGGGATGTTTGTGAAATCTATGACCATCTTTTCTTTGCAACATGAAACCTCAATGAAAAATACCTTTTAATGATTAACTTTTAAATTGTATGCTAATTGCTTGAACACTGTTTGAGCTGTGACAGTTCCCACCTTTTAAATGCTGTATGGAAAATCACCATGGGCAAAACGGCATTGCTGAAGTATAATTAAAATATGGTATATGATTGGGTTCAGTTCCAGTTCCTTCTGCAGGGCTCCATCAGAGGATTTTTATGATTAATAACTGACAATGTCAGGCACTAAAATGGTTATCCACAGAGTATTTTTTTAATTGCACCGGTTTGAAAGCTGACACTCAGCTCTGCAAAGACCTGTGTGGGAGGGCTGTGGGAAGGAGAGGCTCAGGGATCTTACTTTCCTCATGTACCCACCAGCCCTCGTGGCAATGTGGGTGCTGGCAGAGCTCCAGTCTCACAGTGATAGTAGCACAAGATTCTTCAAAGACAGACTGGTCTTTCCAGGGCAGTGGTTCCACAGCTGCCATATAAACTTGTCAGATCTGGTGGCAGGTAGGAGGAATGACTGCTTACCCTTTTGAAAGCTCACATGTGATGCAGAGACACTCTGGATCCCAAAGTACATCTACCCACAGCATAAATACAATGTTTTCACAAAGTTCTGTGAAGCCATGTCAGATGTATGGGGCATAAATGAAAAATGGGCTCAGTAAGTTTCATTGGGTTGTAGTATCAGCCCAGATTATACCTGCTGACACCAATCGAGCTCACAACCACCACCAAGTAGCTGTCTGCAAGAAGGCTGACATCTCTATATTAAAAGAGTGGATTGACACTAAAATTAAGGCTCACATGGTTACTATTTTCATCATAAGAGTGTGACACGAGCTGTTGTTTTCTGAGCAAAGACAATGATCAGCTTTTGTGATGTTACCACAGAATCACAGGTTGGACTGGACCTTCAGGGATTATCTTGTCCTACCCACTGTTCAAGCAGGGGCACCTAAAGCAGGGCCATGTCCAGACGCCTTTTTAAAATCTTGTTACATGTAATTTTTAATATCTCCTCATCTATATATCCACGTAGTCTTCCAGCTGTACATTCAATAAGACCACTAGCAACAGTAAGAAGGCATTATCTATTTACCAGGTAACATTCTCAGACAAAACATAATTTCTGCCCAGGGAAATAAGAAAAATGGATGCATCACAGGCTCTTCACACTAGACTATAGCATATTTTTCTGTTTTCAGAAGGCCATCACACAGTGTCTAACAGGAACTTATGTAAGCAGCTTGTGTCTAAATGCGATGCACTGCCAACAGTTCCATGCACACAAGCTCTTCTCTTGTGTTTGTCTAGAATGCTTAAACCATTTTCCTCAGAGTACCACCATTTTTCACATGTTCTTACAGATAGAAGCTCAAGGAAAAAAGTGCATCTGACAACTTCACAGCCAAAAGACAGTTAAAAAGTCCTGTGCAAATCTCAGAAGAAGAATCAATGTCTGTGTCAGTCTTATGTTGCCTTCTCACGTGACATCCACTCTGTGAGACCACAAGGAAAAAAATCGTTTGATGGTTCTAAGTGTCTGCTAGTCTTGTGGTGTTTTTTACTAATGAAATCAAGGTAACCAAGCTTGAGCTCTAAAAGCTAATCAGGTTCTGGATGGGATTGACTTGGCTACAGGATTTTATTTCCTTGAACACATTTGATAATCATTACAGTCTATCAGCTTGGTAAAACAACCTCATCGTGTCAATGCTGGAACTGATCGACTGACTTTCCAGGGCTCAGATGGTCTAATAAGTATTTCATTGTTGGTATTTGTTTCAAAACAAATTTGCAGTGTCTCAGAGATTTTTAGCTTCAGGCTTCTCCTCCTATAATATGCTGAAAAATTAGTTTCAGTGCTATACTGACATCTCATTCCCTTCTTGTTGCCTTTTTAATGTTTTACAACACGAAACAGCATGAATGATTTCAAGGAACTATTAAAATAAGGTACATAACATGTATATGGCAGTTCTTATGTGCTGTGACAAAGACATAGCAAATGTTATAAAACAGCCTCTGATTTCTCAGTACAGAAACAGCCTCTTTCTCATTAGTCATCTGTTCACATATCTTTTTTTTGTTGTTTTGATTTCTCCATGTCTTCCACTGTTTCTTTTATTTTCATCTCTGAGGTTTCCACTTTGGATTGACCAACTGATAAAGGAAATACCAAGTCAGGTTTCACTTTCCATTTGTGCTATTTTTTTTCTTTAATGTTGATAAGGAGCTTTTAATTTATCATTAAACAACCCCCTCAGAATGTCCATGTCCAAAGTTTTGCTTAGTAACAGTGAAAATAGAGATCACTATGGCAAAGTTCAAAGCCTTTTTCAGGTTTTTTTTTCTGTTCTTTTTCAGATGTTTAATCACAGAAAGAAGTGCCCCAAGACTTTCAAGACTTTTTCTATTTCTGAAGATTTCAAAATCTTCTCATGTGCCTTTTCTTTTTTTCCCCCAAAAATGCATTGTGGAAAAGTGCCTGGATGTAAATAGATTGGTCACTGAGATAAGGAGTAAGTAAACATCTTCTCTTAAATAACCCAATTAAAAAGATTTTTATCATACCAGTGCTGTGCACTCTTTTAGAACTGAATTTTAATTTCTATACCCTTGTGAAGAACACTATGAACAAATGATGCAACAATGCTCCTGCACTTAACATACTTTTGAAATGGGCTCAAGAGAAGAGCTACTCATGTTCTCGGGCCCCTCAGATACAAGAAGAAAGAAAAAGAAAACTCAGTTCAATCTTTGAAGCAAACAAAACCCATAGAAAAAATTAAATATATCGTCCTCTTCTTGTGTTCTTCCCAGAGAAACCATGACAGATGAGACCCAGGAAGGTAGAAAAGATTTTTCTCAGTGCTTCAGAATTATTTGTTCTTCCTGCTTGTGGAGATAAAACAGACAATACAATGATGGGTCCTAGTCAGATCTGCACTTAGGCATGGAAATTGCTTCTCTCCAGTGACTGTACAAAGGACCAGGGTTTGTCAGTAGCAGTCTGAATCACTGAAGATTTTGGATGCAATAGTAGTCAGAAAGACTAAATCAGGCACCCCAGGTAGTCAGCTGAAGTCTAAAAATGGGAAAAAATAAGGGAGACAGAGCACCATAAATTTAGAGGTCAGATATTTTTCTATTCTAAGTCTTCAAATCTGCCTTAAATCTAGGCTATGATTGTAGCACATTGGTTCCTTCTGCTGAGGGTAATAAGGTACCTTCTGAAATCTCTTGCTAATTTACACAACATCTGAATGCAGGATGGTATTATGGCACCTCTCTGCTGTTTTAGCATTTCATTTGCAGGCAGCAAATGCTCTTATCTACTCTCATGCTGTCAAAAATGTGTGTATCTTTTGTGGCCACAGAAGTTGTGTGATGAGAGGAGGTTCCTCCTAGAATCCATCCCTTCCCCTGCAGGTGTTTGAGCTTTCCAGCCTGCTGGTAGCAGGCAGACATATATTATTGGTAGTGCCAGCAACAGTTCCCTTGTCTTAGCTTAATGTGGAAACAATTGCTCAGGGGTCCTGTAAATAATAATTCTTTGGAATCATCTGGAAGAAAAAAAAAAGAAGCCCCTTGGTACACTGTAAGCTGGCAGTAATTTTCACATTACTGCAGACAGTATCCCATTCATTGCTTGACATATCTGTTTTTAATTCCAATTTGTCCTTCTCTTTTAGCCTTCCTGTTGCAGGCAGACAATAGAATTTAACTGTTTGTGTCCATTACCCATGGCTTTATTTGCTGCCAAACTGTTTAATGTTTCAGGTGAATATCTAGCAAAAAGCACAGACTAGTACCAAGGCTGTCTGTCCTACAGGAAGCACAGAAATTTGAGGGGGATAAAAACAAGCTAAGGATGCCTGACAGTAGCTCGTGTGAAGCTCACTGCACATGCAGGAAAATGATATTTGAAATTACATCTGCCTGATATACTCTTAAATGATGTCCCTGTATGATCTCCCTGATCAGATCAAGAATCACAAATAATAAGATTGGAGACGAAGCAATATATTTCTGAGAAAAACGGCACTCCAGCCTAGTGCATTTAAAAAATGTTCCCAGAGTGATTTTAAGTAATGCAAATTATGCTGGAGAACAGAAAGTGCTCATACCTTAATCTGCAGTTCTGTTAGCTGCACAGAATCTGTTGCCTGAAACCTGTCTAGCGAGCCCTTGATCCACTTGCACCTGTAACAAGATGCTGGTTTTGTGGAGGCAGAGAGGCAGACATAAAATGCAAACAAGTTTTGAGAGAGGCACTATTAGTGCTGCAATCCCTATGTGGTACAAAAGCAATTTCTCTGAGGACTGATGGCTGGTCTGTATGCAGGGGAGCTGCTGGCAAATCAAAGACAACGTTAGATCTCTGTCAATTAGAATAAATCCCTCTTTCCAGCTCCCATAAGATCAATGTATTCCTGTTACTCTCACCCTGACTGCCACGATGTAATAAACTTTCAGCAGAAACAGTGACCAAGTGTTACATGAGAGTAGTGATCGTGTCTGGCTGAATTGTTCTCTTTAGATCCAAAGGCTAGTCATAGGTTCCTGAGCTTTTTTTTTTATGCTTACCACAGCAACTGAGATGCAGGTGTTGTTCTCAGAAAAATTCCTGCCCAGGATATCTGCAGTGTGCAGTAGTGTCTGCAGAAACAGATGATCCTTGTGCTTGTGTCAGCAGACCTGCGTGGCTGGGCAAAATTAGTTTCCAGAGCCACAATTCTGAGGTGCCATCTGCAAAGCACAAGAATGCATCATACCATGAGAGTACAAAATATATGCATCTTCATCCAAGATGCTGGCCTATCTCCCCCTGCCATATGCTCTAACTGCTAAGCTAAGTTGCCATTCCTGAGTATGTGCCAAGCAGTAAAAACAGCACAACCCCTTGAGTTATATCCAGTAGTGCAGGGCTACTGGTTCTTCAGCTGGTCATGATTCAGCAGCTGAAAATTCAAATAGAGGTGTAATATTTAAGGCTGATTGTGAAAAGTGAATAAAAAAGTAGGAACCAGAAGGAAGTAACCCAAGACACTCTGAATTTTTTTTTTTTTTTGGTGTTAGACTCCTGTGTCCCACACAGGGGGAAGGAGCTTGTAAAGGAATTAAGAAAGAGCATAAAACAATATTAATTAAGGGGTAAGAAACTGAAAGGTTGTGGAGTATAAATATGATCCAATTCACTGTTGATTCCTTACTGCAAAAAAAAATATTTCAGAATTTAGAAATGAGATTGATAGCAACTAACAAGAATTCAGATAACTGTTAGAGCATTCATTAAACAAATAAATGTCCCATGAATTTTTAAGCCAACATAAAAAATCTAATGGAGAATTACAGCCCCATTTGCACACTCCACTACCTTTGAAACTTTTCACCCTATTCAGAGTGATCCAATCTGAATTCTGTGTTTTCAAACCAGAAATAATAAAAGTAAACCAACAGTACCTATTCCAAAGACTACTGGGGAATTAATGCTGACTCTCAATCACATTTTATCCAAATTCAGTAGTGTGGGGTTACACTTTCACTGGAATGGAGGTTTAACAGGCACAAGAAAGAACCTCGGAGTAATAATTAGATAATTACAGAAATACCATCCCTTTAAGTACCACTAAACTGGTCCCACAGGGGATTCACAGGAAGACCCTAGTACAAAATGAGTGGAAATACAGCACCAGTGCTGAGAGATTTTGGCCCCAGTTCTACAAACACTGATATAAATTACCTGACACAACAGAAGCCCAGGCTGTGCTGTTATATACCTGTGTTCACATAGGAAGTGCACATAGGAAATCCCTATTATTCTTTGCTGGAAAGTTCCTGCCCGAGTTACTGTTCTTATGAATGCCTCATTTGCAAAGGAAAAAAAGTTGCCCTGCTTTACTGGGAAAGGGGGCAGCAGGTTTCAGCAAGGGTGGTTAGGGCCACTGGATGACAGGAACACCAGCTCCACTGAGCCCCTTTCCTCTTCACAGCAGGTACAAGGAGAGCTGTGAGATCCTGGGGAGGACAAAGTACAGAAGGGACAAACTCAGAAACAGTCTTGCAGCTCCTTCCTCTGCCTTTGGCTGCAGCCATTGCCATAGAGCAGCTGCTGACCACCAACTACAGTGACCAGGCTTCCAAACAGCACAGTTTACTTGCCCAGTGTCCAACACATGACTATTCCACGGGATCCTGAGTAGGATAATAATAGCTTGTCCCTTGTACATCTGTGATATCCAAATATAAAAGAAAACATTGTTTATTAAGCAGTGCAGCTTCTGAAGTTGTTTAGCTTTGATGAAATCTTTAGGAAGAATGCAAAGACTCAAGAACGGAAAAATCAGAGGTACACTTTTCAACATAACTAAACCCAAAAATTATATCACTTTGCCAGCAGAAGTCAGTTTTAGTCTAGTAACTGGCTTTGTAGTTCTTCTGGTTTTAATATGTATTTGACATCTAACACACTGAACATGTAAATTTTTTTGAACATAAATCAAGAAATGTGTTTCAGTTAGACTTGGGCAAGCATTTAATTTTGTTTCAAAGGTCATAACACCTCTTGGTTTTGCCATCCTTACCTCAGTGGATCTTCAATGTCTATGTACAGGCCTGCATAACTCCCTGAGTCACACATATCTTCCTGGTGCTATGTGTCAGGACTTACAGCAGCAAAACAAGTTGCTGTAATGTGTACATCATTCTCACAGTGACTATTTGTAAAACAGGGAAAATAGAGGTAAAAGCTCTGACAGACAAAAAATGATCAATGAAGAGAAAAGCAAGCATACAGGAATCAGTTGGATGTGTACAGTAAAAGGACGCCATTGAATCTGGGACAGGTTTTATATAGATATATCTACTATTCTTAGTGTTCTTTAGGTTAATTAAGGCAATTAATTTAGGCTCTAGTTACTGTGCAGAAAGTGCTATCTTTTTAACTGCAAAGAGTGCAAGAGTAGACATTTTCTCCTATCTCTTAAGAAAAAAGTGCTGCGTTTTGCATGAGTTTAGTGATCATGCATTCTGTAATTCCTGTGACTCCAGAGAAATATTTGTACAGAGCTGCCTTCTTCAGCACAAGCCCCCTGAAAATGGAGGGCTGCCTGGCACTTCATTCCTGGACTAGTGTGCCTGGAGGAAACCAGACCTTTAGCAGCATCTCCCTTAGGGATGGAAAGTCAGGTTTTAGAAGAAGGCCAAGACTTGGTGCAGCACTCAAGCACCTGCTTGAGTCTAAGCGTGTGTGTGCACTCCTGTGCTTATTCAGCAACTGCTTGCAGCCAAGCCTACGTTACAGCAGCTTAAATTACATGGAAGCCTCTTGGACTCCAGCACGTTTCAGATCTTTGTGAAATAGGATCCACAGTGATTAAGAACCTGGAAACATCCCGAATATAACTAGATTCTGGCAATTATATTTTACTTGGACAAAATTGTCTTGGGCACAGAACTGTAGCAAGTGGATTTGAACATAAACATATCCAAGATGCTTCTTTGTTTTGAATTTTCTGAGGACATGTACCCTGCATCTACAGAATTTTCCCTTGAAATAAACTTTTCTAACGAGTGGTAAACAGACGCTAACCTTCAAACTTAAGGCATGAGACCACTGCACCCAGAGATGTTCATTAACTTTGAAAAGACTCTAGAGGGATTGATGTACTGTTGCAGAAAGTGGCACATTATGTGTGACTCATGGCTTTTACAGTAGAGTCCTGCCCCCAGGCTCCCCACCATCACAGGCACAGCATTTGAAGTCATTTAAGAGATCTGTAAAGAAGAAATCCAGCTAAAGGCTGGATTCCCTTCCAGCACATTCAGATGGGCCAAGGGTTGAATGCATTTGGCTTTGTTGTACTACGGAATTTCCTGGGAGGAAATTACTGCTCATGAGCAGCTCAGCCAGGCAGCTTGTTCTCCAGCCTGCTGCTAAGATGCCTTAAAACACTCACCATTTTATTCTTTTTTTTGCTTATTTTAAAAACACTCTCGCTTAAGTACTTTACAAATATCTACCTGAGCGTGTTCATGTTACTGTAGAAACTGTTTAAAGAGATAAATGGTTTTACTCAGTAATATATATATAAAGCAAACCCATATAAAACCCAATTATCCTATATTATGTAAGTATATCATACATGCATGAGCATTTCCAAAGACACAGTTGAATAGGACAGGCTGTAATAGATTGACTGGTCTTACTTTAAGCTGTCATCCTCAGTGCTCATACAGGACCCATAGCTAGGAAGAATGGTTCTTGTAAAGACACCATTGAAATGCTTACTTGACCTGACAAAAACAACAGTGTATGTACCTAGTATTTGTCCTTCCCTCACCTTTGTGATTTTAAATCAGATTTAAGAGCTGGATGAATGCTGAAGGGTCAGTTCTGCACCAGATAGACAGCAGAAAGGTCTAGAGTTTTGTTTCAGAATGGTGTTAGTTTTGACAAAGAGGTTGCTTTAAAACATGTCCCCCCACAGGCATTTTTCACAGGCACACACAGACACACACAGACACTGCCCTCCACAAAATGGTACATCTGCAGGACTCAATTCAGATGTGCAAGAGGTCAATTTTGTGCAATTTTTTCAGGGCTATTACATGCAGTCATGAAGCATCTTTCTTCTGTCCTATATCCACTTTTACTAGCAAGACTGGAAAATGAGTTTCCTATGGTAGGAATATTGATGATGGTGCACGTCATTGTCACATCCTGTATATGAGGGAGAACGCTATTTTTAAAAGTCTTTTAATTCTTCATTTCTCTAGGACTTTCAGCAGCCATAAGAAATAAATGCAGTGTGATACATTATTTTGGCCCATGAAGTAAACTAATCATAACATATTGGTGATTTAGAGATTAATTCACATTTTGACATGTGAAGAAAATATGCTGTGGCAATGACACTAAAAAATCCAGCCCCTCACCCCTTCCAAAACTCATTTAAATCTTAGATATGCAACATTTTACCTAGGGTTTTTTCAGTAAATTTTCATAGTTCCTGGCTCAATTTCTGTATTTCAAAATTGTCTTTCTTCTCAAACACACAAATATCCCAGTTTTCCCTGGCATCTCTTAAATAACTTAAATATCTTTTCCTCCACCCCCCTCCCCCTTGCCTTTCTTCTGGGTTCTCTTGTCTTTTTTTTTTTCCTTCCCTCTCTTGTTCTCCTGCCTCCAGGACCTCATAGTTACTACTTCATGCCCAATCGCTCCTATTCAGTCCTGTCTCCTTTTCTCTCTCTCCACTGGTAAGGAAAACTTACCAGAATGTGTAATCTCCAAGCACTCTTTTCATTTAAATATGAAGAAGAGCCATTTGAGACTGTCTCCTAGCAAAGAATTGGTCATTTGTCAGTTAAATAAGTTTCTTATCTTTATGTACTTCTGAATAACTTGAGATTTTATTTGTTTAATATTTTGGTTGCAAAAGTAAGCTTTTTGCAGGAAACCACAAGTGAAATGTTGTTTTTCTGTCTAACACAAGTCATGACCAAATCTTTGAGTTCTCAACACCCCCCAGCTATTCTTTTGACCACAAATTGGTCGCTAGTAACTAGTAACTAGTAAATCAGAGGAAAGTGATGGTTCCCCAAATGGGCAGAAAGGCTGTCCCCAAACTCTGCACTGCTTAACTTTCAGACACACTTTCCCCAGTGATGCACACCAATTCCCTCCCACCCTGCTTCCATGCATATTCAATGGACCATATGCCTGATCTCAAATATCTCTGGGCATTATGGATCCTATTCATCAAGAAGTGGCTTCTACACTCATGAGCAAAGGAAAAAAAAAAGGAAAAAAAAAGACCTTTTGAAAGAGCATTCAAGAGTTTTCTGAGAAAGAAATCCTAGTACACAGTGACCTGTATGTACCAGGCCATGGTCCACTTTAAACATATTTCTGCTGAACACACTCACATTGCCATTAAGAAATACTTATTGTTTTGCTATAAAAGGAGGCCTGCATAGAGATCTCATGAGAGGTTTAAGCTGAAGCTTATTGACAAACACAAACCTAGTGATTCCTTGGAATCCAAAGTAGTTAGTGGGATGACAAGGCAGTCCCATCACCAATCCCTGGTACATGACAAAAGCAGAGGCAGCTCCAAAGCTGACACACCAACTGCCTTGGGATCTGCCATGCAGCCAGATGCCGTGTTGGGAATTTTTCCCTGACACCAGAGCATATGGGCTTTGCATTGCCATTTGAAGAGCATGGGACAGACAGAAACAATCTGGAGGGGGTGGGAATGGATGGCATGTCAGCCTGATGCTTGTATTTGGTCTTTGGTTATTAGGTGATGCTTAAGTACCTATTTGGCCTTCAGGCAAAAGAAAATATTGTCCCAAAGGAAGCCCTGATATAACTGTATTAGTTGCAATGCAGTTAGTATGGGGATTAATTTGAAAGTTTGTTTGCTTTCACTTGTTGTTTTGTTTTGTTTTGTTTTGTTTTGTTTTGTTTTGTTTTGTTTTAAAACAAATTAAAATATATTTTTACCCCTGCATGTTGTCAGAGAAATGCAGGAGCAATTCAGAATTATACTTAGATAGAAATTAGGCTACTGTGTAATCATACTTATTTCTCAAAGCTGTGGTATCCCATTTGCTGTCTTGTCAGTTCTGGGTAAACCAGTTTCTATAGCCCAGTCACCTACTGCAACCAGTCCCAGCAAGAGCTAAGATGATTCCAAGTGTGAGTGGCTTGCAGGTTCCTGGAGTTGTCAGATCCATCCCTTCCTTTTTCATCAAGAGTTGGGATCTGCCATGCAGCAAGGATTGTCTGACACTGCAGTTCTGCTTTGCTTTTTGCACTATGCAAAAAAAAAATAGCAGGGCCAGAACTGCCAGTGGGAGAGGGTGATGAGGCAGGAGGTCCAGAGCAGGAAATGCAGAGCACATGCCAAGGAAATGTGTACCAAAGGAAAAACACTAGAGAGCAAAGGAACATAGGCACTTCAGGAAGGGCATGGAGAAGATCAGTAATGTAAACAGCACTGAAGAATATTTGAGAAAAGGACATAAATTTTCCTGAGTAAGGAGTAGTGATGGGGTACACCACTGCTGAAGGGAATCCCTGAAGGTACCACATATGGGAGTTTCAACGTGCCATGTTGGCTTTCTTTTATCCTTTCCAAGAGAGCTCGGTCTGATGGCTGTGAAAGTAGCTCATCAAGTGCTATTGGACTTCACAACTCTTGAGATGACAATTTCCTTCTTCCATTTTCCTCAACAACTCTTCACCTACATGTGGGCACACCTGCCCTCTGCCCCCACCCAGCCTTAGTATGTGTGTGGACACACAAGCCATCTGTGAGCCCCTCATGGTCAGGGAACACTGCTACAGATGCTCTGAAAACTCTGGAGCTTAGACAATCATGATCACCACGTGTGTATTGCCCCAGACCACTTGCACAGCAAGTGAGGGTTCTGCCATCCCCCCATTTCTGACTGACAGCAGTATGTGGAAAGGAAAGATGGAAGATCATGTTTCTGCATCACATGTTCCAACATCATTTGCACAAAATGTATCTCTTTTAATTCAGTGCATTCTCCTGAAGGCAGTCACAAAACTGGGGTTTCATCCTGTCTTGATGGCCTCATGTCATATTTACATTTCATATTTTGTTTTTTTCACTATATAAGTTTATAGTTTTATATATATAAAACTATATATATATTTTCACTATATAGTTTATCATTTTTTCACTTTATATAAGCAAGATTTGCCTCAATGGTATTCAAGAGCTGGAAAAAACAAATATGGAGACAAAAAAATGTTTGTGAAGAAACAGAATTTCATTTTTCACCTGCACTCTTTGAACTGCAGTATTTGTACTTACAAATCCTGAATAAGTGCTTGACCTTTTAATTGTTTCTTCATTTATTGTTCTCAGTTCTGCTTCCCACTCTCTGTGTTACTGCATGTATTTAGGTAGTTGCCCTTCAGCCTGTTTCTTCTTGCTTTGTTAAATTCTGACTCTGCAATCAGATGTTTCTGCAAAAGCTCTTACTGCAGGATGCTGACACAGATTTGGGTGTATGAATGTCCCGTGTCTTCGGTAGGGTGCTTGACTTTACTTTAAAAAAGAAAAAGCCTTAGGATAATAATACATTCTAATTAAACCATGCACAACTCCTTTGGCAACCACAAGGAAAATCGTACTCTATCTCCACAGCAGTGCTGCATAAAAACAGAGAGCATCTTTTCATACCTGTGTCTTTAATGGCAAGCATCATGAGACAAATACAATACCATTTAAAAACCACACTTATACTTTCACCCTGTGAGTGGCTCCTTGTTATGGGGCTTACAATGGATTAGTTTCATCTTTAAAAAGGAGATAGAAAGATAACTCCTTGAGCACACTGTGAGGTGTGTGAGCTTGTTGTGATAAGGACCTGGTATTAGTTGATTGGCATCAAAGATCACGGATGTATTTATAGCACACCAAGCATGATGACAACATGTTGCAGGTTGTCAAAGGAAGTCAGTCCCAGAGAAAGATAAATATTTAAGGCCCACATTTTCAGATATATTTGAACTGAAAACCTGCCTGTGGACTTAGATCTGATCTAGCAAGAGGCAGGGCCTTTCGGGGTTGTTTTGCATGAACTGCAATCACTTATCTTAGCAAGTGACTGGGATGTGGTAACAGGGAGGACACACAATTAATTGGTAATCTGGATCACCTTAATTCCCCACTCTTTTACTTCCAGGCCAAGTTGTTGCCATCCAGTTCAGCAGTTCAGCCCTAGTCCATCCAATACACACAGAAGCTGCTTTCTTGGCACCTGCTTACAGATGCATTGCAGAAGATGTAGAAAACTTATAAGTAAAAAATATCTGAGAAGGATTTCATTCATTCTATAATTTTCTGAGAAGGGTGGAGGAGATAGTAATTTTTCAGTTCTAAAAGATGTTTTTTACCTTTGTTGGGCATTGCATTGTAACATTTGCTAATGGGAAATACTTTAATCAAAAATTCCAGAAAGAAAGAACAAATACAAGTTCCTAGCCTAAAACAAAGCATCCTTACAGAAACATCCTTATGATTTTAATCATTTTAACTTAGTGCTTTATGACACTGTAACCAAGGTAATGTATGAACATATGAAGCTGCCATTCCAATCTGTATTTCTTACACTCTTAGGAATGGGAAAAATAATTCCAGCTGACTGATCAGAAACCAGACTAAGCTTACAAAGAGCTAATGAAATCCATTTTGCAAGGTAACTCTTAACTCGTTGTTAATCAGCTCCACTGATTGCATTCAACTTAACCAGAGGAGTTGACGTGTTCCACTAAATTAGAAGAAGTCAGATTACCAGGTAAAAATACATATTTTCTTAATATTTGCTGAAGGCTTTTAAATTCTTTTTGCTTTAATAATTTTGTTTTGTTTTGTTTTGTTTCCAGACACAAACTAAACCAGGAGGTTTGTCTTTGGCAGCCTAGGTCAGCTTTGCAGCGTGGTTTTGTCCGACCAGCAGCCAATGAAGTCTGTGTGCTGAACAACTCATGCTGAAGGAGAAGCAGCTGCTCACTGACACCGCACTCTGCAGCACACAAATCTTGCACTTTTGCAGAAAGAGAACAAATACTTGCAGAAAATACACATGGAGTCTGATGCTCAAGGGGTATAAGATTAGGTCCAGTGTATTGACTAGGGAAATAGCCTGCAGGCCTTAGGCCAGCAAGGCTGCGTGCCAGTGACTTCATTAGGGCTTTTGCCTATGAAAGGGCTGCCTGTTTGGATCCTGGAAACTTGCATCAATACGTCATTTCGTGTGACTAAAGTGAGCAGAATTTGTCCAAAGCACTGGCCAGTTACGGACCTCAATCTGCCTCCATTTGCAGGCAATGTCACTCTTAGGAAAGCAGGTTTTGATTTGATCCAGAGGCTCTTTTCAATAGGACTTTCATCGCTGACTTTAACTGACAATAGCTCATGCAAAGGTCTCCATTTTCTCTTATACCTTCCCACAACAGACACCAGTATCTGATCTCCTCCACAGACTTGAATCTCAGAAACCCAAAAATCTTAGCAAATTTCTTGGCATCCTCATGGTACACTTCCCCACTCTCACCTCAAGGCAGTGGGGCAATCATGATGCCAATAACTCCCAGAGTTCCTATGCTGGGAGGGGAAAAAGGAAGGAACAGGGTGTTGTAGCATATGCAAAAGCTCTGCACTTCTGGCAGTATAAAACTACATACTTACACTGCAAAATCCTACAAGATGCAGCTCCAGCAGTTCAAGGGCAGAATCCAGCAAACAATATCCTTCTTGAGCTTCAGTGCTTTCTGACACTATCAGGACAGTAGAAGTGATTGACTAGTTTGATGGACTTGGTAAAACTACTTTGGGAATTAAAAGATGTTTGTCAAAGTGTATCAGTTAGATGAAGCAAAAGGGGGCAATACCCTAACCCCCTGAACTAGCATTACACACGGGTACCTACAGCATCCTCACTGATGCAGAACAAAACCAGGAAATGCAAGAATATTGAATTCCTTGCTATATGCTATAAAATAATTATTTTCACAGGTGTATGGCAAATTATCATTCCTCCACTGCTTTTTATTTTTTTTCAGAGACTCCACTTTTCTCTTTCCAATTTGCCTACTTTCTGAAGTTCACTGGAAATATGTATTAGTTGCTTGAAGTAACAGCATAAAAGTCTTCATTAAAGGACAGATTGAACGTGATTATGCTACTAACGAAAGTAGTGGAATTACTTCTGGAGACTTCATCTACATCTCACAGCACTGTTGGTCTAATGATTTCTGAAAATTCATCATTTGTGTCATTATAACATGCTGTAAGTGCCACACACATATAGTTATTACTCTGCTGAATCAATGTTGATTTGTTCAGCTTACCTTTGACATCAGCATTTCATAAATTTCTTAGTCATTTCCTCATGATGACCTCACCAAACATGCTCTAAAGAAGCACCAAGCTATCTGAATGCTTCTCATCCTTTCCACTAGGCAGCCCTGGCCCTAAAATCTTATTCCTTTTTCCCCTGCTCTTTCATCTCCTCCCCATTGCTTTCTGCTCTGACCCTGTGCACTAAAATTCTGATTCAGCTGCAGTTACCAGCTTTCCTCTTAAAATAGATATTGTCGTAGTGAAGGGAAAGGACAAACAAACCCCACAAAAATCTATTTTTAGCAGATGGTCCCAATTGTACAAACTTTAGCGGGGGTTATTTATCTCTCCCCCTCTTTTTTTTTTTTTTCCGACCCCACGACCACCCCCCCGCCCCCCCAGTTCCTGGGTTGCGCTCCCTTCAATCTTGTCAGCTGTAAAATGGGTCTCTTTTTAACCTATAATGGATCAGTGAGATTAAAGGTGAAGTCATGAATTAGTAGCAGTGACAGCCCAGCACGATGGCCCCGGCAGCAGGGGGTCTCTCTTTGTGCTCGTCCACTCTGACCCCCCGTGCCACTCTCCGCCTGTGGGAACCGGACAAGAAGAATGTCGGGGTGGGGCCAGCCCCAGCCCCGGCCCGGCCAGCGCCCCCCGACGCATTCTTTCCCTGGAAATATTCTGACATCACCCCGTCATACCTCCTCGCCGGCTCCTTCGTTAACTCCTTTATGCCTTGCCGCCGGCAGACAATGGGTCCTGCTGCACGGAGGAGGAGGAGGAGGGGAGGGACACATCTTTCCCAGGACAACTTTTTCATAAGATGTGGACCTAAGGCAAGCGTGGGTTTTAAGACTGGGAGGTGGGTGAATTTTCTAGGAGTCGGGCTGTGCGGTTTGAGATGCCACTCTCCGTGATAAAAAAAAAACAACCAACCAAACAACAACAACAACCAAAAAAACCTCAAACAAAAACAAAACAAAACAAAAAAAAAACACAAAAAACCAAACAACAACAACAAAAAACCCAAAGTGAAATGCACCAGTAATGCAGGAAGATTTCTTTGAAGCTTTAAACTTGAATTCCTAGAACAAAATCATCCCTACCATAAACACAGCTTATTCAGTGGCTACATTCTGCCTTGGGAAGTATGTCAAAACTGCTCATTAGAACCTTTGCAAAAGCATGATGCATTTCCAGTCTCCTCCATGAAAACTGTGGTAGGGCAATATTGAGACAAACACAAGAGGAGCTCCCTCTTGAGAATTCCTCTTTTGAGGAGAATTCCTCTTCCACTGAGAGCAGTGGACAGCAACAGAGCTACACTTCTCTGCAAATGTGAAACAGACTGGTCGTCCTGTTCACGTCCTCTGGGACATATTTTGTCCTCACTGAAATGTAAATTTAGTGTTGGCTTCAGCCTATCTTCTAGGGTAAGTATCTGGACTTTTCATAGTCCTTCCCAAAGAATGCACTAATTAATTAATTATAACAGTATTCGTTATCCTGACTCATTTACCCTCTTAGTGAAGAAAGTTCACACTTCTGAATGTACTTTTCTAACACTTTTAAAGCTCTCCTATTGCATCTGCACCAGGGCTATCCCATCTCACATCACTTCTCTGAGGGATATAACGTGTGCAGGACTCGTCCAGAAAGGATGGTTCCAGAAAATTTACAGAGGATCTTCCCAACACCATAAAAGGATCACCAAAAACCGTTTCACTGAGTGAGCAATTTCAATTTCATTCTTATGATATTATAAAGTCTGGTAAGAATTCAGTATCTCTATGCCTTGAAGTTCTCCTCAAGCGGGTCATAGACATACCCCAACAGAGTCAGGTGGATTTAGGCTTCTGAAACAGTATAAAGGCATTTTAAGATGTCTAAATTCATCATTGTAATTCCTGCTTGGAGGCTGTCTAGCCCCAGGAATACATTAGTGTTTGCAGGATTCTTCCATTTTGCTCTAAAAGATGCCAGACCACTTGTTTTTCTGTTCCAAGTGGAGTGATCTGGGAAACAACCTCTCCTTTAACTTACTTTAAATACTCTTGGGATTCACATGAGGAAATTCTTGATCCAGTCTTGGAGAAGAAGGTGAAGGAAGAAAAGTAAGCATTACAGCCAGATCTCTTTTCTTATAGAGAAGCCTTTTCTGTGGTTCACTAGACAAATAACTTGTTAAAGTTGCAGGGATATTTCCTGTAAAACTAGCACAAATAAATGGATGAATGGACAGGGCAGCCACCATGATCCCCTTCATCTCTTGAGCAACGTGTATTCACACAGCCTGCACCTGGCTGGCAAGCTCACCCCAGCTTGACATCACCCTGTTTAGCCCCAGCCAGCCCCAGCCCACCCCACAGGACTGTGCAGGAAGTCATTGCCAAGGGAAAGGAGCAGCACTGAGGCTTCAGGAGCAGCAGTCCTGTCTCCAGCCCCGGGCAGCAGTGGGCACCGGCTGGGAGCAGTCAGTGGAGTGTGCAGATGGCACAGTCTCAAACAGGTTTCTGACTGGATGAGCTGACAGCATTTCCACATCAGTTCATGTCAGCTGTGTAGTATCCAGTTACACTTTCTGCAGGTCTGCTGGACCTATTTCCCAGAATGGGCTCATCCCTGCCTGGCATCTACAAGGCTGCAATCCATAACGCCACATTTTGAGGACAAAGAGGAGAGCACATTGGAGTTGTACCTAACTGGCAAGGGAGGGCTGCAGGATGCACATTGCAAAGTGTCACTTGGCAACAGGCACGGGGACGCCTGGACCAAATGGGACAGCTCACAGGCTACCAGCTACATCCCCTTCCAGATAACATCCTCCAAGCCCAGGGAAGAAGAGTTTAGATTGCAACCAGCAAAAGCTGAGCAAGTTGTCTACCTGATGTGCCAGACCAGGACCCTTGAAATATATAGCATCAGTGTCTGTCCTGTATCCACAATGCTCTTCTATTTCTTTAGGAAATTGCAGATTTAGGTGCAATCTTTTCTCTCTCTGAGAGAAATCAAACTCGTATCTCACTGAAGAAGTGCTCAATCTCTATATAGTTGCATGTGCTCAGAAGGAAGGGTGGGGACAAGGCTGATTTTACCTCTCAGGTCTTTCTTTGCAACATAAGAAAATCCCAAGTATCTGCACTCAGTCCTTAGGCTACAGGGTCATATTCCTTCTCTTTGGCATGCCACTGAAAGCAAATGACTGGATGTTCTGTGGCAATGCTCCAGCAAGCAAGCTCCTAGCCAGGCAGCAAGCACACTCTGCGAATAGGAGAATACATCTTTCCACAAAGGGGTGGGACTAGAGCCTCATAAACCTTGGGCAAACGCACTGGACAGTGGGTGCCTGTAAAGGATTATATAAAGCACTGCCTGTGTTCTACATGTAAAATTGTGTGTGTTTATTTTTTTTAGAAGAAATGTTTTAGCCTTCAGTGACGAGGGGGGTTAGCAAAGGATTGTGCACATGCAGACTGCCTCCAGGATAGTCAGGGGAAGGTGCCTTGAGGAGCACTTCACTCTGACCCTCCCTCTCACCTTGCTGGTTATGGCAAGCAGTGCGGGCTGTTTAGGGATCTGTGTGGATGTGGAGACAAGGCATAAGGCTCAGGACCCCACTGTGAGGAGGAGGGCAAGATGGAAAGGAGTTTCTTCCCTTAAAGACTTCAAAGATCTTTCCTGGAATTTGTTTCTTGCCTCACCCAAACATATGGAGGAAGAACAGCATTAAACTTATGGAGGGTGGTGTGGTCATAAGTCATGATTTCATGAAGTATAGTGTATTTCTTCTTAAAGTTTGGGATTTTGTATTCTGTCCATGTTAAGGAAATGAGAAAATATATGTCCTCAGGGTCTGGAGAATAGCTTGAAAACAGTTACCTTTCTAATATTAACATCAGATAGCAAACAATTAATAAGTCAATGTTGAAACTTTCAAGTAGTTTCAAGTACTGTTGTTTAAAAAGCATTATAAAGAATTAATTCTGGTTTTGTTCATTTTGAGATTTTAGACCCCATTTCAGGTTTTGTGGCTCTTGACTACTGTCTGTTGAATAATGGATCTTGAGCATCCTCTGACTTCACCACAGCCAGGAACATCTCATAAGTCTCCCTGTTTAGAGCTGGGAGAGACCCCCTTCAGGGCTGGGGAAGCCTGGAGCAGGAGAGGAAGTCTTCAGCCAGGAGCTATGGAGACTGATTAAGAAGGAAATCACCTCCCAGAGTCATAGAGGCATCAGACACCAGTGTATTTTCACCGAACAGCTGTTCCCTGTACCATCTGATCCCATATCCAGCCCAAGAGTTCTGCTCATTTCTCCACAACCCAAGACCCAAGCAGTCCTGAGAACAACTTGATTCTCCTCGCTGTCTCATTAGCAGCTGAAGAAGAAACCCAGTGGGAAGCAATCCAGTCTTAAGCGACAGTAATCTCCAACTCCATTTCTATGTGAATTTCCTGGAGGGCTGCAGCTCTCTATTCACTCTCCCTATTCCACAAGAGTGCCTTGGTTGGGAATAGCACAGAGATTTGGTTCCTTGTTCCCTGCAGCCTCCTCGTGCAGCCCAGAATCCACAGTGGAGATCCCTGCCTGTGCCAAAGCAGCTTCCTGCATCTCTGCTCTTCTCTCACTGGACACCTTGTCTGTGCACACCAGAGACACTGCCTTGCTTCTTTGCTTGGGCTTGGACAATTCATAACAACTTTATAGTTGTTTACAGTGAGTATTGAGGACACACACTTTGGCTGAGCACTGCCTGCAAATAATAATATACTCCCTCTCATGTCATCTGCTCTGCTCCTGCTCTGAGCTCCCTCCAGAGTTATTCCTGCCACCCGCCCTCTCCTGCCGGCATGGGGGAGAGCTGTGCTGCCTGCTGGCAGGGCCACTGCTCGTTCTCCCGTGTCCCCTGCAGGCTATCACTGTCACAGGGCAGTGTGCACACACACATTTATGTGCACACACTTGTTCCTGTGTGTGCCAGCAGAGCCTGGGACACTGCTGCTCTCTCTGTGCAGAGTGGGTGGGGATAGCAGGGCATTATTTAATGTATAACATATAAAAATACAATTGCCATGGAAGAGAGAGATGTGTTAGCTGTGCTGGACATGGGGCTAACAAGGACTATTTTAATCTCCATTTTTGCTGTTTCCTGTTCCTGGAAAAAGAGGGAGGTAAAGCCAATCCTGAACCACTGTGGGGTGTACCTTGCCTTATAGCAAAGTCATGGTTGAATAGCAGCTTTTTACTGAGTCACTCAGGTAGTTTCTTCCTGGAGGAAGGACGGGATTAAAAGCAGATTAAAATGATCAATGCTTCTCCAGTATGTCACTATCAATCCAGTCCTTGATTTCAGGAAGAATCTAGCTCTGACAAAAATATTTGCCAAAAATACAGAAAGCCAGAATTTTAATTATTATGTCTCTGCCTGTTTCTCATACTGCTCACATAGAAAACAACACAATGAGATGTTTCATTACCCCTTACTAGCTGCTGAGAAAATTCTGGAGTTACATTGAAACATCAAGCTTTCAGATGACTGCAACTTCTATCGAATACTTCTAAAGACAACCAAAAATGTCTCCATTAGAAATACAAAAACATTTTGTGACCAATACTCCTAGGAAGGTTTATTATAGTTGGAAAGTCAATTCCAGTTCATTTTGTTGGTGGGTTTTTTTTTTTCCTTTTTTTTCTTTTTTTTTTTTTCCCAGATACCTATGAAACTGTATTGTGAGAAAAGTATAAAGAATTTTTTTCCATTAGATTTTTATTTTAATCATCTAAAAATCATTCTTATGGAAATGAGAAAGACAAAAAGATTCCCCAGGGACTGAGAAACTTCACTGATTTGCATCATTAACACTGAAAAGAACTTGCCTGGAAATGGCCCCTTCACGTTTTCTTTTATTTACATTTCCAGACAAATACAAAATTAATTTCAACAAGAAGGTTTCTTGTAGATTCATATCCCATTTTGATTAGTCTAGCCATTAAAACATGAATATAGCTTGCTGTGCTTTGATGGACTGATTTAGTCTTTGTTACACTGGAATTTTAATTTTTTTTAAAGTTTTTAGTTCATTTATAAAGGGTTTGCAATATGGGGTCTCTGAGTGATCATTTACTGTATTAACATTCATAATTAACACCAGTAATTATTAAGATGCTTTTGGAACAATTACCATTTGTGTCATGGAATGAGAGAAAAGTGACATTCATTTAAGAAAATTCTGCGGTTTCTGTTTAACGAGTCTGTCCAAGCATAAGCAAAAATGAACAAAAAAAAAAAAACAAAACAGAGCACACTAAATATATATTTAAATGCAGACAAATTTCTATGACAAAGTAGTTCTTTCAAGGCTCGAATCTAAATTTTAAACAGTATACCTTCTTTGTGTCTTCTGAAGAGTTTTACGTAACAAACTTTCAGTGTCATCACTAATAGCAGTTCATGCCAAGGATTACTTTCTTAAAACTGCTACTCAAGCCGGGTGATTTGCAGTACACTTCTTATTACAGGATACATTATGCAGAAACCCTCTGCTATGTGATGGGACATGGCAACCCTGCTGTGAGAATGCCTATCAGCGCTTCTTTTAAGGCCCTTTCTCAATTGTCAGCAAAGTATTTTTTAAGGTTAAAAGGTGTAAAATTATTCTGAAATGCTTTTCTGACCTGTCGCCTATCACTGCAAAAAGCTATAGTTCATTTTTTTTCTAAAATTGTATTTTTAAAATGTGATATTATAAGAATAAAGCTAGTAAGAAAAATATAGTTTTCTATGCTTTTCATTATATTTTTCGTAATTTTTTCAGTACTGATACACATTAAGATTGTGAGTCCCTTTTCATTTCTGATTTTCTTCATTATGATTCTTACTTTCCTGTGAGTCAGTTATGATGTGCAATTAATGAGAAACCAGCAATTACAATAAAAATCTTTTAATTTATATTTTTGTGGATTTTCAAATGAATTCCTGAATCATATTCTCCAGTGTAAAAGTCAAATGCAGCAGGGTCATGAAGCATAATCTCATTTTACTAGTATATAAAGCTCACAAGATCTGTCATTCTTCAAGTACTACCTGTACTTTGATTGAAACAACAGTGAATATCAGCAGGAAAACCAGAAGAAGGCTTCTATTCTTCAGACTGGTGGCTGGCTTTTATGGCTTTGCAAGCTGCTTAACTCTAGATTTCCCAGGCTACATGCACGATTCAAGGTCAATGATCCTATAGTTTTAAATCCTGTGCACAAGAGGTTACCATCTCCCATTGTCTGTAGCTTAAGATTTCCAATGGCAGCTAACTATTTATGTGCTGGTAAAATGCTGGAAGGTATCTGAAATCACTTTACACTGTTTCATGGACTGCTCTATAGCACAATCTTATCAGACGACACTGGAGAGCTCAGCCTTGCTGCAAAGAAGCATCAGACATGAAGGGCCTGATTTTCCCATCTGATATGTGATACATGCACACAACAATGTGAATTGCAGCAAGAGCCAAGAAGAGAAGTACAAATAGGAGGTGCAGCTGAAAAAAGATGCTGTGCTGGGTTTATGCATTGAGTTTTGTGGCCTGCAGCAGAACACCAAGGTGAATACACCCAAGAATTCTTATAGCATAGCTACAAGAAGTGACAAAAGCAATAAGCAGGCATCGTCATTTTGCACTCAGGTACCTAGGAGGTTTGTATAAGTCCTTTCCAACATGGACCCATCCACTTTTGACACCCACCTAAGCAGTCTGAGCCTCCAGAAAGGTTTTCTTCCTGTATCTTTTAAAGTTGTTAGTGGTGAGGTGTGTGCAAGTCAAGCAACTGCTTTGTACTGTACTGGCATTACCAAAAGGCAGACTGCACATTCTGCTTCACACTGATTTTATCACATCCTCTTTATTAATTTGCTATATCTCATCAGCATAAAGTCTCATCTTAGCCTGCTTGCTAGTACCTTGATAACCAAACAGGAGAAAGTTGCCATTCATACACACGTAGATGATTGCACCTCATGTTTTTTGGACCACACAAGTATAAACTGCATGTTCCCCAGCAAGAAACACTCCAGAAGTCTGCTCTTTGAGAGGCATGGCCTGGCCCAGAATCCCTGGGGTCCCTTCATCCCTATGTCTGTGCAGGATAAGAGCAGGGCTTGTCTTATGCCAGGTCCTGGGTTCAGGAGCAAGTGTTTAGGTCTTGGACACGAGAACAGAAAGTGAGATTTCACATCATAGCACAAAGCACAAGGCAGAGGAGCACACATGCTGTGCTCCAAGGATGATGACTATTCAGCCAGCAGTGCCTAGAGAAGCTTGCAACATCCAGCAAATACAGCCCTAAAACTCCTCTCATGGATGACTGTTTACTGCTATGCAAGGTGAAGTGATTTCTTCAGACAACAAACCAGCAAATTTCTAAAACTATACCCAAGGATTTAATATACTGTATTTAGAAGTTGCTAACAAAGTGTAAATGAGATCATTGTAGTCTAGAACTAAACATATAAATCTTAATACTGGACAGTTTCAGATGAGATTGTTACAGGCACCACAGGATGATCTTTTAAGTTAGACCCTGAAAAATATGGTCACTATATTTCAAAATATAGATATGTATACACAAAGTAAAATAAGTCTCTCAAACGGAACAATTACTCTTCATTCCCTGCCAGTCTTCCTGCAACCATTCGGAATGCACAACATCCTTCTCTTACTCAGCTCCTTAAAACCCCACTTCTTTTGCAGGGAGAAATTCAAGGAAGTTGTGAAGTGAAACCCACTTTGACTCTCTACTCTCTCTAGGCAATTTTTACTTGGAGAAAGTAATTTCATGTTAATTCTGTGCATTTTTAGGAATGGTCAGAATCCCAGGCACATCGCAGACAAGAAGTTATGGAGTGGTGAATGTCATGATAGCCAGCTCTTTGGGACCAGACTAAGACACTTTTTAAAATCACTTGAAACTTGCCAGACTCTCTTCACAGAGGTCTTGGGTGCAGTAGAATTCATATGTTTCAACATTTAAAATTAATCTGTCTGAAATTAAAATAAGGAGTCCTTTTATTGTACTGAAAAGAAATGTGCAAATCCCGAGGCATCTCACCCTAAAGTAGATACCTATGATTGGGATCTTATTCCTGGTTGAGGATAAACAATTCACAGACCTACAAAATTAAGATTTGTGAAATATTTACAAGAAACTGCTATTGTTCTTCTGAAGTTCCACATTCAATTTCTTCTGCATCCAAATTCCAGCTGTGATCTTCTGATAAGCAAGGAATAATAGGCAAGATTACTGTCTTGATATCATATTAACACTATCTTTACACCTCTTTCTATGTAATCATTTCCATGACATTACCACAATGGAGATGATAGGGCAGAAGAAACCTAGAAGGCAGAATCCTTAGGACAATGAGAATTTTTTTTTACAATATTTCAGAGACAGTAGCCAAATATCTGCCAAAAGAGGTCCCTATGTAAAACAGGAGCCATCCTGAAAATTCTTACTGAAGCCAATGGTTGGGTTTTGCATGAAGCCTGGATTGCAGGCATCTGTGGAAGTAATGCTTCACACTGTAGAATGATTAGGAGGACCTATATTCACTCATTAAACCCAGAACATGGCTATGGCCATAATCCCAAATAAACAGAAATCCTGCTGCTAATTGCAGAGGCACAGATTATTGCATTTAATTATTATCAGTTAATGCTAAGGCTATATTTTGGCCACTAAGTCAGGATGTTGACCTGGTCATGTAAGAGTTCAAAGCTCTGCAAACCAGCAGCTTGAGGGCAAGGCTGTTCTGCAAAGGCACATCTGGACACTGTAACCCAGTTGTGCCAGCTTCCCTCATGGATGGTCATGAATACCAGGGAGTATGCCAGCAGTGCTGGGGAAAGCTGCAGATCCAGCAGGATCCTTTGCTTGTACAGCTTTCACTGTTCACTGCCCAGTCCAACTGAGATACTGAGTACCTGAACTCCTTCTTGCCCAAAGAGAGAGAGGCTACAGGTCCAGGTAGCATTTTCCAAAGCAAGGCTTTGGCAGGGAAGAAGTGTCATGTGCCTCTAAGAGTTAGCAGGGGCAGGCAGATGAGAAGAAAAGAAAGTCTGTCACATTCATTAGCAGTGTGTCCAAGACAGATATATGCAACTATTTTTTCTTAATTTAAAGTAGAAATTAAATAAATAAATGTCCAAACAAGATAAGAAATTAACAAGATCATTTTAATGTCCAAACAATGAATGTCAAGAGATAAAAATTAGTGGAAATACTGCAACAGTATCCAGACTTTTAAAATTATCTGATTTCATAATCAAACCATCATATTTTTGGATAGTAAAATAGTGATTTCAACTCAGTGTTTTTCATACTACTTAGTATGAATATGTTGTTTGCACTTCTTGCACAAGACAGTAAATTTTTCTGTGCACTGTGCAATATAAAATAAAGACACAACATTTTTCCTGCTGTTTTTTCATTTTGTTCCACTGGTTTTCCATTTTCAAGATTTCCCATACTTTCCAAAAGAATCCCATCTTGCTGAAATTTTTTTTGCATCCTGCATAAGTGAGTAATTAAAACAAAAAAAGCAGAAACTTTAGGATCATTTTTCACAAAACCATGCACTAAAGCTTTAGGTAAAGCGAAATAAATGTTTTAGCCTGCTTTTAAAACTACAGTGGTGTTACATATACATACATACATATGCATGCAAACCATATAGATATACTTATAAAATACAAAGACATCAGATGAGGTAATAGCACCCCCTTCTGAGAGTTAGGACCAAAGCTTATGCCCTCACTTTAAAGCAAATTGGGAGACTTTTCATCATGGTGCTACAGCTTTTGATATTCAGCTCCTACTTCATGTTTTGTCCTACTGTGCTAAACTTGAGACATGTACATACTATTTACTTGGCATTTATCTGCTCCTCACTTTGTCACTTTAAGAATTCCTTGTTTACAATGCAGCAATTATAATTTGCAGCTAAGAAGTCCACAAAAAATTCTTTTCCTCAGCTCACCTGTTCAATTATTCCATGTATAAAATAGCCCTTGAAGTGTCTATTTTGCAGTCAGGGAACAGGTGGAGGCAGGTGTGAAGGGCTGGTGTAACTCAGCAGGAATGGCATTTCTCTCTTCAGCAACTCAGCTTTCCTGGAGGTGGAGCTTCATCTCTTTTGAAATGGGCACAGCCTCCTTCCTATTCCCCATGGCCTGTGCCTCTCCTCATTTGAGGTTAGGGAAGGAAAGGATCAGGAGCCTGTCTCCCCCTTGTAACAGCAAGGATTTGAGGAGTGGTATCTGCAACAGCTTCTGGGATCATACCCAGAGCCACTCTGGTGTAACAAGGGTAGAGCAGTGCTCTGTGAGCTTGGCTCCTTCCTTGGCCTGGCAAAAGGCTGACTTGCCTGCCAAAGACGGGCATTTTCCATTTCCACTCTAATGGAAAACCCAGACCAAGATGATTTCCTGCCTCATCCATTCTTTTCCAACAGAAAATTTTCCTTCAAGAAATTTCATTTCAATGGGAATGAGAAGATTCTTTTCCCGTTTGCTCGACACAGCATGGGCTCCTGGTACAGGCAGCAGAGAGCAGCCCTGTGAGCAGCTCTGTCCCACCACACCAGGCTTTCAAGGCATCAGGCCACCCCAGCAGCCCACAGCTCACCAGCCCAGACACAAAATAAATCACACCAAATAACAGCAATCACTCCACAAAACACTCAGAGAGCAACTGAGAAATATGGCCAGGGTGAAGAGTCAAAAAGAGACTGTAACAGTGTTCCTCAAGTTCCCATGTCTCTTCGAGAACTGATTTGTGGTATTCCTCAGCATATCCTACTCTGGATAAATAGTAGTTTGCATAGACAGTACTGCAAAAACTTCTGTAGGGTTTACAACAAAGCAGCTAAGGCTATTTACTCTTCTCTGGGTTTCTTTTGGTTATTTTTTATGAGCTGTAAAAGAAAGAAATGTGTTTGATGGAAGGTGCTAGACTAAGGAAAATAGTGAAGGATGCAACTTAAAGCACAGAAATCCACATGACACTGAGCTATGTATAATTTACCATGACAAATCAGTGCTCAAGCAGAAAGAGAGTCACAGCATGTGAAGAAAAAAATTAGCACAAGCTGAAGATAAGATAGACACTATTTTCTACTTGTAGTGCTAGGAAAGAAAAGTAAAAATTAAGCCAAACAAATAGAAAAAAATTAGTAATACTGAAAGGGAAAAAGGCTCTATCAGGACATGTATAAAGGTATGCACCACAGAAATGTGATATCAGAATACTATATCATCATAAGGAAAATATTACAGTTGAAAAATTATTAAAGTGCACAAAAATTTATGTGGTAATGATGAATCTGATGGAAGAGCCTCCAGCACAGATTTTTGCAGCCCAAAGCCTGTAGCAAACAATATGCCAAGGTAATAAAGTTACTGAGATAAGAACTTATAAAGTAATTACAGTCCATAGAAGTGGATATACTCGAAGCCCAGATTACAATGGTACTTAGTACTTGGTTTTGACTCAATGTGTAGGGCTTTGGCATGTGAAGAATAGCCACCAGTACACTCAGAGAGAGTGCAAAAATGAAGCTGATTTGGGGGAAAGAATTCAAAGCATATCTGCACACTTGGGATCTTTCAGGTCAAGGGTAGCAAGCCCCCAACTAATGCCTACATTCTCAAACAGATATATGCACAGATCAAGATGATAATAAATTCATACAGAAAATAAAATACAGGAACAAAAATGGACAAACATTTGTATTTTGTTACAGAATTTTTTTTTAAATTACCTCTGGTAAAACAGGAGTCATGACAAAGGTAAATGGTTTCTCCTGGGAACACAAGGGAGGTTGCAAAGCGCCTCTGACCTGGAAATCCCATGCTGAGCAGGATCATCAAGTGCAAAGAAGAGCTTTTCCTTGCTCTCTCTAGGCACTGACAGTTATCCCCAGAAGGAAATTGCATTATTGTGCCTGGAAGAAGTGCACACTCATGCACTCCCATCCCAGCTCAGGTTCTGAGATCCCTGAGCTGGCCCTTAGAGAGTCCAATTGATTCAGAAGCATTTAAGCTTTACTGCCAGCCAAATCCATTTACTCTTTTCATCTCTAACAGTTCCTGCCCCATTCAGTCTCTGGCAGGGCTGGGCACACCTGACTCTTCAGCCTTTGCAGCATCAGCTCTGACCTCCTGCTTCCCCACTGTGGCTGGGAGTCAAGGGATTACCTGGGCATAAACTGGAACCTCTCTGTTGCACCAATAAAACGTTTCACAGAATCTCACAAAAAGAATGCATTTAAACAAACAGTATTATTGCTTGAGGTGAGAATAAGAGACAAACCCCTTGTATTACCAATGGTTCTTAATCTGTATGCCCAGCCCAGATAAATCTATTGGATTAGATTTGGAGTGAAAACTAAGACAAGACTTTGAAAGACAACATAACAGAGAGAAAAGGGACTCTGTAAATTTTCCTTCATTCTATTTTTTACATATCTGTCTTAGTTCTCCTAATCATTTGGAACACTTGGAGGCATAAAATTTCCATTGACTAATTAAAAGAAAAAAACCCATTCAGTATCAGTCATCTGACTTTCCTACTGTCTCTTTGAAGTTACTGTCAAAGATACCCACATCTCAAAAGAAGGAGTTTGTTAAAAGACTTTGAACCAATCATAGCAAAAGTAATCATAGTGGAAAGGATGCAGAGGCTGACATGCCTCTCAATAAAGGTTTGAGACTATCTATGGATGTGTAAAACATACTATGGAAAGAACATGAAAGTAGGAAACTATTTGATAGATTATAATCCAAACAGTTATTCTGACCAGCATGGAATTTGAAGTGTTGCAGTAGGCTGCAGAAAAGTTGAGACATGGTTTGGAACATCATCAACTGTAGGACAAACTATGTACATCTAAAAAACATCCAAACAAACATCCAAAGTAAACATCCAAAGTAAACATCCAAAGACCAACCAACCTAAACAGTAAGTTACAACAAATAACTTCCTTTATGGGAAAATATTAACATCATGTCAAAAAATTCAAACAAAAATTCTATCTCAATAGGCTAAAAAACACCTGCTTTTGAATTTTGGGAGGCAACATAAATGTTGCACAAACCCAAGGAATAATCAAGATGCTAAAGTGTCACACAAATGGGGTACAAATGATGGGAGTGACTGAAAGCCCAACACAGGACTGTCATCCCTGCAGGTGACTGTAGTGGCACAATGAAGCCAACCCCATGGCAAATGCCTTCTCAGTGGCCACAAACTGCTGATGGAAAGAGGCAATGCAAGCCACCACCTCACTTGAGGCTGGACAGGCACACCCAGGTGTAAGCATGGTTACAGCAGCTTAGCAAGCCTGTGTCTCCCAGCTGAGACACACCCCAAAGGACACTGAAATGCTCCAGCCTTTCATGCTTGCTACAGGCTGATGTTCTCAACCAAGAGCCTAAGCAGATGTTTTGTAGAGCATCTGTAGTGGGTCTAGTGCACAGCATCCAAGGAACTTCTACAGGAGATCGAATCCTTGGCCCTGTCTCTTGTGTGCTACCAGGTGGACAAGTAGTGCAATACAAACACATTGTTACAAAAGAGTCTCACTGAACAGAAACAAGAGGGATCGAGTCCCTGCTGGCCAGAAGGAAAGAAAGCCCCCATGTGCTGTGGGATGCTCTCATGAATCAGTGTGTGCCAGGGCCTGGGGCTCCCTCCTTACTCTGTTGATATGCTGTCACACCAAGCTGAAGTGGCTCAGTTGGATCCAGCACCTCTTGATAATCAGTGAACATAAATGTGGCACTGAATAGAGGCACAGCATTGCCTCTTCCAGTGCTGGCAGGACTCTTCCCTGCTCCAGCCCCTCTGCTCAGCACGACAGCACATCAGCAGGCCATGCTGAGAGGAGAAACAACATGAGGCACAAAGGAGCAATGCTAACAGAAGCAGGGAGATATGGCAAAGGAGAGCTGAAAGCCCATGAGCAAAGAGGAGAGAGAAGGAAGGAAAAATTAGGTTGATGAGCATCTGAATGAAGACTTTATGGGGGGGAAAAAGCAATGTATTTCTGCGCTTGCACTTTTCCCTTTACACAGGCAAAAGCAAGAAGCAGAAATGGTGGTTTTTATACTGTTCATGATGAAATTCAGAAAGGAAATAGAAAAGAGATTCAAAGGCAGAGCTCAGAGAGCTCCCACTCCCAGGCTGCTAGGCCAGTAATTTTCAAGCTGTGGTCCATTGTGACTTGCACTGCCAGGCTGTGTTTACCCTGTGACTTAGTGCCAGCAGTACTGCTGGATAAGGCCTTTCAGCAGATCAGCATCAAATCCTATTTTCAAAGACTTAAAACAAAAACAACAACAAAAAAACAAAAGCTTCATTTAAAAAAATTTTCTCTGTACAAAACCTTGTCGTGATATTCTACATTCTGGACAATTCCTCCACCAAGTTTTAAATGAGCATATTTGGGCATTATAAGATGTCTATTTTGTGTGGATTTTGTGAGCATTGTGAAATATATATGGTTTCAAGCTTATCGATTGTGTTATGGCTAAGAATGTACATCTTGTACAGGAGCACAAAGGACACCCACACAATCTAAACAATGACATTCAACTTGAATGAGAAGTAGATTTGAAATTACCATGGCTTTTCAGTACTCGTACTCCACCCTGCTTATGTGTTTTGAGAGAAGCACTGCCAGGGCACTGAAGAATGTAGCCATGAAGTTCAGTATCAGCCACACAAAGTCTGATGTTGGCACAGATAACTTCTACTTCTGGGCCACTGTGACACTGATACCTGTTAGGTCCATAAACTCCTTTGGCTCACATGAATAGAAAGGAATATTTAAAAATCTAGATAGAATGGAAATCCCTAGCCATCCTGAGCAAAAAAAGGGTAGTGTAAACTGGAAAAACCCAGGCAAAATTTTTTTCTAAGATGGCTAAACCAGAAGTTAGAACAGTTGGCTCAGACTGCAGTTTTGCAGCTAAAATGGCAAATGTCCTTTCCCTTGTCTGATGTTCTGTTCAGTGACCTGTTTAACAGTTTCTTCTCTTTTACTCTCTCAAGCTCAATGTTTTTATTTTATCCTTCCTAATTAACCTTATGTCTTTCTCTGTTTCTCTTGCCCCTCTCATCCCAGTGATTTTGTGCCCTTGCTGGCTGTGATGTCAGCCTTGGTTTGACCTGCTACCACAGTAACTGCGTTTTCCTCTAGGCAGTCTCCAAGTGAGCTGATTTGTAAGGTTTATATTTATTTTTCTTTAAAATCACTTCCCAAGTCCCTCTCTGCCACAGCAGTTACAAGAAATGAACCAGTGATAAATAGAAGAGATAAAGAGCACTTGATAAAATTAAACTAGAGGAACTAAAGTGTGTCAGAAGGCACATTGCTAGTTTCTTTCTCCCACATCTACCATTCACAACCCACTTCTCAGAGCAGACATTAGAGATTACACATAGTATTTCATCCAGTCCCAGAGTACACTGGCAAGTGCAATACAGTGAATAAACCAATAAAGGTCACTTCAATCACCCACACAGAGGCTACTGGTGGGCATATATACAGTCATGCTATGCAATGCTGAAAGTTTTTTTTTTATGACAAAGCATAGTCCAGGAGTAAATTACTCACCTCTTCTGAGAGCCCAGCAGTGCAATATTCTGGAGCATCCACTTGCATCAGAGAGAGGAACACCAGTGAACAGCAGACATGATTTCTTTGCACCCAGATGTGTGCCTTGAGAACTCCAGACCCCACAAGCCACATCAGAAAGCTAAAGAAGCCCAAATTCAAGCAAATAAGCTACTTACCTCTGGAATTAAAAGTTAGGACACAAAGACAGCAACAACTGATTTCCTAGATCCATGATCAGTGGCTACATTCAGTTAACTCGGGTGTGTGCTGGGGTAGTAGAGCACATGCAAATAGCAGGGTATTAAATATTCTGCAAGAATATTATAACTGAAAGGACACCAGTAGAACTCACAGTGTGAATAGTTTTACTCCACTACTGCATCCTCTGTCTTTCCTGCTCCAGATGCCTTTGTCTTTTCTACAGTCTCTCCTAAATGAAGAAGCAAAGCATGTGTGTGAGAGGGTACATTCCCAAGAACCCTTAGGAAAATCATAATACAATACCAGGAATACAACTTCAGCAGGCACATGAGCTCTGTTTTCCCCTGGCTACAGTAGTCACACTTCTGAGCCTGCATTTCTTGCCTTGAACAGCAGTCACTTTGCTATCTGTCCAGCCAGCATCCTTTTGTTGATCAGTGAAGTTTTGGCACTGCAGATGTGATAAGAATAAAAACATTTAAGCAATCAGTTAATCTAACAAATATGTTAAATATAGTGAGACAATGCCCACTGCTTTCATTGGCACCAGACATAAATCTCAGAGAAAATTGCACAGATGCAATCAGAGTTGAACACTAGAAGTGTTTGGCACATTTGAGCTCTGCTACCCTGAAGATAAGACTTGAAAAAAGGACAGACTGCCTATCAATACCTTCACAGAGCACACCCTTTTGAGCTCTATAAATACATTACATTCTCTCCACAATACTTTTTTCCCCCCCTAGGACTGTCTTTAAACATACATGCCCTCATTTCTATCCTGAGATTTTTTTTACCATCCTTCTGATAACTTTCTCCAGCTTTGAATTATTAGTGAACTACTTAATTGCAGCTAACGTTTTCCAACATTACTTAAAATCCCTGCCAATACAGAAAGTTATTTATAAAACAAGTACTTTTAATAAAATATTTGTAATAAGGCAGTTGTCAGCTGTTTGCAGGTGCACAAGTAAAGTCATACTAATGAAAGCTGGGAAATAACTTCCTGGAGGAGACTGCTCCAAGGTTTTCAATTAAAGGAAGCTGTTTCACACTGTAATGGCTGAGTGGTGTCTCCAAATTGAATACAATGACTCCTTCAGGAATAGTTGGATTTTCCAGGCAATTTGTTGTATTAGAAACTCTTCTAAATTTTAAAGACGTCTGTAAAAATAACTTTTTGAGAATAAACCATGTTTTCCATTCCCATTTTAATGTTCCTCTCATGACAAACCATTTTTTTCAGCTTGCAAATATATTTTCCTCTCATTCAAGGTAAGAGAATTTCTTAAAGTTAATTCAAGTTGAATTTTAATGCCTTTTAGGTAAATCCTATTCAGCTTGTCTGTGTGCTTTCCTCTTTAGAATTAAAGTTGCCCTGATTCAAAATAATTTGAAATGATCAATTGTTAGTATTAGTCCAGAGTTAAAAAGACAGTTTAGCAGCCTTTAGACAAGGTGAGAAGCTTCAACTTCTCTTACAGCTCCAGAAACAGCCCATTTGGTGTTTCCACACAGCACACGCCTCCATGCCTCTCTGGTTAGAAGCCAAAGGTCTTTCAATATTTGAATTGTTACAACCACAGGACACGAGGGAGCCAGCGATGAAAGCCACCAAGTCTGCTTGAGTTTCAAGAGATGTTTGGACCATGCTCTCAGGCATGTGGTGTAATCCTTGGGATTATCCTGTACAGGGCCAGAAGATGGACTCAATGATCCTTTAGATCCCTTCCAAATCAGGACACTCAATGATTCACTGACAATTGTCTGGTACAAAAATATTATGGTTTTTTGCCTTGAAGTTGCAGTGATACTTCAATATGACTTTATGAAGTGTTGTGTGAATTGATCTGTCAAGACTGGCAGTGCCTTTGTCGGATTGAACCTGCTTAAGAATAATTAGAGTAAGAAAATGATCCAGTTCATCTTTCTCATGTTAAATCCAAGAATGTCTTCCAAGTTCCACATTTAGCTGTGCATCCCAGCTGTGTCCAAATCCAGGACAGGGGAGGATCTGGCTTACAGCATCCCCTTTAACTCAGCTCCTCACTCCAATTCTCTTGTCTTCATGGACAAAACCAAGGACCACAGACTGAAAAGAGCTGGGCCATATCTCAGAATAATCCAGCCAATTGGGATGTCAGAGAAGAGGATATGCTACAGAATTATTGAGACAAAGTCACAGACACCACCACAGGTAAACTGAGGAGGGATTTCTCTAAATCTGATTCATGCCCAGTTCAGGTTCCATAGAAGACCAGGGCTCCGGGCATGAGAGATTAGATTATTTAAAAACCCTTCACAGGAGGTGGATGAAGACAGCCATTCCTTCCATAATGATATGGCTGGCAGAGATGAGAAATATGCAGGGATGAGAAAGAGATTTTGCTGAAACCAGCCAGGCCAATAGAAAGGTTGCACACAGTGACTCCACAGGAACCAAAATACTGACATCCCCCAACTGGTCAGATAATGAGGGAAAGATTGCTGAGACGCTGCTTACTAAGCCTAAGGTAGAGAGTTTTTTATCTCAGAGTTTGGAAGAACTTGACACAGCTCAGGAATGTAGATGAGAGTGAACATGAACGCTTTTTTCATATGCCACACTTCAAAGTATAAACTGACCTTGCCTCTAAGACAAAGGTTTACCCAGACCTGCAGATATATGGCAATAGTTCTGATGAGGCCTTGGAGTGGTTTGCAGGAAGATTTGTTTATCTATTGAACTGATATATCTTGAGAAAAAAAACTCATGTTGATATAGACACGTCTGCCTAATTTGACAGATTTCATGGGTGGGTCATACACTCATGAAATGACATCACAGTTTTCACCTCCAAATACCCTGTGTGAGAACATAGTCAGGGAACAATTATTTGGCCACTTTGAAGGCATATTCTCTACATCAGCATGGAAAAATGCACCATCTGAGCATCCCAAACAGTTGAGAGCTGGGAAGGCTCAGAGTTGACTCCAACTCACTGGGTTAAGTTTGGTGTGAGACCTTCAGATGTGCCATTGCACTGCCCTGCTCCACAGTTCAGCCCTAGCTCAGCACAAAATAATTTGTTCAGTTTTCACAGTTCTACTGCCCTTCATTAAACCTAAAGAAGGAAGGCTCCTACTTTGCTCCCCACTTGACAGCAGTGAACGAACTGTTAGAACTGATCCCCAAAACACACAGAGTGTTTTTTTCCATTGGTTAAATGAAATATTGAAACTAGGCAGGAGATCTCCCAAAGTTTAGCACACAGGGTAAAAACTGTATTCCAGGGATTTCAAAGCACTTATATTAGGCTAATATAATAGGTAAGTGGGCTCAAAGTTAGCATGAGTGACAGATCCAGAGCACAAGACAGGTTTAAAGTTATCCACAAATAAACACATTTACATTGGCAAGTTCAGCCAATGGAGGCTATAAAAGGCTGCAGGCTATAAAACTATTTGGTGGAAGGTTATATACTCCCAGAGTAGCACTGACATCTAAATATTGTCCTTCAATTTAGCATGCTTGAAGCCTGCGAGACCAGCGGTGAAGAAGTGTAGAAGACGGACATTAAAGAATTTCAGCCTTCCCCACAAAATTATTTTTCTGTCAGGTTTTGACAGATTTAGAAAGCTAGAGAAAGGGATCCAAACTTGGGGCAAACATAATTCTGAATAAAAAGAAGACAGTCTGTAATTCTGGGGAGTTACTGGAAAATAAATTACAGCTTGCTAAATATCTTTCCATCAAATTTCAAAAATGCTGGATAAATGTCATGCAGTCTCAGCCCTGGGATACAATCTCTTTGAAATCTGTGGGCAATATCACAAATATGAGATTGGGTATGCTTAGCAGGTACCATCGAACACAAGTTTTGTAAGCAGACACACACATGGAAGTTCACACAATAATTAAATAAACAGAAAGCAGAGTAGCTGGGAAGATTCCAAACACCACGTCTTATTTATTTAATCACCCTGCAAACACATTTCAGATTATTCTGTTTTTATTAGTTTCATGTTTAAATGCAAATCACATACTGTAGTTTTAATGACACAATAAAATAGAAAATAATTTTTGGCATAAAGATCTACTGAATAGATTTCTCCCCCACCAAATTGGCTTGTCCGATACATCCTCTGCTCAGTTTTAGTTCCCTCTCTACATAGCAGCTCTTTTGGTAGGACGCCAAAGCCTGTCAATTAACAGTAAGCCTATCCCTTATGAACAGAAGCAGGGACTGTGATCATGTTTAACTAAGATCAAGGATTAGTAAATCAGCATGGCACCAGATTGCAGGCACTATTTAAACCCCACAAGCCTACAAGCCACTGCAGCAATATTATATTCCATCTGGATGTGGAGAACAAAATCGCATAGTTACAGAGGAACTCACTTTTTACCTTTCCTGTGCAGGCAATTACAAGTCAACTTAAAATGAGCCCTGATTTAATCATGTTGGCTCTCTCAAATGCTAGTTAGGAAATTACCCCATGCTGCCACCGCTGGTATCTTATCAAGGACTTTCCAGCAAATTACACATATTTCATTACACCTACTATAAATTACAGAAGACTGCATTTTTTTACAAGCAAACCAAATATTGCACCAAAGCTGGCACAAAGGTTTCTTTTTAGAGCTTGAAGAAGTGTAATGCTATCTCATCCCTTGACTGGCATATGGGGTTGTTTCTGCTGCTTGCTGCAGAATCAGGCACACTGCACATGGTAAAACATTTCCTTTACTTGATAAACAGTGTTTGAGTTCAGGGCTTTGCCAGAAAATGGCCACCCAGTACAGTGTACATCCCATGTTACCTATAATCATTCTTTCCCTCGGGGTTTTAAAATATTTTTTTTTCCTCCTTAAGAAAGGCATAGGTTTCTTTTATCCCAGATCAAGTGACAAGAGAAAGAACTGAGATGTTTGCTGCCAGGTAAAATATAAAGTCATGGAGGTCCAGGGGGATCTCATTCCACAAACCTACTGCCAAGTTGAAAACAAATGATATTATCAGAAAATGATCACAGAAAGCAAGCCTTGCTCAAAGAAAAACAGTCTTTATTAACCTCTCTTTGAAATTTCCTGAAAGCAAAGTCAAAGAACAATGAGGGAGGGTGACCTCCCTCACTGCTGCTGCTCTCACTAACCATCTTCAGCTGGAGCAATGCCTTGTGCAAGTGCCAGACTAGTGGTGTCAAAACAGCGATAGCTCTGCAGCCAGAGAAGACACTTGGGCCTTTAGGCAGAGGTTTTGCTTTAACACTGCCTCATTGCTGAGCAATAATTTCCTTTATCTGAAAATTAAAACACAGGAAAGCTGATGCTGTTATTTTCAGCCTTAGTGCCTTTGATTTCTTTTTTCTAGGACAAGCACCATGTAAGGAGGGACTGAAGCCATCAGCTGAGAGGTCTTGTGAATTGAACTACATCTGTTTTATAGCAGGCACTAGGCTCTTTCTACACACTGGTACTACAGAATATGTCAGCTCTTGGTCTTGATGCCTTCTGCAGCCACCATACTTAGATGAAAGCCTGGCAGCAGCCAGCCCCTCTCCTCCCTCCCTCCCTCCCTCCCTCTTGTCCAGTTTCCTGGTGAAAGGCAGACATGCACTCAGGAGTGCCCCATGGCACTGCCCAGACAGATGTCATTTGGCATCAGCAGAGAACCACAATCTAAGAGATGTGTGTCCAGGCATACCGTGTATATTTGCACTTTTGTTTGGGATTCATAATAGATCTGATAGCTAAATGTCTGTCCCTAAGCTAGCCACAGCTGGTTGCTTGTATAATGAGAAAAGAGGAAGAAGCATTTTGAAGGTGTGATCCATACCATCTTAAAGCAGATGCCAAAATATGGTCAAATTCTCTTCCAATTAAAATAAAGGCAATCAGGGAGATGAGTGCACACAGACATTTATTCTGTGGATATCTAAAGACAGCAGATAAAAGTTTTAGTCTTTGCAACTCAGCAGCATGGATCTCTTTGCTGAACCTGGAGTTTACTGGGATGAAAGAGATTTAAAGTCATTGTCCTATTAAAGACAACAATTTATCTGAGACTCCAAATAATATAAAATTAATGTCAATTATTTACTTCCACATTGCACACAGACCCTGAAACAAAGGATGGACAGTGCAGATTCCTGCAATTCACTTCAGGACATATTAACCAGACCCAGCTGGTTTTGACCTCTTTAACAAGTATCCCACCAAAACCAATTAGCAAATCAGGTTTCCTCCTCCCTCAGAGTGCTCAATTCAGAAATCCCTCTTACTCAGGACTTCCCTGTGGGCAACATGGCTATCAGCATGGATATTAAGCATCAATCATCTTTTCCACATCTGTTGTGCTGTGTAAAGGAATTTCTTTTTTTAAATGCTTATGAGAGGGAAGGACTGTAAACCTCTCAATCTCTTTATTAAAAGCATTTTAAATTATGTTGCCAGTCGCCCTTCATGGAAGAGCCACTGAAATCCCTATGCATAGCAGCATTTCTTCTAGTGACAAGTCTAAAAAGAGACTTTCTTCTATTTCTAATTATGCAGGCACAAGCTCCTTATTTATAAATACAACTTTCAATGTAAATTTAAGTTCAAGTAACCTGGGAACAGCTAGCATATTCTTGATTACTTTGCTGAAAATGTCACATAAATCATGGTGCAAGTACTGAGTTTTGTCTAAGAGAATTGTGTCCCATGTCTGTCATGACAGAGAGACTATTTTAGAAAAAGAACTTTCTTAAAATTCGGATCTTCAACTTAATCAATACCTGAAGTTCACTAAAGAGAAAAGAGTTGCCATGCAAATGAATTATTTCTAGAAATACTACCATGTTTGTCCCTTTAAATTGTATTTGCAAGAAAAAAATAGTTTGTCTCACTTGATGCTTAAGCTACATAATTGCTCAGATGGACATTTATTGGCTTGCCTGGTGTCTGATGGTCTCTGAACAGCTAAGTAAGAGAAAGGAAATGAACAGGCTGCAGAAGTTCTGATTGTGAAACAATTCCTCTTTGGAAGTGTTACCATGCCAAGTGAAAATACAAGAACTGAATGTAATTTGGCATTGCTAGAACTTGTTAGTGCTTTTTCTTCTCTTAGCAGTATCCTCATGTGACAGGATTTGGTTATGAGGAAACTCCTAGAGCAATGCTCTATCAGGTCCGTAAGGACTTTCAAAGCCTGTCTAAAAAGAGGGAGGAGAGATGGCAAAGGGAATGGAGATCTACAGGAAAAATACAACGAAGCCCGGTGTAGCTTTCCCAGTTCCCTTTAAAGCCAAGATGTAAATGCCAAAAGCTCCTCTGTGTCCTTGAATTCTCAAACTATGAAGCAAATATACACAACCCTTTTTTCTACCCCAACCGTGCAGAAAAACCTTTCTATTGCTGAATTCTATTTATGTGTCTCAGTAGAAGACATAAAACAAGTTTTTAAAAATATCCATTGCCAAGTACAATGGTATTTTCAGCAGAAATTTATCATTTTATTTGTTAACTAGAGGCTGAAATAATAAATAATCACTAATGCTATCAGCTGATGGGTAGCATTTGTGTCAAACAGCAAAAGCTACTAACAAGCAGTACTACAGTTTCATAACAGGAGCTTTTATTCAAACAAAAAATCCCTGTAGGTTTTAGGATTTTTTTTTTCCTGCCGATCTTCTGCTGAGCTTATCAAGCTGAGCAGTCATGGAATCAATCTCACTGAGGAGCTGCAATTTCTCCCCAATTCATGAAGCTTAAAATCACGGCTTTGGCAGCAGCCCTCCCACCCACCCACAGCTTTCATGGATCCAGATATAATGTAATTTTATTTTTATCCTGTATGGTTTTACATGGAAACTCAGAAATACATTTGTACCATCACATAGTGTCTATGAAAGCAGCAGGAAAGCAAATTCTGCATTTACAAGTTCGGAGAGATCTTTCAAATACTCCAGTCACCAATGCCTTTCGGGGGGCAGGAGGAAGAAAGAAAGCACCTTTTTCTTTGTGGGTAGATGACAAAATGATTGGATCTACCTTCTACTCTGGTGTTGACTCCCTTATCTTGATGGACTATTTATACAGTTGTAAAACCACAGGACTGCTGAAATCCTGATTATATCCCTGTCCTCTAAGACCAAGGAAGCTCAAGCATCCCAATTCCTTTATAACAGATATCAGTTTAACATGTTTTTAATACTTCCAGTAATAATGAAGTCTCCCAGTGTTATTCCAGTATTTCTGCTTCCAGAGTTGGCAGGTTTTTTTTCTGTGTCTGACCTGAATTTGTATTTGATGCAGTGATAAGTTTGTGGTTTCTCTCCCATTCAGCTTAGACTAGAACAGTTTAATCCATCCCTGCTGCAGCCTTTCATGTACTTAAAAACCTTCCATGCCACACCTCAATATTCACTCAGCTAGTGCAAGCAGGTTTGAGACGCTGTTTTCTGGAGTTCCGACCACTTTCATTGTTCCCCCTCCAATTACTCTTCCTAAAATGGGGCACCTGAAACCGGGCACAGCATTTCATACAAGGCCTTGCTAATGCAGAGCAGAAGAGGAGAACTGGACATGATGTGTGCTGTATTGCTATTTATATTCCCAGCCTTTCCAGTTTATCTCCTATTTGCCAGGAACATTTGAATTCTATTCCTGGACCAGCATGCCGGCATCCCCTCTCAAGTTTTGCTTATTTGCAAATGTATTGAATGCAGTTGCTATGCTATCATTTAGGCTGTTAATAAAAACTGACCTAGATCACTGACACTCAGCTGCTCTTTTTCAGTGTAGTGAAACATGACATTTCATGGTGGGAAAACACAGAAAATATTATTTTCTTTTTAAATCTCTGAATACGCATGTTTTGGTACTGTTGTTTGTAATGAGACAACCTATAGAAAGCCTGCATTTTTTATATTCCAAGAGCTTTATCAAATTTCAGTGCATATACACTTGAAACCTGGCTTTTGTTTTATAGAGTGGTTTGGGAGTTTTTTCTGCTCTTCATTTCACTTTGCTTTTTCTCAGCACAGAATGAATATGATCAAAAGAAATACGTCACCAAGGTGAAAAAATGACTTGTTACAAGGCACTTGAAAATTGTTTGTTAAAACTAATGTTTTCTTGGTAAATATGTTCAAGGCTAGGAATAAGCAACCTATTCTACCAGGATACTATGTGCACTAGCTGGGCAGGAGAACAAATACTATTAAAAAAAACAAAAAAACACCCCAACATTATTCTTCGGCAAACTATGAGAGAAGATTAATTCTCTAATAATTCAAATAATCTTTTGGGAAGAAACCTGCTATAACAAAATTATTTCTAGAGCAAATAAATGTTTGAATAAATTCGGGTAAGGTTCAATCTAAATTCACTATTCCATGGTTTTCTCTGGCATAGTTAAATATAAAAAAAAAAAGAGTAGAGGAGGTTGTTATGAGTTCTTCTCTGAAGGACTTTAAGCTGTTGAGACAGAGACATAAAAATTAAGACAGGTTTTTTTTTACCATGACCATCATACAATATTGTTCCTGCAGTCATTTCTTTTGAGTACGTGTCTAAAAATGCTACGAACAGAGCTTTCTCCTAACACAATGCACACCAGGCTGTCGACTGACCTTGCTCCCCAGACAAATTCTTGGTCCTGTACTTGTGTTGTCATACTCCTAAACTCTACAGAGGGGAAATGTCCCAGTCTACATGTAGAAACCCTGTCCTGGGCTTCACTCTTCTCTGGAGATGGAATTTTAGAAATTTAGGGGATTATTTAAAGAATACTGCCTTTGCCAGCAAAAATTTAGGTTCAGAGTGGGTGAGTAGGTTAGGTGGACTGGTGAAGACTTGCCTAGAGCAGTGTCAGGTCCAGGGTCCCTCAGCTACAGGCAAAAGTGAGCTATTTGCACATTACTCTGAAACAGGAGTGTTTGAGGTCTAGACACACTTCCTAATGAAGTAGGATTTATCCTAGAGAAGATACAGCAAAAGTTTTCAAATATGTAGAGAAGTATTATAAGTACTCAATTTTTATTGATACATCTTGTCCACGCATATTTATTGATATGTGTTGTGTGAGGGCTAGAAAACACGGATTAAATGGCAGCAGGAAAACTTCAGGTTAGGAATGACAAATGACACTGTCGCAGGAGAAGTGGGTAAGCAGTTGGATAGAAGGTCAGAGAGAAAGATGGGACCTTTAACCTCAGGGCTGCTTAAGAGCATGTTGGGTGAGACTCCCTAAGCATTTGGAGTGTGTAGATGATTCAGCCTTGGGAAGACCCAGCTCAGCCCCTGAGGTCACATCCACAGCTCTAACGAGGTTCTATGAGTGTTGCTGTGGGTGCATCTTAAATAGGATAGAGAAATGAGTATTACTGATTAAACAAGAGGCTGCTCAGAAGCACAGCATTTCATAAAGCAAGGATAGCTCTGTAAAAGCAGGCAAAAGTTCCTTGGGGAGCTCTAATCTGTGAATAGCTACCAAGTCTGGCAAAGATTCAGATGCTTTATACAGCCAGCATGTGAAAAAAGCAAGACAAGTTAAAGGTAAACTTCACATTTAGGTACTGGAGCGTGTTCAAAGAAGACCAATGAAGATGGGGAAGGTTCTAGAGAACAAATCTTATGAGGAGTGGCTGAGAGAACTGGGGTTCTTTGCAGTAGATTTTTTAAGAAGGAAGAATACAAATAAAAAAAATTGTAAGACTGCCTACGCTTATTATTACAAGAACTGTCTTCTTTTCTCTATTACTATTTCTGTTACTATAACAAAGCAGATCATAATTAACAAGGGATCCAAAGATTCCTCACATTCTAGTTAAATCCTGCAATTTTTCTGTCCAAAAACCCTCCCTAGATTTGCTTAGCAAACTGTAAAAACCAACATAACAGTGAAGTTTCTGTCCCCAGCCTCCCCAGGAACATGGGCTTCCTGGGGCTGTGTGTGCACTTAAACCTGCATTCACAAAACCAGCAACAAACCTCACACTAACCCAGGTGTGCTCCCACGCTCACAGTCCTTGATTATGTGTCACAAAGCCACACGTTCCCCCAATCATATGAATTTTGTCTGCAAAGTTGGGCACATGGGTGTTTTACAAGATTATTTTCGTCTAACCCAACTACTTTAATTGGTGTGTCAGAACCCTTATTGCTGTAATCGCTCTTCTCTCAGATGTTCACATTAACAAATTGTTCAGCCTTGATGTGCTGTGTACTCACTAAAAGGAAAACCTTGTTTTCTTCTGGAGATGGTACTTCAGAAATGTAAGCACACAGAAATGTAGAAATGTCTTTTGATGAGTTGAGTGTCTTGTTTGTGACTGTATCTCCTATACAAAGCTGTACCTGCTTTGTGTTTTTCCTGGGACCAGTCCTCAGCTTCCTTTAAGGCTTCAGGCATTCACTGATCAGTGTGTTAGATCTCTTTTCCTTCTCCATTTCCTTTTCTTCTCCTCACCTCTCCTCTCCTTCCTTCTTTCCCTTTTTCCTTTCTCAATTTCCATGTTCATAAGAATCTGCCCTTGTTTATTGCTGATCTGTAAGTCACCAGCAGCTCCAAGACATTGGGGTGCTGGAGCGTGTCCAGAGAAGGCAATGGAGACGGTGCAGGGTCTGGAGCACAAACGCTGTCAGGAATGCCTGAGGGAGCTGGGGCTGTTTAGCCTGGAGAAAAGGAGGCTCAGGGGAACTTTATCCCTCTCTACAAGTACCTGAAAGGAAGCAGCAGTGAGCTGGGTGTTGGTCTCTTCTCCCAAGAAACAAGCAAGAGGAAAGGGCCACAGGTTGTTCCAGGCTCTAGGCTGGATATTAGGAAAAATATCTTCATGGAAAGGGTTGTCAATCAGTGGAACAGGCTGCTCAGGGAAGTGGTGGAGCCCCCATCAGTGGAGGTGTTGAAAAGGTGTGTAAATGTGGCATTTGGGAACACGGTTTAATCGTGGAGTTGGTAGTTCTGGGTTAACAGTTGGACTTGATGATCTTGAATATCTCTTCCAACCGAAATGATTCTGTCATTCAGTAAGTCAGTAAGAATAATTTGAAAAAAAAACGATTTCCAGAAAAATACTTGTGATATATCCATGCATTCAAGTGTTACCTTTTCGTATTTTAATGAGAACAAACACAGAAATAATATTCATAACAAGTATTCATCCTGCAATGAGCTCGGAAAGCTCTCTCTTTAAACATACATTCCACAAGCTGTCTTCTAGCTTAATCAAAACTTAATAATTTTCATGTAGACAGAAGGGAGTGAACCCTTGCACAGGCAAGTGCCAAGGCAGAGCAGTACCCAGCTTCCTTAAAAGAAATAAGGGAATTCAGCTTGCTTTCCTCTCACCCAGTGGTGTTTAGCATAAACAAAGAACTACCATAATCACCATTATTCAAGAAAACAACAGAACTACCTTTTCTAGTGCACCCTGGTTTTATTCTTCAGGGTACAAGCACATTGCATGTGTGTGTGCACCTGCCTGCACATGCCACATAACAGGGAGGGGGGAAGTTAGCATGCAGAATAATGTAATTACTCATTCTTGAATAGAAGGATAATTACTGTCACAGAAACCCACATAACTTGCAGATCTTTTTGTTCTTTTTAAGATGATAAATACAGTATTTTCCATTTTCTAACAGGATGCATCCTTTTCCTTCTAATTTCCCTTCCCCCCACTTAAACTGAATTACATACATTTCAAATGAATAACAAGGGTTATCCGTTTCCATACAGGAAAAGAAAAGCTTATCTGGATTTTTTTTAAAAACTAAAAGTAATTCCGTGTCTCTGAAGTCTCTGGTTAGTCGCTGATTGGACTGTCACCCGTAAGAAACTTCCTTTAAGAATGACTTTCAGCAGTATATCTCGAAGAGGATGGGGAAAAAGTGGTAGGAGCAGAAAAAGACACAGTGACTGACCACAGGCTAAGACTTTTAAAATTCATAGTGTGAATCTCATATTTAAGAGCAATGATAACCTATGTGTGCCTTGTTGTCACTCACAGAGCATAATCTGGGGGCAGGTGGTAGGCAAAGCAGTCCAAAAAGACACACGAGCAGCCAGGAGCTTACAGCTTCTCACAGCTGGCCAGGTGCCTTCTTTCTCTCTTCCTTCCATCCAGAGAGGCCTTTGGAAATGGAGAGAATTGCCACTGTGTGAGTAACCATCTGTTTGATTGTATTCTCCTAAATAGCTTTATTTAAAAATGTCTTTTAAGACTTGTTGCCAAACCATAGGCAAGAAGAGTACATTTTTAGGTATAAACCTCAACGTACTGCCTGACTTTAGGACATTAGGGTAACACAAGTAAAACAGATACTGGGAACTGCTTCAATGGGACTTTTTAACAGCTGACAGAACAAGCTTGCTCTTCTTTAGTGACAGTGGTGTCAGGGAAAAATTTCAAAGCCTCCATGGGAGCCTGGAGCTCACAGAGGTCTCTATCCCTCTGTGAACAGTAGTTTGGGTGTCACCTGTTCTTACATCTTCTGGAAAAGAAGACTGAGGTTATTCCTGCACAGCAAACCCCCACTAAGGTTAGGCTTATATTGCAGTTAGCTTAAAACTGACTGAGTTTTGATGGCTGTATACCTATGACATCATACCACTTAATGTAACTGATTTCAGTGCATTTACTGGGATTTTTTCTCCAACCTGTGACCTCAGAATAATTGAATTATTTAGTTTAGGAAAGACATTTAAGGTCAAGTCCAACTGTTAACCCAGAACTGCCAAATCCACAACTAAACCGTGTCCCCAAGTGCCACATGTAAATACAGACATGTAAATGTCTGTTCAACACCTCCAGTGATGGGAACTCCACCACTTCCCTGCTGCTGTCGTTTGACACTGGCCCAATGCCAGGCACCTACAAGATTTTCTCACTCACCCTGCCCTGACACAGCTGTAGAGGAGTGAAAAAAGAGAAGGGTTCATGAGTTGAAATAAGGATGGAGAGAAAACACTCCAAGGGCAAAACAGGCTCACCTTAAAGTTCAAAAGTGAATTTATTAGTAACAGAATCAGAGGAGGGTAATGAGAAGTAAAATAAGCCCTTAAAACACCGTTTCCTCCCAGCCCCTCCCTCCTTCCCATCAACAACACAGGGAGACAGGGCCTGGGGGTTTTGGTCAATTCATCACCAAGATTTTCTTCTGCTGCTTCAGGAGAGGAGTCCTTCCCCTGTGAGACCATGGAGACCCTCCCATGGGAGGCAGCTCTCACTCTCATGAGCAGCAGCCAAACTGCACCTGCTGCAACATGAATTCCTCCCATGGGCACACAGTGCTCCCAAAACTGCTGTGGGGTGGGTCACTCTTCCATGGGGTGCAGTCCTCCAAGGACAGGCTGCTCCAGCCTGCAAGCAGGGCCCTCTCTCCACTGGGTCTCCCACTGGATCACAGCCTGCTCCCAGCATCACCAGCTCCAGCATGGGCACCTTCCCCACAGGCTGTGGGTGGATCTCTGCATCCCCCATGGATCCCCATGGGCTGTGGGTGGATCTCTGCATTCCCCATGGATCCCCATGGGCTGTGGGTGGATCTCTGCATTCCCTGTGGATCCCTATGGTCTATGGGTGGATCTCTGCATCCCCCATGGATCCCCATGGACTGTAGGTGGATCTCTGCATCCCTTGTGGATCCCCATGGGCTGTGGGTGATCTCTGCATGTCCATGGATCCCATGGGCTGCAGAGGCACAGCTGCTTCCCCATGGTCTCACCATGGCCTGCAGAGGAATCTCAGCTCCAGTGCCTGGAGCAGCTCCTGCCCTCCTTCTGCACTGACCTTGGTGTCTCCATGTTGTTTTCCCTCACATGTTCTCACTTGCTCCTCTTCTCCGACTAGAAGCAAGACTGTGTGACTTTGTGTTGATTTTGTTCTTAAATATGTCATCACAGAGGTGTTACCAGCCTCTCTCATTGGCCCAGCTTTGGCCAGCAGCATGTCCATCTTCAGAGCCATCAGAGGTTGGCTCTGCTGGACATGGTGGAATCTTCTTCTCATAGAAGCCACCTCTGTGCCTCCCCCTGCCAAAAACCAGGCCGTGCAAAACCAGTACACCTGGGCAGCCTGTTTCAGTGCTTGATCGACCTTTCAGTGAAGATGATTTTCCTAATATCCAACCTATACCTGCACTGGAACAACTTGAGGCCATTTCCTCTTGTTCTACTGCTTGTTTCTTGGGAGAAGAGACCAACACCCATTCCCTACTGCTTCCTCCCAGATACTTGTAAAGAGCAATAAGGCCTTCCCTGAGCCTCATTTTCTCTAGGCTAAAAAGCCCAAACTCCCTCAGCTGCTCTTCATAGAATTTGCTCTCCAGACCCTCCACCATCTCCATTGCCGTTCTCTGGACACCTCAATTCCAGTACATTCCAGTTCTTCTTGCAGTGGGGGGCCCAAAACTGAACCCAGAATTTGAGGTGTGGCCTCAGCAGTGCCAGGTACAGAAGGATGATTGCTGCCTTCATCCCACTGGGCACACTGGTGCTGAGCTTTGTGCTGCCCCAATTTCACTGTCAGTAATAATATGCTATGTCTGAATAGGCCTTTTTGGGATTCTGTGCACTGAACTTAAAAAATCCTGATCCTGGGAAACTCTCTCTGCTCTTATTTTTAGATGAATCTGGTAAATTAATCAACTTGTGTGGTGCTATCCCAAATCCCCCCACCTGAAATGGAAGACACTTCATCCAAGACAGATTACTTTGTCAGTTCCAGGAACTGATACCTTGCTATGAAAGTAATAATAAAGAAACAAGAACAGGCTACTCCACACTCCACCAGAAACAGCAGGCTGCCTGCTCCAGACTCCAATTGAAATTCTGTCTGTTTGCAATATCATCCTTAGCAACCAAAAAATCACACAAGACAATTCCTGTAGGTGAGGTGTATCCAAGCAGCCAACATTTCAAATGCAAGCTTTTCTTGTGGGTCTGAAAAGCTAATTTTTCTACAAAAATCTTGAATTTATTTAAAAGTCTTATCCAAGATATCTTTCTCACTCACAGATTTAGCATATCAATGTTCCTGGGAAGTCATAATCATTGCTTTCATTCTATAGATTTCCTTGCCCTCTAACAACTCAGATTGTGTGTTGTCTCAACCATTCCCTTCAAGTCAGCTCTGACAGCTGAGTCAGACCAGAAGAATGGTTGAATTAAAAAGCCTGACAATTCTCTACCCCTTATTCAGCCAATAACCTCATTTGTTCATTGATTGGAAATTAAAGATGATAGAAGTGTTTTTATTATTTTTGTTGGTGATGATCTACAACTCTGCTATTTTGTGCAAACCTCTCTATTACTCACTTAGGGCCAGATTACTGTGGAGACAGAACAGGAAAGCCCATAATAAAATACAGTAAAAATGTCAGAGAGGAGTCAGTTTCAGCCAGACAGGGGTATCTTACTGGTGTTCACAGCCCAGTTGAAGGTTCATGCCTTAAAGTCCCAGTGCTGTTCCTTTTTGCAGCAACATGCAGAAGGATGTTTGCAGGATGTCACTTCTCCAGCAGTGAAAATAGAGCAGCTGGTTCCCTGGCTGCAGAGAAGGACTGTGCTGCCTGGGTGAAAATGGATATGTCAGTCTCCCACTCTGCTAAAACTGGAGTTAAGGCTTCTGTTAGCCTCATTGTGTGTTCTGCTTATAGATGAAATGTTCTCAGTGGTTCAAAATTCATATTTTTGCTCTCCTAATTATCCCTCAGCTTAGCTTCTGATATTGGAAAATTATCCTCTAATTCTCTTCCTTTAATCAGATGGTTTATATTTTTAAAAATTCTTGATTATACTAATTTTCATATCCCCACTTAAACATAGTTAGCATTTGCTGACCTCTATCCCATGTTAAAAGAGCGATGAATTGACTGCAGTCACTCCAGCTGTTCACTAAATATTTTCCACATTTCTAGAGTGGATTATTCATTCAATATGAGATTTAAACTTCAGTATCTGAAAGACTCCATTTAAAAAATGTTCTTCACACTGATCCACCCAGGTTTTGACATCTAAAATATTGTAACTGCAAGATCTGAGGTGCTTCTAAATAAAAAGTCATTTCACAAACACTTATGTTCTGAAGGTGGGACATGGAGCAGGCTGTGTTCATATAGGCTGCTCTACAAATTGTGAATGACTCCTGAACTCTATCTCAGAACATCTCTCTTCACCCTCACATCATCTCCTCTTGTGAAAGATGAGCTGTTAAAATGCCTTGATCCAACCTTCAGGGGAGTATATCTTTGAATATCTAAAAGGTTTTGTTTCCACTTGCTCTGAATGTTTACGGCAACGTTCTGACCTTTTGTTAATGCCCATTACCCCTGAACCATATCCACACTTTTGATGATTTTTTTATCAGTCCTCTCTGAGAAGCATTGTCCTTAACTTATGGGGTACGTTAATTTCATGAAGGGTAGGACTCAATTCAGAACTTTAAAACATCCAGAGAAATTATTGGCAAGTTTGTTAAAAAAAAGAACTGAAGAGCAAAAAAAAAAAATAAATCTAGTCTTACACATGGCTAATTATTTCTCCGAGCAAAACGTTTCCTTCTAATTTTCCACAGAATTATTTGTCTACCTGAGCAATCAGAGTTAAAAATTATGTATTTGAGGCTTCAAAACCCAAATCTATTTGAGTTATCTGGGTTCACATAGCCTTTCTTTATATCCTTTTTTGGATACTAAAGTCATTAATAGAATATTGATATTAAGGAAAAAAAACATCAAGGACTAAGAAGAGAAAAAAATCCTTCTGTTTATCACTAGCTCACTCTTGGACAGACAAATATTTTCTTTCTTTTATGGAGGACAACAGCAGTATATGAAAAAAACGGCCTAAACACTGGGGGCATTTCTTTGGAATGCCAAATAAAAGCTAACTGGCAAAATGAAAAGACAAATTGCCCACAGGCACCCCAACTGTATGAACTGGCTGTGTGAGGGCCCAGAGAAGTTCCTTAGACACTGTGTGCTTGCTACTCTTTCCTGAGGTAACCAGCATGGTTATGCCATGGTATGGCAGAGGAGAAAAAAGGTATTTTTGAGAAAAGACCAGGTGCTCACAGGAACAACCCCCAGTTGTAGGACAGTAGGATGTCCTACAAAAGAGCCATAGGATGGAGGCAAAACTGGCAAGAAAGCTGTGCTAGGAAATTAGTTATCAGTGGTCAACCATCAAATTAAAATGATGTAATGAGAGGGATTTCCCAGGAGGCTGTCCTGTTGTCTGGCACTCTTCAATATTTTCATTATTGATGTGGATGGTGAAATAGAGATTGTACTTTGTATATTTATATCTGACTCTAACCCAGTAGGAGATGGAATTGACTTGGAGGACAGGAATCAGACTCTGAATAAACTTTGGGAATTGTCTGAAAAAAAACGGATGAAAAGTTCCACATTCATTTCTGCATTTCAGCTGCTTAAATACAGAGTGGGAAGTGATTGACTAAAGAGCTTTGCAGGATCTGGAGTTGTCACAAGCTGAATGTCAGCCAAAGACATCATGTGGCAGCAAAAAACATCCCAACACGCTGGAATGTGTAAACAGGAGGGTCATCTGTAAGATATACAAAGCAATCCTGCTTTACTTGAGGCTGATAAAACCTCAGCTAAAGCATTGAGTCGATACAGGGACTGATTTGCACTCAAGTTGAGAAGAGTCTATATGAATCATGTGCTCTAATCAGAACATACCAAAAGAGTAGTTGGAGGAAATGGAATGGCCAGAAAAGGAAGACTGAGGGAACTGATCAACAGTTTTCAAATATGTAAAGACCAGGGCACTAAGGAGGGCAACAGACAATTACAACTCTCTCTATAACATAAATGGTGTGTACATCGTAAAGCAACTTTTACAGACCACTTATCTGTTTTGCAGTTACTATGGCTCACAAATAACAAAACGTTCTAAAAAGCCACCGACATATCACTTTTGTATATAAAAATCTGTGCTCCTTATTTCAGGAAAAAACCTTGACTAGAAAAGTAGACATCATTTGTAGGACATTGATGACTTCATCTTCTAGCTATTTCATTTTAGAGTTGCTTCCTTTATTCTTTCTCACCGACATCTACCACATTAACCTCTTTCATCACATTACTTTTATCCTCGTATGCCACACACTGTCTTTCCTCTTCTAAACCTTGAAAGGCTAATATATGAACAAATTTCTGTCAGTTTTCCATTGCTGTGGACCCAGGCATCATTCTCAAATGACTTGAGTTCAGTGGCTGGTATTCTCATCAGCCACAAAATCTCATTTCCTTCACTATAAGGAATGAGAGAGAAGTCATTTCCCTTTTCTCTAACCCAATTCATTCAACTGAACTCACCACAACATGGTACTTTCCCAAACACCTCACTACATTGCTGTGTTTGAATGTTTTTATATTCCTTTGGCATGATAGGTGACAGCATTTTCTCCTTCAGCACACTTGAAGGACCCAGAGCATATTAATCTTTCACAGAAATACAGTCCTGCCATCCTGCTGAGTAATTCCTTAAGGCCAGGAATTGCAGTTCAATCCCCTGTACAAGCACCTAAGTTTCTGGAATGTGGTCTTTTACCCAACTTTGTTTCATGAACACTTCATTTAATAACTCACATGTGGGGGGGATATAAAGTGGTGGAAATAAGTAGTATTCGTGTTCCACTGCAACTACTTTTCTGTGTGAGAGATGCACAGAGCAATGAAAAGTAAAATGCCTCCCATGTCCTACCATAGGTTACCATCTCCCCAGTTCTCATGGCACAACAGAGGTGGGCCCTCTTCCTTAAGCTTCTCACAAAAACCTGTCCTTGCCAGTAGGCTGGCAGCATTCACACTGAGGGGCATGGAGGAGAGTTCATGATTCAGCCTCCTCCCTCCGCCCTGCAAACATCAGTACACAGCAGCCATGAGGAAATGAAAAGCTTGAGGACCATAAGTGAACTTCAGTAGACATTTACTAAGATAAAATATGTCTCAGCACTCCATCTCCTCTAGTTTCCTAAGCATGCTTTGGGCTTCTCTCTGTCTCTGAAGAGGTCTTCACAGGACCTGAACATAATTTCTATGAGGTATTCAAAGACTGCTACTGATTCATTGCCTTGTTATAAATGTCTTTATTAATTTCTCCTGGTCTGCCCACTCAAGTGTTCTACAGGAAGACCTATTCTTGAATTAAGGCAATTTAAATAACACCACTTCTTGAAAAAGTCAGTGAAACACTGCAAGAATATCCACTGAAAGATGTCCTTAATTGGCACCCTGGAGACTGGGTGCAGTACAAATGAAAGGTTAGTAACTGAGCCAGCCTGTGCACAGGTGTTTCTTACAGCTCCAATGACTCAATGATGGCCCATGAGGTGGCAATGCTAGCCCAGGTTGCCTCTGCTTGACTTTTGGACCCAGCATCTGGCAACCCCAGGCAGAAATGTGAGTACAAGTGGCTTGTACAAGTGCCTTTACATGCACAGTAATGGGGATAGCCAGATATGCTGTGCAGGCTCCACCTGTCCTGCTGTGTAGCCTCCAACCACTGAGCACCCTTGCAATAAAAATTCTGGGTAGAAGAGATGGTTAGAAACACCACCTTTTGTGGGTCCACAGGTCTTTTCTTAAAGCCCTCCAATATTTCTTGTCAGATAATACTGGTCCAGGCTGAATTCAGCCTTGTAACAATACATCTCTCATGCTCTGGATACAGGGATATTTTCAAATCAGCATTGCCAAGGGCATGCTATTGGGTACAGCTCCATCAGGACTGCAACACATTTACTGTGAAGGTACAGAAATAAAATGTTAAAATTAAGCCAGTGTAAAATGAGATGGAAATATTTTATAAGAAGGCTACTTTCTTAAAAATTTTAATTTTCATGGAAGACACTATATTTAGTGTTCTATTAATATAATTCTGTCTTCAAAAGTTGTACATTATCTGAATTTAGTAAGAAATACAAAAATCTTGTAAAAAGTTCAACATCATTGTTCATTAAGACACCATCCATTTTGTGAAAGTTCAGCTTCATTTTACATTTCTGTATCTTCATATTTATACTTCAGACATGTTTTAACAGTATAAAACATACTGTTTTATACTAAATAGATAATTTTTCATTTTATACTTTTAAAAACGATTGTTCACTGCATTTTAACATGGCTGTATAATAAACATTTTTTGTAGGAAGTTCATCTCACTGGTTCAAATGGAGTGGCACTGTCTGCAAGGTCTCATTTCAGAATTATTGCGCTTTTATCCTTTTTGTCATGCCACAAGTTGTGAAGTCCAAAATATTTACCTTTCTGATTGTCAGTCTTTCCTTCATAGAGATTCTGAGTGAAGACAAAATAGACAACTTGTTTTGTTGAATCAATAGAGGCATATTATCACAGCAAGATTATAATTCAGGTGTACAATACCTGCGTTTTACAGCGCACAAAACTGAAACTGCCATGTGCTGTGTGTCACAGTAGGTAACTAATATCAACAAAGTACCAGAGTCTTTGTTCAAATACTGTTGTATGGGTCTAACTTCAATCCATAAAAGCAAGGCAATTCAAAGTTAAAGTTTAAACTCTATCCATAATCTACTCTCTTCAGGAATTGCATAATGAATGCAGCTGAATTCTCATCTCAGGCCTTTGCAGCTCCATGTTGCCACACAAACAGTGAGAGAAAGCAAACCTACTGTTACACTTACATGCAGATTCCTATCAATTGCTTTATATCTGGTAAAGATACCATCTACTGGCATTTCTATTTTCTTGAGGCCAAAAACCTCAGGCTTTGGAGACGTGTTGTGATCATTGCATAAGGTGTTTGGGATGAATGAGTTTAGATAAATTAGTATTTCTCTTTGCTTTTCGGGGCATACTGGAGTTTTAGGTCTGCATGGCCAGGTTTTCATAGCAGGGGGCTATAGAGGTGGCTGCTGTGAGAAGCTGCCAGAAGCCTCCATGTCCAGCAGAGCCAGTGCTAGCCAGCTCTATGGAGGATGAGCTGCTGGTCAAGGCTGAGCCCATCAGACATGGTGGTAATGTCTCTGTGATAACATCTTTGAGAAGAAGAAAAAATTTATTGCGCAGTTGTAATTGTACTCAGAGAAGAGCAGAGTGAGAATATGTGGGAAGAACAGCCCTGCAGATACCAAGGTCGGTGCAGAAGGAGGGGCAGGAGATGCTCCAGGAGCTGGAGCTGAGGTTCCCCTGCAGCCCATGGCAAGACAGCTGTGCTCTGCAGCCCACGGAGGACCACAGAGACCCACCTGCAGCCCATGGAGAAGTCCAATGCCAGAGCTCGATTCCTGAGAGGAGGCTGTGGCCCCATGGCAGGCCAGGCTGAAGCAGGCTCCTGGCAGGGACCTGCAGCCCCATGGAGAGAGAAGCTCATGCTGGAACAAGTTTCCCTGTAGGATTGGTGGCACTGTGGGGGACCCACACTGGAGCAGGCTGTGCCTGAAGGACTGCACCCTGTGGAAGCATGACCCACACTGCATCAGTTTGTCAATAACCATTGACTGTGGGATGGATTCACATTGGAGAGGTTCATGGAGAGCTGTCTCTCATGGGAGGGACTCCATGCTGGAGCAGTGGAAGGACTCCTCTCCCTGAGCAACATCAGGAATAACTTGTGATGAACTGACAGTAACTTCCTCTTCCCTGTCTGCCTATGCTGCTGGGGGAGGAGCTAGAGCTGGAAGGAGGGAAGGGTGGGGAAAGCAGTTTTTAAGATTTTTTAAAGATTTTAAAGTTTTTTAAGATTTATGTTACTTCTCTTTATCTTGCTCTGATTTTGTTAGCAAAAAATTCAATACATATCCCCAGTCTGAGTCTGTTTTGCCTATGTCAGCATTTGGTGAGTGATCTCTCCTGACCCTTATCCTTCATTGTATTTTCTCTCACCCATCCAGTTGCAGAGAGGAGGGATAAAGGAGCTTTAGTGGGTGTCTGGCATCCAGCCAGAGTCAACTCAATACATAGAGGTAGGAAAACATCTGTTTTGTGAACTTCTTGTGGCAACAGGAGCAGACAGTATTGTGTTGATTTCTGCATCTTTTTGAACTGCCATTATCAAGAGACATGAAAAAGAGGGAATAGAAGTCCACGTTGAAACCAAAATAAACTGGCATCAGTGGTTTTCATTATCGACAACCTTTCCCTTCAGCCTGTGATTTTAAGCAAACAAGAATATAGTGCAGGAAGAAAATGGTCAATTTCCAGCTGAAGATACAGAGGGCAGTATAACCAATGTCATCATACCTGAGCTAAGAAGTTTATTTATACAGTAAAGATCAGATTTCAGGCTTGGAAACAAAGGTTGTTTGTGAAAACTGATCAGCTCCTCATGATTATGTGTTAGTCCTATGACCAACAATTTTTCCCCCCAATGGATGCATCTGCTAGCAGGGCCTTACATCTCTGACTGCTCAAAGTCTGATTTCAGGAAATCAAATTCTGCTCCAGGCTGCCCCATTTCTCAGGAATCTTAATTGTTTGTAGCTTTCTTTGTAGTACTGTCAGGACTAGGGTTTTGCAACTTGTCCACAGATTTTGGAGTTAGCAGAAAGGAGAAAGCTCTGTGTTTTTCACAGGGTAAAGTTGTGTCATGGACACATGGGATGAGAGCACTCTGGGAACTGCATCCTCCTTCTCAGGGGCATCCTTCCCCAGAGACATCTTTCTACATGCACTATTTAACTACTTTCTTCTTTTTTTATTTTACTTTTTTTAGGGCAGGTTTCAATGATATCAAAGCTCTGATTAACTAGTGGTGGAATGTGAACCAGTACGGATAATCTGTAGCTGCACAATATGCCATATTGAAAAACTCCATAAGCACCAAAACAGCTGTCTCAAGCATTAAGACACTTTCAATTTTTGACACAAAAAAGACCTGGCTCTACAGTTTCACACCTCCACATGAGCTTCTCCTTCAAGCTATCACTGGAAAAAACAAAGCCATGATGAGAGCTGGGAGATGACAAGATATTACTGCAGAACAAATAAAATCAGTGCTAGGACTCTGTACTGCAGAAGTATTCATCCTTTTTTATTGCCTCGAAGAACAAGCCTATTCTTCTAACCCAAGTAGATTAGTGAACAGTTCATTCAGCTTTCAGAGACCTTCAGTATGTCTGCAAGGCTTGTGATGTAGAATAATGTAGGTAAAAGGAAATATATGAAAACTTTAGTAAGAACAGATACGGAAGTATTGTAGTTGCTTACTTTCTCTCTGCTGTGAGGATGATCAGAGAAGTCTTTTGTGCCACTTTTATTTTGAACCTATTTTGTTGCCGAATATGGGAAAAGATTAGTTTGCTGCTCATTGTGCCATTGGTTTTGTGATTCTATGAAAACCCCCTAAAAGTCTGCATGCAAAACCAATGAGGTAGAACATGTTTGACAAGCTTAGTTCCAACTTGACCAATGTAGCAGGAAAAGACTTTAAAATCATTGCCTCTCTTCAATAACAATAGTACATACAAGTGTTTACAAGAGGATTAAAGGCTGCTTTAGCAATTTGTATTAAAGATTCCTGTGTCAGACAAGTTTTATCACAAAACCTGTTGGAGCACTATGCAGCTGATCAGATGCAAACAGAAGCAAGTTATGCCACTGACTTTATTTTACCTGCTTTAAAAGGATGCTCGATGTATCTGCAAATACACACCATGTGTACAATAAGCCATACCTATTGACAGCCTGCCCAATTACAACAACAGCAAAAAAAGCTCCACAAGAAACGACCCCTAGCACCTGGTAATTAAAATTGCTAATCACCAGCAATTATCTGGCACAGCTTTATAGCCAGGCAAAACAGTTTGACCCTTTGCCCATGGAAAGAAGAATGTTTGCTGTCTATTGATAAGTGCTTAGGCAAAGCTGTGTTCGGCTCACATCCATTAAGTGGCGCCTAATAGGAAGTCAACAAAAGAGCTCTGACATCTGTAGTGGGCACTTCTAGCAGGCCAGGTTTGGGAGCACAGGTGTCCAATGGGCTCCTGCCAAGGACCAGTGTACAGGACATGGGGGCTTTTTCTTGAAAAGAAAACTTGAGCTGCCAATGTTTCCCGATTGGCTCCTCCACAACCAAAGAGTAAATGCAGTATGTTTCCAGGACAAAGATTAAAATAATTACTCTTGTCAGGAGTGGTGGCTTGTTTTCAAACTGTCTGCATGCATTCAAACGCAAAGAGGTAAGAAGTCCAGGAGGCTCAGTAATTTAGGTAAAGATTGTTCTTTGGTCTATTTCTGTTCTTATTAAGTATTGAGTTAAATATATATAAAAATGTCTCTAGTGTGCTCTTTAAGTCTGATAAAGTGTTTGAGACAATAAGGTTTTCTTTTTTTCCATATGACGCTATTATGCTCAAAGCTATAAAATACCCTTCCATTGTTATAGCTCCAGGAAGATGCTGCTAGAGATTATTTGAACTACAATAAACAGCTCCATTAAAGCTTCTGATCTTACCAATGACTCTTCTAAGGTGCTAGATAAAAAGATCAAGTTTGGTTTTAGTTGGGTTTTTTGTTTTTGAGAAAGAGAGAAAGAAAAAAGGAGAGAGAAAGTCTGGCAAAAATATTGCAAGCTTCTAATAATGAAACGACCTACAAAACCTGAAAGACAAAGCATCCCTTAATCACTTAGGAATGCAAATTGCTCCAAGAACAGGCATCAGTAGAGATTACAGAACCAGGAGCTGCTGAAATCCAGAACCAAACCTCTGTAGCCTCATTCCTTCATAAGGCTTTGGGGGAATCTTGGCAAGTTGGAGCTTCAGTGCAAAAGGAAATTTACAGACACAAGCAATTTGGGAGTATTCTGACTTAGTACATACCATGCCTTTTTCCTGCATAAGATGTCAGAGCCCCTGCATGTACATCTTTGTATTGTGACACGTAAAATCTGAACTGTTTTATAAATGTGAAGCAATATTACTGGCATGATACTTAGCAGTATCTGCTAATCCAAAATAATTAATTAAGTAATTCAAAGTGTTTTCTCCCTTTCTAATTCTTTCTTAAGCCCACCTCTCAAGCTGCTTCAACTTACTGGGTTTGAAGATAACTTAATTTTCCCATTACCGTGACATGAATAATGCAGCCACAACTTGCATCTCTGCATTTGTTTGCTTTGGCAAAGTCTGCATCCTGGCTGGATACCACTTGTCTGCCACATAGAATGTGGTGTAGCTCCTCTTTAGCCCATACACAGAGGTTGCTTTGCTAGAGAAGAAGCAATGTTACAATGGACTCATACATCTCACTCCAACACAGACTTAAAATACAGGTAGTTTACATCCCAGCCTAGGAGCGTGGAAACACTTTTTAGCTCTCCAATTCAATTGTAGCCCAAGAGTTCTCGAAGAGCCTGTACTCTTTAGCTAAGCCAGTTGAAATAATTTAAATAAAATTTCAGATAAAATAAAAAATAGATAAAATATCACCAGTCTGCTTCTGTATCCCACATAGATTTCTGCCTTCATAGAAAATAAAAATTTCTGCTTTAAATTTGCACGTGCATGGATTATTTTCCATTAGATTCCAATTCTTGATCATTGGTCTTACCATGAAATTGTTCTCTTCTGCAGTTTGTAAGCTCCCACCAGTGTGAAAGAGCAGGATTTCTCTTTGATAAATCTTTAGTGAAGTCAGAAATGAATGAAGTCACTGGAGATACACCTACTTACAAGCTTGGGTTGTAAAGTGCAAGGCAAGATGAAATGATAGATCATAAATTCTGGCTTTGCTTGACATTCAGATTCTTCTGCCTGCAAGTCTAATTCAGTAATGATCCACAGCAGAAGAGCATACTACCCGATGAGTGCAGTCTATCCATCACAGAGTAAATTACACTGAATGACTCTTCTATGGGTAAGCTGAGATAATGAAAAATAAGAGGGAGAAGAAGAGGAGTGGATTTTCTGACGCTCTTTGGCGTCCATGAAATACTAGTGGATGTCAGAATGTTCTATTCAAATTGGGACATCATGGTCACCTAGGTTATGAAAACATATTTGTCTGCCAACATTTATGCTGTAGAGTGATTTTTAATACCATTGTCCAAAGCACAATCTAATGGAAGGGCCGGTGGGGATAAGACATTCAGCTGCTTTTTGTTCCACTTTTGAAGGGCTGAGTCTTTAGGGGTAGTAGTAGCATAAGCAAAGGAATACAGGGAACAGCAAATGAATCCCATCTTTAAAAACTGTGAGCTCAAAACAAACTAGACAATGGAGGTGGGGAGGTAATATGCAGCTTCTGTTACCAGTGATTCAATTTCCATTTCATGTATAACGTGCTTAGCCCAGGATCGATGCACAAAGTTCACCAAATCGCCGCTTCTCAATGGTTTTCTGCTTTCTCTGTGTGTAATTCCAAAACAAAACCACCTTGTCCATTTCTGCTTCAGGTGAAAGCCTGTCTGTGCCCCACAGGTCAATGAACCTATTCTGGGCTTCCTTGGAAGAGAACCTCAGAGTCAAGAGTCTTCCACTGAAAGTGTCTTGCTGGAAACTGCTGAACAATTAAACCTGGGGAATCCCTCAAGTGCCTGTTGACCTCTTCCGTCCTGGGGAAGATGAAGAAATGAAGGAGGTGGATTTCAAACCATTTAACTGCTGCACTCCACACAGCATTACTGTTGAGCTGTGCTAGTGTAGACACAGCCCTGGGAAGTGTTTTGTCCCAGGATGGCACATCTCAGCTGGTATACTGTTTTCCCTGTCAGCCCCAGGGATACACCCAGGAAGAGGAAATACTCCACTCCAGAAATCAGTAAGGCGAGTAAGGCAATGCCTATCTCACCACACCTCACTCAAGATTCACATAGGGTAATAAACATTCCTGTACTGCCAGTGCTTTGTGGAAACACAGGCAAATGCTCACCAAGAAATCAAGTCTCTCTTACCCCAGGGTATACATGTTTCTGCAGATTCATTGTTCAGCACCAGTTCTGTCTTGCTCAGATTAAAACTTAGAGAGTTTGCTCAACCTTCATCTTAAGCTTGGTCAGGCTTTTGATAGACAAAAATTATATTCCTCCTGAACTGGACAAACAACTGCTAAGCATGACAATGTTGCCATGGTGGCCCAAACTGTTTCAACATCTCCCCTACAAGAAGCAGGACAAGTGGAATCACAAAATAAAGGTGAAAAACAGATATACATCTTATACCTGGAATGATGATTTGCCCTGCTACATCTTGATTTCCTCATTGACTGTCAGATATTGGATCTCTGGCATACTGTGCATTTTTCTCGGACACTGCCCTGGCAATACCCTACAATTCCCAGGGCACAATTGTAGAATTTTCTTACAAACATGTATTTTTACCTTTCTCACATACATTTTAATGACTGAAAACCATGGGTTTTTTAGCAGCTGCTTTAGTTGTTTGTGGTTACTGAATGCATGTTGTGCAACTCTTTCTACTTGATGTGCTCCAGAACCTTCCCTTGACTTGTTCCCTTGTCCTCTTGACTTGTTTTACCTTTGTTATTTGAAGAGACAAAGTAAATGCAAATCCCCCTTTTTACCTAGTGCTTCCAAGTGCACAGAGTGGCTCCCACCAGACTGAAGCAGATATGGCTGATGTAGTAGGAGTTGGACACCAAGATGATTTGGGGGCCCTAATAAAACAGGAAGAGTGAATCAACATCAGAAGCTTTAGTAATGCTGGAATTAGGCTGACCTAGGTTTGGCCAGGTCCCATGCCAGCTGAAGCAGGGATTTGGGTAAGAAGGGGGACCTGAGCTGTAACCTGTAAGTATCTGTACCTTCCCACCCATGGAAATGTCTCCAGGGCATAAAAAGGTGGCTGAGCCAGTCAGGTCACAAGGACAGTGTTTCTGTGGAGGACTGCAACCTCCATGGCTGCTGCCTCTAAAGAACTCCATCTCTGTGAAAAAGGGTTTGTTAGACACATGTCAGGATGAGACAGCCCCCAGTACACAGGCACCTCACGTCTTTTGGTGCCTGTTTGCCAAAGTCTTCCAGTTCACAGGGTTTCAAATCCCTATGGCTTCTTCCTAGTCCATGAGGAAATGGAAAAAGACCCAAATAGAAGATGGAGGTTAACCAGAGGTGGTTAGAAGTGTGGATGTTGGACTGATCTGTCTCTCCAGCACTCTAAATCTGAAGGAAAGCCAAACTAAACTTTTCAGACCAGTAGTACAAATACAAAAATCTATCACTGGTGTCCCAGGCTCAGCTGCAATATCTTCCCAGTACTCTGTGAGGATGTGGAAAAGGACTCCACTGAAGAAACTTAGCACTTTATTTCTGTTCAATGCAAACTAAATCCCTGAGCAAGAAATTACTTTTAAGCTGAATACACTTCATTTCAAAGTTTAGGACAGGGAGATCCTATGTCAGCGGATGATGATGCAAAAAAATTTCTTTAGAGAGCTTAAATGGAACATTGTTATTGAGACATGGAGACTTTACTGAGGAATGCTGTGAAGGAAACAGCTCCAGTAAACTGTGAAAAAGACTGCAGGACGTGCTAAAAAAAAAAATACAAGCGTTGTAATAAGTTAAAAATAAAAATAAATTTAAAATGGGATGTGGAATGGGAAAGACAGCCAAGAAAAAATGTTAATAAAAGGTATTGGATGAAAGCCCAGAATAGAAGTACAACAAATACAAACAACAAGCAAATGTACACATAACAGGGTGAAAATTAGAGTCTGTCTTCCCCTTGCATGCAGAACTGAGTAAATAGAGCTACAGGCAATTTTGAAGAATGGCAGCTCTGAAGCATCTAAAGTATAAACATTTTTGTCAGGTCAGTAGCCAGAGAGAGAGAAAGAGAGCTTGAAGTGAACCTGTGAAGTACCCAGAAGGGAGGTGATGTACAAAATGGAACAATTAAAATATTCCATGTGCATCTTTTGAGGATCTCTCAGCACAGTGGTGTAATGAAAGTCTCAGAACTAGTTGTCTGTCTTACTTGCTATGAAAATTCCCCCTCCCTAAATAGTTTCATAAAGCATAAAAGGACCTTTAACCAAGATCAGCAAAAAAAGTATGAAAACAAGTTTCAGGTGTTCTTTATATTTCATGGAGACAAATAATTAAGTTACTAGTTACACAATGAAATTTCTTCTCTTCTGTCCACTGAATATATGTAGAACTTCAGATTCATATGAAAATTTCAAGCAACAAACATTGAATATTATTGTTTATGTTTACTCTAAATAATTGGTGACATCTTTAATAGATTCATATCCAATAGCCAGAGTTTGAATTGTGAGTTCTAGTTTGAGCTTGGTCATAATATTATATTTCCAGGAAACATATATAATGTTTCCTGGCTATAGGAGCACCCCTTCTGCAACTGAGAGAGATTTAACAAGCTTCTGTAAATAGGCTGTATTTATATAGGATTGAAAGATTTACATAATTGCAATCTTTCTTTTCCCAGGCTAAGCATGGCTTTTGCCATGCTTAAGAATATGACTATATCTTATATTTAAGAATAAGATTATATAGTCAAAGGCAAAATGCTAATTTTAAAATCAGTTTTCTTATGCAGAAATAAATATATATATACTCGTTCAGACCAACTTGTAGAGGATATTTTATTTTTATATTTCTTCCTGTCAGAGTTCAGGCTAGGATTTGGAAAGCTGATTCCCTAGCAGGTCCAAAAACCTTTCTCTCACTTTATAAGAAGTTCTACTTTCAGGGCAAATACATGAACAAAAAGAATTAAGAATGAAAATAATTAATTTCTTATCCTCAAGTATTAAGATAGGCATGCTTAGGATTCTTTAAAAAGCAATCTCGTTAAGTACTTTAGGACACTTAATTTTAAGTAACACATGTACAGAGTTAAATGTTCATATGTGATTGGAGATGGAATAACTTCAACTGAAGACAGGTTCTTTTTTCACGGCATAAAATACATACATATAAAAATAAAATAAAAACTGCTAAAGGAAAAAGCTAAATAGGTAGGTCAATTCCTACATCAAAAATGGAATTAAAATATTGCAATAGAGAAGGAAATATTGAGCAGGATGCAGGAATATTTTGGAAAAGTTTACTTTTACCTTAAATAAATATTTTTACATTTAAATAAGATATTTAAATATATTTTTATATTTCAATAAAGATTTTAAAAATGGTAAGTGACACTGTTAAAAAGTTTTCTGGTTCCCAACTTCCTCCACATATCTCAAATCAGAGAAGCAAAGTCTGAGATACCTAAGATGAATCACCACTTTTGATAGACCAGGCCCATGACAGAAAAAAGTAATGAAGTTCTTCCTATCTTGTTCTGATCCACACACAATGTCACGGGGCAAAAAGAACCCCTCCTCATTCCCATATCATGTCTCATGACAAACTGAATACCTGCTCAAAAACATAAAAATGGTGAAGATTTATATAAGAGATGTTGAAAGGGATCACAAAAGCCTTTTCTAACATCATTCTCAGGGAAGTCTTGACTCTCTACAAGTATTCAGGCACTGGCAGAGTGCAAGCAAAAAAAATTATACCAAGTCACAGAAACTTGGCAGAATTATGGACAGAAGAAAACAATAGCATTTAATGGAAAGAATTAGGCAATTGTAAGAGGTAATGCTGACATCTCAACCTCATTAAGTGAACTCTGCTCCAGAGCCAGTCCCCTTTCCTAACCACCACTTTCCTTTTGTGTGAAGTTTGTGTGAAAAGTAAAGGGTTTGGACATGTTTTTAGTCCAACCAAATCCTAAATTCCCTTTCTTTCCAATCAAGACTCACAACAGCCCCAAATCCTCCTGACTCAGTATTAAGCCACCGACCAACCGGTCTTTCCTTGCAGGATCAAAGCAAACAAAGTCTCAAATGTCCTTTCTGTTCCTCAAGCTGCACAGAGAACCTCCTTCTCCTTTTCTTCTGGCTGCAAGAGCAGAAGTTCCAATCATCTTTTCCAATGGTTTGTCGAAAGGGGTCTCAGGAAAGTTCTTCTCAGTAGATCTTCCATCCTCCATCAAGAAGCCAAACAAACCCTGGTGTTGGCTACAGGAATGTTCCCGTTGAAGTTTTTGTACTGACCCAATAACAATTTTGGGAGGAGTCAACTCTGTGTTTTGAAAAGACAAATGAATGTAGTGAGGCTTTGACCATCCAACAAGCAGATTGTTGGCCTCCACTTTACACAAGGCAGCACAAGTGCATTTTAAAGCAGGCAGAAGCATTTCTTGGGGCTGCACAATGGGAAGCTCAGGTTGGGTGTGCAGCAATTCTCCAAGCACAGCTGTAAGTTTCAAGTACTTTGTAACAATGACATATGTGAGATATATATATGTGTATGTATATATATGGGGTTTGGGATCAACAGATAAGATGGACAAGATGGACAATGCCTCTGAGCCTTTCAAAGAATTTGTTGGTGAAAGAAATGAAGTTCAGACATTACAGACTGAGAGGCTTAAAGAATTTTCCTAACAAGTTTTCTAGCAGTTTGTTTCTAATGTAATGTTTGTAATTTTGTTACTGATAGTGAAGTCAAAACTGCAGTAACAGAGTGTTTTAGCAGAATTTTAAGATCCAAGATGTGGAGGTATTTTAGTGCCTTTACCACTCTGTTAGCCACATTTATGATTTGCCCTAATGGCAGCTTTCAGGGTATCCATGTGTATCCATCCTGCTGGTGTAAAGCCCTCAGCTCTCTGAGGATTTAGCAAACAATGTATGGGGGATTAGAGGAAAAATACCTCTTTTTAAAAAAGAGACCATGTGTGGGTGTCTAAAACCAAAAGGACTCTTGAGAAACATTGGGAACAGACATTAACTGCTTAAATTTTCATACTACTTCAAGTTATTAGCCAGGTACAAAGGATGGTGTTCAGAAGAAAAGATGGTAGGATAAAAAGGTTGTTGACCTTTTTACCCAAAGAATTACAGAAAATTAATACCAAACATAGCATATTCCACATGACTAGAAAAAATAGAGGTGTGGAAGGAAAAGGTTGTTGGTAAAATGGTTGTCATGGCCTGCTCAAGTCAAAAGCTTCTGGAAGTGGTTTAAGTCTATGTCATTTAGATATTAGGCACTGCTGGAAGGAAATAAAAGCAATAAAAGTCTTAACATGCTCCTCTCCAGAAACATCATGGTTTGATTTTTCCTATAAAACATTAATTTAGGTTTTACAAAGTGGGTAATTAAATGTTTACAAATACACTGTCCTTATACCTGGAGTGGCAGCAACAGTGAGAGTCCCTTTCAAACTGTACTTATGAGTAAGAACAGAACGTATTTGGTTTGACTTTTCAGAGTAAAATGAAGAAAATTGTGCCAATTCAGTCTGAATATCCAAGGCTCCACAATCAAACAAATAATAGAAAAAAATATTCTGATAAGACTAACATATTTTATACCAGTTTGAACAATCCAGTATCTTAAGTTGCTCCCAATTAAAAATATTTAGAAACTACTGTTTACCACAATTATGTCCAGAGGGTTAAACTTCTCATATGATTGCATGGATGTGTCAGGACACAAGATTTTGGAGACCTTCTCTGTAACCCTGCAACCCCCACCTCAAAAGGACAGCCTGTTTGCACTCACTGCATGTGGAAGTACTTAGGCCATAGTGAGTAAAAATACAATTACATTTGAAATCAAATCAGACCAAATAAGATGCACCTCACTTTGTTTCATAAAAAATGGAGAACCCATCACTCTTCTCCTTTTTGAAAAGGTGAGAGGCAGTTGTTCCATCCTTTCACTCACCCAGGACATGAATGATGTGCTTGAATTTCCTTCTTGGCAGTGAGAAAGCAAACCTATGTGTGACAGAAGAGCTGCAAACAAGTGTCTCTCTGTATCTAATCCAGGTCACTAGCCTGTCCTGTATTCTGATGGCTAGAAAGGTATTTTGACCCATGTTCCAAGGACGGTGACAGTATATTAAACAGCTAAAGAGCAAAATATAATTCCAGATTCATCTGCTAAATTTACTGAATGATGAAGTGCAGGAGACAGACAGCAAAAATTTTCTCTTTGGCTGATCTTCATGGAGTCAGAAGTCTGATGCTTACTGACACTTCATTCTGACAGAGTGTAATACTTTGGGGGTTATGGGAAGATTTTTTGTTGTTGTTGTTCTGAGCTTTTTCTCTTTTCATTCTGACAATTTGTGCCCAGGAAACAAGACCAGAAATGGTGTAGGAAGGAAAGGAATAGAAATAAAATATATAGAAGTGATTTGTAATGATGCAATTTCCCATATGAACTGTAAAAGGCTGTGAAAAGGCCTGGTCATTCTTTGTATCTTGTCTAGTTCTGCATTAGATCCTTCTACGGGCAACAGAAATTACTGTTGCTGGTTGTGGCTACTGTGGATGTGGTGCTCCATGACCAGCACCAGCTTCAGTGGTGGTGTTAATCAGATTATAGAGCACTGTTAACCATTCATTAGCTTCTCCAGGCAGCTAATACTTCAAAGGAGCAAAAACTTCTGGCCTGATAACTATAGGAAGAATTCCTGTTTTACCTATTTTTTTGGTCCAATATGGTCTTAGGATCCATGTATTACTGTAGGCTTCCCACTTGTGCACTGTGACCCTACCAGAGAGTTTTGGTAGATGAATCAGGCCCTTGAGATCCATGCCTGAGGAAGTCAAATCACCCTGCCCCTCCACTGACTGCCTCCACTGGATGCAGCTGACCACAAGGGCTCCTACATGCACATATCTAAGTACGAGTATCCTGTTCCAGAGCTGAGCTCCACCCAGGCAGACTAGGAGAACACCGTAGACATGAGAAGCAAATGAGGAGAAAGTGAAGGTTGCTGCACCACTGAGATGGTGGTTTGAATACACTAGCAGCCTAACCATGTTCAGAATCTTTGGAGATATAACAGAAGAACCCCCAAAAAAATCCAATGAGATGAACTGTAAATTTTTAGGAGGAGCTTTCTGCTAAAGTGGAGAGAGCTAGAAGAAGCTTATTTGAATATTATGTGAGTAATGAGGGTAGGAATTCTTCTAGCAGTACTAAGTGAGGTATTATTTCCTACCATGGATGAACTACCTACCTATAGAAGGTGCAAATCAGAATAGGGACAGCGTGGTTCAAGGGGCCAGGTTTTCAGCAGACTACATGCTAATCTTTGGTATCCTTGTCTTTGATGGCAAGGAAACAGCTAATCTCTTGGTACAAAGACAGGATGTGAGGTAGAGGATGGGAATGACATGCAGAGAGATACTGAGAGATGGTTCCCATAGTGCTCTGGAGGTCTCCGGAGGAAATACAGGAAAGGTCATTAGAGAATCACAGCTGGCTACCTGCCCTGGATCCCCTTGAAAGTACAAAGTGTGCAGCTGGGACCACTATGGGGTTTCTTCAGATCACAGCCCAGAAAACTACAGCTGGGGCCACAAATCCCCTGTGGGCATTCCAGAAGTTTTAAGAGACTTCGAGGTGCACTCTGATCACTCTCCTAGATAAAGCAGAGCCCTACAGGGATACAACAATGCAGCAGGCTCTTCTCTGTGGTGCCAGGCAATAGGAGAAGAGGCAACAGGAAGAAACTGATGCACGGGAAGCTCCACCTGCATTTGAGGAAGAACTTTACTGTGCAGATGACTGAACACTGGAGAAACTCACGAACCATCTGGGGACTTCTTTTAAGCAAGGAGGTTGGACCAGATGACACACTGTCCCTCCAACCTAACATGCCCTGTGATTTTATGACTCTGTGAGGTGCAGGTTGGCATTTCTCAGATAAGACTTCAGACTGCTCCCCACACCATCACTCAAGATTGGATTGCATATTCCTCGCCTTTCTAAAGATCATCTTGAAATCATTCCAGTTCAGGTCTGTAGCACTGTGAGGGTCAAACCACACCGGGTAACCTCAGGGTGGGACATTGAGACACTGCCATATCTACGTAGTCATGGACAAACATGCTCCATTACGGATCACCTCATATGCAGGATCAGTAACTTGGAGTGACCCCCACTCCTAGTCCCAGACATGGGAGCTGCAGCTCATGCCATGTCTGAGGAGAGGCTGGCACAGAGCAGGAGCACAAAACACGCTGCTGATGTTCAGGGTACTGCCGTGCTTCCATGAGCTGCTCTTGGCAGACGAGCAGGGAGCAGTGCCCAGCTGCTGTGGGGTCGCTCGGAGGAAGGTCCGAGCTGGGTGCTGTGGGGCTGATGAGCTGTTGCCAAAGCTCCCCTGGGAAGTGCTGCACCTGTCATCACACAGGGACAATGTCACCTGTGTTCACAGGCGGGGCTGGAGCAGGAATGAGGACACCATGCGTGCCAAGAGCAGCCTGAGGAGGACTGACCCGAAATTTTGATGCAGAGAACAGCAGTGCTCTCACTAGTTTTAAGAAAGCCCTTAGCTGCTTAAGTGAGGGTGACGACACCTTGCAAGATGGCTCAGTGCAGAGCCAGCAGTAAGGAGACCTACTCTGCATTCACATCAGTTTGGACACAGGTTTATTTTAACCCGGTGCATAATCCTAAGGTGCAGTCCCTTGTTTTACTCACCAGTTGTTCACTGCCAGGCATTTCATGGTAATTTGTACACAGAGTGGCAATCTCCTGAAGATCCTTTGTCACAGGTAAGTCAGGTTATTACTGTGACATATCAACATAATAGCTTATAAATTCCATCTGTTTATATTTGCTACATCAAACCATTGTGCAACAATATAGAAAAGAAATGGTTTTAAGATTAAACATGTAAAAATATTGTATTGCCCATTATTTCACAGGATTTTTTGTTTCTCGTATTTGCATGCTTATACAATGCCCCAGGTAAATCTGCCCCATATATTTTTTTAAACCAATGTCACATTATCAGGGCATGCAATATAATAAACAGATCTGTTAAAGCACCAGTGATGTCTCTATTGGCAGGCTTATAAAAGAGCTCGGTGACCTTGGTTAATTAGCCATGTAATAAACCAGAACTGAAAGAGCCTATTCCCACAAACCACAGCACAGCACCCCTCCACCCCCCGCCTGCCAGAGGGGCTCTGAATGGGAAGTCAGCAGACGCTATGCAAAGTGCAGCCACTTAGCCTTAGAGCCTTTTGGAATGTATGCAAAGATTCACAAAGACGTTTCCTTCCAGCCACTGATTTAAGCAACAATCTTTAAAACAAAAAAAATATAAGTTTTCTGAATACTTATTTTATTGGCTAGTGGTGCTTAAGTTGTGTTTAGATAAACGTGTATCTTCTTGAAACCTCACAACACTTGTGTTGAAAAACAACTTAAAACTCATCCATTTCAGACATGTTTTCTATTAATTCTCTGATTTGTTTTGATGTTTATTTCAGATATTCCTAATAGGAAAAAAAATCCGATCCCCTGGTAATAAATAGCTATTGAATTGAATATATTGAATACTTTGAATGAAATTTATTTTGTATCCATACAGTGCAGCCCTCTTAAATTGTAAATCATATTAAATAAATTACATGGAAAACAGCATTACATGAATTTCTGTTACTCACCTGATTTCATTAAAAAGCACACCTAAAAATTTTGACCTGTACTATAAAAATAAAATTATTGACATTTTATCTGAGGCCAGGCAGTAAAATGGATACAAATTTTTAGCAGATTCTTTGACTTTGACTTTATCCTATCAGACTCTTAAGAAATAAAATCTTTTATATAAGTACAAGCAAGAATCACAGTTTTAAATTTCACCCAGATGTTAGTTCATAACAAGCATAACCACAATCAACCACACAGCCACAGAATTAGGCTTTTCTTCTGCAAGTGCAAGTGCAACAGCATTTCTGATTGCTGTAGGAGTTGGCTCTTTTTGAAGTACACATATGTGAAGTCCATGACTGCTATCCTTTCATGGCACATCCCATGAGTTCTGGCACAGCACAGAAACAGAAAAAAAACCAAATCCCTAACAGAAGCTAACACTATATTTCAACTGTCACTTCCATACAGGATAGTGATTTTCAATTCTTAAAAAAAAAGCAAACAAAAAAACCAAAAAACCAAAACAACCAAAATCAGCAGCAGCTATTTCTTTAAATAAACTATTTTTTGCCCTTCCAGAATGCCTTTTCTTTTCCTAGTGGACTTGAAATTTATGGTATTCCTATGTAGTGAAACTAATGAATATCACTGGTTTAAAATCCTATACAGCTGTTCATCCACTGAGGATTGTTTTAGCTGCAGTCATTTCTTTCAGTACTGCAGATCACAGTCAATTAACATGAACAGAGAGTTTCACTGGGTCTGCCAAACAGTCGCCATTATTCTAGGGAAGTTTCAGAATATCAAGCACAACGACATCTTCAACAAATCTGAGATTACAGCTGCTTGAAAGCAGAGTATCCAAGAGGAATTTATTTTCCTTGATATTCTTTTTTGTTGGATCTCAGAGTGAAGTGAGGGATATATTTTAGGCAAAATATGTTTAACTCATTCTCTGTGTTTTCTGATGTGATCTAAAAGATGTCTGGAATGTATCTGAAGGCTCAGGAAGCTACATAACTGCATGGCTCAGCAGCTCATTCAACAGACAGTGTGTGTGTGTTTGCATTCATAAAATTGAAATTTTTATCCACATGCTATAAATACAAATGTTAGTACTCATATGGGACTGTGACTTCCAATAAGACTATGCATAAACAGTTCAGGATCAGACACTGAAGCTGGATTTTCCAGTCAGTGTCCACCTTCAAGGGTGACCACAGGCATACTAAAAAAGCTTAACTGAATAGGGAAAGGGGTAAGTGCATGCAGATAAAAGGACCCATTATAATTCAACGTGAAGTTGCAGAAAATAACAGCAAGCAGACAAAGAGGAAGAGAAGAGGGAACTGTGAGTTAGTCACTCTCAGATTTGGACATCATACACACTTCTGCAAGACAAACCAATGGGACCCTTCCCAGAAACAAAGCTGGACACAGGTTTACGAGTTGGTAGAACTGGGACTCTCACGATTTAAAACTGTTATGCTACATAAGGTACAGCTGGTTGTTGGTATGGCAGTCCCACTGAGAAGGTTCAGCAGGTACTGAAAATACAGATGTGTACTGTAATCTCCTCTGGCAGCCTCTGGTCCCACCACATCTCACATGCCAGTGCAACCAGACTAAGGGCTGAGGACGGGAGTGGTACATCCTCAGACTGGGATCTGGGGCACAGGGACCTGGGCTGGAGGTGTCCCAGATCAGTCCGGTGGCATGAACGTGGAAATCCCAAGGGCAGCACTCCAGAAGCCGACTCACTTCCCACAGACAATTGCCAGTGCTGCACAATCACATTCCCAGGAGTGCACTTTCCTGACTGCCAAAAGCGTGTGCTCCAGAAGAGAAAAGTTTGGAAATACCAGCTGCTGCTGCTCTCTGATTTCCAGCTGCTTGAGGCCCGCAGTAGCTAAGGCTGGAGGAGGATGCCCTCCTCTGGCTACGAGCGTTCTCTTTTCATCAAGCCTCGGAGGCTGAAGAGAAATCACTTTGAACACTGAGGCGGGGAGCTGGAGGCAATTACTTGTGATTGATAGCACTAAATATGAAACCGCATGTACCTCATCCATGAAGCATGGAATCAGCAGCATATTGTTAGTGGGGGAGATGAATGGGGCTTGAGATAACCTTGGCAAATTAGGCATATGTTAGCATTAAGCTTTGTCAGTAAGCAGGCTATAAATTACAGACATATTGTAACTCCATAAACTCATCTAATGAATTGAATGACAGTGGTAATTTAAGGCAGAATGGAACTGTTTAACCCTTTTAAGAATTTAGCTTTATTTCTATATTACACAACAATCCAAACTGTACTAAAAGGTTGGTATTTCATATATACTGTAAGATACCATAACCGTAACAGGGAAACTATTCTTCCATGTTTCATGTACATTTTAACAAACAGTTGACAACCTGCAAATTATTTCACTTGTAAATTGGTTTAAAAAGAATGGGAAAAGAATGCAATAGCTGGGGTGGGTTTCTTGTACATTCCCTTACTTTGTCATTATTTTTCCATATGATCAAGCTAAATATATTGAAGCTATAGGACACAGCATGCTGTCATTTCTGGACTACTACTGAACTCCTCAGGAGGTGTTATAAGACACAAGGCTAAAGGGCAGGTGACTTTAGTCATAAGAGAAGTGCAATAATCCCTTCAAAATGCATGGCCTGCAGTGTCTTATTGCTATTCTGAAATGGCAGTTATAAATAAATATAAGAGGAGAAAGTCAGTCTCCTGCATTTACCAGCTGCTATTGACAGACTTATGCCATCAGTGACAGCTAATCCAGGATTCTGAAGCCATTTTCCATCTTACTGTGTATTTCAGACAAAGTAACATTTGAAAATCACTGGCACACCAAAGGCACAAAAGGGCTTAAAATCTAAACCAGAAAATTTAATACAATATGTTATTAATTCAAAGGTATTGATATAATAAAGAATAGTTTTACTTTCATTCAGTAGAGCAACTGAAGAAATGAATATAAATTATGCCATAGGTTTAGTCCACTTCTGAGGAAATTTTAGGAAAACGTGTTTATTCACACACTTTAGGCAGTTGATATTGGCACTCATACAAATCACGGGAAAATTTCTTACCAGACCTTTGTAGAATATTTTCTTTTATGACATTTTTCCCTTTAAGAAAGATAGAGTATATGAATCAAACAGGGACAATCTTGTGGGATGTAAGGGTGGAAGGGACCCTTGATGGACAGGATGGTAAGCAGAAAGTGAAATCCTCAACATATTTTATATTATGTAAATAAGGATGATGCTTACCCAGGACAATAAAGCCATATAAGAATTAAAATCATAGACTTAGTGAAAATTCAGTGTGTTAAAAGGAGGAAGAAGTATAGCTACAGATATTTATTTTGTGTTTACACATATTTCTGTTTAGAAAATGATTTTTTACCTCAACCTCAGGAAACATAGGTGCTTTGGTAGCCCTGTTTTGGCTAATGAAGGAACAAAGCCTCCATAGGACTTACCTGGAATTATGCAGAGGAGTCAGGAGGAGACCCAGTCCTCATCAGACCCCTTTTAACACTCTGATGTCAACACCCATACCTGGAAATATGTCTGAGATCAAAGACAAGCTTGCAGTTGTCAAGAGCCACAACAGAGTAAATTCAGAAGTGCAAATAAGATAACATAGGAAATTGCTTGCATAACATGGGAAATTCACAGCCCATGAGTGGAAGGAAAGAAGCTCTTTCACACTTTTCCATTTTCTGTTGAGCAACGCCATGTTTCACAATTGTTATATATCAATGAAATTGTGTAAATGCTTAAATAATGACATAGTGAGACTGCTGTAGAATTTTTGGTGCAAATCTGACTTCTGAATAAAATTGGTTCTTCATTCCAGAAAAGATTACTGTGACCTTTACTACTCCATTTTCCTAATGGTTTCTTCACTACAATAACAAAATTGAATGACTATCTCAGCCATCTCTAATATTTGGAATTAAATTTACCTAGTGCAAATCAATAAAGTGGAAATCAAAACTAAAAGCCTGGGGTTATTTTAGTAATACTCTGTGTGTAATACAACTTTGCATTTAACCTCTGGACTAAATGGTGACTCCATAACTGAGTCAGGCACTGAGCGCATGCTTTACATACTTCAGTGAAATCAAACTGTTCAGATCAGCAATGATTAATGAAAAGATCTGCCAAAAGTGATTTAGAGAAAAGATGCCTACTCAATCCTGTGAGTTTGTTAGGCCATCAAGACAGAAGACGTGCTTGAGGTACATATAAAATGGTCCTTTGCATGGAAAATAAGGTGACTTTTTTTTGTTTTGGCTGCATGATGATTACACGGCCTGGCTCTAGTGGGGGCACATGCACGGGGGAAGGAATCCCCATCCCAGCACTGCCAACAGAATGGAGGTTAGGACTGTAGCCATTTCCTCCTGTTCTGGCTGTGGGAATCTCACAGCTGTGGACTCAGGTCTCCTCCTACTGCCAGCCAGCTTCTCAGCAGCACTCAGAGACCATCAGCACAAGAAACACCCTGTTCCCAGGGCTACCATTGAGCTTTTATCCACAGACCTTGGAAAGACCAGCGAGTGTCTCACCTAGCAAGGTCGGTGGGTGCAGGAGAAATTGAAATAGTTTGCCCGAAATAAAGTCAGCAGGGAAGAAATTTCCACCTTCCCAAGCTCAGGTCCCTGTCTCTGCTGCACCACGGGGCTGTTGTGCTGTGATGCTGGAGGATCACAGCAGACAGACAGAGCTGTCATGCAGCCTGTGGCACCAGCACTCCCCATCTCACCACTCCTTCCCAGTGATAAGAGAACCCCATTTACCTTAAGGTAACTGGGGTCAGGCCAGGACTCCAGGATATGCTGGCAGGTGCCATTTATGATGTTTCCTCAGTAAGCTGTCGAAATGAGCCAGTCTGACATAGCCATCCTCAGCCTAAAAGGAAAGTGGATTGGTAGCCACTCATTGGGATCCAGGGCACACAGTCCCTCCAAGAGAAGTGATGCTGTGAATCTCCAGAGCTGAGATGCCACATGCACCTCCCCAGCACCAGTGCACACTGCAGCCCAGGCAGAGGGACAGGCAGGAGCAGAAAGGCGCTCACCCTTCCATGGTGCTGCAGGGCACCCCACAAATTCTGCCTGTTCACCATCCTGGGCTGTTTGCCTCCTGCTGCTGGTGCTGGCTCTGTGCTGGTTCCTCAGCAGCACAGTACAGAGGGAGAAAGCATCTGTGCTTTCCCTGCAGCTGGGAGCCTCTCAAGGACTCTCATCAGCTCACAGAGGCTGAGATTGCTCCTTAGGCTGGGCAGATAATGGGTAACCAGCTTCATACAGGTCTCTCCCCACTACAGCACCAGTGTAATTAGTCAGTGTTCTGCTGGAGGTAAATATTAATTAACTGAGATGAACCTTCTTTTTACCTGAAGATTTCAATTTAATTTTTATTCCTGCATCTAGGATACATGTCATACAAGAATAACACATTAATGCATTAAAATTGAAAATTAGTGGAGACGATGAAAGGATGAGAGGTATAATTAACTTTCAAATAACATACAAGTGCAAGTAGGCAGTATGATAATATGCATAACAAATAATAATAATAATATCACTGCTTAAGGTAAAACCACCTATTTTAACAATGGACACAATTAAGATGATTTCTCAACGTTTTTGGGAAGTGTCTGTTCATTGCAGCCTTGCCTGAGCCAGCCTCTACATGAATGCTCACATGCTCTTAAGTGCCAGTGTAACCATGTCCTGTGCTGTGTTAGGGGTAAGACCTAAACACAGTGTCCACCTTCATCCCACCACCTTCACTTTGATATCTCCTGGGACCACGTCTCAGGAAACCAGTTTGAAAGCAAGCTGCAGCTTTTGGATGAAAGTTATTCTCTTTTTAGGTCCCGGTCTTACATTAATCAAAAGCTCAGCCTTACTCCTGCAAAATAATTTTTTGCAGCTATGGTGATCTGTGGCACCTCCTTAAGCCCTCAGTAGAAATAGAATGTTTGGAAGTTCTGGATGAAAATACCATTTGCCCAAGCCCCACTGTAGTGTTATTTTCTAAGCACAGTTAGACCAGGTGTAAATCCCCTGTAAATCCCAGCACATTTCCCCTGACTCTGGCTGCCCCTGTGCAGATGCAGCCTAAGGTGGCTGAGTTTGGCTCTTGCCTCAATGCTGGAATATGAGGCTGATCAAGCATATGCAGGAAGCCAGACCAGATCCCATAAGTGGGAATTAAGCCTGGGTCCTTCATATAAATTCCTAAAATCTTTCTTGCGCCCCCTTCAGGAGTCTAGTCATGGCTGAGGTGACATTTTCTGTATGGACTGGGCTCTTGGTCCCTGCTGACTTTGGTGAGCTCACGTTTTCATGGTGTTTCATTCAGTGAATAGCAGAGCTAAGCCAAAACTGAGAAGGCATGTTCTGAAAAGTGGAAACAACTTGTCAATCTTTGATAAGATGGATTTTAGATTACAAAGAGAGAAACTCTCTAATTCAAAGTTAATGTGAGCTAAGATTAGTAAACCATAAAAAAGAACAATATTAAGTGTTTTTATAATTTCAAAGTGCTTCACAGGCATGAATTAATTAGCTGTAATAGGAGTTAAAACACTGGATGACAAAATGCTCCCAGATTTCATAGGGGCACCGATGCCCTTGGAAGATAGACCACAGATAAAATATCTTTCAACTGACCCCATAGAAGCTTCGAGGGCATTAAAGGGCTCACATTCCATGGGAAAGGGAAGGAAAAGGAAAGGAAGGCAAGGCAAGAGAGAATGGTTTGAAAGCAACAGCTCTTTTGAGCATCTCAACCAATTTTCAGCATTTATTTTCAAAGAGACAAGTGAAAAAAATATTGCAATTGTTTTAAAAAGTGAAGAGGAACAGATGCAGATAACTCAGGAAACAATGATTCATTAATTAAATTAGGGATCAGAGTTCTTGAAGCAGAATGCGAAGAAAGAAAAATTGGTCTGATGGATGACATTAAACATCAGATAATTAGGATCACTTTTGACAGAACAGAGGTTTAGCAAAGTAACCTAAAGTTTATAAAGAATACTGCAGTAGCTTCTGGAAATATCTGTATTTCAGTAGATTTTCTTAGTAAAGCAGATGAGGACAGAGCTCTGTCAGCAAAGGCAATTTTGAAATTCATACAAATTAATTTTCAAGATTGTTTTAATCTCACTCCATTAAAACACTTCCCATAACAACATACTGTACTTCACCACATTTTATCTTTTCTCTCAAAATATTGCTCTTTCAAACATTAATTGCTAGCCAAAATTCATAGTCTTTCTTTCACTGTGGTCAGAATATGACTGTATTTGGCCTGAGGCTCTGTATTGGGGCATCCTGACTTCACCTACTGACCCTTATCCCCAGACTTCATGTGATCCAGCCAATGTAATGCATTTTATTTATTCTGGCCAGAATCCAGATCCAGAATCTGATCTGAAATCACTGTGGTAGGGGAAATATCAAGATCCTGTTCTCCACTGAAAAGTTTTAATTGAACAAAGATTTTAGGCCAACCCTGAAAAAGCGTTCTACACCAAGCCTGGAGATGTAAACACAAGGATCTGTCCAGCAATGCTCTCAGTGCACCTTCACAAGATTTTCTCAGGTTCAGCACTCACTTCAGATGGGTTCCCCTTCACAAGCATATGGTCCCTTTGGGTGAATTCCTCACTTCACCAAAAGTAACAAGAGTCTTTCCACCTCCTTCAATGAATTCCCCTTTTCAAGTGAATATTAATTTTAGTGTATATGACCCTATACTGAATTTATCAAGATCCCCCTTAATTTTCCATCAGACTTTTAAACCATCTTACCAAATAATTTTAGAGGGAAGTTCCTTTTAGTCTTCAGTGCTGTGCATTAAACAAATGATCTTTAAAATGGTGGGAAAAAATAAGCTAAATGACTGGTTAAATACTCTAACTACATGTTGCCATGTTAACCATAGGGTATAGCACCACTTCTCTTTTCTTTGTCATACAATGGGACTGTCCCATATTTATATGTTGTATAAACAAATTACATACTCTTGTGTCCACAGACTGCTCCTTCTGCCACCCATGTCCTGTGGATTTTCACCTCCACTTCCCCTGCCAGCAGCACTATAGCTCACTCCAACAGGGTATTGCTGTTTGCAAGTATAAATGGGTAATACAAGAAGGGAAGTGAATTTTCTGGCCCCGGTGTAGTGGGTGGTAGCACCTAGTAATTAAATACTGGAGGCTTTGCTTAATTTCATCCCTCCTTGTGCAAGGCAAGAACTGAAATAAGGGCAGAGGAGATGAACTCTATCTGTGCTGCCTTTGTGGATGCTGCTAAGCTTTCATGGGTACTGCAGCCCTATCTCCCAGTACTCCTCCAGAAAGGTTATGGACTCCTGGATCTGTTTCTCTACAGGTACACTGATCCTCCCCTGTTCTTGACAGCATTCCTGGAACTGGCCTGTCCAAGACTGTCTCCACAAAACCCCAGCTAAGGAAGGCTAGCTCCACAGTCAGGTTGCTCTTCTGGCATTTCAGCCCATGCAGGGTTAGTCCACTGCCAGCCATCTGTGTTTCACTATTTGCTAGAAGGATGGAGAGGACCATGTGTTTTCACTTCTTTATTATGTGTTCTCACATATATTAAAAAACTTTATGGAAAGCTGATAAAAGCTCAAAGGCGCCATCTTGTAGCTTGACGCCTTCCAAAAAACAAGATGGGATATAAAATTAGTTCATATAACTTATTAAGAACAAAACCCAAAAAACATGATTATTACCTGGCTAATTTGTCCTAGTGCCACTTTACAAGCTGTTGTACAAGACAAAAGTAGAAAGGACAATTGCACAAACTGCACAAAGACAAGAAATAGAAAGTAAAAAAGCCAACAACAATATATCACAAACAGCTCGGTAAATAATAGTGCAATTTTCCTAGCTAATAGAATAGTTTAACACCTGAATACACTCACATGCCTGATTAAACACTAACAACGTAAACCCATGAAAGAAGATTATAAGTTGTAATATCTCTTTGCAAATAATAGCATATTAGCCACTGTTGCATACTTCTTCAATTACCTCCCTTTCATTCTTTTCATCTGGAAAACAGTTCACATTATAATAGTCAGCATCATTTGTGTTTTAAAACAAGCTATTACTTTGTATGCAGTGTATATTGCCAAATTGCAGGTCTCTTTCTCCATATATCTAAGGATACTCTCAAAGTTAATAAAATCAGTAATTGGCAAAATAAGTTATCTTTAACTTGGCTTTCTATGAAAAGAGTGTTTAAACTTCAACAGACACTTACTTCTTGTCATGCTGGACACTTTTTTCCTGGCCTTCTTCCCTTTTCTTATCAGAGGTTGCCAGGAGCATGAATTGTAGCTAACAGCAGCATGCCCACATTTACCAAAATTCATGAGCCTGCCCACATCCACATCCATACAGCTGTGTTTGGCTTCTGCTCAGTTGACTTGAAACAAGTGTGGGTGTCTTGAAAAGAAATGTGGAAGGCGAAAACCTCTGGTTTCACTCACAGCAATCTCAGTTCACCACCTTCTCTAATCAATCACTTTAATCCCTTTCTATTTTCCATGCACCTCCAGCTATGCAATTCACTGTCTCTTCTTGCTTGGACATTCAAACATTATCATTTACTGACCTTCAGGCCTGCCCTCCTGATTGAATTACTTAGAAATCCCTGGTTGGTTTGAAAATCCTCCAAGTCAGGCAAGAGAAGAGAACTCCTGGAGATTTAAGTGAGTAAAAAACTTTCCAACCCAATGGCAGAACACTGGATAATTTCAACTCAGTGCACTATAACATTTTTATGGCTGAAGCTCTTAAAAGGACAGGATAAACAACAGTTTAATTCTCAGTAACAGTTTGGATATGCTCCATTCTGTTTTAATGCACCAGGTGAGACTCCATCACCTGCTTCATTTGCATGATTCCTTTAGAGCACAAAGATCTGTGATAAATAAAGCCTGGGGCTGAACCAGTATGGTAATTTATGTGCTTCAGAGGGTGTTCAAAATGAGGAGGAAAATCAGCCCAGTCTTTTTAAAGCATGATGTTTGAACAGAGGTGATACTCAGTCAGGAAAGGTAGTCTAGATGGATCTATCTGTTAAGAAAAACCCAGGACAGTAGTCTTCTTTTCAAGTAATTACTTTCTCTTTTCTTCCTAATTTTTATTCCAGTTGTTGAGGCATATGAAATGGTGGTTATTATTTATTCACCATCATAGAAGCAAGACTGTATTTTAAGATTTTTCCATGATCTTTTAAACCATCAGGTACTATTTGCTAAGACAGACCAAGGAAATTTTGGACCAGTCTTCAGAACTGATACAGCTAATTCTAAGTTTCCTACCAAGAAAGTTCAAATAGGTTAAAATTTTTCCTTTTGCTTTTTTGAAGCTTACAATTTGCATGGTCTTTATAGTCAATCCACCCACTAATATGCCCATGGGTTTCACAATAACATATTTTTAAACTGCTCCTATGACGGAGACATAATCAGAAATTATATCACTACTGTTTCTAGTGATCATCTTTCCTAGACACTCTCTTGGGGTGGGTTATCCAATGTTATTCTGATAGCACCCTACACCTCTCTTCCCAGAGAGCTCTTAGTGTGTTAAAAACCTTTATAGGACTAAGTTCCCTTGGAGATAAAGCCGGGGGGAGAAAAAGAAAATAAAAGAAAGAAAAGCATAAATGTAAATGTTGGCAGATACACAAATGAATTTAGCACATTTTGGTGGCATGCAAAAAGAAATGGAACCTGGCTCTCGTCCACTTCTACCATCTCTACAGGAATGAGGATAACTGTTAAAGGAGACAGATTAGCTATTGTCCCCTCACTCTTATTTTGCATTCCTTTTTTCTTGTGCTGAGCTATGGGTTTGTACAGATGCAGTGTTAGAGTTGAAAAGCAGGTAAAACAAATTGAAGACAAAAATCCCCAACTGAAAAGGTAGGAGAACCTGGTGTAACCTCACACCCAGCACACATCTCAAGAGTAACAATAATAGGTAACTGACAGTTGACACTGCCAGAAAGCTCATCTGCCACAAACTTAGAGGTGCTCTAGATTAGTAGGTTGGGAGGGTCTTTTATTGCTGTTATTATTAACAGAGGTGGACACAAAGATGAGACATTTATATCTACAGGATCCAATGAAAATAGAAATTTTGTTCACTCTTTGCTACCTGCTCAGCTGAGAACTATTTTAAATTTCACATTTCTCTCAAAGGTTCTGGATGAACTTATGTTGACTGTGACCCCCCCTAGCATTTCTCAGGATAAGCACAGACCATATGCCAATGCATAAACATCTGACTTAATGCTGTAACTGAGGGCTGGAAAAAGGATGTTTCTGAAATATCAGTGTCAGGTTGGAAGGTTCCTCAAAACATCATTTAGTCCATTTCCCATAAACTGCTGTCAGATCAAGACTCAACTTCTAGGTGGAAATTGCTCAGGCATATCCATAGCATATACAAATGAAGTGACAGTAGCAGGAGTTTGAGACCAAGTGACCTACACCACCCTAGAGTTCAACTCAGCTCTCTTCACCATCAGACCACATTTTGCCAGACTGGTCTTTGAAAATCAACTTGGCTAAATTATTTTAGGAATTTTGGCTTTGCAATTCGGTTGCAATTTTTATGGCAAATTAAGCTTCTTGACAACTTCCACAGACCAGGCCAGGATAATCATCTGTCCTCTTAGGTACTGCAAGACCACAGCCATGGCAGTCTTCCTTGCTTACCTCTTTCTTGAAGTCCAGTGTGCAAAGCCACTCATAGGATTCCACTGTAAGCTTTCCCAGAGTCATCCCATGTCTTATATTTGATGTTTCTTCTAAGATACTTCTGAAAGAGAGCTTTGTTACTGGTTCAGATTAGGCTACTAATCCTGGGAACCTATGGTGCTGACACCTGGAAAAAAAATCTCCATGTTTCTGCATCACTTTCTTCTTCTTACATGCAGTAATATGCACTGGGATTTCAGTTTTTTCCTTTTTAAAAATATTAGATCATCTCTTCAGTGTACCAAAATCAGAGTTACAAATCTGTCCTCCAAAGTGCTTGACAGACTGCCCCAAATTTCATCTCACAAAAATTTTATACTCGTATCCTGTCTTTCAATATCAAGGCAGTTGATGTAAAGGAGACTGAGGGGAGACCTCATCACAGTCTACAGCTTCCTCATGAGGGGAAGCAGAGGGACAGGAGTGATCTCTTCAGTGACCAGTGGGAGGACCCGAGGGAATGGCATGAAGCTGGGTCAGGGGAGCTTTATGTTGGATATCAGGAAAGGGTTCTTCACCCCGAGGGTGGTTGTGCATGGGAATGGGCTCCCCAGGGAAGTGGTCACAGCATCAAGTTTGACAGAGTTCAAGAAGTGCCTGGACAATGCTCTCAGTTTCATGGTGTGACTCTTGGGGTGTCCTGCGCAGGGCCAGGACTTGGACTTCAACACTCCTTGTGGGTCCCTCACAATTTAGGATATTCTGTGATACTATTATTGTACAATCACATGAATATTGGCTGTGAATGTAATAACTGGACAGTTAAAAAACTATTTATGACTTGAGCATAGGAAAGGCTGCAATGTGTATCTCTCCATGTAGCTTTATATAGCAATATGAAGCACTTTATTGTCCTGACCATTATCAGCAAATTCTAGTGTTTTTTGATTTGCACTAATTAGTAGTCAATGATATAGATAAGATGTGTGCTAACAACCTCCACAGGAAAACAATCACCAGGAGGTTGTTAAATAATAGCAGTGAAAAGGTAAAACTGCTCGCTATGGGCAAGTCTGTACCCTACAGAAAATCATTTCCTACACAGGTCTAGTAAAACACTGCTGTCTAAAGCACCAGTATTTAAGACCTGTTCAAAGCATATTGCTGTGGTTGTGGCTCCAATGGCTCCTGATGTTGCTGCTAAAGTTTTCTTCTACCTAAAAATTAACTTTAAGAAATACACCTTTAAGTTCTTGCCTTTTTGCTGCACCTGCACTCACTTGCACTTGTGCCAGCATTGCTGGCAGCCTGGATAAACTCCAAGACAGATGACTAAAATGACCTGCACTGAAAATGAAAAATAAATTAAGACATTCCACACCTGTGATCTTTGTCAGGATTCTGTAGAGGGAACAGCAAGAAAACTTGCTTCACCACTAATATAGAAGAACCACAAAGCTACCAAAGTTTGCACCTGAAGCTGGAACAAATACTGTCCACCCTTGGTACTGGGGGAATAGAAATGTCAGTGAGAATAATTCTCCCAGCTGGACCCCTAATAATCTTTGAAAAACAATGACATCAAGACATGGGATCAGAAGGACCAAATACTAATCAAATTGAAAAGTAGAAGTAATAATTCATCTGGAAGGCGTATTCTAAAGGCATACTTGGGACCCAACCAGAGCACATGGCATATGCCTTGGCAGAAGGAAAATAAAAGAAAGAGAAAGAGCAATATTTTGTCTGGAAAAGTTGCTCCCTGGGAGTTACCCTGGGTATGTGTCATGGGAAGAGTCAAGAAGCAGATCCAGGTTGTGTCTGAACTGAACCACTCAAACTCAGTTAAAACAGGAAGTCTCCTGGCAGGTTGGCAACTTCAGTTTTATTCAACTGAGTAAATTATTATTCACAATATTTGATGTAATGACCTAAAAAAAGAAAAAATGTATATATAGACTTTATGTTCCATAGATACATGGTATGCCTCCCTACTCTGGAGGCAGATACCTAGGGAAGACAGCAGGGTAAGAACAAAACTGTAAGCACCACTTCAAGCAGCTCAAATCTCTTGAAATGAATGGGGGCAGTTGCACACTAGAAGATTGTCTTGCACAGAGAAATGCTGTGGTCCAGCCTACAAACTCTTCCACCAGCCCTGCTCTCTGCAACTGTTTTACACCATGTCAGATCCCTGGTGACAGAGCACTTGCACAAGTTTTCATGTCCTTTCTGTTTACTTTTAATAATGATTTCTCTAGGTTTCATCTTGCCTTGTGTTTACCCTCCTGCAGTGCGGTGTCACGGCTGGCAGGGATGCATTTCAGGATGCTTTCTGCAGGGCCCCTCGCGGTCCCTGCATCCCTGGGCAGGGATGCTCCGGGAGCAGCCGGCCGGGAGCGGGCGGTGCGGGCAGCTCTGGGTGCTGTAAAACACGGGTGTGTTACAGCGTGTGCTCCCTGCCTGCCTCTCACACTGCTGCTGTAATTACAGAGAAGGCGTGCAGTGAAAACAGGGCTCGTGTGATGCAGCTGTATCCGCTCTTAATCCTTCATTAATGCCTCATCAAAAGAGTACTGTACTTTTCATTTGTTTCGTTTGCCGAAGGTCAGCATACTTGGAAGCTATTGTCATACAGCATTGCAGACTTTTTACATATTTCTCTGGTATTGTTCCAAGCTATTGTATACGCAAATGAGTCAATTGGTATGCAGATTGTCTATCATTAAAACCGTTTCAAAATCAGCTTTGTTGTGGGTTTGGCGTAGAGCTTGCATACCCTTCCTGAATGTAATGTGTGGTTCTGCATTGGTGCGGTGAGGTGGCTGTGGAACCTCACATGGGACCAGTCCTCGTTTCCATATTGGGCGAACTTGCAGTGAAATCGTGGGAAATTTTCCCTGGGAACAAGTCTGCAGCTGAAGTCCTCTGCTTGCTTCGCCCTCACTCTGCAAACCACACAGACTACGTGTGGCCACATCAGTGCCTGTGCTTTCCCCTCGCCTCCTCCTTTGCTGGGTTGTATTTTACCTCAGTGTGAGCTCCTAAAGGCTGCAAAACTTCTTCCTAGTCTCCTTAGGAGACGTGTCAGCCCCAGAGCTGGTCCTGCCTTTCTCTGCAGCCGCCAGCACTGCCTGTGCCAGCACCTGCCTTGCTGCCCATGGCACTGAACCCTCCTCACCAGCCCAACACATCCAGACTTCACACGCACCCAGGGCAGAGTCTTCTGCTTTGTTTTTATATTGAATTTCAGCCTGGAGTGAGAAACAGCAGATAAAGGCCACTTGCCTTTTGTACCACCTTCACACAGGTATTTAATGTTTCCTCTGTGGTTGTCTAGCAGTTCTTACCCAGGTATCACAAACTTTTGGTGCAGAACTTGGATTCAATTGTCCACAAAAAACTATTTTAATGACTTTTATGTGAAAAACACAAATAAGTATTTTTATTTGCAGCTGTGTTGTGTCAAGTGGCATAAAAGTCTTCTGCCCTTAACAAGGGAACTATAATCATATTAAGAAAAGTTAAAATTAAAAGCTACATTTTTATTTAAAAAGTAAATGGCAGGAAACATTCATTTTAACAACTAGCAATTTATCAGGAGGTTTAGAAGAACAGAAAATGTAGATATGCAATTCTTACCAGAAGTGGAGGAGAGCTAAGTTAGGGACTGTCTGTACAAATCCAGTATTTACATGACTATGGGATGCAGCTGAAGGAGCTTAAAATGTTGGTTAACCTCAATGCAAAACTGCTTTCTATCATCTTTGAAAGATCATTCAGGTCACAGAGCCAGACAAGTAGGAAAAGTCTAATTTATGATCATCTACCAAAGGAAGATCTGGGAAACTACACACCAGTCAAGCTCACACTTTTCCTGGGAAAAGCTGTGTATTGAGCCCTCATGGAAGGTATGTCCAAGCAAATTAAGGTCAAGAAGGTGACTAAGACAAACCACATTGGATGATAGCCTTCTATGATGAAACAACTTACTTGATAGATGAGGTGAGAACTGTGGAGAAAACACTATCTTGATTTTAGCATCTCCTAAAAAATCCTTGTTGACAAGCTGGAAAGTTTTAGAGAGCATGGAATTACAGCAATTCGTGACTACTGAAACTTGTTGCCAACATGACATATTTTTTCCATCTTGGTTTCCAAAGACAAAGGTTAAAATAATAAGCATGAAGAAATTTTCCATTAGTTTCAACTATCTCTTTATTTCAAGATGTACAGATGCAAGTCAGACACTCATCAAGATTTGTCAATGGTCTTTTTTCTATCACATCTGAACAAATCTGTTAAAATCAATTCCCAGACCTATTAAGACATTGGGTCTTAGCTGGAGAGAGACCACCTCCCTCACTGATCAGCATCTGGGGGAGAGATGTCACTCTTTGACACTACTGTTTGTGGCACAGGTGATGGCTAGAGTGACCTTGGGGATAGTTTGTTAATGTCCATTTGGAGGCAAAGTTCAGTTCAGTCTTGAAGTATGATTTGTGATCTACTGAAATTGTATGGACTTGTGTTATTTATTCCGATCTGTGCTGGATTTCAGAGCAATTTGTGTTTTCTGAGCAAACTGAATGCTACACACTTGTTTTAAAGGGTACTAGCAGAAGCAACATCTTTTGCAAGAGTGATTTTTGGTCTTTTGATTTGTGTTTTAAAGCATCATTGCATAAAGGAAAATTATAATTTACATTCTGAAAGCAATCCCCCCTAGTGTCAGGTAAATTTGTGCAGATAAAATATTTCCAAACTAATCTTCCCAGCCAAGAAAATGGCAGCAAGATGTACATGGGCATGTGATGCCTCACAATACAGTGGTCTGCTGTAAAATAGAGGAGAAGCAACAAGGACAATCTACTCTTTCTGTTTCATTCTCCCCTGACAGGCCTGAGATGAGGGATCTACCCACTGGTTCTCCAGGCATTTTGAACAGAGAGAAATCCTTTCTGTTGCCCACCAGCAGTATCTATCTTCCTATGGCTCAGGGGGAAGAACTGGGCTGCCAGGAGCATCCACTAGCCCTGCCTAGTGCTAAATAAAGGCAATCACTTAGATCACTTAAGCAAGCAGCAGTGGCACCCAAACACATACAAAAAAAGGTCAATTTATGATTATCAGTTCCAGTACAGCAGCCTAGCAACTCTGGAGCCCTGGCATAGTGACAGGAACCTCCTTCCATCATTGCCTCTTGCCCACTGTAATATCACAACTCATTTCAGGTATTCAGCTGTATTATCTGAGGTGAGTGGTCACCAGAGTAAATGTAGAATTCATTCAGTAAATGTGGAATATAGTCACCTCCAAGCCCAATTCACCCCAACTGAAATACTAAAGTTATTAATCCTATTTCTGTTTTCAAGTTCTTTCTGCTTGAAATACTCCTTGCATTTCACTGGGCAGAGTAAGTATTTCACAAGGTGAATCCAGTCATCTACTTGCCTGCTAGCAAGTGGTACAATTTGGTGATACCAAAATGATCCTGCTGTTTCTCAATTTAGTAAAATATAGCTATCCTTGTGCTGGTTTTGAACCCTTGCTTTGGGGAACAGAGTTGGGTCTTATTCACCTGAAAGAGAGCAAACAGTTTTGTATTGCTATATGACCTCAGCTGCAGAGATACTGCTGATACTGTTGTTGTTATTGAGTCATTTAGAATGCAAAGAAAAATTCTGGTAAGGCCAGACATGAGAAGTCAGAGTGAGACACTGCACAAAAACAATGGTTTGCTGTATTAATTTTGAAATCCAGCTGTGCAAATTTGGTTTGAGAATTCGTCAAAAAGACCCTAAGAAAACACTTTACAAATTAAATATCTCTAATGGGTCTAACTGAGCAATATTTTTCAGCTGAAATGTATTCTACAGAACAAAGAAAAGTAAGTGCAGTAATGCTGCCGGTATTTTTGTTGTTGTAATTATCATTATTATGCTGTAGTAAAAGCGGAAGATACCTGATTCCCTCATGCAGAACACCTTCAGTAGGAAGCCTATATTTTAAGTTTGTTGGTAGAAGACTACAGAGGTGTTGGAACCCAGGAGCCTGGGAGTTTTGAACTTTCTGGCAGTGACCCCCTGGAGAACACTGATTTTGACTTGAGGCCTTGGAGGAGGCTTCCAAATTTGAGTGATGAAGTTAACATCACGAGTGTGTAGTTAGAATGGAAGTGTGTAATTTCACATGGTGAAGGGTTTGGAATTTGGGTTTTTTATAGTATAGTAATAGGTATGGGACAAGATGGAGGTTCTTGGGAATTCTCTCTTTCTGTCTTCTTCCATCTTCTTCATGGTTTCAGGTAGTAGTTTCTGGTTGGACAGTTAGTGCTGCACTGCAGGTCACAGGTGTTTGGTTATTGGGTCAAAAGGATAAATAGCATAGGTGTTAGCTCTTGATTGGACTGTTTAGCTTTAAAAGGCCTTGTAACTAGCTAGATTGACCTCCATTTGCTCACTCTTAGCTGGTGGCTAGAAGTGTTGCAGAACTCTCTGTACTTTAGATAAGATTTAATAAACAACCAAGTCCAAACATGAGAAATTAGTCTCCTTCGTGTTTTTAATCCTGACCCTGAGTGAAGACAGAAGAAAATGAAGACAAGCTACTAATTAGGTGGTGCAGTTAACCCATTTAGAAGGAGAGACAGGCAGAAACATTTATTAGACAGAGGGATGAGGACCACAGTAAAATGCTGCTTATTCCAGAAGTCTCCCCCTACTGCATTGAGATTTCTTTTTTAATACTCCTTTTTGCTTACAGAGATGCAGTTTGAGGGTGACTTTTGGATGCAAAAGGAGTATGTTGTGTGGAGTACCAATGGAGGAGGCTGGCAGCAGGGGGGCTGCAGGAGGGGCATTTGTGCTTTAGGTCTGTGTTGTAGCCAACCTTTAAGGGTAGTAATCACTCAATGAGAAACACACCAACCCAAGAAAATGAGTAGTATAAGGTCTCTCTCATTTCTTTCATTTTTAAATGGTGTTGAAAGGGGGAGAGAAGGCAATATCAAAATAACAGAGGGCATAAAAATGAATAAGGAAGCAAGAAAGGATAAATATGGAAAGAATAATGGATTAACATGAAAGTGGAAAGGAGGGAACACATTACTGTAGTCTCTGCATTTGCAAAGCAAAAGTAGTGCTGTGTTAAAGGAATGGAAGTTCCAACAAACTAGGTAGAAAAAAAAGGAGAGCCTTTCTTAAAATTGTTCAAAAATGCTTAAGGGCCAAATGCCAGCCAAGGGTAACCATGGCTTTGTGTTGTCCTGTGTAAGAACAAGAATGGAAGGGAAACATATCCTTTAGGCTGATGTTGACCATAGAACATATAGGTGTACACTGCCCATGGAAGAAGTTTTTTAGATGGTGGTGATGTGCAACCATGAATGCAATTCAATGGCAGATGGGTCTTCTAGTGAAATCAGTGGGAAGAAACTGCATACACTGCTCTAAGAGTCAAACTCACAGAACCATAGAATGTCTCAAGTTGGAAGGGATCCATAAGGATTATCAGGTCCAACTCTGCTCCTCGTAGGACTACTTAAAACTAAAACATATGTCTAAAGCATCCTCTGCAAGCTGTTTGAATTCTGAGTCCACTGAGGGAAGAAGATCCTTTAACACAACAGTAACAATCAGATGGATGCACCAACAAGTCCAATGAAAAGGTTCCCTTTGGGATAGGAGCTTTGAGCCCAGACCTGTGCTCCAGAGCCTAGACTGCATATGCAGAGATTTAAAAAATGTTAAATACAACTGCAAATATAAATCATTAGCAAAGCTTGTTAAATATCCCTTAAATGTTGAAATTACAGCTCTCCAAATCAGTTCCTAGTAAAGGCCCAGCTCCACACTGTGTAGCAGGAAAGCTCTGAGCATCTGACATGTGAAAGAGATATGTAGGAAGACAGCAGTGATCTCCCTCTGGTTTGATCCTCTCTGTAACTGTGGATAGGCTGTAAGGACAAGAAGGAATGTGGCTGCATCTCACTAAATCAGATAATTAAAACAATCAAAACTGCCACAGGCATAAAAGCAGTTCTAGAGACAGTCTACAGAGATACGCCACAGCATATTAATTTGCAATGACTTGGAAGTTCCCTTTGTTGTTACTGAAATCAAGAAAATGTTGCTGTTGCAGGATTTTCACTCATTCAGAGACACTAACAAAGTGAAAAAGAAAACTTCCTGTCAATGTCAAGACAGATTACCCAAGATTACACAACAATGTCAAACACTCCATGGGATTATGAGCAATGCAGGGTCTTCCCCTCTACCATATAGATTGCATGAATCTCTCCAGACAGGAGGAACACAGAGGCGGCAGATATGTATGAAAACACCATATTACACTCTCTGTGGCAGTCTCTGATTTCATATTGGTTGGGGCAGTGTTGGCTTCAGTAGTTGCTTCAGTGATGGAGAAAAGAGCTGATCCCATCCCCACCACACATAATTCTTTATTAGATTGCTGATATTAGCAATCAAGTCCTTGCAGTCACAAGATTCACCACTGAACTTTGGAGTACAGCATTAGCTGGTAACAATACTGAGGTCTTTGATGTAATTTTATTTTAATTGGTCTCTTAACCATATCAATGAGTATCATAGAATTGAAAAGGATGGAAAAGAACTCTCAGACTATTGGATTCAAATGTTGTCCTTTTCTGAAACATTTTTTCTCATATAGAGGAAGAATATTAACTAATATACTGCCTACAAAAAAAATCAGAAGAATACAGACAAAACTCAGAAATATAAGCAAAAAGAGGATATGGTTGCCATACCAAATACAAATCTCGACAATAGCTGCAGTCAACTATTCATGACTTCTAGAAGTCCTAGGGCAATAGTATGGATTCAGTGATTTCTGAAGACCAGTCAGATCATGAGACACCCTACACTAACTCAGCACCAAAAGCAAATGATAAAAAGACCAGAATTTCTGTAATTCTACTGTACCCCAAAATCATAAGCAGCTATCACAAATGTCTGTTATCCACTGCTGCTGTTGAGAAACGAAAACTTAAAACAACCACAGTGCCTGCCTCACAACAGTGGAGTTGGCCATTTACTGGTCATTATACTAATTTAGTACAGCCAAACATGCACTACAGTCAAACAAACTGTTTAGTACAGTCAAACAGACCAGCAGGGTAAGTTTCAGGTTCTATAACTCAAATTATTCTGGGGAAAAACACTGGGCACCTTATATTGGAGCTGGGGGGGGCGGAGAAAGAGTGTCCTTGCCTCAATTACAGAATTTGTGATGTCTTGTCAGCAGATCTCTTTCAAGAGATTGGCAGCCTGCTAAGAAGTTAATCTATCCTTTTGATTTTGATTTAAAAGATTTCCTCTTGAGAGTGATATGTCTAATTGCCAAGAAAGAAAATGACATCATGGCTGAATCCTCACCTTTCTTGCCCTGTGTCCAGCCCCCTCCTGGGACTGTCTCACTACCTGAGCATTACCTCTTCTCCACAGTTCCATTCCTCTCACACCAGCAAGTGAAATTTAAAGGTCTGTGTCCATCCCACCTGGGAAAGGCAGGTTACCCTGCAGGATAACCCACTGGGAAGCACTGCTTCCACTCTCAGCAGTGTCTGCATGGCCAGAGGACAAACCCCTTAGTCTGGACCTGCAGGTTGGAAGCATCATCCTCAGGAGTCAGAGCAGCTTTGCCTGCATGGCCTGGGAGGTGCTTCTGCATCCCAAGGGTTCAAGCAAAGTAAGGGCAAAGTGTAAAAAAAGTCACAAATGTGGTTCATTGGAGAGCAAATTTAATTAAGGAATTCCACACAACTGTGACTACAGTTAACACTAGTACCAAAGCCTTGTCATGGGCCTGTTTGCTGGAGATATCTGCAAACCAGCTGCACTCTGAACTGGAGCTTTCTCCTAGCATACCCTGCTCAAAAATTAATGTCTTTCTGTTGCAAAAGCCAAAACAATGTTTGAAAGATAACTGTGTTTTTTTCTAAATTTGTACTTGTTGAATATAATATATGGTTACTTCAGTTACCTGACAGAATGTTTTTTTTTGCAAGCAAATCCAGAAACATTCTTTCCTCCAATATCTGAATAGAAATATATAAATACATTTAGGAAGCAGAAAGTCCCACAACAAAAGAGCCAATCTCTCTCCCCTGGAGGATAAGCCCTTAGGCACTCCCTCTTTTTTATCTGAACTGTAGTTTTGCTCCCGGCATGCTCTTATGTTACATGTTAATTTTTGTACTCCATTGGCTTTCCCCCCTTGTACCGCCTCTGAGCCCTCGACCATTCTCTCTACCCCACCCCTCTGGCTATCCTGTGTCTGCCCTGCTCGCTCCTACCCTGCCAGCCTGGACCCTTGGAGGAAGAGGAATAAATCCCGCCTTGGAGCCCCACCCGTGTGTCCCGTCCCTTCTCTGCCGAGGCAGAGCGCTCACAGCAGAGTGGGATCGCTCCGTGCCCGGGGCCGAGCCGCAGGATGTGCCAGTGCCCCAGCATCCTCCTCCAAGGACACCTCTCTGGAAGGTCACGGCACTCCACCACCGCCCCAGGGCCCCCGCGACAATATATAGCAGGAAAATAAACAAGCAAAGAGAAATAAAGTAGATCTTGATTGGTTGAGATATTTTCTAACATCAGTTATTGAAAAGAAATTATACTTTCCTTTGACACCATTGGGGGTTTAACTTTAGTTCTTAGGATATTTCATAAGCAGTAATGTCACTCCTGACCCGCTTCTACAGTTCACTTCTGTACAGTAACCACAGAATTTCCCTACTAAATGACTACTATTTGTAATACCAACCTTGAAAACAAACGCAGAAAAAAAATCAAAGCAACTAAGGTTGTTATAAATATATCACAGTATTGAAAATTATTATAACAAAATGTTTTATAAAACTTCTTAACAAGAACATGTGGTCTGAATCCAAAACTTCTGGATATAACCAAAGTGATTTAAAATAAAACAAATATGTATTAAAAATTATTTATATTTTCTTTTTAAGAGACTGTGCCCAAATGCCCCAGCCCACTTCTAGCCATTTCAAGCAAAATCTAATTATGATGCCTGGAAAGGCTGACCTGGAACAGAGACTAGACAAAGCAAAAGGAATAAAATAGGTATTTATTGAAAGGATACGCTTTGGGCAGTGCAAGAGCCTGGCTGGGGCTACACCCAAATCAAATCCAAAATCGATCCCAATTGATTACAGTGTAATTATTGCTAGAAGCTGTCCTAAGATTTGACCCAAGATTTCCCAGGGAGGGAGATATGCAACATTTTGACCCAGCCAGGCAGCAAATTTCTTACAGATTTAAAGCCCCAATAGCAAAGGCTAGGATCACCAGAGCCACCAGAAAAGCTCACCAGTATTTTTTATTGGGGGACACTGTTACCTTTTCCATTAGACCTTAACATGAAGAAGTGAGCTCCTCTGACAATGCAGCTGTTCATTTAGTGAGGCCACATCTTAGCCAGAGGGAAAGTGAAATTCTTATTGACAGTAAAGTCTACAATATAATTAAAAATACAGTGCTGTTACAAGTCACAACCTTGTCTTGAAAAAAACAGTCTATGAACACCACACATTATTACTGTGTCTGCACTTTGAATCAGAATTCATAATTCATATAAAAACGGAAGTATCCGGATTATGGGGCCACAGCTGAAAATGCACGATTTGCAGTTCTCCACTGGCCTCTAAAGGCTGCGTCAGGAATTTCAGTCTCTGAGTTTGAAAAGCAAACTGGATCCAGGTACTGGAGCACAAGTCAGCGGGTCCATGAAATGTGAGAGGCTTCTGAAGAGCTTCAGCTGGAGCTCTGCAAGCTGCTGCAAACGATTGGTCTGGCCAGGGACACAGAGTGACCACCTCTGTGACATGTGTGACACTGCAGTGGCAGCACCACGGGCTCCGGCAAGGTGTGGGATCAGCAGGATTTCTGCTCTTCTGCATCCTGATACAGTTCATTCTGCTGGTGAGCTTTGGAAGTCCCTCAGCATGGCCAGGTGCCTGCTACAGGTAGTAATGTGCATCCAAATTAACTTGCCAAAACCGAACCAAAAAAATTTGGTCTTGTTTAGTGCCTTCCTACCCCTTTAAAGGTGATTTTGAGAAGTTCTTTATTTATAAAGGAGAAAGGTCAAGCTTAAAATACGCTTGCAGTTATACGGCTGTCAATTAAAAAACCCTCTAGTTCAAGCCACAAGCAGCTGTAAATTTCTACACAGCTATTTCTTCTGAGTCACTTACAGTATTGCCCTTTTACAGTCTGAAACAAGGAAGTGGTGACTTTTTTTTTTTTTTGCTTCCTGGAGACCTTCCAATTACTCTTTTTTTTTGGTAATTATTTCCTATTCTGTTATTAATGTCTGTTTTGATCTTTTCATTTGAAAGAGCTTTCTTTAGATTTCCAGAACATTTTGCCTGTGAAATACTGGAACCTGTGCACGTGTTCTAACTCTGGGATAAGTCTGGATCCGATTCTGGTTTTGTCTTAAACTTTAGTTATGTTAATAAAGTTGCAACGAGTGAATGTTATGTTTTACTCATTTATCAAAAATCATTTTCACCCCACATTTTATGTTCTCTTTATGCTTCCTGTTCACCACTAAATGGCGCAATTTCACTTCTCTCCATCTGATGGTTCAATTGCTTATTTTCTAAAGAATTTTAGTTTCTTCCTTTTCTACCCATCATAATGTACTTCATATCTTCTTTTTACACACCAGGTCGTTAAAGGAAAGCTCCCAGTTGCCTTTTCAGTTACTGTTGCAAGCCTGTCTGTAATTTCCCTCTGTTTCTTTAATGCTCTTCAGAAGGTTCAACAAAGGCAAAACTCAGTACAAATACCCTCGTTTAAGGAGTGAATGCAGTGCCTTCTTAGAAAACAAGGCAGAAGACTTCTTCACTTCCCTCTTGGTAATTTTTGGAAAATCTTTAAAGAGTGATGAAGTGGCCTTGAGCAGCTTTGGGAATGTTTCCACTGTAAAAGGGAGAGGCATCCTAGAGGCCTAACTACCTTGTTCGTGTGGCAGGTAACTCAAATGCAAATAATTCATTTTCATTTTCTGTGGCACTGGAAGAATTCGTACACAGGGTAATCACCTTGCAACAGCTATTTCCTATCATATCTTTTAATATTCAGACTGATGGTAACAATCACTCCAATTGCATTTTCTATACCCCAATGTTTAGCTAACTTAATTGCTGTTGTGATAACTTCCTAAGGAAAACATTTAACATCATTTGCCCCACAAAGAATTAAAGTAAATTAACTGTGCAGTGATAGAAATTTCACCTCCTACACTCCTCAAATTTTTCTTGCTATGTTTTTCTTTCTCTACTATTTCCTGAGTGTCTCTTTGGCCACCATTTGATGCCTTTCAGGATTCCTGCTCTCTTCTCTGTCCACCAGTTTGGCTTCTTTAACTCTCCTGACTTCTGTGCTCTCTCTGACCCCATACACCTCTGGTCAACTTTGGCTTTTCATCTGCACTTGAGCTTCTATTTCCATGGCACTGTTTTTTAGCCCAATGATGTTGTGAAAGAATGTCAGAGTGTATTAGCCAAAAGCTAACTTTGGAACAAAAAGAAAGAAATTAAACACTGACTGAAGTAAAAAGAGAATAAACACCAAGTTAATCCTTATGAGTGATTTTCACATCTTAAGGACTGCATTGCACCAAGCTAACAAAGATAGTTAAAATACTACATCAGGGAGTTTGTTACTTTAGGGGGCCTGAGTGGTTCATACCTTGAAGTCATAGTATTCCTGGTCAACATAAAAATAACATGTTTTCATTATATTTTAAAATTGTGGTTCAGCGAGCCCTCAGAATGCTGTATGTTAAATCAATAGCAGCAGAAACTTTTCACTCTGAAGAACTGCAGATTAAGAATGAGAGTATTTTACTTGTAATTGTTTATTATTTTCCTTGGTATTGTAAGTAATTTTGTTTTGTTAAAGAGGGTAGAGCAGGCAATGGTTACAATGTCCTAGTAGAAACCAGACAGAATTATTTCCTCTGACTTCTGAAACCTGTTCTTGTACCTGTCCCTGCTCTACTTGCCATTATTTGCATTATATCTTGTGCAGCTCTCCCAACTTCTCCTCTCTCCAGTTAGCAGAATCTTATTAGAAGTTAAAGTGGCATTTTAGGTTTCAAGTAATCAACAGATGATTTTCAGAATTAATGAGGCACTTTGGAGAAGTCCCTGAGCACCCCTATGTGAGTGTGAAATACATTCTGTCTTCTCTGAGGCTGCTCATTCAGGTGAAAATTGAAATGAGTACAAATGTGCACAGCCACAGCTTGTTTCTAAGACCAGCATTAGGAAATATTCATGCAAGATCACAAACCACTCCAATCTTAAAGGCTAGAAGTTTAAAATAAAGCTTCCATTTTCTGTCCAAATACCTCCTTTTTTTCCAATCATTTATTACCTTTCAACTCTTACTTTCTTTAAAGAGTTACATAAGTACCTTAAGAGTGTCCCCAATACTGAAAGTCATTGTTAGATGTAGCATACTGGAAGTTATAACTTCACATTGACCAAAGATAATGGGCCATTCTTGATAAGAACGCTATTTTAAAAGGTTGAAAAAGTTCTTGTCCAAAACATGAACATCTTACATACATGGCAGGAGGAAGACACAATCCTTCCACAATTAATTTTAGCAAAACAAATCACGTAGATTTAGGCTTTTTATATAAATAGTATGCTCCCGTGTAAGGCTGAGAGACCTTGGCATTTATTCACTGCATCTGGTATAAGAGGAGAAAATACACAGGACCTTGACTGAATAGAATCACTTAAATGAAACTGGATTATGATTATATTCCGTCCTTGATCTCCTATCCTAAACTTATAAGTAATTCACTGGAAAATACATTATATCATGAGCTTCTGCATGTCCTAGAGGATGCTTCTGAAATACTAAACTGCATCATACTGGACCCTGGTGCAGTCAAGTTGTTGGACTTTACAGAGGGAGATAAAACCTTCAGGGGATGTTTTCAACTTTTTCTTCTACAGAGTTCATATTGGTTAAGATATTTCCCTTCAGTTACCAGAACAATATCTCTTGTAGTTTAAAAGAAGAAAACATTTTCCAGCTTTTCTCCTTTTAAAGCATTTATGACATTGGTAGCACCACATGGATAGTCCTTCACCCAGGAAAAGTGTTGCATATTGTATGACACCCTAAGTTGGGTGATAGTTTTATTCTTGGTTTCTCCTTTTCTGCTTTTACTGCAGTTTCTCCAAAATTTCTTTAGGCCTTGGCAACCCTGAAAAGGAAAGGGCCAAGCATGCAGGCTCACTTAGCAATGGCCTTGGGACAGGATATAGTTAGGAGGAGCTGGGCTTGTTCCAGCCTAGAAACATGTCTGGAGACATAGACACATTGCTGTATTTGTATTTTCAGACACTGTAAAAAACCCCAAAACTCTAAGGAAACAACACTGAAATTATCAGTCAGAAGTGTGCATTAAAAAATAAAGAACATCCTCGTATAGTAAATATGCTGCTAAGAATTATTCTTTAACACTGACTGCAGTATGTAACTTCACTGTTGAAAAACAGAGGTGAAAATCTCTCACGTTTCTCCTCAGAAATGTACCTTAGTGGTGCTGCTGCCACCCACTACAAGGAAAGACACTTGTGCAGACACAGCAGCAAGAGCCTGTCACTATGTGCATTTATGTAGACATTCAACATTGGCCTTTGGGCACAAATTAAATATAAGATCATTTCTCTCCCACTTGTTAGGAATTGTCAGAGGTGAGGTTGTCACAAGAAAACCCATGTAAATTGAAATAAACAGACCAGCTGCCAGGTTGGAGGATAAGAGACTGGTGTCCACCCACAAAGAAACCTGGGAACAATGGTGGTCCCCAGTGGTCCCCTCAGCCTGGCAGTCAGAACAACTCCTGCAGCAGTGAAGACTTGTCACAGATCAAGAGGTTGCTGTAGAATCACCTCAAAATGATCATTGCCAGCATGGCTACAACTGTGAGTTTCCTGGGTACTGCTGGATTCATTTTAGGAGCAAAGAGGATTTAACCTTTCTCTGGAACTTGTCCTCTAGTTCCAACACTGATGCTGCCTCTCTGGCCTCTGACTCGTCTTGTGATGTGATCAGCAACACAAAGGCCAAAAGAGTACTCATGTAGATAAGTTTTTTTCCAAATTTTGGTCAAAACACAAAACTTGTGTTCTTCCAGACTTTATAACAATATGCTCCCACCACACTGGCAAAAATTGAGTTACTCCTGCCTGTCAATGATCCATGACCTTATGATGCCAAGCTCAGCATCCTTCAGCTTTCCCTTGGCTCCATCCTTGCTTACAGTTGAAATGCTGCCTGCACACTTGACCCAGTAAAAGCACGTGCACCAGCAGGGCACAGGCTGAAAAGCCTTCTATGTTTTAACAAAAGCAAGGATTCCAAGGCCTGCACAACAAGAATCCTCGTATCCAGAGAGCAAACCAGCTAGTTCAGGACTGCAAGTCAGCACACGGTCCCCATCAGAGCTCACTGCCATGGTGACTCACTGCAGCTTTACCTGCATGATGGCCTGGCATGAGCCAGGTGCCTCAGACTCCCAAGGGTTCAAACAGAATACGGGCAAAAGCCAAAAAAGGACCCAGACGTGGTTGATCTAAGGGCAATTGTTAATTAATGAACTCCACACAACTCTCAGAGCAGGTAAGACTAGGACCAAAATCCTGCAATGGGAAAGGTTCTATGGTCAATATGTTTCTAACTGGAAGCCTCTACTTTCTTAACCTGTGTAAAAATCATAAATCTTTAATTACAAAAAGCAACACACTTGTGTGAAAGATAATTGTGTTTTTATTTTTCTAAGCTCGCACTTGTGGAACATAATAAATGACCTGATATAATGACAACTTTGCAAAAGAAGAATTCCCCTCTCCCCAACATCTGGACAGCAATATATAAATATTTACAATGAAAAAAATAGGAAAGAGAAGAGAATGAAGTCAACATTAGCCAAGTCAGTTTGTCTCTACATATCTGATTTTGAATATTAAGTATACAAGTTTAACCAACACTTTCCTTCAGTACTGAGGCTTTAAGCTCATTTTTAGATCTTATGTGCAACAGATACACTCCTGACTCTGCTTTTATAGTTTGCTCCTGTACAGTAACCATAGAATTTCCCCACTAAATTTTTATTCCAGGTTTTTAACTTTGAAAACAACAAAAAAATTAAATATAACTTTATGTCTCCTGATACAAAGTTTCTCACAAAGTCAAACACATCACAACACTGAAAAACAGCATAATGAAATGCTGTATAGCTTCTTAACAAGGACAATAGGTCTGGGTCCTGATCTGTTGGATTTAACAAAAGCTCTCTTCAAATAGAACAAGTACATATAGAAAAAATAACCTTCTTATTTTCTTTTTAAAAAAGGAAATGGTGCCTTCTATAAACAAAAGAACATGTGATTTCTTTGACACAGATATAAGTTACAGTGGAAAAAGCTCAGAAAGCTTCAAATAAAGTTGGCATTTTTAAAAGGATGATTCAACAAGTTGATTGGATGAGGTTCAATCAGCCCATACAGTCTGGTAACTCTAGAAACATCAGTGTAAAAAACCCTGCTTTTTTTTGCTTTCTGCTCTCCAGTGTCACACCATCACTGAGTGAGAACATGTTGCCTGCAGCGATGGAGACAGTGATCACACAGTCTGGCAGCACTATGTCACCACGGATGGCTGTGTCCAGGGCGAGGTGCCACCCCTGCAGGTGCCCAGGTGTCCCCAGCAGCTGTCACATGTGGGAGCTCCGTCGGCCCCGCGTGCCCAGTGACACACGCAGCCGTGGCTCTCTGGCCTTGTAGTGCTCGTTGAAGTCCAGCCTAAAGCTCAGGAACCGAAGGCTCTCGTCAGAACTGGTTGTCAGCAGGACCAAGAACTGCTGGACGATTCCCTGAAGGGGAAAGAAAAATCAAAAAAACGGCTAAGAAAACATCCCTGGTGCGTTTTGCACAGGAAGATCAGGTGGTGCACAGACCTGGTAAACAGGCAGAGAGAATCTGGGAAAAGGCAAGCACAAGGGTTCACATCCAAGAGTCAAATCAGTTATGCTGGATTCATTCTTTCTTTCTTTAAAATTCCAGAACTTCATTTTTATTTTTCAAATACCTGCCATGCATGCCAGTCTCCAGCACAAACAGCTGGGTCTTTTAAAGCGTGCTCCCCACTACCTGTGCCCTGTCAGCACACTCCATCTATCTGAAGGCTCCCAGGCTGCAGAGCAGCTGCCTCTGTGTGCCACTGCCTTGGGACAGCATTTAGGATCCAGCCTGTGCCAGCAGGAGACCTCACCTTGAGTCCATGTTGCAGGTACAATGCCAGGCCAGCATTAGAGCACTGCTTGCTTCAAACATCCCCATTTGGTGTGGGTTGTACAGCAGTACGAGGCAGCCCAGAACTGCAAAGCATGTGTCCAGGAGGGCAGTCAGTGCTTCAGACCCAACTAGACTGATCATCTGCAGTGATTTGAGGGGGCGGTTGTGCTTGGCATGTGGGAGGCACACTTCTGCATCCCATATTCCCATTCAGCTCTAGCCACACCACTGCAGGAGGCCCCCCACAGGAAAGGCAAGGACTTCCTGCAGTCTTTAAAAGCAAAAACTGTGAGGAAAAATGGAATGCAGAAGGAATTCTAAATTTTCCCCCCTCAGACTACACCAAAAGACAGCTATTACTTTGAGTACTGGAGGAAGAAGACAACTTACATGAAATTACTCTTCTCCTTTGTCACGGGAACATAAATGATCACAAAGCCTTTGACTTTTAAGAATAGTGAACACAGGCTTTTAAGTAGAGAAGGAATAAACAAAAGACCTAGCTCCATGAACTGCAGACACATGAATACAGAAGTTATACCTACTCAATATTTGAAATTCATTTCTACACAAAGCTCAGCATATTTTAGAAAAATCTAATTTAAGGGGCACCTGGTAAAAGTGAGTGAGTATTCGCAGCTGTGAACACATTTTAGGTATTGAGTCTTGAAATTCTTTAATCCTCTTGTTCTCTTCTTCCTCTTCTGATGCTGTTACACCCCACTTGCCCTACAAAGAAACCAAACTAGTTAAGAGGTGAAGCATCACATGCTTCAAGTTACTAACTCGGCCACCTTCTGCCCAGCTACATCAGATTTATAAAAACCAACCATTGCCATAGAAAGACAAACACAAAGCCTCTAATATGGAAACTATCAGAACTCCCCTTGGTGGTTGTACAGCACATGAAAGAAATGAGGTTAATTAGCAAGGCAAGTCTCACACCAACACTGCATGTCAGTCTCGCAGCAGGGAGGCACACATGGAGCTATGGCATTTTGTACAAAAGGCATTTTGTACTTCATCTAAAAGAGCTATAAATTTCTCATCCTCCAAAGTCCAGTAGAGGAATCAACTTCAGATCTTGGGTAAGACAGAAATCAAAACCACCACTCAGCAGTTTTACTTTTAGTCACTAGCAACTGCTGATGATTTTTACATCTATCCCAACTACATTTTTCATTTTTACTGTACTTCTAAATGGTACCTAAAATCCTCCATAAATCAAAAGCCTCAATTAATTTTCGCATTCTAGAAATATCCTTATTGTACCTCAAGCTCACGCTGTTTTTTCCTCTCTTCAAATTGCAGCCTCAGCTGCAGCTCCTCCAGAGCAGCTCTGTACATTGCATCTTGGGCATTCTGGAGCTCAATGATCTGGTCAAAAACTGCTCGAAGCTGGTTGAGAAGTACCTGTGGGACAGACAACAAAATGATTAAACAATTTTACAGCAGAAGAGTTTTAAGTTACCACCCTTCTCCAGAAAAGCAAAAGTAAAAGAAAAGCAAAAGTAAAAGAAAAGCAAAAGTAAAAGAAAAGCAAAAGTAAAAGAAAAGCAAAAGTAAAAGAAAAGCAAAAGTAAAAGAAAAGCAAAAGTAAAAGAAAAGCAAAAGTAAAAGAAAAGCAAAAGTAAAAGAAAAGCAAAAGTAAAAGAAAAGCAAAAGTAAAAGAAAAGCAAAAGTAAAAGAAAAGCAAAAGTAAAAGAAAAGCAAAAGTAAAAGAAAAGCAAAAGTAAAAGAAAAGCAAAAGTAAAAGAAAAGCAAAAGTAAAAGAAAAGCAAAAGTAAAAGAAAAGCAAAAGTAAAAGAAAAGCAAAAGTAAAAGAAAAGCAAAAGTAAAAGAAAAGCAAAAGTAAAAGAAAAGCAAAAGTAAAAGAAAAGCAAAAGTAAAAGAAAAGCAAAAGTAAAAGAAAAGCAAAAGTAAAAGAAAAGCAAAAGTAAAAGAAAAGCAAAAGTAAAAGAAAAGCAAAAGTAAAAGAAAAGCAAAAGTAAAAGAAAAGCAAAAGTAAAAGAAAAGCAAAAGTAAAAGTAAAAGAAAAGTAAAAGGTCTTTGTTTACACAGCTGGAGAGACTGTTCTGCAAAGGGCTAAGTCAGCTGTTCCATGATCACACAGCTTCTCAGGACGAAAAGCAACTGGTCCACACTACAGCAAGTTTTATTATCAACACGTGTCACTATGTCTGGGCAGTAGGTACAGAACCTACCATTGTAAAATCTTGTATCAGAGGAATAAAAGTTACTTTTCCCTTTGCTCCTACAATGTCAAAAAAGGTTGTTCCTGATATATATGCCAAGATCATAAAGACACAATTTCATGCCAAGGAGAAGACTTACCCTGGAATCACTATCCAGCAAGCACCGAGCTATGATTGTGTCCAGAAAAACTTCATGAGCCGCAATGATGTGATCCAAGTCTTGTGCTTGCTGGACCTTGTTCCAGAGTTCATCCCATGAACATTCAAGCACCTGGAGCAATGATACAGGATTAGGCTGTTTCAATTTGCTAGATGACAAGCTCTCTGAAATTTAAGACACAACACATACAGAATATTGCAAGTGCTTCATTTTCTAAGTAAGTAATTGTGTGGGTAGAGTTTACCTCAAATGTAATGTAATACTGCATTTGATGAATGAAATGGACCATTTCTGATGCCAGAACATGACACTGATGCAGCACCCCAGAAAGCTCTGTAAAAAATCCAAAGAGATGGCATGTTAAAGACTGCAAGGACAAGCACAGCCAACAAATTAGCTTGGTAAATTTTTCACCAGATTGAATACTTCACAACACAGCCACTAATCTTAGATGGTAGCAGCAGTGACCTTCTGAGGCCAGGTGTCCTCTCCCACCCACCAAAAGTTCTTAATTTTAAAACAATAAATTTGTAAGTACTACTATGCCATATGGATGTGTAACTCTCAATAGTTATTTTTTACTGAAAGAAATGGAGATAGATGTTTGAGAAGAATAGGAAAGCTCTGAAATGTAGTGGCTCTGGTGTATGTTTCATAGTCTGGGACTCTTTGATCCTATTTCTCAGCTAGAGAATATAGCTATGTTTGTGAGCATCTGTATTGGCTCACTCTCTTGAATTTCTTTTTAATCTTTCTCTTCTTAGCCTCTTCTGTTCTTAGCTAAACAAAAGGAGAGGGAGTAAGTGAAGGTAAAACTAGTAAATTCAGAACTGTGCATGTATGAGACTTAATAGTTAACAGAGAGCACAAAAAAGAGGGAGACATGGGATACAAATAAGGAAGATGAATACAAAGGGATGGAAGAATTACAGTCTCACAACTGGGCCAACATAAAGATACTTATGTTAGTGCAACTTTTCAAGACAGGGATCAAGGATTAAGTAAAACAACGGATAGAAAACTTCTACTTACAATTGTTATTTTACTTTCATCATCATCACCATCATCCACCATTAAACAGCCAAACCAAAATACAAAATTAATCTGAAGATCATTCATCAGACACTTTTTTCCCCTCTTAACACATAGTTTAAAATAAGATGCAGTCATCTATATCCATTTTACAAGCATGTCATCCATCTGGACACCTCTCACCTGGCATACTTTTCAGAAGCTTTGCATTGCACATGTGCCCTTTCCATATATCAGTAAGAATATACTCCATTCTCTTCGCTCTCCAAAGGAAATTAAATACTCTTAGATAGTGGCTCATGCACTCACGTGTAAATACCTACAACACAAAGAAAATATCAGTACAAATTAACAGACATACCATATGTCCTAAAGTACCAAGAACCTCTTCACAGTCCATCTTATCTGATCCATGCAGTTTATTGGTAAATATTGTAAAAAATGCTTCCTGGAAATCCCAGAGCTTTTTTAAAGATCCTCCCTTGAGGGTTGAACAGTTACCTAGCATTCAAGTAGACAGAGGGCACTGCTGGAAGTGTAAGAACGGGTGAACATAGCAAAGCCTAAGCCTCTTTTCAAGCAGAATATGAAGATTCCTTCTACTGGTCAGACTTAGTTTGTACTGCTTAAAGAGGAAGTTCTTTACAAATTCTTTACAGAGGCTAAATACTTTCTGATAAACAGTGCAACTACCTATCAAATGCCACTTGGCATAAATAAGTTCTACACAAATAGATTCTACAGTTCCTTGCAAATTTTCCCAAATTAGTATCGACAGACTAGTAATTATCAAGGAATAGAAGCATGCAATTTATTAAGTACTTGCTAAAAACTGTGCAGGAACAAATGAATTACTGATTTTCAGTAATAATGTAGCTTTTCAGCACTCATAGTTAACTGGTAAGAATTGAGATTTTTGCTTAACTGTTGATACAGCAGGTACATCCTAGATGCAAAAAAAACCCTCTGATTTCACACTCCAGAACAAAAAAGGTTACTGCAATAAAAAAAACACTTAGCAATTTAATTCAGCACCCAAAACACATTCAGAGCCAGCAGTGTATGACATTACCGTTGCTATTGGCCCATCAACATGATAGTCCAAGCTGAAGACATCCCATCCAGTGTCCCCAGGAGATACCTGTATTAAAAAGATATGCTACTGTCAGTGTATAATCATAGCATACTAAAGCTGAAGACAAGCATTCCTTGCTTATTCTTTCATTCTGAAGGGCCTATGGGCAAACAAGCATCCACATCAACAAAAGATACAGGAGTTTCTTGTTTAAAGTAGCAGATTAGGCAAAAATTGATCAAACCCTTTGATACAAGGGTGAGACTGATCTCACAGAAATACTGATGTTTGCAACATCAGTGTTTCTCCACTGAACTTAGTAAAGGAAAAAAAAGGTAAGGAAAAATTTCTTTGGCAACTGAAATAGACCTATTTCAGATACTACAGCTCATCACTAAAGTCTCACCTCAGGGACTGAAACTTTCAAATTAACTTAAGTTTCTTACCACAGGCCTCTTCCATCAAATGTGCTTTCATTGCTTCTTTTTTGACTAGAGGCAAGAAGGAGGTACACACCCCAATCTGCCCCTTCCTGCCTCAATTCTTGTAAGAGCAACAGCATTAAGAGCTGGTTGGAGAAGCTCAAATCAGGTCCACCAGCATCAATTTCTATCAGGTTGCAAATACTCAGCCTTGTATTGTCAATGGCTGTAAACTCACATCTTGAAATACAAATAGACAATAGACAGGGAAAGCGAAAAGAAGACTGCTTTTTAAATGACCTCTATATTACTCAAAGTAAACTTTAGTGGAAAGGAAGTGGGGAAATGTATTCACACATGAAATTTTTGTTTCATATAGATGTCTGCATGTCTACACACAAACAAAGGTATGTTTCAGGTCAGAGTTACTATGATGCAACAGACCTCCAGAAGTCGAACATCCAATCGCTTGAGAATCTCAGGATTATCGAACTGGGCATTCGTGGCTCTCACTGCAGTTTCCAGGATTCCAGTTAGATTATGCTGATATAAGGTTGTAGCTGGTCGTGCAAGCTCTGGCCTGGTGGTTATGAAGCAGTCATAGCACATTACTGAAATATTCTGCAGCAGCAATTCAGTAATAACTATAGCACACAGCAAAACCCTTTTCTAACTGACATTCAAAACTTCTCAAATTACTCTTTCAGACTTAATCATGAAGAAAATCAGTGAGCAAAATATTTGCACAGAGTATGAGCAGAATGTTTGTTCATATACAGCTACACTTCTGAATATTAGCATGAGGAGTAACTTAATCCCCATTTAATGTCAGTAATTTGAAGCTACTAGGATTGCTAGTTTAGCTAGCCTGTAATTTGAGTTGCATTCCTACCTTAAATGAGGCAGATTACATCATTAGCACAAATCAACAATATCACTTCAGTTTTGAGAAACTTACTGATAGCCATCTCACAGGCTCAGAAGTGCTGTGCTCAGAAACCCATCCTGTTTACATAACTTCAATTTTCCAAAGAGTTGCAACATGCAACTCCTGTACTACCTCTCTCCCTCAGGATCAGTACTGGAAAGCCGCCAATTCCTTCTGCCTCAAATGTAATACTGACTCCACAAATCAACCTCATTCTGCTTCACGTTAAAAACTATGGTCATGTACTGTTGATTTTGATTTAAATTAAGTTAATGAAAGCTTTATTACAAAGCTTGCCTTCTAGATCAAAGCAAAGCTTTGCAAGCCAATGCTTCCCGATTGAAGAAGCTTCATCAATAGCACCAACATGTAAGTGAGCTTGCAAATACTCTTTAAGAACTGGAATCTGTAGCTGTGGGTGCACCTGAGTGCTTGAAACAGAAGCCAGTGAGGAATCAATTAGATTTTTAAAACTGCATTGAAGGGTTTTGACACAATGTTTTGGACCTTCAAACACCTTCAAAATATAGAAACCTAATAATTCCAGCTGAGCTAATCAGTGGCATCAAGAGCAGAAGTTTTCTGCTTAAACTTGCTGACAGGACCAAGAGAAGTGCCAGTATCATCAAGGCTGTCACAGGGCCAACATAAAGAGATCTGTATTAGTATAACTTTTCAAGACTTTGTCAAATGGTACTGTATGTATCTCTTACCAAAAAGGAAGAACAAATTTTAAGCCTCAGGGTCAAAGAAATTAAATCCAGAATAGAATTTCAAAGTTATTACTCAAAGATTTAATTGAACAAGGTACTTAGAGGGTCCTCTTCGAAAAGCAAAACAGTTTCTGTGCTGATCATGCACAGAATCATCAGAAATTCAACATAATTACCCTTCCTATTGTCTTACTTGAGCAAGTCCATTAAATGCCTGATAAAGTCTCCTTGACCAAGTAACAAGTAGCGTCTCATGGCCTGCATGTGTTCCAGCAAATTGTACTTCTTATTGAGAACATCCAGCAGATATTTGCTGGTTTCAAAATAAGCTGCATCAATTTTCTCTTGAAATGCATTTTCCAGATCTGTGAACAAATCAGCAGCTAAAAGAAAATAAAAATTAAAATTAAATTAGTAGTTTTCAAAAACTGAGGCAAACAAGCTTTGGAGTTGAAATACAAACAGAAAAACTGCCATTTCTTCTGATCCACTGTGTTATACATTTGCCATAGCCAAAGCGAAAGCAAGTCTAAAGCAGCCTACACTTCAACAATAATACTTTTAATCTGTGCCTAGATTGTACTTTCCAGTAGAAGCTCATATTATGTCACTTTTACATAAAAAAGTTGGGGATTTTTAAGCTTGTTGAAATACTGCAGTTTACAAATCAACTAATTTATGGAGCTCTAAAAGCACAGAATTAGGAAAATCCTTTGTTGGGCAGAATCTAGATCAGAAAGCACTTTAAGTGTGTGTAGGAAAATAAACCAAATAATTGAATGTTAAAACACTCAACAGACGAGAGTTTCCATAGATGAGAGAATGAAAGAAAAGGGAATATGCTTGAATTACCTAGGAGACAGCCAGCAACCTGGTATTTTCTTTCCATCTTTCATGCATGGCAATTTGGGGACAGGAAGCAGTAGAAAGTAGTAGGAAGCTTATTTCACTGTTATGTACAACTACAAGCTCATTGAGAAGACTCCCGTACAACTGTTATGAGACAGCAAGAACCGTGGCTTCTTTGGGTAGCATGAAGCAATACTCCAAATACTTGATTGTCAACTATCATAAGATTCAGACCTTCTTCAGCATTAAAGGATATTCTCCCAGTTTAACTACTCAATTAATAAAATGCTTATGAACTGAAGAAATATGCAGTGGCTCTAATAAAGAGGTGACTCTTTAAGAAGCAAAGCCTAAATCTCTGGTTCACTGACATTCCTGGAGGTTTCCAAACTGTCATTCAGTAACCAGTGAAACTCTCCACAAAAAGTGCAAGAGATGTCAAAAGAGATAATACTTTTATAATACACTGCTGTGTTTAAAATCCCTAGACTAGAGAAATACTACTTAGTCAATTAACACACATCAACACTAGGGATGTGAGAATTAATACAGCCTGCAGTAAGTGCAAGTGTCTTTCCTCAAGATGCTTGCAATCCTTACAGGCAAAACAAGAGAGGGAACAAGCCAATCCAGAAAGAGGTACTAGCTAATCTCTTCAGTCCCTGGATACAGAGGCTGGGCTTAGCACTGGCTCAAGGCACAGGCAAAGCCAGCAGGTAACTCCCTGGTTTGTCTATGGCCATGTCACCATGTCAGGCATGCTGGTCCTGTCTCCACTCACGCAGGGGTGTGCATGTCTAAGCAGTAGCTCTGAGATACACAATCAGTCTCAACTTCTTACTGTCCCAAGCAAAAAAGAAGCCTTTCACCTGTCCACAGTACTGATCCTCTTGCCTTGGAGGAAGTGACGTGGCCACAGCCCTTCACCTCAGACTGCAAAGTCAATTTTACATATGTAGCTGTAATGCACCACCTCTGCATACACACACAGCCCCTAGCACAGGCAAAACGCAGCATTCCTGTCTGACATGCAAACTGCTAAAAAGGTTTTTTACATCAAGAAACACAAGGCCTAGGCACAAGTTTTGAAAACTGTTGAAAATTACCTCAGAACACTGAAAAGCCAGAAACGGATAAAGAAAGGTTCAGACTAAAAGCAGTGACAGGCAAGTCCATGAGCTGCTACCGAATATAGTGTCATTCCTGGTCCAGCAGGTCCTGGTCCCAAACTATAGACAGCTACGTGTTGGAGCTGAGGTCACTTTATTGGCCTTTTTTACTGTACCTCTCTCCCAAATACTACAATTCCCTGCCAGGCAAGATGACCAACTTCTACACAGTTGTATCAGACTTCTTGTTTTAATACGTGTTCAGACAGCTTCCTACACAATGATTACTTCAGCATCAAAAGGAAACTGGGAAAACATGATAGTTAAGGCTCCAAAGAAAATGAAACAAACAAATAATACAGCCAAACCCATGAAATGTTCAGATTTAAAACACGAAAAAGCATCTATAACCCTGGCTGGCCTCCTAGCTTTCCACGATCTTAACAAGTAATTATCTAAAGGGACTTGCACGATCTTGTTAGATGGCACAAACAAACACAAAAGAAAGCATTTCCAACATCCCTGACATAGAATGTTCTTTCAGGATTAAATGGGTAAAATGCCCTAAACACAAATGCAGTTTCATGCAGAATTAAAGCAATGCAATACCATGAGGTATTTAGGCTGCCAACCATAAGCTCAGCACGCCTTCAGCACACTGCAGATAGAGTAACACTTCTAGAACTACACTTCTGCCTCAAACAGTTATTCTCAGCACTTAAGATAATGTAGGTGCTTTGAAGCTTTCATCCCTTACATAACAGGAAACCTGTATTTGAATAGATCTTCCATTCAGTCAAGGAGAAAGAGAGAAACAAGCGCAAATTTAAAGAAATATTGGGAAAGCATGGATATAAATGCTGTATAAAGCAATGAAAGTAGTGCAGCCAAAGATTTTTTTTTTCCTTTTTTCCAGGAGTTGCTAGCAAGATGATTGTTCAAATGCATTAATAGCCCTTATTCACTTAACCCTGACCCCTTTCTGCACTTCAGGCTTATCTTTGACTAAGCAAGCACTGAATGTGGTACAAAAACCACATTATTATAAGACATATTCTTCCAGATATGAATGGGATTTTATTACTTGAACATTTTTCATAGAGGTACTCATCCCAAAAGTCCGTACTGTGAAGAGTTAATATTAAAACTAATCCAAGGTTATCTGGAGGGGAACAAAACCCCAACAAATCCAAACCCAACAACTCCACATACACAAGCTTTAAAGTCATATATAAGTAATATTATGTTATAAAGTGTTAAGAAGTATGTTCTTTGAAAATAAGAATTTGACAGAAAAATATTTAGATGATTAGCATCAGAAAACTTATCCCAGTGAAGTGTATCTCAACAATTAGACTATCTCTGGTATATTAAACAAGCTATCAAAAGAAGTTACAGTAGCAAAATATCACTTCCACTAGAAGGCAGCAATCTGTCCTTTCTCTGAGATGCAGCAGCATCCTACACATTCTTTGTTTAGTATTTAGATAAAGTCTTGGTTTAGATGTTTACTATTTGCTGTCTTTCATGATAACAATGTTGGTTTCATTGCAACAAATAGGCTGCCAAAAAATAACCACAAATGGTATATAAGTTGTCATTCATTAAAATTGAGATCTATTCTAAATAAAACAAAATAACCTGTAGGAATTCTAATAGTTAAATTTTGGTTCCATGTTCACCAGCAGGTAATCCCAATTTTAAGTGATCTTCAAAAATAATTTTGCTCACCTTCCACATACTTATTGACATATTGGTACAGTGCATTTACAGTATGGCTAGAAAGGCTTCTGTTCTGTTTTTATTTCTTATTCTCTTATACTGAGTATTTTTATTTTTCAACCACAAAATTAACTCATTATTATGGAATTGTATGATAGAGTATATTTGCTGAGAAGTCAAACATAGTAAATTCTTATTGCAACACTCAAGAATATCTCTGCTCCCACCCCAGCTGAGGCAACTGAAGACAGACTGTTTATGGTTTCATTCACAAATTCAGTACATTAACAATCATCCAGCAAACCTATCAAATTAAGAAAATTATATACATCAACATACATCTTTTGTAAAAAACAAGTTAATATATATATATATATAATTAAATTATCTATATTTTAGGGCAGATGGGAATTTTGTACTCCTTTCCACCCCACTATCCATGAAGTCAGTTTACAATCTAAACCACATATACTATGGGAAGTCAGTTCATTGGGGAGACACTGAATAATATTAATACTGTACCATCTTTTGAAGACTCTGCAGATTTTGCAACAGCAATCATCTTTGTGGATGGAGTTTGATCATGACAAACTTGATGCAAGAAGTTTATGGATTTTCCTATTAAAAGGACCTGAACAAAACAGGATTTCTTAAAAAATTATTTGCTTATAACAAAAAAATAAAACACCAAACAATGAAGCCATCCACAACCACCAGGACAACAAGATATTTTGTAATTTTTCTGTGCTCTTTGTTTCGCAATCCCAACTATAGCAATCTAGAATAGCAATGCTAATATGAAAAGGTTTTAAACACAAACTTCTTTTCCCCCTACTTGAGATCTCCTCAAAGTTTAACAGTTAGAGAATGGAAAGGAAAAACAGTCCTATAGCTTTCCTCGGCAAACAATTCTAAAATTCCTGAGCCAATTATATTTTGTTAAATTTGGCCTCTATTTCCTCAATAAAAATCTAAGCAGCAGCACAGGGAAAACAAATAATCAGAAGATGAACTTTTAGATTCATACCTTTTTTGATTGCTCCATTGTAATAAAAGACGGGATCATTGACTTCCTCAAAGTGTATTTGTCATGCCACAACCGATCAGTTTTAACTGTAGGATCTGAAGCTACAAAAAACTGAAGATTGAAATACATATTAAAAGCAAAAGATTAATGTAAACTCTAACCTATAGTTTCACCTATTATTCCTCCTATTTTAACAGATACAGAGTGAAAAACACCAAAAAAAACACAAGAAAATCAAAAAGCCAAAAAAATTTGCAATTGATACAGTGATCAAATGCTGTAGTCTCTCAACTGCACACAAGATAATCCTCTCATTTGTAAAAATCTAAAACTACTTTATTAGTTTTGCTGAAGTGAGGTTTGGATGGACTATGTCCTCATCCTGTCAAACAATAGACCCATTTTCTGGACATCAACTTTTTTCACTGCCTCCAAATACCATTTTCCCCAAGAATGGCCAATTGTCTTTGTTCAAAACTCTCAATCATATGAAAATTATAGCTTTTCAGTACAAGACATCCAACAATAGTTTTCAATATTAAGAACACTCTTCCAGTGCACATGCAGAGGTTAGAGCTAACAAACTACATAAAATCCAAAAAAGACAAAACCTCGTATCTGGGGAGTAGCTGGGAAAGAGAGTATTTCACACTTCTAAAAAAAGATTGCTAGACATTTTACACAACTCTGACCTTGAAGAACAGCAGTCACTATCACTCAAACTTTGACCAAAATAAGGACATTCCAAGAAAACAGACAGGACATTTGACTCTCAAGTAAAATTACTCAGATTTGTCTCTGAAGCACACAAGTAATTTAAAAAAAGTATTCTTTGGCTTCTTGGAGCAAATAAAAAAAATTAGAAAATTGAATCACTTAAAGACGGTACTGATTGGAAGCAGGAAAGAGTTGAGGAATTTAGAAAAGCATAAAAATATTTCCAAGAAGAAAAAGGACAATTACTGGAACTTGATGTTACAGAAGTCACAACAAATGACTTGGCAGAGTTTGTATTCTGGAACCATAAACCTCTTCTACCCAGTTTGACAGACTGAACTTAGTTATCAGATAACACTTCACAGTCAGAAAAAAATATTCCGAGCTTCATTCCAAATACAAGGCTTGCATTCTGAATAGTTACAAAGAACTCTGCATACATTACTGTTGTTACAGTAGGCAAGAAAAGATATAAAGGAATTGTTTTGTCTTCAGAAACAAGGACCTACTGTCAGTACACCATTCTGACTCTACTAATCAGACCCAGCATATGATTTGTTGAAGACAACACATTGCAACCTACAGATATCAAATTCATGGAGAGTGATACTTCAGGTTGTTATTGTATATATTGCTTATTCACGTTATACATTTTCATCACACTCTACTCTTCAGATTGTCCTCTGAGCTTCTCACAGACTATCACACCACAAAGCAAAGAGATGAAGTATTTGCTGTAGCACATACATTACCTCATGGTATGTATCCTCCAGCTCTCCATCATAAATCCAGCGATAAAGGAAGTTCAGTACAGGATGGGATACCAGGCCAAGAATATGCTGAACCAGAGATCTCATGTAGGGGTCTCCTGTTTTAGTATAGGCATGAACTGCTGAGGCTAGTTCACCACCTTTTCTCCCTGTAAGAAGAAAGGGAGAGGAACAGAAACATTTGAAGGAAGACCATACATATATGCACCTCACTTAAATTTAGCAGCCATTGATTTTAGCTACCCATGTGTCACATTGAGCTTGCTAAAAAGCAATTCTAAAACATAGCAAAAGTAGATTTTTTTAATTGCTAACAGGGAATTCCTAGGTTTTAAGGCGTGAATTATTAATCTCACTAAAGCATTAAGCAGAGTTCTCTGTCTACTTTATAGTAGGTTAGAAGAATGCAAAACACAGAGGTTGATGTTATGCTTCCAAAGAAGCATTAAAGGAGGCTTAGAATGCTTTCCTTCTCTCTTGTACTTGACACTCTCAGATATTCTGTGTGCATAAATGCACACAAACACAGCTTTCCTGTTTCTTGGTTATAGTCATCCCCATAGCCCCGTTAGATAATATGTCCTGTCTTCTTGCAATTGAAAAGTAAGAGGCAGTTAAAAAAAAAGTCAAAAAATAGACTGAGTATTTGATTTTGCTGCCATCCTCCACAGCTTACCACTTCCTTGCAGCAGAGGCCATGGAACTCAAAATTTTCATGAATGTCTTAAAAGTAAAGTCCATTTTTTTAAAAAATTGCTACTAATTCCAATAATCAAGGTAATGCAAGTATTTTAGGCTTTTATTGACTAAGATGCTCTTTCTAAAGGGCTATAATCTCATAAACCTGAAGTACCATTAGGGAGAAGCACCAGTTACTGGTCAGTTTAGTCAGCTGCTGGCCAAGGTTCCAGTAAACTCCAACATGATTCTCCCCCACATCTTCTTGTGGATTGCCAATAGAATCACGGTATTTGCAGATTTGCAAAGTTTTGTTGTTTCACATGACTCTGAAGACAAGTTGCTAATAACTCCTCTATGCCATCATATATAGAGAAACTGCATAATACTCATACATAGGGAAGAAACTAAGCCAACCATTCCATAACATATTAGTAGGGCTTTTTCAGTGTACCATTCTCTGAAAGATGATTGAGTAACTGAAAATAGCATGAAAAGTGCATGCTTAAAATTGAATTTTTGGAGCACGTTCTAGTTTTAAAAAAGTAAGAAGTCTGAATGTATCAACACAACACTATAATTTGTCATGCTTTGTTTAAACTGAAAGAGGGAGAATCTGAACTACCTACTTTTCTAAGAAAAAAGTCCAAACAAGCACTAATATTACTGATACCAACCTCTAGCATGCACAACTACTCAAAGTTATATAACATCCACAGAAATATTAAATTACTCTTAAACAGACCTTGACAGTGATCAACAAGTGCTGCAAGAGTCTTTAACCTTATTTTGGGGTCGTAGGTCCAGACTAGAAGACGGCGAAGTGTTAAACTGCTCTCAAGTCCCAAATTCACACCCTGATCATCTTCCAGTTGCAACTGACCAAGTTAGAAACAGAAAGACATGTCAAAGAAGAAAACTGAAGCAGAACTCAGGTTTCGAAATTTCTGAAGTCAGATTTTTACTAATATACTTGAAATACCCAGTGTTATGTATTCTCTCATCAAATCACTGGGCCAAAACCTGAGAGTCAACTTTTAGGGGAAACAGAGACTTGAGGTGAAAGAACAGAGACAAGCATAAGTGAAATAAGTCAGACAAAGCAAAGATCAACAAAGTTAAAGACAGCAAGGTAATAGTCCTGAAAAGAGAGAAGAGCAAAGGAAAAGAGAGAAGAGATCCTGAAAAACCAGAAGAGATACTCAAAAAAGAGTAAAGAAAAACATCTAAAGGAAAGGCAGGCTGATAAACTTTTATCTCCTAAAAAGTAGGAGATAAACTCTTTATTACTGCACATGCAGCTTAATTTAGTACAATATGGGACAAACTCCATTCAGTACCTTCTTCCAGAAGCCATCAGAACTTAAATTAGCCTTATAGTGAGATTAAGGAATTGCTATGATGAAAGAAAAACACCAAACTTGAAAAACTACAATAAGGAAACTCTATCATAATGTGACTACCATGAATTTTCCAACACCATGGAAAATAAAAGCCAAGCATTTGCATCCAAGGGGCAAATGCAAAGCTTATAAAAGTAGAGATGGAATAAGCAGGACAAGAACACAACTTAAGAATACAGAAGCAAGTTCCTGGAGTAGTACAAGGAGACAATCTCTTAAAAAGATGCTGTTTCTGGTATATGACAGCCAACCCACTCTGTGCTTTCCCATCTAGCACATTTTTTTAGCCAAATGTAACATACTAGTTAAATTTAAGACTAGTGTTATCCACATTAAGTTCAGCTTAGAGCCAGTTAAATTCATTCGCTTCTGAATGCTCCTGGGTCCATGTCTGGGATTTTTCTTTGCTGTTTTTGGAAATCAGCAATGATAAAAGATACATGAGCCACCCTTTGGCTTTAGGGAAGACATGGTACATCTTCATCACGGAACTGCATTTTTAAATGGGCTGACAATGTGAAAACAACCTGCAAGAAAAAGACCAGAGACGCTTATGGAATAGTAGACAGTATGCTCAGGATTACTCATTCAAGGGCAGAAACATGCTCAGGGGAATCTCTGAAGACATAACAAAAAGTTACAAAGAGTATAGAACCCTTTGACAAGACTCTTGTTGTTCTATTCCCGTACTGCTCTCTAGCATTGCAGTTAACAACTCCTAAGCTGTCAGCCTGTACAATATCCTCAATCTACGAGTGCCACATACACTCAATTTCAAGTCAATTTTCTACATGTTTTCAAGAAGCTAAAAGGTACAGGTTTTTTGTCCATTCTGTAGTGTGACCTTCAAGCCCTTCCATCTTTCAAGTCACAAAAGAATCTCTCCTCCACTGCTGGATCTCCTTCCTTTCTTTCGTGTCTTTAGGAAGGAATGTTGCCAGGAGCTTCTGAAAATCCAAGCATAACACGACTCTGGGAACCCCTTCAGTTAGGTACTGAGGAACCTAGATTCCCCAAAAACTCCAGTCTGCTGCTGCAGCAGCAAAGCATTGCCAACACTGTATCGACTGTTCCCTATGAAAATGCATTTAATCAACATGCTCAATGCACTCACGAACTCTAACACTGAATATGAATCAGGCAAGGAACATGGAAAGCAACAACAAGAACAGCAAATGTGTGTCCAACTACTGAATGATGCTAGGTGAGGGATGACAGGAAAAACGGAAAATGCTGAGGTACTTAATGCCTTTTTTGCCTTGCTACTTCGTTAAGATTTGCTGCTGGAGACACCAGCTGTCGAGATAAGAAGTCGGGAACAAGGACAACTGAGTTCAGAAGGATCAGGCTAAGGTACACCAAACAAATGAGATCTGCTTAACCTATGGGACCTTATGGGATGCACCAATAAGTGTTGAGGGAAGGAGCTGGCCAATGTCACTGCAAGGCCACTCTCCATTACTTTTGCAACACAGCAATTAGAGAAGGTTTCTGACGACCCTACAAAAGCAAATGTCACTCACCTCTTCAAGAAGACGCCATAAAACTACACACCAGTGAGACTCACTTCATTCCTTGGGATAGCAATTAACCCTGGAAAGCCATTTCCAAGCTTATAGAGGACAAAAAGCTTTCTCAGGGAAAGGAGAAGGAAATAGGAACATTTGTGGTGATGGAGTCTGTTTTCCCAAGCAAGTGTTAAGTGTCCTGAGGCCCTGCGTGCCAGAAGCAGCTGGCCATCTGCCTGCTGATGGAGAGTAGTGAATGAATTCCCTGCTTTGCTTCGCTTGCACGCACGGCTTTTGCTTTCCCTTTTAAACTGTCACTAACTTGATTGACTTGTCTTTTTTTCTTCCTTCTATTTTCTCCCCGTTCCTCAAGAGACAGGGGAGCAAGAGGCTGGGGGAGTGCCTGGCTGCTGCCCAGGGTCAACCCACCACAAAGGCAAATGCAGTTTGAAAATAAGTAGCCCTAGAACTTGCATTTTCTCCTTACAGGCTTTCCCTCCCACCCTCCTCATCTCTTCTTTTGAAAGGTTTGGTGGAGCAGGAAAGGTAGACAAAACTACATTTCAAAGTAGTTGAGTATTTTCATTGTAAAGAAGTTTTAGAAGATAGAATAAATCAAAGCTTCAGTAAACCAAGAGAGAAAACACATTTTGGACAGAGCAAGAAGTAATTACAAAAGGAATAACTGGATAATAGCCAGGAAAAACAAGCAAAAAGTATAGGTAACAGGCATTCCAAAAGTCAAGAATGTTCAAGAACTACAAGTTAGTTAAATGGAACAGATGCTTTGAAAACATTAACAAAAGTCTATGACAAACTATAAAGATTTTATTAAAGTTAGAATTTTAAAAGGCAGTATAATTTAACTTTAGGTCAATTCTCAGAATAATTTTTTCACCATTACAAGTAATGAACCCCTTGAAAAACACCTTTAAAAAAAAGGCAAGCAGAAGAATAATGTTTATTTCATTTTTATTTTAGAGACAGCATCTAGATGCACATACCTACAAACATTTATGAAAGAACTGCAAAATTATCAGCACTGAGTTGGTCTGTATGTTACAGAAAAATAGTAAAACACTGAAACATCTGCAGAACATAAGTCTTTACTCTCAGAAAACAAAGGGACAAGAAAAATGCACAAATTGCCCCACACAGAAAAAACGTTGGAACTTATTACTAGCTGCTGAATCATGCTGGAAATACAGATTGTTTTTTTCTCCCCTTAAGGACGTGTGACTTGGTTTGGGATTTGAATGATAAAGATATTATGCAAGATGAAACTGACAAAAAGGATGCAAAACAGGGACAGAGACTTAGAAATACACATTGTATTCCTTACATAACACATAAAAACCAGTGAATACTTAAGAGAAAAATATCCAAGGGCACAAACACTTAAAGAGTAAGAAATGTACAGAGAATTGTGTTCATTGTGAACAGAACCTGCTGCACATCCTTTACATTCTAACAGAATAGGTAGGTATTATCTTTTTAGGAGATATTTAAATAAGGTAGAACAAAATAGTGAAGTTCAATACATACCACTTAACTTACCTGAGAATGTAAAACAGACAGAAGTCTGTAGTATTCTTTAAGTTCCTGATGTAAGGCTGCACAAAAACTCTGTAAGAGAAAGAGAAGAAGAAAAAAAGGAAAAGTAATCAGGAGAAGTCTTTCTGATTTAATTCTATCACCACACTTCCAACATAGTCAGAAATTTCCTTAAGGGAATCTTTCTGCAAGTTTCAGCATAAAAGCCAACTCTTAGAGAAATGGCCAAAGTGTAAGTCCTCCTCTAAGAGCTGCATATACCTTTTCCAAGACTTGATACACATTATCAAGTGACCTTGTTTCTTAACTCAACTTGCTACCTTAACTCCATCAACAAGTTAAACTATGGCAAGTGTAACTCTTCAAGCAGATACATCATCTCAGTAATGGCATTAATAATTAGCACAGGGATATACAAATTATAGCATGACCCAGTTGAAGATTTTTTTTTAAATAATCATGTAAGATACAGTATGCACTGAAGTAACAGAGTTTAAATTTCAGGAAGGCCTCTAACAACAGAACATAGAAGTTAGGCAAATATCATTATATTTACAGTATGGACTATATGACATGAATGAGAAAATACAATGCTCAAAAAAAATGATCCCAATAAGTGCTGCCAGATTAAGTACTCTAAATTTTTGACCTTCTATCAATCCATAGTTATATAGGATTCTTCACTTGACATGGAAGAAAAGAACAACACAAGGTCTATCTTCAGAAAACTCTCCTTTGTAATTCTAATCACAGCTACTTTAAGTTTTTTAAAAATCAAGATCGATTTTTAAAACAATTCCTAAAATAATACTTGTTTAGTGATAGATATTTTCCACAGTTTAGGGTTTGGGGGAGGCCTTGCTTTACTTTTGTAATGGTCTTAGCCTAACATACAGACTAAAAAAATGACTGCAACTCATTTTTCAAAGCAGAACTCAAAATACAGCTCATTAATTTGGGACTCAGTGAAAAATACTTTAAAATCCCCCATAAAGTGTCCAAAGTTTTTTATTTGTTTGGTTTCTTGGAAGAATACTCTCATGCACACACACAAATTTCTAACCAATTCTCAGCTAATGAATTTGATATCTATTTCGACAGATTTTTTTTTTTTTTAATGAGAACTTTCCCAGGATTTTCCCTTCAAGACCTTTTAAAATTACAGTCAAAATATTTTGGAAAAAATAAGGAAAACGTCATAGAACCCAAGAACCTGAAGTCAAGTATTTATTCACTAAAGTATGTAAAAGGCAGAAATAACTTCTAGAAGAACAAGGAGAAAATAAATCTTCTTTCCCACTAAGCAGCTAAGAAGCCTAGGAAAAAAAAAGTCATTAATCTTGCCATTGTATCCTTTTTAGGGAAAGGAGCTTCCTTTCTTCAACTCAACATTGTAAATTGCAAAGAAATTTGACATTAATTTTATTCCAGAGGATACTGAAGGGCAAAAAAGAAATCCCTTTATGTGTAACTCCACTTTTCATTTCTTCTCACTTGCTTCTCCAGTAAATTATTGAACCTATTAAAGTGGCACTTGCCAAGATAGAGGGAAGAGCAGAGCCTCCAAGAAAACAATCAAAGATACTGTTCTGCTCAAAAAGAAAGTGCAGTAATCAGTGACTTTAATGATTTAGTAGCCAAAAGGATTTAGAATCTAACAGGTCACCAATTTTTCAGAGAAGCTTTACAAATTAAAATTGACATCCAGTACCAATTCCTGCCTCACAAACCACAGACTTTGCTTCCCAAACTGTTACAGAAAAACTGGACATTATCCTAGAATTCTGATTTAGTCTGCTGCAAAAGAGAATCGAGGAAGGAAACAGAATACTTGTTCAAGAGAAAAAAATTAAAATGCCCACTAGCTCAACTGGATCTAAATGGGCAAAATGCCAAAATACAAGCTAAATTATAGTTAACTACTGACTATTTTTTTTATTTTCTGAGGACAAAGTAAAACTTAGATATTAGTCAGCAAAGGTAGGAAAATATACAGTGTAATATATTGTTATACCTCTACTTCTAGTGCCAATACCTGACATTGTGTGGTAAAACCACCAGAATCATAATAATCAAGGTGACAGATATCTTATTCTCCACCTGATTTAAACTGGGGTTTACACAATCAGTCTTTCAGAATATTAAGTTCTGAAAGACGTTTTATAACAATATACACTGTTGTGCAAAATTCCTTAATGCACAGTGTGCAGCACCTGAAATTCTCAGCTATAAAAGCTAAGAAGAACATGAAGGCATATTCTCTGTACCCTGATACTGACAGCAAGAGTAGAATATAAGTTTTTATTTGTACGCTTATGTCTTAGAAATATACACAAGTGCTTGCCTCAAGCAAAATTAGCAGTATTAGAGGTATGCAGATTCAGGTAAATTAACTGCACAGCCTTCTGCATAGGACCTGAAACCTGCATATGGAAGCCAAGACACTGCACATTTAAATTCACTGAAGAATTTGAATTCTCCCCTTTCTGTAAACTAGAAGATTAGAGCCAGAGAGAGTAAAAATAAGTACAGGCAGGAAACTGCTAGATAAAGAATAAAACTTCACCCAGATATAAGGGGGAGAGTCCAAAGAAAATGCATACACAGTAGCACTACCATATAAAACATGGAAATCAGCATTGGATCAGTAGAAAAATAATTATTTATATGTAACTAGAAAGCTTACTTAGAATAAGAGACAGAATGGAACAGAATAAAACATCAGAAAAGTAGGAAGCACTACAGTGTCTCTACTGACCTCTTAAGAAAAATTAGATTGAAGGGAGAAGCACTTCAATTTCTTGGCAGATTAAGTAGGATGTTATGGCTAGAGGCAAGGATAACATTTCTGTCGACTCAGAAGGGATAATATCCAGTTTTACAGAGGGAGCAAGTGAGAGGAAACGGGAATGTCTTAGCAGTAAATGTGGTTTTGGGTATTACAGCAGCAGTGAAGTTACTGTAGACTATAAATCATGATGATGAAACCTATAAAAACAAAAATTAATATTCTTTTGATGCTGTATTCAAAACAAAGGGCAGAAGATAATGGACTATTTGCATTTTATGTAAGCTAGTGCAGTACTAACACATGAACATCAACAATAGCTGACAAGAATGTCTCCTGCACAGGCTGCTAACAACTGAATTGGTGATTAATTAGCTCAGGAATGACATCATCTCATTTAAGAAATGTTTTTGTTTATGAACATGCATGAATAATTTTAAAATATTGGGGTTTTTTTAAAAAGGAAGATTAAGAAATGGAATTTATAAGCATTTCCAGCTACAGGAGCAAATTCTTAAGACCAGAAAGAGCAAATGCCTTTTCCTTGCTTTCTGACTATGACCCATATCGAATGCAGCATCCACAGAAGGAGTAAATCAAACGATGAATGATTCAAGCTCCCAATTTAATGCATCATTCTAGCACTGCATTTATTCAGTAATTTCTTAGCCAAACAAGACCAAATACAGTAGTTAGATTGTTTTTTCTAGCTGACCCACCTGTCCCACAAGTCCAAATGCACGATCCAAACTCCTCTGGTCTGTGTACTTTCTTATTTTGTTATGTAGCCACCCCAACTCTGCAAGTCTACTTGTAGTATCTCGGAGAGATTTGGACAAGCTCACCTATAAAGTTAACAGAAACGAGTTTCCAATTAAGTCAAATCTGCCATGCCAATACTGGTTTCTTCACAAATGTCCCTCTTTCTCATAAAAAACAGCCAGTCTGAGAAATGATTCATTTTATATTCTACAGTACAGATACTGAAAAAAAGCTGACAACTATATAATTAGGATTATATTTATACACATGTGTTGAAAAGGCAGCAGCAATAAACTACTGGCAACTTTAAGACCTTCTCTTTTGGAAATTTTACTGTAAAAGTATTCACACACTCTTTTTACATTAGCAATTATGCCAATAACAAAATGATCTTCAGAAGGGAAGAAATCTGCATTTTATGTTGTAATATCAGACTTTATCTTATCCTGACAATCAGCAAGACTGAAAATATGAGAGTTGTAGCAGAGGTGTTAATGACTGAAACTAATGAAAAAGCTTTGACAAAATAATTAGTTATTGCTACATGTGAAAGAAATCTATAATTGAAAATAAATTACACCTGACTAGGCATCAGGAACAGAAACTTGCAGAACCCAACTTCCAAGGTTAAGTCCAGTTTTTATAAGTTATTTAATCATGTGTCCTTCTGAACTCCTCTAGTCTGTTTCTAGTATCTCACTCACCTTGCAAGCCTGTCTTAGTCCCAACATCCTATTTAGCTACCACTATTTTAATCTGAATCAGCACATTTCTTCCTCTAAATTACCAAGATAAGACACTTCCTACTTGAGATTTTCTTTTTCCACATTTCACCATATTACTCAAGAACACCATCATCACGTACTCAAAATTTTATTGATAAAACACCCCAAACAATCTGAATGATAACATAGACCACGAGGCAGAGACTGACTTCTGCCCACAGAAACTGGGTCTATCCCACCTCTACAGACAATTTTAACTTTGACAGCCAGCTGGAACAGTCAAAACCAAAGCAAAGAATTGTTCTAGGAAGTTAAGCTGCCAAAGAACTAGAAAGCTATCTACTTCAATAAACCTTTTAGTTAACAGTGCAGGCATTCTCCAAGATAATAATTAGTGTCAGAATGTGTTATCCACACCAGTGTGGGCTTGAACCAGGCTGGAGCATTTGGTTGTAAGACCAGAGTTCAGTCTCTAGCCCTCTTGTTTACCAACAGAGGTACAGCTTTAACTTCTTGAACAACTTCTGTAGGGTAAATTCGAGCCCAATCAAGCATAATTGGACATAGAAATCCTGCTCGCAGCTAAAACCAAAGAGATGACATAAGAACTATTTAGAATTCTGCAAGTACAGAGTACTTGGCAAACACTGAGCACAGCACACATCCGCTGGAATTAAACGAGCAACAAGCAAAATTAGCTGGGTGTTATTACATTTGTATGTCTTAGATCAAATCAGAAGCTGCTACCTTACACAGTGCTGAATGTCACCACCAGACCAAATATTAACACTAGGATTAGGAAACATTTCAGCAAGAATAGCACCTTAGAAAGTGTGTTTCATTCTGGGAAAAAGCCCAACAACCCAGACTGTGTATAATGAGATTGTCAGCTGAGGGAGAACTACATGCTTTGATTATTTTGCCCAATATGCAGTCAATACAACTAGAGGAGGTATGATCTTGGTCCTCGTTTGTCAGCACAAGTTCCAGCTGCAGCTCTGGTGACTCAGATAATGTCATCTTCACTGGGTCTGGTGGCTCAGACCAAGTACAAATAAGGAAAAATGGAAAATTACTGACTTCACAAAAATAACTGAAGACAAATGTCTCAGGCAAAGATTATTCAGATGGCTTGTGGTCAGTAATTAAACTCCCTAAATTACAAGTTCCAAGTAAAACAGCTTCTGACCTCAAACCAGCCTATTCAATATGAAAGCTACACAGAAAACCAATGAAACCCATTGCCAATTTTGTATCGCTAAGTTTTCTTCGCATTCCTCTAGAAAAATGTATTATGTGACCCTTCTTTTGCTATATGCAAACTCGTATATGAAATAAAATTTCCTCAGTGAAGGTGTTGAGGAATTACAAACTTTGCATCATCTACAGGTAAATGTTTATTAAGAACCTGTTAATTAATAAGATTTAACTTATTTAACGAGTTAAATTTTTCTATTTATCCCTCCATTAAGCAGCCATAAATGTCATTATAAAGTAATGGTGAACAACTATACACTTCACTTTTTGCTACTATTATGAAGGAAAAAGGGAATTTAGTTCAGGTGTAACATAAGACCTGTCTACCATGTTCTTGACACATGAAATGGCCCAAAAGTAATTTCCCTGCAATTTAAGGACTATATTGACATAGTAGGAAGTAGTATTACATAGTAACATAATATAGTAATATTGTCATAGTAGAAAGTTTTTAATATAGGTAAAAATTGAAAGCATTGTCTTTCCATCTGAACAAGAACATGAAAACCAATTAGTAGAAACTGAACTCTGAAGGTGTACTGTCTAAATGCTGAATGTGAAGATGCTAAAGCAACCACAGCCATTTTTGCTCAGCTGACCCAATCACACTCTTGGGTTTTTTTTGAATTGCAGATAGGCTTAACATCTCATCACCTTAAAGCAAAGTCTCTCAGGCATCTCTTCTATTCTTTTGCCCCCTATTTGATATCTTCATTCTAATTCACATCAGGCCTTTCTTCAGTTCCATCACCAGTCCTTTCTTCCCTAGATAATCTGCATCTGATCACTTATAATCAAGTCCATAACATCAAGTGGCTAGCACCCCTTCCATATCTCAAGCTGTTAAATTTAATTCAATAATAATGCAGTCAAATGCTTGCATCTGCTTTATATTAATTCCTATACACTGGAGAGGAGAAATGTTGAAAGAAGTCCTCAAAGCCATAACTTACAAGTCCTACTGGATTAAGAGCTGGGAGGCTATTCACATCTTGTGAAAAGCTACATTTTCTTTCTGGTATCTAATCTACCCAATCGACTTTCAACAACTACTGTTGAAATTACACTGTTGTATTAACAAAAGAATCCCCCAAAACAAAATAAAAAAGCAAAAAAAGCACAAAACAAAACAGCTGGTAGAGGGAATATAAACTCGTAATAACATTTTAACTTTTTTACATGTTTCTCACAGCCATTTTTCCCCTATATATTTCTCTGCTCACATATGAAATACAAGCCACCATACAGTACCTTTCCCTCCACTTTATAGCAATTTTCAGAGTTGCACATTTTGATGTTTTTGCCATCTATTCCCTGGAAGACATATAAAACATCTCTTACAAGATTTGCTTCCGTTATTTCAACGGAACCTAGAAAAGAAAAAAACAAAAACAAAACAAGTATTTAGATTTGTTAATTAGTTTTGATTACAACTTTGAAGAGCTATTTAGAAGCATAGCCAAAAAAAAACATAACTAGAAAAATTATAAAAGCCTGTGCTTGTCACCTGTAAAGAAATATTTTAGGTCCTCTTAGTCTGACAAGAAAGCCCATGATTGCCTTTACCTGCCTCTAATGCTACCTGTGCGTTCTCTCAGAGCAGTCAGCTTTGTATGGCATAGGCCATGTCCTATTTTAAGTGACTCATCAGCCAGTTCTTAAACTTGTTATCTCTTCTGATTTAACACCAGTGCAAGTTTGGAGGCAAGCACCACAGTAACTTTATCTTTCTTTGAACAAACACTTGAAGTTGAGAATTACAGAATAACCTCTTCTACATTCACCTAGGAAAAGAACAGTTAATCCAGAAGGGAAGCTGCTTGTTTCATAATGGCTTTCAATTACACGTGCCACTGCTCAGTGAGAAGACTGAACAAATCAGACTGCATAACAGCCATGGAGCTAGAAAATATTTAAGCGCAAATGCTGCTTCTGAAGAGAAATATATCTCTGATTCCGTAATGCTTTTGCTACTGTAACATAGTTTGCTTCTGGCTCTAATGTTCAGTCAATACAGGAGGACCAAGATCTTACCTCCTCTAGAGGTGAGAGGTTAGATTGTGTTAGAGAGGTAAGATATTTATGAATTTAAAGAAAACATAAGATCAAAAAAGACACTGTGTAGGCCACTGAAACTATCCCCACCTTTTCTGAACAAACTGTCACCATGTGCTTCTGTAAATTCATTTAGGATTTCAAGAATTAAACAGTTTTAACAACAAGTATCCAAAAATTGAGATGCTACAACACGTGTCTCCCAGTTTAGACAGTACTCTTATTCTTGTCAGTTTGCCTCTCAAACAATCCACTTTCCCATAAAAAAAACCAAGAAAAATTAAATTCTACTCTTATTTCAGCAAAAGTAGTCTTCACTACAGGATACCATTCAAAGCTCAGTCTCCCCCATAACAATAAAATGTGCATGACTGTAAATTGTCCTTCTTAGGAACTTGTAGTAAAACAGTGAAAGACGCAAGTGCACATTCCTTTAATTGATAAATAATACAAAAGTATTAACATCAGCCATACAATGTGCCTTTTTATACTCTGTGTATAGATGTAACACTAAGAAAATTTCAAATAAAAGCAAGAAACTTTAGGATAAAAAAATTAATTCCAGGAAATCAATATTCATAGAAATGTATCTTCCTGACAATAGATTTCTATATTCTGAATGGAGTCCTACTTCTATTTCTATACCAGCAAGTGACTACATTTAAGATAACTGTCAGTCTTTATACCCATCCCACACAGGAACCAAAGACAGAGCTGCTGGCTGACTCAACAGAAGAAGTATTGCTTTTTATAGCCAACAGTATAATAAATTAAGAGGTAGTGCTAGCTTTTATATGTTTTTCTATTTCTTTTTCCTATGCTTTTTTCTACTTTTTCTTTTTTTTCTATTTTTGCATATATTAAATCTACCACATATATAAAACACATATTTATATTATATACACACATATCTTCTCACATATAACAGTCTTGTTAATTAGGTTCTAAATGCCAAATGTTGCCCTCAGATACACCAGTACAACTCTGATCTATGAGCCATTGCTTTGTACACTGCTACTCAAAGATGCAGAGGCTGGCAGACAGGCTATATTTTAGCTCCTTAATATCCACATGTATTTGTATAGAAGTTAAAAACAAATGAAGACAAAACACCACAAACAAAGGCCTGCATCTCTTATCTTTCTTTGCCAGAGAATAACGGTGCTATGAGATGACAACATCTGCCATCAGCTCACTTATTCAGAATTTACTTTTACAGTAAGAGTTGCCACAGAGATCACCTGTTAAACAATTCCTCAGTTACACTCGTATAAATTCAGAATAGATCCTCTAGGTATCAGCTTCAAGTTTACAGGCACTTCATCATGGATATAAATAAGCAATATTGGGAATTTAGGAAGAAATTCTTTACTGTGAGGGCTGATGAGGCACTGGAACATGTTGCCCAAAGAAGCTGTGGATGCCCCATCCCTGGAAGTGTTCAAGCACAGGCTGGATTGCTCTGTGAGCAACCTGGTCTAGTGGAAGGTATCCCTGTCCATGGCAGGAGAGTTGGAACAAGATGATCTTTAAGGTATCTTCCAACTCAAACCATTCTGTGATTTCATGAGTGTATACATTTTTTATTTTATTGACAATATTTTATGTCAGTTGTTCTAACTACAACCACTGTAAACAGTATGCTAATCTAAAGAAGAAAGATTTAAGAGCTCTATATTCCTGTTCATATTTCCAAGTTCTGCGAGAACCACAAACAGATGAGTATTTCAACAAATTCAGCTTATTGAGCTCTTCAACTGTAAAAACAGTAGCATCTTCTGATCATCAGAAGAATGATCATTGCTCACATGTCACAATCACTTAACTATGACAAACACAGGAATGAACTCAGTCTTTTAAGAGGACCAGATCACAAACTAACCAGTGCAAAAAGAAATTAACAACCAGCCAAAGATACTGTGGCCAAATACACTAGTCTTGCATATTTGCTTCTATCCTTCTATTAAGTGTTTTTTCTAGAAAAACACGCTTCAAAAAATCAACATGCTATCATTCCAAAATAATTTAAAATATAATGGAGGATATAGATAACAACTGTAAAAAACATTAACAAATAATATCTTTGCTCACCACTTGTATCCCCTTCTCGCCTGGACCTTGGCACACCACGAGAGACAGCATTTGAAAAGCCTTTTGAGGTAGTGCTTTGTAAAGAAGGCTGGTTTGCAGTTAAAGTCCATGCAAGACGTGATCCTAGCTGCTGACGGAGGCAATCTCCAACACCTGGAGCCTGATAGGATTGTCTAAAAGGAAAAAAAGGAAGAAACATCTTTAAAAACTTGGATTCTGTACCCATTACACAGTGTGGAGTGATGCACCTTTTGAAAAATGCCCCAATTTTTTTGCAGATATTTCACTGGAGGGGAGGGGGGGCTTAATAAAGGAACCTTAAAAAAGGGTAGAGAACACATACACGATTTACTTCTTCCTAAGACTACACTTTAAAAAAAGCCCCTGTAGAAAAGGGAAGTCTGACATACATGATTTCATATCAAAGATCAGCTTTGATGAAATGTGTAATTATGCTGAAATAGGTTAAAAGTGAAGGTACAAGAAGAATAGTCATAGTGAAAAATCCTAAAATATTTTTGTTGTTATTACCTGAAGCTGTAGTTACATGTCAAAGAACTAAAGAAAAATAGAGAAAGAGGACAAAGTTCACTTCCCAGCTATTCTACTCTTTCAGGTAGTTTGTATCAAGTGCCTGAATATGTAATCAGGGAGTGAATATCCAGAAAAGTTCTAATTTCCCTTCCTCTCAAACTTTGTCAATTCTTCTCATAAAGAAAGTATTAAATATGAAAAAATATCGCATTGGCCAAACTGCAGTCATCCAGGACCTCCCAGTTAGTCAGGACTAATTAAATGACAGACAGCAACTTGGTAAACTCTTCTGCCAGCTCCCTCCTCACTCTAGGACAAATCCCGTCCAGTCCCACACACTTGTGAGTATCTAAGTGGGTCAGCAGGTCAGTAACTTCTCCCCCCTAGATTAGAGTGGGTCCATTCTGATCCCTGGCCACGTCTACCAGCTCAGGAGGCCATCTGTCCTGAGAACAACCAGTCCCAGTGCTGAAGACTGAGATCTGCTGTGTTCAGCGTTAGTAAGGCCTCAGAATACAACACCAAATTTTGGCTGTTCAGAATAAGGTAACTCTAGAAAAAAGAAAAACAAGTATAAAGAGAAGTTCAGGAGGAATGAAGCTCACAGAAAGCTTTAATTTGGGTTGTTCAGCTCACAGATTACAGGACTAAAGAGCACTGTGAAATTGCAATAAAATGGAACAGTATGAACAGGTCAGAACAGCAATATGCCAGAAAGAGGGTACGTTCTACTGATATTTTTAAGCAAGAAAATGTAAGAAATAACCTCACTGACATCTTGCTATATTGTATCAGGATTATACAATGACTGAGGCTAGGAGCAACCTCTGGAGATCATCACTTCCTACAACCCTTCTGATCAAAGCAGATCAACAAGAAAAGGGTAGCTGGTGCATTGTTCAAGTCATGTTTTCAATATTTTCAAGCATGGAGACTACACAGCCTCTCTGGACAACCCATTTCAGTGTTTCATTATATGCCCCCACTCTCAAACATACATCCCCATCTTAATGCAATAAGATTTTTTTTTTCCTTTTGATTAACTGTGATTCACAACTTACAAATTTTGCCAGTTACCTCTTGTTCTTTCCCTGACCCAAAGCAGTCTAGCTCTGTCTTCTCTATGCCCCTTGTCATACCATTACATAGGTAAGATCTCAAGACCTTTCTTCTCCAGGCTGAATAATTCCAGGTCTCACTCAGCTTCCCCTGATATGTCAGATGCTTCAACCCCTTAAATGGTTTTGGGCTTCCTTCTCCAGACTCCTTCTTCTAGCCTGCCTATATGTTTTCTTTGTACTATAACTGGACCCAGTGTTTCAGATGTGTCCTCATGAGTACTGAGCCTCATCCTCCTGGTGATGTCCTTCATAACACAACCCAGGAAGCTCTTAGCTTTCTTCACCACATATTGCACACTCATGTTTAAACTGGTGTCTACCAGGAATCACAGGACATTTTCTGCAAATCAGTCAGCACCCAGTATGTACTGGTGCATGGAGTTATTCCTTCCCAGGTACAGAACTTTGAACTTCAGCAGGCTCCTCTGAGCCTGTTTCTGGAGCCCACTGAGCTCCCTCTGAGAAGCAGGTTAATGACCTCCTTTAACAACCACTCCTCCCAGCTTTGTATCATCTGCAAAGTTGCCAAAGATTCACTCTGTGCCATCAGGTGGGACAAAGGATGCAGCTTCTGGTTATACCATTAGGGGCTGGGTTCCAACTGGACTTTGTGCCACTGATCATAATCCTTTTGAGTCTAGCAGGTTCAGTTCACCTCACTGTCACCTTACCTAGTCCATATTTTATTAAGTCTGTCAATAAGGCTGTCACAGGTAGACAGCATTAAAAGTCTTAATAAGGTTGAAATAAGCAACAATTACCACTTTCCCCTTGTTCACCAAGTCAGTAGTATCATCACAGAAGGCTGTAAGATTGGTCAAGCATGCCTTTCTGAACTCTGTGCTGATTACTCCAGTCTCCTCCCTTCTTGTCCATCACGTCTGGACATGCTTTCCTGAGCAACAAAGACTTTCCCAAGGGTCTCAGTGTCCTGCACTGACTTTACCAGCACAAAGGCAAAGCAAGGAACAAGTACCTCAACTTTTTCCACATCTGTCACCTAGTCCATGCCCCTTGAACAGGGCCCCTTCCTTTACTGCTTATGTAGTTGCAGAAATATCTGCTGTTTCCCTTCATGCACCTTGACAGATTAACCTCTAGGTTAGGATTTCACTGCAGTCACTTTGCCCCTGGATGCTCCTTTGCACCTGACCCTGCTTCCATTTTTTGTACGCTTTTTTTTATAACTGAGTTTTGTCAGAAACAACTTGCTTCTCCATGCAGGTCTCCTGCCACTTTTAATTCCTCCTTACCCATTTCTTTCTTAAGCTTGCAGGAGATGGTCCTTGAATATCAGCCAGCTCTCTAGTCCAGCAGTTGAACCAGAAGATCATTGTAGCTCCCTTCAAACAGAATTATCCTATTTTATTCTCTCCTTAGCCCCTCTCTCCTCCAGGATAGCCTCTCAGGGGATTTTTCCAAGAAGATTCCAGAACAGCTCAAGTCTCTTACCCTAAAGTCCAGTGATGAAATACTGCTTTTTATAATGCTTCCGCTTCCACTTCCAGAATCCTGAACTACATCATCTTATCACTACTACTGTATTTGTATTGTAAAGCCTATTAATAGCAATAAAATCCAATTCTGTCAGCACTAATTCCATAATATGAATTTAATAACTCATGTCAAATACACTCTACTAAAAAAAAAGTCTTCAACTCAAAAAAAGAAAGAAGCCTTGGTCCTTTCTGAAAATGCATCTTGTGATTTTGTGTTTGCTTCACAACTCTTGGGGGCGGGAAGGTAAATTAGGAGACAAGAAGATAGTGATTAAAAATGGACAAATCTGGGCAGCCATTTATGGCTTCATACGGTCATATGCCAGCATATGATATTCCAAACTATTCAGCTCAGGAACTCAGTTTCTCTGCACCTAAAGTGGAATTTCCAATGGTATACAAAAGCAGAGGGTGGAGGAAAGAAAATAAAAAAAGAAAAAAGGCAAGTCTTCTCCAAACCTATCAAAGGTGAAATTTACCCTGGAATGAGTGATTGATGAGTTGGAGTTGGCCCATTTAGGGCATACAGGCTGATGCTGCTGATCCCACTGCTCCCCATGCTGCAGGAACTCTGAGCAGACTGAGCATTGCGGTCTTGGTAATTCAAGGGAAGGGTCTGAGGCCTGGCATAGTAATAAGGGGTTGAGTGAGCATCCCGTGGCAATGCTTGAGCAAAAAGTGTGGCATAACTTGACACCTGAAAAGAAAAGCATTTGAAAAGGGAGGAATAATAAAAAAGTGGGAATTGTTTTAAATTACATCTTCTGTTAAAAGGAGTCTAATATCAAGAACACAAGAAATATCTGAAGACCATGTTTATGCAAAGAAAAATTTGCTGATGCAATTATCATGACAAAAAAGTGCCTTACAGTGAGCAACAGTACTTTTAGGAATACAACTTCTTTCTTCCTGCAAACTGTCATTAGCAATAGCTGCAAAAAGCACTTACGTGCCAGCAGAGCTGCAACTGCATTTTGCTTTCCCTACTCCATTTAAAACTCATTATCATATGAGCAGACATCACACCACCAAGCAGAAAGCAAACATAAAAACCACCCATCAAATATATTCACAACTCCAGTTACACGTGTTGAACAGCTCATATTTCTACATTTATGTAGTGTAAGAAAGCTACACCAAATATTACAGATACTTAAGTCAAATGTTTTCTGCCTTTCAGCCTCACACACAGATATCATAAAAACAATCTCAGGTATTGCTTAAGTCCAGATAATGATTCTTAAAGACATCTAAAACAAGTGGCACACATTTACTATTTCTCAGAAGCAACTAAAGTCTCCTCACCTACCTTGTTAGACTGTTTACGTGGATCTTCACTAAGGCTAAGCAGGAGGTAGAGTATTGACCATTTGTTTTTCAAAATGCCCTTCAAAGAAAGATGAAAACAAACATACCTAAGTTTAACTCTTGATAATAACAAAATTCTTTTTAATTATCCAACTTCCTAATATATACACATACAAATAAACTTTACAGATAAAGAAGACTAACTCAGAGCCACATTCTTGAATAAACTGGTAATGTGCAGTGTAGTCTCTGTATTGCCAATTTTATTTATTTTTTCCAGTGCTCAAATCATGAATTCTCACATGCTCTGAGATTAGCAAGCAGGCTCAATTTAAAATTCACAGCTACTCAGAATGAGGTTTATACAGAGCTGAACTGTTACCAGCATTCCCACACACACTCACCGCTTAAAACATCTCAGATGCAGCCATTAATTTAACCTAAATGTGAAAAAGGAAAACTCTTGGCAAAGTTTTAAGCAAGGAACTGTCTTTTCTCTTTTTCCCCCTCCACTCTCCTTTACAAGGAGGCCTCAAAAGTGAGGGGTTTTGATTTCTATTACTTTAAATGCCATTTAACAGAGCTACCAAAATTTTAATAGCTTAAGATAGAGACACAATTAATATGAAACTTGAGGAATGCACAATATAGTCTTTAGTAAACAGACACATACAGACCTTCAGAATAAGACTGTCAACAGTTCTAGATCTCAGCAGAAAGCTGACCAACTTCAACTAAAGCCCAAGCTACAAACAGAATACTTTAAAATGAAGGCAAGTACTAAAACGATTTATTTTAAATATGCACATTCCTAGATATACCACTCCATAGTTTTGTGACACTAACACTTGCACCTGAATCTTTGACCAGGGGCAAAGAACCTTATGATGGACATTAAGCTGAGTCAAAGAAATTTATACAAATTCCCTCACAATATTGATCAGGCTATGATCTGCAATACCAAACTATGTTGAATATAAAGCAGACTTGAGTTATATCCAGATTCAACACAGACTCGAACCCTTATGAAACAACATAATTTACCAAAGCTCTACATTTTTATATAATAGGAGACATTCTATATTATTATGTAGAGCACAATTTATTATCTTCTGCTTTGATCTCAAGAACAAGCAAAAAGTAGGGGTATTGCATCTGTTGCAAGTAACTAATTCAGCAACTGATTAACAAGCAGTGAAGAAGGAGCAGCAACTGCTTCTTCTACTGGCCAGGACAGAATAAATCCAAGTGCTCCAAGAAGTGTGGTTTGCTCAACAGCAGGCTGCCATAAAAATAAGCACTGACCTCCTTTCCTGTTTGGAGGAATAGATGAAACATAGTTAAAACACATTTGCACACTTCTTTTCTTCCCCCTCCCAACTGCTTTTAAGGGACTTGCTGGAAGAAAAGCCTCATTGATTCAGAAAATGTATATCCCTTTAAGCCCTTCCCTATGCTCATGGGAAAAAGAAATTATTGTACACCATTAGCAATAAACCTAACAGCAGATCGAATAATAACTGGCTGTGTGAATTTTAAAGACATGATACTATTTCACATACACAAGAGGCTAGCAGAGTGAAAAAAAGGTTCAAAAAACCTTAAATGTTTGAGGAGGCAGTAAAATATCTTAAATGTTTGAGGAGGCAGTAAAATACCAGGAGATAGCTTGCGTTACATTCAGAAGAAAAAACAAGCATATAACACAGGCTGTTCCAAAGATTAGTCATCATGCTCTGCAGCACTCTGTTTGCCAAATGCCAATGCAGTACATAGGCTACAGAAACATGTTACACAAAGTCTGTATTAAGCGTTGTCTGTAAATCAGTGCTCTGCTGTACAAACCAGTGCAATTAATACACAAACCCACAGGATACTGAAACTAGGACAACTTACTCGGTAAGGTGAGCTTCAAACACTAACAAAGTAATGGGTAAGTCAAGTATGGAAGAGGGGAGGAGGGGAACCAAGTTCTCCCAAGTATTCTCCACAGAATACCTTTTTTATAACCTTAATCTTAGCATTATCATGTTAAACTCAGCTTTTCTACACACTAACATCTTTTGTCAGAATACTGGCATGCAGTATTCTCTAATTAACACTGGTGTTGAGCCATCTCAGCCAGCAAACCCTTAATATTCAACATGAAAGATCTGGAGTACTTAAAAATTTAAATGCATGAGAATACTAGATTAGTAAAATCTATACACCACAAGGCATTTCTGTAAAATAAATTATGAGAAAATTCACTGGTTTTACATACAAAATGAACCCTTTATTTTTACAGAGTTACTTTCTTTTTATGAAGTATCCCTTCATATAACTTGAATCAAATAGTAAAAATATAACTAGGATTGAAATGCATCTCTAGAAGCTGTCTGGTCCAATCCCCTGTTAAAGCAGGGTCATCTACAGCAAGTTGCCTATGACTATGTCCAGTCAGGTTTTGACTTCTCTCCAAGGATGAAGACTCCACAGCTTTCCTAAGCAGCTGTTCAAGTATTCAACCATCCTCCCAGAAAAAATATTGTTCATGAAATAATATTGTTCATTAAACGAGCAGTCTTCAAAACAACTCTAACATGAGAGGGATGCTTGTGAGTGCTTTCAGTTTCTTTACATATTTATTAAACTACCTGTGAACCGAGTTTTCTGTAGAGTTCTGAAAACAAAGCAGCATCTGCTTCCCTTCTTTGTCGCACAACTATTAAAAAAAAAAAAAGTAGATTAAAATTTTGAAAGAAGTGTAACAGTTATGTCTTAACATATACTTGTGGTAAATTATAAAATGCAACCAAGAAAGCTTCATGATGCTTGGACTGTTTCATTGTATTTACTTAAAACACTTTCCCTGTTTTCATCTTATCTGCATTCAAGCCCTGAGAATTTTTGCAATGCAAGTGATTCAATATAAATACCTGCTTTTCTTAGCTCAATCAAAATACGTATTTTTAAAGTAAGTGTACTGGTAAAGTCTAGTCTGCCATTCAGTAGGTTTAAATTAGGGACCTAAAGGACTGAAGACACATCTGAAAGCAGATATGCATCAAAGAATATTATAAAAACTACATGCAATTGCTCCAAAACTAGAACGTAATTGTTTCTACTTTAGGCAAAAAAATCAAGGAAAGAAGTAGCAATGCCATTTGCTGCAAGTTAGGCAGAATTACAGGGTCATACAACTTTCATATACTACAAAAATTAAGTCTCAAATCAATGCCAGTTATAGAAGTACCTTCTCAGAGGAGACACATCTTCCAATTAAGATTTCTTATAAAGCTATGTTGCATCAGAAAGAGCCATGTTAAAAGAAACTTCAGTGATAAGAAAAATCGCTATTAAATGCTAGAAATGTTAATTAGCATCAAATGTCACTGGTTAAGTATACTTGTGTGGTATCTCCAAATTAAATGTAAAGTTAGAAGGATATATATCCAGTTACTTGTTACATGACCACTAATACAAGCTTACAAGTTGGGGAGGAGGATGAGGGAGACAGCGCTCTTCAGAAAACTGGCAACAGGGCAAAAATATATGCCGAGCTGTCTACAAGTAGCCAAAGCATGGTAGAAAGTATATATTGTAGATTCTAGTGTTTTGGAGCTGTAGCTAGAGGAATTCTAACAGCTTATTTGTCTATCAGCATGTCACGGAAGCTCTGCATTAGCAAAAAACACACATGGATCTTAAACCAGTTACAAGCCCTGACGTCAGTGCCCTAATTCAATCTCTGAATATTCAAAGCTCAGTATAAAGCTTGAATTTCATTAGCACAATTCAAATAATTGTTTCTGGACATGCTACTGTGTAGCAGAATCTGCTGAAAGGAGTATTCGGCTTTTCAAGAAGAATTCATAACGTCCTCTTCAGATACACACAGTGCAACACTTGACTCAGAGCAGCAGAGAGCACAATGGAATGAAAATGCAACATTCCTTACAAAGTCATGGTCTGTGATTTTGTTTTTAAGAAGGTGGCTGCAGAAAACTTGTAGATAAACAGAAGACAAGTCAGGTAAGTCACAAACCATTCCATCAATTCCCAGGATGCTCATTCAGCAAGTTTGACACAAGTGCTCATGAAGTTAATTGTGCCAATGTGTAATATTCCTGAAGTGCACATCTCAAAAATATCAGTCTTTCACTCTTCTAAGAAGAGCTATGAATTCCGAAATTCCAAGTACTAAGGTGAAAGGAGTGCAGTATTAATTGCTCTTCATAGTGGCAAGATACAAAGCAGCAAGGAAAGTTTAAGCTGAGTACTCAGAAAAATCTGAGCTGTGAATACAAATAGCCACTCAAGATTATTCACTAGGAAATTAATGGCATGTACATCATGAGATTTTCAGGAGATGAACATTAATAATAGATTACATAACTGTCTGTGAGGCAGAGTTGTCCCTTTTTCAGAGAAATAACCTGATTAACTTTATAAAGATTTTTGTATTTCTAAGAAAGGAACAAGATGCACTTACGTTCTTTCTTGATTTTCTCGGCTACAAGAAATTCATCACGCTCAACAGTGGGAGCAAAATTGCTTCCAATAACTCTCACTGCATACTGAAACTGTTGGGCTGCATCAGCTGAAAGAAAAAGAAAAGTCTGCCAGTTAAGGAGAATGCTAAAGTTCTATTAAAATTAATTTTTTTAAAGTGAGACATGAGATTACATTGCTATGTCTGAAAGCAGCAAAAACATACCTGTCTTATCTGATAACGTGCTGCAATTCTTAGGCACACTTCTAACCAGAGGGCAGTAAAATCCGACTTAGCCAGTTCAGCATAGTATTAATGCAATATTTCAAACACCTCTGTACACACCCCACAAATAACCGCACCAAAATTTGTGAATAAGCCCTTCCTATTCTGTGCTGAAAGAGACTCCTAGTTCTACCCAGTTATGAGAGAGCATTTGCACACTGAACTGGCTCTGCCTCTCCCCACGGACAGAAATTCTGTGGGACCTGGCACACATAGCCACACAATTCAGCTCACACACCACAGCAATACACTCATGTTTACCATCCACCCATGGATCTTCACTCAGATATGCACAACAGTGGTTTTACCAGCTGGTATCTTGGTTTCAGGTTTGGTTTTGTTTAAAACCGTTTGAAAGGTTCCACCCTTTGGTTCAAAGCCAGCTCAGAGATATCACTATCACATCCCAACACATGATGTGGACACTAACAAAGAGGTCACACTAACAGAGAGTGACCTCCTTCCACTGCTTCTTCCTCATGCAGTAATTCTGTTTTTCATCTTGTTGTTGAACAGCACTGTTTTAATGCAAGTATCTTGCTTTCCGGGAAAACTAAGAGTCTGGTAACATCAAGATAGGGCCAGGTCAGTATTAATGCCACTACAGCATAGTGATGTTCCCATTTATTGACTGAAAATCAAACAATAAGCCTACAGACATCAAGAGCCCTTATAAAAGATCAGACACATTTTTATTCCTTACCTAGAAACAGCTGCAATAACCCAAGGAAAAAGGTACATAAGAAAATATCCAAATGTGTTTGCCACATATTTGAATCTTTTTACTTCAGGAAAGAAACTCATCTAAGCAATTCTGCATATTGTCTTTTCTGTATATAACAATTACGTGTGCAAATGCATCACATCTTTCTGTGTTTTATCTAGCCAGCTGAGCAATCAGCTCTCAGGGAAAACGGCCGAGTAACACAGCAAAGGTTAGGCCAAGGTCAGGACAAATACGTACAAAAGGAACAGAAAAATGAAATAAGGTAAAGGACCACTAGAAGAAGAAATATTTTAAGCATTTATCATCTCTTAAATTAACTAATATTTGCAATTGGGAAAAAATTGCCTTGGAGACACCAGGAGTCAAATATTGATTAAATGCATTAAAATCTTAAAAAAATTATGGAAAGAAGTTTGCAATTTGAAAATCACAATGTGCTAGATTGTGTTTGAATGCCCTACATTCTTCTTGAATGTCCATTTTATACTGTCTTGTACTATAAAGGTCATCCACTGGTCCAACTCCACTAGAATACAACTGTAGAACAGCAAGCATTAACCAATTCACACAAAGAAATACCTCACACAATCAGGAAAGTAATCTGCTCAGACAAAATCATTAACATTTAACAGTGTTTGACAACACTGGCCTAGAGAAAGAGCAAGAGTATTGTTCTATTGTCAGAGAAGAAAATGCCACTATTACTGAAAGGTCACAAATCTCTACCAGAAATGCCTCCTCTACTAAGAAACTTTTCAATTGCAATAAGGTTTTGAAAATACAAATATAAAAATTTAATAGTCCAGCCACTGATGAACCAGGTATGAAGAGTTAAGTATGAGGAAGCATTTCTGTGTAATTCTTAAGTTTAATGCATTCCATAACAGAACTCAAGATTTCAAAAAGTATTCTGCATGGTTAATTAAAGTAAAATACTGGCACTAAGTTATCCCAAACAGCCTATGTTCCATTAATTCCTCATCTGTGTACTTCACAGCAGACAGAAAAGGGGCAAGCTTTTCCCATAATGGGGAAGTTCTAAGGAAAATCTATTACCTGCTGTAACAACCTTGTATTTCAACACCAACCACAGCAAGACTAGTTAAAGCACTGAAACTTATAAGTATAAGTATAAGTATAGCCTTTTCCATATTGCCTTGACAAGGCATCTAAGATCTCTAGTTGAAAGACTACAACTCCATCCACCAAATCCTGCTTTTTAAACCTGTTGCACTACTGAAAACATGGAAAAAGTTAACTGCTCTTTACACATTGCTGATTTGCACCAGCAATTCAACAGTTCTGTAGCAAGACTCATTTTCTATTTTATTTAATTCAGATTTGCATGTTTTATTCATATCAAGTCCAGCTTCTCTTTTACAAACAAAATTCCCTGCTGTGGGTGTTAGCAGATTAATTCTCATGAATTCATAAAATAACATCAGTACCTAAAGCGATTAAACAAAACTTAATACAGATGTGTTAGTACAATAAAAATTCACACAACTTAAAACTAATAGCCACATCTGCTTCCCTCCTCAAAGAATGATCACCATGACAGCAGACATCCTTAAAATTTACAGCCATCTATCTATTTGAACATCCTTCATCAGAAAATTACAGCATGACTGTTACATAACAGCAGGCTCAATGTAACTGATGCAGCTCTCTGAAGGCTAAAGGGGTAAAACAAATTGATCATGACTTGATTTCCAAAGGTCCAATCAGAGCACAGAATGCAGAGACAGCCACTTCTCCTCAGACTGCATCCCTTAAGTAATACACACACAATTAATGACACTGATAAGCAGCCACACAGCTGAACAGAGAACTGGCACTTCTGAGTCACAAGAAACAAAATGAAAATTTAAAAACTGTCTCCTTTGAACAAAGCAATCCATCAATCCTTCAAAGATCTATACTCCATACAGCCATTGAAACCTTCCTATACACAACGCAGTATTAGCATTGAATTACTTCAAAAGGCAGATAATAACACTTTAAAGCTGAAGAAAATACAAGTATAGCACATGAAAAAAATACTTAGAAGCAATGCACAGAAAGGCTGCGGTTTTAAAGAAAGCAAGGAGAAATAGGACTAAAGATAAAATTTAAAGGAAAAGTTCACGAGACAAACAGGTAATTAGCCAATATACTTGCAAGAAGGAAGTATATCAGAGGATGTGCTGAAATTCAGCAAGACTTTTGATATAAAGAAACTTCTAACATTACCTATAATTTTAGGGAAGTGAATTGAAATTCACTTCATCCACTTAAGTATTTCTTTAAATAAGGTTGGTTATCGATTAAGTTTCCAAAACTGGGCAGGGGGAAGTCCTGAAAAATCTTAGTAGTAATTGAAACAGTTTTTCCAAATCATTGTGAGAAACTTTGTTTCCTCAAAAGAAGACATTTGGTTATTTTAATACATCTATAAACAATTTCTAAACTATTGGACTATGCTAAAGAAAGTTTAGCTAAAGCAGTTTCTTTCTTGAAAGGCTTCAAAGATTAGCAAACTCTCTAGTCAGCTGTCCATCATTCCAGACAACCCTCTTCCTTAAACACAAATACAAAATTATTGTAAAACAATTACACTCTAAATTGCATTCAGTGCTGTAGGAGCGGCACTGACCTGATAAAAATTACTGCTGCAAACTACTTCAGATACAGATGCTGCCAAAAGCACATATTGAAGAAAAAAAGCCCCAAACAACGAACTTCTTTCTTGTAACACAGTGTTCACAAATGCCTAATGCGCTGTTGCTGCAAAACTAAGTAGGGAAGAAAAGCTGTAGAACTCTACCTTCCCACATATACCATGAGTACATATGATGTTTGCCAAGACAGTAATGCTGCTGTATCTCCTCTGTTTTACTCATATCAGGTGTTCTACATTACTATGAAGTATTACCTGGGGAAAAAGGCAATTGCATTAACATGACATATAACAAACTAGAAGACTAGTCTCAAATGCCATTAGCATTACTATTTTGTTCTTGAAGAGAATCTACATGCATTGTGAGAAAAACTGCATGTTCCTATAGAAAACAATGGGTTTGAAATGTGCAATTTTAAGGCCCAGCCTGGTTCTGACATGGAAGATGCTGCCCTGGTTTAAGGCAATCCTAGACACAACTGCAGACTGGCAAAACCCACTGAGAGCAGCCCTGCAGAGAAGGACTTGGGAGTTCTCATGGATGATAAGCTGGACATGAGGCAGTAATCAGTAATGTGTGCTCAGTAATGCAGCCCAGAAGGCCTGAAGGCATCTTGGATTGCATCAAACGAAGGGTGGCCAGGAGGTCAAAGGAGGTGATTCTCTCCTTCACTGCGGCCTCAAGAGATGCCACCTGCAGTGCTGCATCCAGCTCCATGGTCCCCAGCACAAAAAGACTTGGACCTATTAAGAGCAGGTCCACAGGAGCCACGAAGATGGTGAAAGGGCTGGAGCATCTCTCCTGTGAAGCCAGGCTGAGAAAGCTGGGGTTGCTGAGCCTGGAGAAGAGAAGGCTCTGTGCAGAGACCTTATTGTGGCCTTTCAGTACTTAAAGGGAGTTATAAAAAAGAGGGAGAGCAACTTCTTACACAGGCAGATAGTAATAAGACAAGGAGAAACGATTTTAAAGTAAAAAAGGAGATATTTAGACACCATGCTAGGAAGAAATTCTTTACAGGAGGATGGTGAGACACTACAGAAGACTGCCAAGAGAAGTGGTGGATGTCCTGTCCTGGAAGGCATCCCATCCCATGGTAGCAGGGTTGGAACTAAATGAGCTTTAGGGTACCTTCCAAGTGAAGCCTTTCTATGATTCGATGAAGTATTCCTGAAAAAAATTAATTTTACATCAGTCTTCTGATTTAGTCAAGCATCTTAAACTTCTGCTGATGAAAGTTTTTAGTTGAAGCATTTAAAATTTATTTAATTAACTGTAAATCAACTATTCTTCTAGTCTCCAGACTCCTTTCCCACAAAGGAAAATAGATCATCATGAGCATAAAATAAAGCCCAAGCCACATACACTCTCATATCTTTCCTTAGAAGCTGTCCACAAACTTTGATGCACAGCACAATAAACATGACTATTCTTTAATTCTGTTAACATGGCTGGCTCTTGTTGCTTTGTTAGTAAACATATTTATCTGAGGACTGTCTCACTGGACTATCAACAAATCAACAACTCAGTCATAATCTTTTCAGAACTTTCCCTCACTGTGAATTTTTGCCTCTTTTGTCAACTCCTATCTGCTCTGTTATTAGCATAGGTAAAATTCCCTCCATATCACCTTTTGAATGAACTCCATGCTTTTCCCCCACCGTGAAATTTTAACATCTATTCCAGTAGTTCAGAGTTTTATAAGCCAAAATCAAACAGCAATAACAAAACTGCCACTCTGGAGATGAAATTGAGGCCACAGTATGGACTTCAGGTAGCAAACTGCTCCCCAAAGACTGAAATGCTACTTTACTTTCTAGAGCACGCATACCTCCAATAGTACTTTGGCACACAAAAATCTTTTTTGGTTTCAAACGCGAATAGATTTAGCTTGAATATTTACAGTAATACCATTCGTTTCCACTGGAGGCACTAAGAGTTCCTAGAATTTTAAGATTACCAGGAGGTTAGCGAAAGACAGCTAAGAACAAGAAGTTCTTTGTCAGAAGGACTAAAATCACTGTCCAAAGAGAGGCACGCACCCCTGTATAACTGCTGGAGCCTACAAACATAGGAGGGAAAAAGGAAATTATAGAAATTACTGCACAGGTAAGCCAGCTCCCTGCAAGATCAGGTGTAAGTGTAAAAGCGAATGGATAGCCTGGTAAAACACAGAAGACAATATAAAGCCAATATAGTAATTCTTAGCCACTACGAGAATATGTGGAAGAGAGGGGTCAGCAGCAGCTCCAACTGCAGGGGCAGAGACCCCAAAGTAATCATAGAGGCTGAATGCAGACACTCAGCACCATGCAAAGCTTTAAGTTCCTCCTTGGGGAAAGGCTAGAGCACAGCAACAAAAAGCTTTCAAACACTAGTTTTAGGAAAAAAAGAGTTTAGGTAGGTAATTTAAAAAAAACAATTAACAACTAAACAGTACTTCCACATAACTCAGTAGACCTGGTAATGAATTTCTCAGATGCAGAGCTGCTTGCAAAAAAGTAAATCCCAGTAACTAGGCCTATGCAGCTGACTGGTTCTGGAAACAAAACAAGCCATCTACATAGGAGATGATCCCAAAAAGGGGCAGAGAGAAGATGGCTCCACCACTGAGAGCCTGAAGTCACAGTCCATCAAACCACAAATTCACTTCAACATAAATCTTTAACAAGCAGAGAAGGTGGAAGCCGCCTAAGGCCATCATGGGCAGAAACAAAAAAAATCCTTGATGAGGGTTTTATGGAAGACTTCAGGCAGGAGATTGCACAATGTGGTCTTGGAAGGAGAGTAATCTCACCTTAGCCTTAAGTGAACAATCATCACACAGACATTATATAAACAGAACCCTTCAGCTCCTCCTGAAGCTGTAGCTTTCTCATAAAGATAACACACAAGTGCTGAGAAGGAAAGAAGAGAATAAAAATTCTCAAATACAAACTCAGGGGATGCACAGGCAGGAACAACTATTAAATCATCGAACATCAATTCCTTTATTATTTACCAATTAAATTTCACCCAATTACATCAGTACCTTGTACTTCACATTCACAGCAGGTTAACTACACAAATGGTTTAAGATGGATGCTTTCAGCTTCTTGTTTTGAATTGTTAGTAGAGATTTCTCTACTGAATTCAAACATCTCTTAAGCATCTAAGGTTTTTGCCCCTAAACTCTGTAAGGGTACTTGAACATCATAAATCACTTTCCGAAGACTTAACTGATAACACTTAAAGTTTGTAAAGTTTGCTTCAACAAAGAGGATGTGTATATACAAAGAAGCCTAACTTCACCGTACACAAGGAGCAGAGAAGCTGCACACAGACCACTAACACCTTACTCCAAACTTATCCTGTGCTGAAAGGAACAAGAATTACAAGCCTGAAAAACAGCAAGATGATAAATAGTTTGTCCAGTGGGTTCCTTACCATCTTCGGATACATTCATCTTCCTTGACACAGAGGATGCCAGTGCTAACAAAATTCCTTTATTGTCTTTTATGCATTCCTAAGACATAGGGTATCAGGGACTGGGGGAAAAAAACACCACACACACCTTTCAGGACTGAGACTTCCACAGAATTTTTGATTTATCAGTCTCTATGCACTTGAAGTCTATAGCTGAGCTAACACATGCACTACAGTTGACTTCTTCAAGGGTAATCCTGTCTCAGAAGGCTGAGTTTTCAGCTAGCATCCCTCCTAACATAGGAATAAAGAGCATCTGTCACATGCATAAGAACATGGGTGATAAATGTGGCAGACAACCCACTTTGTTTTTAAGCTGTCACTTCAAAGAACTCCTCAGATAATCCTCAAGCGCGCAGATGAGCAGGCTACAGGTTGCACGCAGGAACTTACTGTGATTTTGGCCAAAATTTCCACTTCCATTGGTCAAACAAAGAATGGATTCTGATAATGAAACTAAAATCCTAACACAGGAACATGTTTGCCAGTCATTTAAAAAAATAACAAAACACACTTCTCTTGCATGTTTTTGCACATACTGCTTGCAAATAGAATTATTATTTCAGTCAGGAGATACAGGGAAGTATTGAAACTATGACTTTAAAATAAAGCTAGATCCTAAGCTGCTAGACATGAGCCATCTCACCTCAATACTCATACTTCAGTTGATAAACAGGTTTCCATTTTTGCTCTCATGCTCTGCTTAACTTATTTTAAGTATCACAGACCTAGACAACACCAAGAAACAAGCTTAGACTGAGTTAGACTCCAAATCTAAAAAAAAGAGTCATGAAGAAAACAGGACTAGACATTATAAAAATAATGTCCTTGAAAAGGCATCCACTATTCCAATAAAGCAAGACAATCCATTTGCCAATTTTTTATTTGCTTTTGGAAATAGAACTAACAACTAACACAATAATTTGAGATTTCTGGCAGCAAATGTTTGACATACACTTAAACAAGAACATATATCAATTCTGATAAAATAATTCAGAAAAAAGTTTCCAAAGAATGTTAAAGGCGAGAAAGAGCTTTAAAAACAGAGCCATAACAGCACCTTGGAATAGTAGTCTGATGTGAAGCACCCTTTAAAATACAGTTAAAATACCCGCTAAAAGAAATATGTGGTTACAAGAGGTGTTAAACAGTTTAGAAGCTACTGCGGATTTGATGGAAATAGGGGAAGACTTGAAATTTGCCACATCCTGATAAAGTCTTACAACAGGAATTACTGACACAGAAATACTATAAATTCTGTGGGAAAAAAAAATTATTGCTTAGCAGAAAACTTAAAAATGCAATGGAGAAAGAAAAGATTTTGAAACACAGCATCAACAGCTGTTGATCATAGAATTATTTAAGCTGAAAGGACTCTTGAGATCTTAGAGTTATATGGAGTGTTTTCTCTGAAGGAATCCCTATTCAATAGTTCAGTGAAGACAAAGATTGCAATTTCCTCCCAATTTTACCAAGGTTCTAAGATGAATCACAGAGTCACAAAATGGTTTGGGCTGGATGGGACCTTCAAAGACCATCTAGTCCACTTCCCCTGACATGGGCAGGGGCATCTTCCACTAGATCAGGTTTCTGAAAGCCCCATTCAATCTGATCTTGAACACTTCCATGGATGGGCTGTTCACAACTGCTCTGGGCAATCTGTTCCAGTGCCTCACAACCCCTGTAAAGACTGTAAAAACTTTCTTCTCTGTGTTCAGTCTAAACATACCCTATACTGGTTTTAAGCCATTACCCCTTGTTCTGTCACTTTAGGCCTTGGTAAAACGTGTCTTTCTTATAAGCCCTCTCTAATCACCCAAAGGCCACAGTAAGATCTCTGAGCAGAGTCTTCTCCAGACTCAGCAATCCCAACTCTCTCAGATCTGCTTTGTAGGAGAGCTGCTCCATTCCTCTCACCATTTCCATGGCCTTCTTCTGGACCTGCACTAACATATCCATATCCTTTTAGAACTGGGGGTCGCAGAGCTGAACACAGTACTGCAGCTAGGTTCTCACAAAAGCAGAGCAGCGAGGGGACAATCTGCTCTCTACCTGCTTCTTTTTAAGGAGCTCAAAATATTGTGACTTTCCAGGATGCACATTACTGCCTCATGTCCAATTTTTCATCCACTCCCCAAGTTCTTGTCTGCAGGACTGCCTTCAATCCACTCATCCCCCACTCTCTACAGATATTGGGGATTGCCCCAACCCAGGTGCAGAACCTTGAGGTTCACAGGGAGGGGCCTGCTCCCCAAGCATCTCAAGGTCCCTCTGCATGGCACTCCCTTCCCTCAGCACATGACCTGCACTGCTCAGCTTGGTGGCATCTGCAAACCTTCCAAAGGCACACTCAAGCCCACTATCTATGTTATTAATAAAGATATTGATCATTGTCAATCCCAATACAGACCCCTGAGGGAGACATCACTTGCTATTGATCTTCATTTTGATATTGAGACAGTGACTACAACTCTTTGGATGTGGCCATGCTGCCAGTTTCAGTTCCTTTTTCACTAAACAATTCATCCATTAAACCTCTATCTCTCCAACTGAGAGACAAAGATGGGGTGTGTGACCACAACATGCTGTCTGCAATACATGGAAATGAGGTCTGAGAGACAGACAACATATATAAGTACCTTCTTACTCATTTTCTAGACTTCTAAGATAGCAATAATGCATTTGTAGGCAACGTTCTAGTAATTTTTTACAACTGGTCAATGCTCAAAAGTTTTAGCTACTATCCTGGAAACACCTAAAGAGACTTGTAAGAAGAAAGAGGCGTGGAGAGAGAAAAGAATAAGGGACTTGACAGCCATTACTAATAAGGGAGAAAATCATCTCTCATACAAGAAAACAAACGCAATAAAAGCTTCTGCATGAGTTTCTCTAGTGAGCCATGCAGATAAACAGAGTAACTTAAAAAGGAGACTCAGCAGATGCACGCCTTCCTTTCCACCCCTCCGACTGCTTACTAAAAACAGTCTTCGCCTTGACTGCAAGGGAGAAACTTATGCAAACAGACAAGAGATTCATTCCCCTGCTGGAGGCTCACAGAAACATCAAGACACCGAGGACCTGTAGCGGACCTGGCGCAGGCCAATGGCTCCGCTCGAGAAAGCACCGGAGGGAGGCGGGGATTCCTCAGCGCGTACACGGAGCCCCCCTTCGCCCAAACACCCCGGCACCCGTGCCCCGCTCCCCGAAGAGGAGAGCGCCTTCAGGAGCCGGCCAAGCGTTCCGGGGGAGGCGGAGGAGGAGGGCACGGAGCCATCTCCAGCCGCCTCCCGCCGCAGGGCTCCGGCTGGCGGGGCCGCTGCCGTGCCCGGCCGGCACGCAGCACTGCCCGGGCTGTCACCCCCGGGCCGGGAGGCCGCCGACGCTCCCTGCCGAGGGGGCCGGCACCTCTCCAGCCCTGCTGGGGCAGCCCCCGCGGGCTCCGAGCGCTGCCGCCGGGGAAATGGCGGGGAATGCCGTTACCTTCGCTCTTGCCCAGGATGCGGCAGCAGAGGCTCTGCAGCAGAACGTTGGGGGATTTTTGGTCCGGAGTCGCCATCGCCGCGCGGGAGGCAGGAGGTGGCGCGGGGGCCGGGAGCGGGCGGCAGAGCCAGAGCACAGCGGAGGGAAGGAGGGAGGTGAGGACGCGCCGCCCGGTCGGCAGCGCAGGGACCCGGCGGCACCTCCCGCTCCCGCCTACGGCGCCATTTTCACGGGACCCGCCGAAAGCCGCAGCCGCGGCCGCACACCCACAATGCCCCGCGCGGCGGTTCCGGGGCGGGCCCGGCGGGAGCGCCCGCGATCCCCGGGCTGAGAGCGGGGCGGGAGCGGCCGCGGTGCCTGGCCGGCCTTGGAAACGCGTCTCGCCTAGCCCCAAAGTCTCTGAAGTCACGTCCTGTCAAAGCACAGACTCACTTCAAAACAGATTTAACGAGTGCAGGAGGTGGAGGCCTTCTCCAGCCATCACGGGCAGGAGCGCTAAAGTCCCTGCTGGAGGGCTGGCAGAGGGCTTCAGAATGGAGACACGGATGCAGAGTAATCCTCTTGCCAAAATAGGTTCTTTCACCCGGTGTGCCGGTGAGGCCAATATACACACAGAGTCGAGGTATTTGATTTATTCACAGTTCTGCACTGAAAGGTGCTGGGTGGCAGATCCACAAAGCCAGCATCCCAACTATCAAAACTTTTTATTATTCATACATTTTAGTATACAAAGGAATTAGCCTTTATTGGCTACAAGTTATGTAGTTCTCTTCTTAATCAGCATTCTGTCTTCTATTAATGACTCCACTGCTTCTCATCCTTATTAGTCCACATTCTCAGTCTTTCTGTTCTTTTGCATCAGTGGGTTTCCTGAGTTGATGGCTGTGAGTCAGGTGTCACAATCTTTTCCTGCTGGAATTACCTTCTACCCAGTCGTAGCTGATTCCAGCACAGTTGCTGAGTTTGCTTTATTATTTACTTCTTGATCTTGGAAGTTCTGCTAGATGTCCTTGTGGCCCTAAATTCTGCATTCTTTGTGTCCACCATCAGTGGTATATCCTTCTTCCTAAGTTTTGTTAACCTCACCCGGGTCTGAGGTCATTGAAACATACTGAGTCCTAAACCTTAAGAGAGCAACTCTTCCCAGAACTGATTTGTCTTTCTAACACCTTACAGCACTTACAGCTTCTTAGCTGCTCTCTGTTTCACAGATTAAATCTCCTTTTTTTGTTGTTGTTTAGGCTTGAAAGTATACAAAGATCAAACATCAGAGAACACACTTTCTTCAGAAATATTTACATATTCCATATTTTGCAACAATCCCACATTAGCTGTAAATGCTACGTACAGACATCCTCATAAACATAACAACACACAAGTGCTGAGAAGGAACACAGCCAGGGAGAACAAAAATTCTGAAGTACAAACTGAGGGAATGTACAGCAGGAACAACCGTTACATTGTTGAAACTCAACTCTTTTTTGTTATTTACCCATAAAATTTTGCCCAATTGCATCACTATCTTATATTTTACATTCACAGCAGGCTAACTACACAAGTGGTTTAAAATGAAGATTTTCACCTAGTTAGGCATTTTTACTAGAAATTTCCCAACTAATTTTAAAAATCTCACAGGTGTCAAAGGTTTTTGCCTTCAGACTCCGTAGAAGTAATTGAACACCGTGAATTACTTATGAGGAGATGAGGTTCACTTACTCCCCTCAGAGAAGAAAGGTGGCTGCACTTCTATGTTTTGCTGCCTTGGGGATCAAGGCTCACTAGTGGCTTTTCCAGACAAAGTAATTAGGAATCAGGGCAGGTCTGGAAAAATGAGTGAGGATGCTGGATCCAGTTCTCCATGTTCTGCTGTGCTGTGGAGTTGGGTGTCCCCAGTCCCTGTGGAGGGCCTGGGCTCCAGCTACTGGGCAGCATGGGCACCAGGGACAGCATGCTCATGGCTGGTCTGCGCTGCTCCCCGTGACCTGCTCCTCAGGCTTGTCACCCCTAGCACAGACACTGATGTCACCAGGTATCTGAGTTCCATCTGTCCAGTAAATTCATGCTGTGTCCAGCCCAAAATACATACTTAGGAAACAGTTATTACCCTTGTGCTGCTGGAGAGCTGTGTAACGTGTAAGGGGTGATTTGAAATAGTGCAGCAGCAGCCAGGTAGGCTTGGTGCACTGCTGGCTGTGAACAAATTCGTTCCTGCTGTGCAACACGTGGCTTTCTAACAGCCCCCGTTGGCTTCGTTGTCTCGACAGCCACAATTTTGTGTGTATGCTTTCTACAGGCACATGCACCTGGTCGTTCCTTATGGGAACATTACAGATGTAAACATCAGCTCATTGCTAGTATTACTGCTAGAAACAAATCACAATGGCAAGCCAAGAACTGCAACACATTGAAGATGTATGGGTGTTTGTTGCTTGGAATATTCTAGTAGAAATATTCATAGTCTCATCACTCACACTAGAACTCTTCAGTTCTTACTGATACATTCTTTCGATTTTTTTGAGAAGTAAAATAGGACCCAAAATGAATAAAGTTACCAGAACTTTATCCCATGTAAATATGGATTGTAAGCTTTATTTCCAATAATTCTGAAGTAAAGACTTCAAAGATGGTGTGAGGGTTTGGGTTTTTTTTCTAAATTTGGTTGGTTGTTTGGTTGGGGTTTTTTGTACTGAACAGCAGAAGAATCTCTGTTCCATTTTTCTGCCCAAAGCAAACACAGTTGTGCTACGAAGAGCTGGTGACTCACCACTGCTGCTAGTCACTTCAGATTTAGATTCCACTGTGGAAGGTGTTAATCTAGCAAGCAGCAAATATGGTTCTCACATGAGGCAGAAGAATAATTTTGGCAATTAGATCTGGAAGTGGTGATCCTTTACAAAACCTTTGCATTCCAAGGGAATCCATTCACTCCCAAATATTCTGTTACTGCTTTTTAGTGCATATTACTAATTCTTTCTGGTCACACTAGTTCCTTTTAACTAATGCAGTTGAGTCAGTGGTCTGAAATCAGAGCACATTATGGAACAGCACGCTGAGAACATGGCATTGAAATGGACTCACTCGCGCCTCTGGCAAGCAGCAGTAAATACAAACCTAAGCTTTTCAAATTCAGCATAACCACATTTTACATTATACTTCTGAAGTAGTGTGATAGCCAACCATTCTGTTACATTTCTGAGAATGTATTCTCTCATTTCTAGCCTCTTTTTCCCAAGGAAATGAGGCTTAATGCGGTTATTCTATATGTCAGTGCCTCCTCGTAACTGCTGGATGTCATCACCAATTTTAAACAATTTTAGCAGAGAGGTAGAGTTCTTTAGGATATTAGTAAAATTTAATGGAATTCAGCAGCTGAGAGTACTAAGGCTAAGTCATCCCCCCTTGAAAGGAAAGGTAAGGAGAACTTACTTCTTCCTCCTGTGTTTACCCTTAGCAAAGCAGCTGATTGGTGTGGACACCCTGGACAGGTAGACACACATCCTAGCTCTGAGCCACCTACAGTACCAGCTCTTCTTTCCCAGCCTGATGAATGGATGATTTAAGAACTGAACGTGTAAGGGACAGGGGACTCTGGAAATAATGTGGAAAGTAGTCAGAAAGAGACAAGAGGGATGGAAAATAGAGGGAAACTAACTAACTGCAGGTCACCTCTCACTGACCTCCTTGCTTTTTTCTTAATGGAAAGAATTAATCATAAAATCCTGTTTAGAAATGCTAATTCTGATAAAGCAGGTTGCTAGCTGTCACGATCCGCTATTAATGCAGAGCAGGGGTCGTGATGGTTCTTTTGATCTTAAAGGTTCAAACAGGCAAAATGCAGGGGACAAAATCAGTTTATTCAACAGCAGAAAATCAGTTTATTCAACAACAGCAATGCATTTCATCAAATGCCAACAATTCAGTTACGGTAGAGGGGAGAGGTATAGGAAACAAAGTATAGGGAAAGGGGAAGGAAAGGAAGGGATGGGAAAATAGCTACCAACAGATGAGACAGGCGTCCTCACGAGTCATCCGATAGACGAGTCTTCGTCCGTGGAGAGATCTCAGGGGTCTTCTCCAGGGGGTAGATGGGTCTTCATCAGTGGAGAAATCTCAAAAGGTCTTTTCCAGAGGGTCGCTCTTTATAGTCCTTCTCCAAAGCGAGTGGCCTCTGGCCAAGAGGTGGGAAGATTTATGGACCATTGTGTGGTGCTGCAGGAGACAGGTGCGCTCAAGCAGTCCTCAGTTGGTACAACACAACCTCTGCTTGGTGCCACAACAGCACAGTCCAGTGAACACAATACACCAGCACACAGTCACAAGCATCCACCTTGGCCCGGCCAGGAAACCATTGTTTGGAGTCAGCCTGGGTGGGGTCCTCGAGGTCTCCTTGCGATGGTTGGAAGGCAAAATCGAGGGGAACTTCAGACCGACTCTTACACCACCCCGTGACTCACGATCATCGTCAAGAGTGCCCCTTTGTAGAGTTGTAGTGAAGTCTTCAGTTGTGGTGTCTTCAGGACTCGTCCAAGTTGGTAGCATATCCCGGAAAAGAGAGACAGGAAAGTAGGAAAAATATAAGGGACAGGATAAGGAAAAGGAGAAAAGAGAAAACAAAACAGATTAATTATATTCAATTTTTTGATTGCTAACAATTTCAAACAATTTGTTCAATTCTTTAATTTTTTCAATTTTGATTAGAAATAAATCATTTTTTTTAAAGCAAGTTTTTGATTAAACAATTCTAATTGCAATGAGAAGATAATAAATTCTAGTTAAAAATAATATTTTATCCTGTTTAAAACCTTGTGTCAATAACGCTAGGGATGTCAACAGTAACCGATCTGGATACATCTGTCACAGATGCCAATTGTGCTAACCGTTTCATTATTCTCCAAGTCATAATGTATAGAATTGCTGATAAAACAAAACCAATTAAAACCAAAATCAAAAGAACAGTGGTGGGATGACACAATTTGTTCAGGACACCTGTAGCAGTAGGTGACCCAAATAGAGTATCCCACCACCTGTGTTCAGCATCTGTCTTTACTCATTCCAAAACACGATGTATTTTTTCCACATTGTGATGAACAGTTATTAGAGTTTTCTGTCCGTTTTTCTTGATCTTCTCCAAAATTTCGATCAGATCTTGGTGGAGCAACAATTGCTTCACCAGAGAGAGGTTCATTCCAATTGGAGTGGGCAATAGATGGTGGATCAGTGTGTAATTTGACTGCAAAAGATGGTGAGAAGTAACTGGGGCTACATAGGAAAAATCACATCCTGAAATCCTAGTAAAGTTACAAACACAAAAGTTTGAATGATTTTTAGTATTCACTACTAAATTTTCTATGAAAACACTATCACAAGCAGTTCTAAAGCATACACACCCATTGCCTACATATACCAGTACTGTTTCAGGAATCTCGTTTGGATGAATTTCAAAATTGCAAACATTCTGTTCTGTATCCAAGCAAATATCTTGAGCTCTGATTGCATTGCTTTCACAGATAAACCCTTGTTGTTCCCGGACAATGCAAGTTTCCAAATTGACAGTTTGCCACCTCCCACCAATTTGACGGGCCCATTCCCTATGCTCGAAAGGATAGAGAATAGCTCCGTCATGGTTCAACCCTAATGCAATGATGGGGAATATTGAATGCACTGAAGCATTACGAATTGTCAGTACAAAGGCTGTGGCTGTGTTTGTGCTGGGATCATAGGTAAAATTTACTAATTTCCACCAGGACTGGAATTCTTTTTCAAAATCAGTGGCACTGTCCCAGACTATTTTTTGAATTTCAGTGGGAAAAGTGCCTTCCTCACCTTCTCTTATAATTAAAGCAGCAACCAACTGCATCCACAACTGGGCCTGGATACAACTGAGAGCCAAAGAGATGGTTTTTTGTGTCGATTATCAATTTGTGGTCATTTACGTTTACCTTTTCCCAACTTGGTAATATGTTTGATAACAACCACTGTTGGGTCCCCAAAGCTGTTAAGGCTGTTTGCAGGGGCCGTTGTAATTTGGTTACATCTCCAGCTGTGGTAGCCAATTTATTCATTAATACTTCTGAATCGATGCTATTCAAAATTCCCAATCCTGTTCCCACAACACCGGTTATGTCTCTTGCCATTCATTTTTAGAAGGATTCCATTTCCACAGCCAGGTTGTCCATCCCTCAAAAGAAGTCTGTAGAAAGGGTGAACAAGCTGGCTGAACTTCTGAGACATTATTTTGCATCAGCAATTTGATTTGTTTGAGAGACCATGCCGGATTAAACAATATTTGTTGTTGGCCAGTTTTTCTAATTACATATGGTCCAAATTGAAAAATCGTAGGGCTCAACACAACCGGTGGTTGGGTAGTAGGTGTTACAACATTAACATCAAGTATCATTTTTTCCACACATGATTTTATAGGAAAATTGTATAGCAGTTAGATTTAGCCAACAGTCTTGATTTTGGGTTCTACAATATAAAGTCCTGCCATGAGGTCCTATGCCATAACTGTATGCAGGTTCGGTGAGGGATCCAGCTGCTAATTTACAAGTTATTGCGATGTCATCACCTTGTGTGACCACGAAAGGAGGGAAAACCTTGTTTTTGTCATCCAACACTAGGGGGGTGCTTACACCACGGTATATAACTACTGTGGTCAGTGTGGGTTTTTCTACAGCATTTATTCTGAATCTATAGGTCAGGCCTTTCAAGCTGGACTCATCTGTTGTGTTATTCTGCCAGGAGCATGTTACATAGGTTGGTCTGGTTAAAATAAAGTTATGCCAACAGTCAGTAAGTTCATCCGCACAAAGCTTTGTAACTTCGACGTTGTTGGTGTCAGGGTCCAGGGTGTAGTTACCAACCTTCCTTTGGCGACAGCACAGTATTAGGGGGGCTTGTTTTTTACATGTCCATACTGTTGTGGGGCAAAGACTCGCCGTGATGTTAGGGTGCAAGCTACTAGTTATATCTGATTTTAAGTAATTCCTGGCAATTGCAATGGTGGTGGCTTTCTCATGAAGGGATTTTTCCACTTTTCTGCATCCTACCTTGATTTCTTCACCAATTATTCCTGTTAGTACCCTAGCCCAGTCCTTTTTGTCCCAACCCCAGTCACTTGAACGGTATACCTCAGAATCGTGCAGTACTACGGTCTCAAGGCTTGGGTGATGATCTCTGGGGTAGGGTCCTAGAGCACTGGTATACCTGATGGAAGCTTCAGACCACGGCCACTCAGCTGAGTTTTGGCCATAGTGTGGTGGTAAGATACAGAGAAATATCAAAAAGGTGATCATGATCCCATGTCCCTCGGCGTTCTTCTGTGAAAAGCAAACACAACAGAGTCTGCCACCAAGAGGCAGGAGGTCAAAATGATGGAACAATCCAACGGGTACTTATCTGATGCTCCTTTCCTAGAGCATTGGTGGCTACCCATGCATATTTATTCAGAGGAGTTTTTAGTACTAGTGGTACTTCTCCTACAGTAAGGAGGTTTACTAAAACAGGTTGCCCAGGATAATGGGCTGGATTTTTAGGATCATTAGGTCCCTGTAGTGCAGGAATGATGCTTGGGGCTTTTAGACAAAAAGCAGTTATTTTGGGACACCCGTTTACCCCCTATCTATCATTTATACCTTTTACAGCTTGCCATAATCGAAGATCCCAACCTCCCTCATGTGGCTTTAGGAGTCGCTTCAGAAGACCATTGGTCCTTTCTACAATCCCGTTGGCTTGAGGATAATAGGGGGTGTGAAAAGTCCACTTTATTCCTTCCTCCCTTGCCCATTCCTGTACTACTTTAGCAGTAAAGTGAGACCCATTATCAGATTGAATCTCCTGTGGCTTTGGAAAAGTTCCAAACCATTCTTGTAATGCCTTAACAGTGTTTTCTCCTGTAGCTCTATTAAAGGCTTCAGCTTGAACTAACCCTGAAATTATTTCCACTCCCACCAGCACGAAATGTTTACCACCAGACTTCTTAAAGGGACCGATATAATCTACCTGCCACGCGTCCCATAAGCCTTTACCTTTCCTTAAGTGCAAAGGGTCATCTTCCAAAGGATGCCCTTCTAGTCGTCTGCAGCATTGCTCACAAGCTGATATGCATGTTTTACACATTTCCCTGCTGACAGGCCAGCCACGAGCAAGGGCTTCTTTGTGTAAATCTTTAGCACCTGTGTGTTGTCTTTTTATATGCAACCATTCTAACAGGTGTTCCCAGTCCTCTGTAATTTGTTCCTTTTTCAGGGGACTTAGTCTTACTAACTCATCAGCAGCATTATTCCACTCACCAGCTAAATTTCCATCTGTCTGATGAGAAGCTACCCACCCCACAGCAAAGTTCCCGTGACTTGCTATATCTAGAATTTCTTGCCATTTTTCCTTGTGCCATACTGGGATTCTGTTGACTTCCCAATCATTTTGCTGCCAGAAAGGAAGCCACTCTGTACATCCTTTAAATACAGCATAGGAGTCAGTGTAAATACAAACAAGAGAGGTACTATGTGCCTCATGCTTGAAAACACTCCAAACAGAAATTAATTCACCAACCTGAGCACTGCCTTCTCCCTCAGTAATAATTCGTTCACCAGATGAAGTATGAAGAGCTACTGCCCTGTATTTCCACACTTTTCCCTCTCGTTTAGCAGAAACATCAGTAAACCAGGAATTCACTGATTGTTCAGGGGAGAAAGGAGGGGCCACTTTAATTACTGAGGAAGGTTTATCGTGGCTGCTAGCCAAATTCTCAGTTTCTTGTATAGCCAGATTTTTTACAGCTCCTTCTGTTACAGAGAAGATGTTACAGTAATGTTCTATCTGGGCATACCACTTCCTAACCGAGGATCTCTGGGCCATCCCATCAGGGGGAGGGGTCCCGCTGGTGACTGCTTTAATAACTTTGAAGGGGCCTCTTAATACAATTGGTTGTTGACGTGTAATTTTCTCCACTTCTACGAGAGCTATGCTAACAACAAAAAGCCCCTTCTCCCAGGTAGTGTATCTTTTTTCAGCATCTTTAAAACCACGAGAATAAAAACCAACAGGCCTTGTAGGGCCTTCTGGGCCTCGTTGCCATATGTGTACTGATAGTCCCGAGGTGGCAAATCCCCATTCTACCTGAAAAGGATCTGTGGGATGGATAGGGCCTAGAGCTTGATGTGCAGTTGCTTCAAAAATCAACAGTTGTAGTGCTTCCTCCTGAGAAGGAGTCCAATCCCATTTTACCCTTTTCCTCAGCAAGTCATAAAGAGGTCTGGCAATAATTGAAAAATCAGGGATGTGTTTTCTCCAAAACACTAATAATCCCAGAGCTTGCTGAAGCTCTTTCCTGGATCCAGGCATTTTAATTTGACCCAGGGAAGTTAGGGTATCAGGTGGAATACATGTCATACCTCCTTTCCACCAAATCCCTAAAAACTTCACCTCCTGTGAAGGTTTCTGAATTTTTTCTGGGGGAATTTGTAAGCCAAGGCTTTCCAGATGAGAGATTATTTTCTGTTGGGTATCCCCCACTACTTCTATTTCATCCCCTCCCACCAGAATATCATCAATGTATTGATAGACAGCTACATTGTCAGGTTTGGGTATCTTTTCTAATTCCTGTGCTAAAGCATGGTGGGCCAGAGTAGGGGAGTGTTTATAGCCTTGAGGAAGCCTAGTGAAGGTGTATTGCTGTCCTTCCCAGGTGAAAGCAAAACGGTCCATGTCCTCTGGCTGTATAGGTATCATAAAGAACATGTCTTTGACAGCTATAGTTGCCATGATTGTATGAGCCTTCTCCTGAATTGAAGTTATAAGTTCAGCTAAATTTGGGACAGCTGCTGTGAGAGGATCTGTGTTTGCATTCAGTCTGCGAAAATCTACTGTCAGCCTCCATTTTCCGTTAGGTTTACGGACTGGCCACACTGGAGAGTTAAAGGGACAATGAGTGTCAATTATCACTCCCTGATTTCTCAAGTCCTGAATAACTGGCTTGATTCCTTCTTTGGCACCAGTGGGAAGTGGGTATTGTTTTGGCAGAGACAACCCTCCTCGTCTTCCCACTGTCTCCCAGCAAGGACATCCATTCCTAGGGCAATGCCAATTCACAACAACTTTTATCAACTTGTCAAGTGGTAAGCCATCCATAACATCTTTAGGAATTTGTTTCTTTAACCCCAACGACCACCAGTACTGACGAGGAGTATTCAATTTCCCCTTTTCTGGCTTATCACTAGGAGAAACAATGTATCTAACACCCTTGGTTTTCTCCACTTTATCCTCTAGGACTTTTATGGGTCCATATTTCCTGCTGTAATTCAGCAACTCCTCCGCAACTTCGCTCCATGTCCAAACTTTACGGTTATTGTCAGGAGACTCTGGAGTCCGTCTAGAGGGGGATGCATAGGGAGGGAAAGAGTCCACAGAACCAAATCGCTCACGTGAGTTTCCAAGAAATCTATCTAATCTTTCTACAGGTGTCATGGATGCGATGGTTTTTTGCAGAAGAATTGCGGTAGATTTGAGTGTTTCTGGGAGACCACGAATTAAAGGGGTCATGATTTCAGGCATTACAGGCAATTGCATAGGTGATTCATAGGTGGTAGTCAGTTTTCTCTCATGTATCATTTGCAAGCAAGCAGCTTTGTGAATGTTTTCCAAAAGTTGGTCGGGAGTACCAACTAAAGCTATAGGGTCTCCCCTTTCCAGGGGGTTACGCCCCCCAGCCCAAAAAGCTGCACGTTGGGTCAAGGACCATGGGTAGCTCTTATCTCCGGTTGTTAAGAAAACCCCATGTCCCCAGTACCCACTAGCTTTGCTTTCTGATAATTTAATCTGATCTCCCCCAGTAAGAGACACTCGAAATACATATTCAGTCTCCGTTTCATGAGGGAGTCGCCCATATTCTTTTTTCAGTTTTGCTAATTCAGTGGCAGAATATGGGATTTCTTTTGTAGATATGTTTGGTTCAAAATCATCAGGACCAAGATAAGTATATTGTGTTTTAACCATAGGTCTCGATTTCGGACAGCAGTGTTCCCCAAGATTTTTCATTATAGTTAACTCCTTTTGGGGATAAATTTGATTAATGTGAACAATCTCCTTCTCCTCTGTTTCTGTGTGTGTTTCATTCTGCTTTAATTTTTTGGTACTTTCTTCTCTTAGGGCAGCCTGTAGCAAATGATTTTCATCTCGCAACAAATGGTTCTCATTTCTTTCTTTATCTAATTGCTTTTGCAGAATTTGAACAAGATTTTGCAAAGAATCTATAATTGTGCTTTCTTCACTCACTCGCTTAGAGCGAGTTTCTATGGCTGCCGTAAGACAAGCTCCCAAAACTGAGCAGAGTATGGTTTTATTTTTGCCCAGTTTAAACTTCGACTCATGTTGCAAAGAACATATTCTATCAATCACATTCTCCAGATTAAACCAATTATTGTTTGCCCATTCCTCCCCACCTTGGGACGGTCTGGCGCTATACTTAGTTAATAGAGCATAAAATGCAGCTTTATCTGTTACGGTGGAATTCTCAGTCATTTTGTGAAGGGATAAGTAAAAACCACAACAGGGAGGTCTATTGCTTAAGTTATCACACACAACGAAACAGCTTTCGCTGTGTGCCCCCCCTCTTCGCTTCCCTGTGCGGGTGAAGAGACCAAACTACTTGGGAGGCACTCCTTAGTTACAAAACACCAGGTTGTCTCTTCACTACACCAAGTAGTCAAACATCATAAAAAAACAACAACAACAACAACAGTGTCCTGCCTTTTGCACCAGTAGATCTTTTGTGAAATTCTGACGACAGAGCCCTCAAGCGAGTCTGGGGATGCTCCACACCAAGGTGTCTGCAGTCTGCGGGAAATCAGAAAAACCCCCCTTGCTTTCTAGACAGGCTCACCCATCCAAAGTGGCCAGCTAGGTGCGGCTGGAGTAAGACTTCCTTCCCCTGATACAGACTACAGACAACCTTGCATCCCTTCTGTCTGCCAGAAAATCCTGTCCGTGATGCCAATTTAATGTCACGATCCGCTATTAATGCAGAGCGGGGGTCGTGATGGTTCTTTTGATCTTAAAGGTGCAAACAGGCAAAATGCAGGGGACAAAATCAGTTTATTCAACAACAGCAATGCATTTCATCAAATGCCAACAATTCAGTTACGGTAGAGGGGAGAGGTATAGGAAACAAAGTATAGGGAAAGGGGAAGGAAAGGAAGGGATGGGAAAATAGCTACCAACAGACGAGACAGGCGTCCTCACGGGTCATCCGATAGACGAGTCTTCATCCGTGGGGAGATCTCAGGGGTCTTCTCCAGGGGGTAGATGGGTCTTCATCAGTGGAGAAATCTCAAAAGGTCTTTTTCAGAGGGTCACTCTTTATAGTCCTTCTCCAAAGCGAGTGGCCTCTGGCCAAGAGGTGGGAAGATTTATGGACCATTGTGTGGTGCTGCAGGAGACAGGTGCGCTCAAGCAGTCCTCAGTTGGTACAACACAACCTCTGCTTGGTGCCACAACAGCACAGTCCAGTGAACACAATACACCAGCACACAGTCACAAGCATCCACCTTGGCCCAGCCAGGAAACCATTGTTTGGAGTCAGCCTGGGTGGGGGTCCTCGAGGTCTCCTTGCGACGGTCGGGAGGCAAAATCGAGGGAAGCTTAGGACCGACCCTTAGACCCTTACACTAGCACATGCAGCTTATTGTCATTTTCCCAACTCCAGTACAGGTATGATTGCTTAAATCAGCTTTAAAAATCTCATTACCAATGAAAAAGAAAAAAATATAAACTATTTTCTTACTGTATTGATATAAGCTTAGTTCACCTTGCTGCTTGGTCTCTCAGCATTGGACAACAAATAAAAAAGTTCTTGCTGCTCACATTTTTCACAGTACAGAAAATTCATCAGTTAGCAGAGTTAATTGTGTGCTTTTAAAATTATGACAGTGTCTCATAAGAAAATCAGCTCATCCTTAGAAGGTTAAAGGGACTTGTGTTTCAGATCTGCTACTTAAGGATCATGTTTCTGATAGTAAATACCTTTATAGCAAAAGAACATGCAATGGGATCCAGCAGGAGGTGAAAGCTGAAGCTTGCCAAAGTAACGCTAGAAACAAGTGACAGTTTTAATTCAGTAAGGATATTTACTCACTAGAGAGAGAGGGATGTTTAAAAGCATGGCACTTTATTCATATCTGAAACATTTTAAATCATCCTTCTGGTACAGACCTAGTGGCCAGATATGAAGTGATGTGGGAGCTACTGAGTTGTGTTTACATTCTGCACAAGATCAGTCTGCAAGGTATCATTGTCCCTTTTAACCTTAAATTGTCTATATCTAATCAATAGTACTAAGCAAAAAAATTCTTATCCTTACAAAAAAACCAAGGGTTAATTGTGCTGGTTTTGTGAACATTTCTTTGGTTATGCCTACAGGGCACAATACCTTACATAGCTCTCGCTCTTTGCTCTTTGTGGGGCACACCAAAAGCAGTAAAGAATCATGCTGAACACCTCCAGCATTTCACTGTGCTGGACAGACTTTTTTTATGTGTCATGTAGCCAATGTTAAGAATTACAGTGGCTGGAAATAGGGATGGATACTTTCTGTGCCTTAGTTAGCATATGGTAGCCCTGGAAGTACAGCAGCTGGGCCTCTTCTGGCTCCAGCACCATGTGGCTTCTGTCCCTAAGCATTTATTTTCCACATAGGCAATCTCATGATGGCCTAGAGCCTTGCTATGCTGAGTCTGCAGCATTAAAAGGGTATTAAACAGATCTAATTTTTGAAAGGCCATATGTTTTAGGATGATGTTCTCTGACTCAGTTTCAGATAGATGTCCCTGTGCACAAGTGGGGCTCAGATGAAGAGAGAGTTTAATCCAGTTTAACCCTCCTGCTCATGTTAGTTCTGCATTGCAGCCTATTTGTTGTGACTTTCATAGTATTATTACCACCTCTCTATTTTCAAACTCTTCAGCTGTTCCTTTGTTGACTGAGGAGCCTGAAGTACATTCCATAATGCCATATACTTACAGAAAATCTGCTGAATTGGTGTTAGTGTATCAAAAAGGAAACTTGTGTTTCCCAATATTTAGAGATGCCAAAAACTGATTTAAACTATATAAGAGCAAAACAAAGGACATTTAATTTTTTTTATTTGGGATTTTTATTCAATACTTAAAATAACACTCTTAGATCACAGAATCACAGAATGGGTCAGGGAGGAAGTGACCATAGTGGGTCATCTCGTCCAATCTCCCTGCTCAAGCAGGGTCATCTTAGAGCACTTGGCATGGGATTGTGTGCAGATAGTTCTTCAATATCTCCAGTGAGGGAGACTCCACACCCTCTCTGAACAATGTGTTCCAGTGCATGGTCACCCATGCAGTAAGGAAGTTCTTCCTCATGTTCAGGTGGAGCTTCCTGTGCCTCAGTTTCTGGCCATTGCCTCTTGTCCCATTGCTTGGCACCACTGAGCAGAGCCTGGCTCAATCCTCTTGGTGCCCTCCCTTCAGACACTGACAGAGATTGACACAGTCCCCTCTAAGCTGTCTCTTCTCAAGGCTGAGCAAGCCCAGCTCCCTCAGCCTTTCTCATAAGAGAGATGCTCCAGTCCATTAAGCATCTCTGTAGCCCCCCACGGGACCTGCTCCAGGAGCTCCATGTCTCCCTATGAGGAGCCCAGAACTGGACAGAACACTTCAGATGTGCCTAACTAGGGCTGAGTAGAAGGGCAGGATCTAGATGAATAACAGTAGTCTAGATGAAAAATGCTAACTCTCCTATAAACTGGAAGTAGTACTGATGTTTTGCATCTCAAGACAGCTGTCTTTCTTCTGCTGGTGCCTTGGCTATCTGAGAAGTTTCATGTTTTTCCAGTACTCTTTAGTTATAAACAGAATTTCTTTCCAGGAGGAAGATACACAGACAAATGTACATTGAAGCTCACTCCATATTGAATGCTATTGATCCCACAGGGGTGGACACCATTATACATCTTTCTACAGAACAGTGCAGCTGCAGCCAGCAAACAGATTCCAACAAGCTCAGTAAAACTACCTGATATTTTCTTAGTACCGTGCTGTCATATCACAGTCATATTACATATATGGAGTTTCAGTAAAAAAAATCACATCAAATCATCTTCTGCCAGCAAGTGATTCCATAAAAATACTTTGCAGGAATACTTCTATTCTGTCAAAACTCCCTAAAATACTGTCAAAATATTTTTGAAAGTCAAAGCAATTTTTTGACAATTATTTAATTTTAAAAATCAGAGCAATAATTTTGGAAGGGAGCCTGGAATGAAGCCCAGTAATAAAACTGAGTTAATATTTCTAAATATGTATGTAAATATATAGGTTTCATTTTGAACATAGATCATCAGCTTTTCAATAGCAGTTTTGACCATATCTGGCTTCAGTATTTTAGAGCAAAGACTTTTGATCTTTATCAGCCTAGAAAAAGGTGTGCATGGGGAAAGTATCAAAATAAGACACAGAATAAAAAAATGGCATGTAGCGAACCAGTTTAAAAAGATGTGCAATGTATTTGTAGAAAATTATTGCTATAAATGGGATAATATCTCTAGGCAAATATAACTCATTAAATACAGCATAAGTCAATAATAAGGCTCTGCAAAACATTGTGATACTATGCAAGCAGGAACGCCAAAAAAATTGGAGTTTTCTGGGTTTTTTTGGTTTTTTGTTTTTTTGTTTTTTTTTTTTTTTGTGACATTGTTTTATCTTGTTTCATTTTAAAGCAATATAGTCAGGGTTGCAGGTTTTATGGTATTATTTCATTTTAAGAACCTTACTTTGTTTACTCATTTCCCCAGGCACATATTTCTCATTCCAGTAGCAACTCTCCTGTCTATGTGAGCTGAAAGTCTCAAGGTGAAGGTTTGGGTTTTTCCTTACATCACAAGGAGGAAGAGAAAGCAACCAGTTGGCAAAGAAGGAACCAATTCCCCAAGTGCTTTTGTTTCAAATGCCAAAAATATTCATGAACTGATAAGCAAATGTCATCTTGTGATTGTACTTGAGCTAGCTGTATTTAGGCAGTTTCCTGACAGTGTACTCTTTAAGGGATCAGTCTGAAGATTTCACTCTGTAATGCTTTTTAGAGTGTTTATTGATTTTTCTGCTCTCGTCTCACTGTTTGGAGAGTTTATCCTGATGCTCATTTTTTCCTTCCCGATGAACTAGTCAAAAAAAGGATGTACCAGCTGTGTCCCTAGCTGTGTTAAATGTATAGGATAAACAGTTCTAAAAATAGAAGGAAACATTTTAATTTTCTTTCCTGCCGGTTTGAGTATAGCAGTTAGTCACTTTGTAACAGTGTGTACCATACTTCCAGACAAAAATGACTGTCAAGGTAACAATATCCCCTGCAGAATACATCATGAGCTTCATCTTCCTACAAATATTGAAAAAAAATTGCTATTCACTTTAGTGAACTCTTAGTATTTATAAAGCTGTTTATAAAGCTATTTATAAAGCTATTTATTTATCCATCTCCTAAAGTCCACTTCATACCAACCTGAGCTTTTTCCATTACAGTTCTTGAAGATTACTGATTTCACTCACGCTATTAGGAGGAGTTCTGTGTATATTACTATATATTTTTAAGGAAAAAACAAAAAACTTCAATCCATAGCCTTCTTAAGAAAATAAGAACAATTCCTAGTGTTCCTGCCTGCCACATTATAGCCTAATGGTTATTGTCCCATGTATCTAGATTAGTGAATATGGCATTTTTCTCTGTTTCCTGCATTAAGCTATTGAATCATTTTTCTATGCCTGCTTAAAAAATGACCATATTTGGTTAGGTTAAGAGGTGCAATAAATAGGCCTAACCAAGTGACTTTTAAGGCTTGAATTTATAAAGGCATATAGGAATACATGCCCCTATGGCTGTTAAAGCTTTGGTGCCTATATCACACACTCCCAGATGCTCAGATTAGAGGAAGCTGTAGAATTTCCAAGTGCAGCTTATTACAACCAGTGTTGAACTGCTAGCAGTTGAGGGACAAAAAGAGCAGCACTGGAGCTGCAAAGATTTGCCAGTTTTTAGGTGTGTGCTAGAACTGGGGGAACACATTTGGTTCCTGTGTTCAGGAGCATTTCATTGTCCTGAGGCAGGGTGGTTTTTCTGTAGTAACTTTTTATGTGCTATACAGTTCAAAGATTTCTTAAATATGATATCTAGTGGGTTAGAAACTAATCTCAACACTTCATCCTGAAGATCTGTAGCAGTTAAAAGCATACTCTAGGAGAATCAGGCTCCCAGAGACAGAAATAAATACACATGAGTGATACAATCAGGTAGTAACTGGAGCCTTTGAGAAAGAGGTTTGTTGACTCTATTTCTTGGGTTTCCTCTGTGTGATTAGATCAGCTCTGAACTGAGAGCCTGTGTAGCCATATCCTGTGTTTCCATTTATAATGTCAGATAACACCTTCCATCTCAGGATGTCTGTCCCCGCACATATATTTTTAGTATTCTCTGAGGCTGAAAAGGGTTATAATCCCTATTTTATACAGAATAAAATACGGAAATGTAGATAGACAGAGATGAAGCATTTTGCCCAAGGTTATAAGGAAAAAATATGCCCAGTTTAGGAACATAATGCAGATAGTCTCTTTTTCTTATACTTTAACTACGGAACTACTGTTCCTTCCTACTTAGAATGCTCTCAGTGTTTTTAAATGCAGCAATTATCCTTTGACTGCTTTCTATTTAAAGACAAGGATATATATACTCAGCGCTTCTCTCAAAGGCACAACAGCAGCATAAATTTGTTAACAGATTGTTCAGGTTTCTCAAACTTCCTGGAGAAATAAGTCATTATTATCTTTCTAGGGCCAATATGGAGTTAAAAGTCAGAAAACCCTCTTATCCTCAATATAAGAAAAATAGTGAATGCTATATTCCAGATAATTTAGAAAGAATAGGTTTTTTTCATGCAAAATTGGAATTCACTGGATTATGGTTACAGTTATCACTATTGCTTTATGAGGGAGAGAGTATAATAACAGTGGCATATTCTTTGTGTAGAAGTCTTCTAATAATCTTGTTTAGTAATATCTTTTTTCCAAAATGAGCTGCTGGCAAGCTGAAGAAATGAAATTTTCCTTCTGTTATTTCTGATTTCTTAGGGAACTCCATGGTGAGCATTATTGTCTTGCTTTATAGGGACACTATGAGACAACTAAATATGTGATCAAATAATCAAACAAAGCAGAGTCCAGTCCAGGAAACTGTGCAGGTTCATTTCATTTCCCAGTCACTTCCTCTGCTGGACAGAAACACAACACAAACCAGACAGAGCTGTTTATCAAACCATTAAGATGGAAAATATCACACTGAGTCATTCCAACACAGTCTGCTTCACTGAATAGAGAAAGAATTTCAGCAACAAACCTTATACAAGCTAATACTTAAAAGATCAGTATTGGATGAAAATCCTAAGTTTTCCTCAATTGTCTAGTATAATGTGAGGCATCTGAATTCAGTTTTGGGCACCTTAGTATTCCCTAGTTATATTTGCCTAAGGGAAAAGTAGTCATGTTTATTGTGGGAAGACTTCACAATTTTTACTGTTTACTTGGGGGTCCAGCATTGCTCACAGGGGGGCCCCACATGTTGACTACTTCTACATGGAAAGAGGGGCATAAAGAGGCTACTGGATGCCCAAGGCTTGGTAAACTATTGAGTTGGGTAACTTGGAGGCTTATGCTTGTCAGAAGTGACTCTGGGTGTTGTATGTCAATGTAGTTCTAATTCCAGATGACAGACTCCACATATCTTCATGTAAAATTAATGTAATAAGGGAACTATCTATGTTAATAAGTACCAGCTTGGCTAATATATTGTGTGCATCTGGTAATCATAAATTTTCTGTCATTTTAATCCCCTATTCCATTTTAAGGATAAATTACTTACTGTTTGGAAATGGGCAAAGTTGTCTAGAGAAAGTTAACATGTTTAAAACTACAACTCTCTGCTGAAAATGATGAAAAGAGAAAAAAATCAGCAAACTCTGGATTTCTGATAAAACCAAGTTGGTCTTTACAATGTAATTTAATTTTAAAAATGAGGTCATTTGGCTGCATGATAAGAACAAGTTATAGACTGTTGGGAGAGATCTCCCCCGGTGAGTTATCCAGGTTATATTTCTATCTGTGTTAGCTCCAGAAAATGCAGCTGAACAACTGCAACCTGAGGACACAAGAGTATCACAGCAGAAATGAGACAAGTAAAACACAAATGCTGAGACATGACATTTAGTAAAACAAGCACCAGAGTCTGACTCTAATATTCTGCTACTATGAAGAGCAGAACAACATTAAAACAAATTAGAGCTCAAGTTTCATCTCACAGAGTCCTTTTCTCTGCTTGACATGGCATCTTATCAGTAAGCTGTGCTATAAACCTGCTGCTGCTGCTAGACAGCAAAGTTGGTAGTGTTGCCGTAAGTTTTGTAATAAGGAGAACGGCATACGAGCATGAAAGCGGGTTTATTTGCAATATCCAACTGAAGTTATCAGTCAGGAGGCCGTTCTTTTGGTGTTCAGAAGGCCAGCAGGCAGAAGATGAGAGCGCTGTGAAAAAGGAGGGTTTGCAGTGGGTGTCCGTGCGCGCAGCCGGCGCCAGGTGTCCCTGCAGGAGGCGCAGGAAAAGCGGCTCCAAAGCCCCGAGCGCTGCACAGCCCGGCCCTGCGGCGGCCGTCGGCAGCTGCAGGGATAACTGAGCATCAGCAGAAACGAAGAGAAGAGCACCTAACCCCTGCTTAATAAAGGGCCTCCATGGTATTCCTATTTGAATGTCTCGCTTGGGAAGAGAGGGCTGTGCAGTTCTGCCTTTCTGTCCCAGGATACTTTAACAGTTCAACACCTTTTCCTGCTTTCTGCCCACCGTCTGGGACTGGTGTCGTTTGTGCACACTCTAGAGACAGTCCAGACTTACCCAGAAACCGAACTAACTTCCCTATGCACATCCCAGGACACGGGCTCTGCCCAAAGCTTTTCCATTTTGCTCAGCCAAATGCCACAGCAGCAGTTCAGTTCTGCAGGTTCACACTTAATCATTTCAGCTGTTAAACAGAACGTGTGGTACAGCAGGCAGATGCTTTTCTTTCCTTTCTACAATTGTTAATGTAAGGGAGGAATGCCTGTCACCCCCTCATGACTGGCCCAAAAGCTAAGTCCTGTTCTTTTCTCACAGCCAGTAAAGCTACCCAGACAGAGCAGACTGAGGTCCAGGGAAAGTTCAGTGAGACTGCTCCAAAGGTTGGAAAGGAGTATTTTGGAACATCTTTCCCTCTTCTGCCTGAGAGTAATGACGGATTTGTCTTTACAAACAAGCTGTGGGTCTGCTGATAGATAAGACTAGCAGTGAGAGATAAAAGAAACAATGGGAAGGATTCCACTGATAGATGAATGGGAAAAAAATATATATATGTATTTGCCTTTACAAACAAACTGTAGGTTTGCTGATAAATGAAATTGGATATTGAAAGATGAAAGAAACAATGGGGGAAAACCATGAATTCCATAGAATTAAAAATTAAAAGGGAGGATTATACATCAGAGGGGAATCTCAGGTACCAGGCGTTCCAGGAAGTCTGTACCTCTCAACTACTTCAGCCAATGGGGAAAGAGAGAGGGAAATGCAGCTGGGAAATTAGGATAAAAAGGAGGCTGCGTCCTCCAAAAATTTGAGAGACCTCAGGGAAATGCCCCATGGCCTCTCCCTTTATTAGAATAATGTAAAAGGACTTCTCTGTCTCCTTTTTGGACATAAACCTCTGGTGTCTGTGGCTTAATTTTCCTGGCACACCTGTACAGCTTGCTCAGGTTCTGCCTTACCCAGTCCCACTAGACAAATCAGTGCTTTTAAGACAAAGGACAGATTTTGTGCTGATCACTGAGCAATACAACACTACTCGGAGATAAGGGATATTTGAACTTAATAAAGCAGGTCATTATACAAAGTGTGCTACTCTCAGTGTCTGTAAATGAGCACAGAGATCACATGAGGTACAGCTTCTAAGATTCAAAGCAGCTAGGATCTAGTTTTTGTACTGTTGGTGCCCCTCCACACTATCATCTACCACAGAAGCAGGAGGTGATGGTATCCCTCTTCACATCTTCTCATCCAAAACTTCTCCAGCCTTCTGAGCAAAATCTTTGCCTTACGAAATATCAGATTGAATGCTTCATAGATGAATGAGAATAGTAAGCTTTCTTGCACCAGAGGAGCATGGTTTGAGCTGTTCTGTCTCTGTGACTCTCACTCTTGGGGCACTAGCTTCCCACATTTCTGAGGGTTTGCCTTAACAGACTGTTGTTGGACCACACATGTGCTCTGCATGCCCTTGTGTTCTTCTCCCTGAAGGCATTAAATATGGAGCAGCCCCATCTGCCGTTCCATTCTTTTGCCATGTATACTCCAGAATAACAGGACTCTGTAGTGAGGGAGGAGAACAGGCTGTGAAAAGAGAACAAACACAAAAATAAATTTTGTAGACTTAAAATTTGTTCAAATCCAACAAATCATCAGGGGTGTTTCAGGAGGTATATGAGATCTCAGCTTGTGATATCAGTGCTGGGCAGGAGAGACAATAACATTCAGAATTTAAGTAGCAAAAGGATGTTCAGCTTCAGACACTGAAAAGGGGATTGCAGAAGTCGGATCTAACTACAGAAAACACAGAATTGCACACCTACATCTCTTTTCTTAGATACCTGATAAAATGACTTGCTGCTTAGACTGGGTTGATCGCTTGAGTCCATCAGCATATCACGTCCTAATCCTTTGGGGAGCCACAGAGGAGCTATAGATAATCGATTTTATTTTTTTTTCTCCTAGATGAACAAATTTCACAAGTGCATGAGAGGACATGACACTGGCAAGCATGCCAAAGGAACAAAGTCAAATCAAAAAGGCACAATGTCACCCTTGGGAGAAGAAGAGGAGGTGTGCAGCTTTCACTGCTGTGTGCACGAGAGCCCGAGGTTGAGGCGATGACCTTCGGGATTCCTGCAAGATTAAACTGCTTATCCAGCTCTTCCCTGCAGGTGTGAGGAAGGGTCGTATGATTTATTGTAGATGTTTTGTTGAAGTTGGTGATTTTTTGGTGTGTTTAGTTCACTCACAGGACGAAATGGGTCTATGAAAACTCAAAGTGCATCATTGCTTTCAGATTATAAATTTCATCTTGTCTATTATAGCATTTTTTTCCCCCCGAAAGATAAAAATCAGAAGTGCATTTTATAACTTTTGAGATATTAAAAAATTTCTTACTGTCTCATGCTTTTTGTACATACCTCTTAGAAACATGAATTAACTTGTGGAAAAATCTTGATGATATATTGGAATGTGATTTGTAAGATCATAAATTAATGTATTTATATTTTTACTAATAATATAAGTGATTTCAGATTAAAAAATAGAGAATTCAGTTGTCTGCTGTGACTCACACTAATCCATAAATATTCAAAAGTGGCCATAAATTGCAGAAAAATCACAAAGCTTAATAAAAATAAAGAAATTAATACAACTAATCTACCATAAAAATGCATTATTTACTCTACATTATATTCTTCCCATTTTTAATATCATCCAGTCAAGAAACAAAGTGCATAGTTTAGATGATTAGTTACATACACCAGAGAATGCACCAGAATACACCAGATATAGAGTAAAAAATTATTCATATACTGAATGCTGTTTGGTAGAGAAAACAAAACACAAATACTAAACAATGTCTTTGATATTACAGCAAGCTGAGCAGAAGCTTCCAGAGCTCATTACAAGTACTAAACAACAGTTAGTTTCATTTACTTTACAATACAGAAAACCGCCACTAATTTTGGATAGATATTTTTCGCCATAATTCACTCAAGCAGATCATGCATTTTTGAAGGCACAAGCAAATTTAACTTGAATATTTCAAACAGAATTAAATGTAGTTGTCACTTAAAGAGTCCTTAAAACATCTTACACCAGTGTAACTGAGATAAAATTTAGCTGTCAGCTAAATAAAAGAAACAAAATTATTGACAGAGTTTACTTTGTAGTTCAAGTTCATTTTCTGTTGATTTCATTGTCATCTATGCGTGATTGCTGCTTCTCTTTTCCAGAATAGGACTGTTCTGTTCCAACATCTTTTGTGCTCTAAGATGCCAGTGTCGAGCTTCAGTATTTGTTCCAGTAAACAGATTCCTCCAGCTCAATAACACTTTTCTCTTGGTTTGTTTGATGAGGCCGAGGTCAGGAAACAAAAGGATTTTGTTCTCCAGATACTGGATATTGCATTGCTAGAGTTGCTTTCAGCAGTCTATCGTGTTCTCCTATTTCAAACTTAGATGAAATAAAAACACTCCCACTGTTGTTCACGGTCACGTTCTCCTCACTGGTATTCTACAGCACTTTTCCCCATAAAATATGTTCTACCCCAATATCACTTTCCAGAAGTTCCGTTCGAGTTTAATAATATTTGAAACAGGATCTATCTGGCCTGTACCAGAGGGGGGAACAAAGGTTGTGCACAACTCCAGACCTCATTTGGTTTTCCATTGCTTCCTCCCTTTTGTCTAGTGACACACATTTCACAAAGGAATACAGATGCCTCAGACACCTTCTCCACCTGCAGCCCATTAAATTTTAAAGGCACTTTTAGGCTCTTTACTTTCCCTTATCTTGGAAATACAAGCCCTCAGGAAAAAAGTGGAACAGTCATATAGGGGGAGTAACTATTTAGCTATCTTACTATAATCTGCCCACATTCGGTGGTATCTGAACTCAGAGCTCCACAGTATGGGCACATGCTTCCGATACAGCCCAGACCACACCATGTAGAGGCCCCAGTATGTACTTGTTATCTAACTCTTTGTGATGCCTGGTTTGCCAAGCACTTTTTTTAAAAGTATGTATCCAGAAGCAATTATTTTAATCCCCTGAGTCCTTACCAAAAAACTGACTGTTAGGATAGATAGAACCACACTTTCACCACAATGATGCACAAAATTAAATCTATGATAATTTTAAACAATATTTTAATTATATTTCCTATACTTAAAAGACATAGCTTAGTGCTAACTGAAAAAACCACGAAAACATAGTCAAAGGCAACACCAACCAAAGAATTTGTACTTTAATTTTTTAAACATTTGACAATAAAGAGCCATCACAATTTAATACTTAGTTTCTTTTCACAAACACCATCTTCTTTTCCCATTACAGTTTGACAAAGTTTGACCAAGTTTGACTTTGCTGCTAGTAATCATTTATTACATTATATCAGCTGATTTCAAGCAAACCCTTCCTTAAAATTCTTGACAGGAATTCTGCCCAAAGAAGCCTCTGTAGCAATGATGTCAGGTGCAGGTCTGTGCTAAGAGAACTGTGCAGAGTATGCATTGCATGCCCTGAGAAACAGCTGAGTGCACACCAGTAGAGCTCTCAGAGGGGTGTGGATGCTCTGTCTCTGGACAGCACAGGAGTTATCCCAGGGAGCTTCAGCAGCAGCACTCCCCTTTCCCAAAGGCTGAGCACTGCTGAACATCCTGAACTGTCAACAGGGCTGAGGGCTCTGGACAGCATTCCTTTACATTCAGCAAGCCTCTGATATATTTGGACAATCTGCTGTGCATATGTTTCCTCTGCAATGTTCTGTTGTTCACGATGTGATCGTGACAAAACAAATTTAAATGGATAGTTACAATAATCCATTACCATTAATTTTCGGAAATTTTAGCAAATACGTGTTTTTTGCATAGGCTTTTCTTAACTAAACAGATTAGTAATCTTATGTTCCCCTTCAGGCAAAGACTTTCTGGCTGAAAAACATCTCTGGCTTCTAATTGGAGAAGCAGACAGAAAAGAGAGGAATTTTTAAATTCCCTTTTGTAAAATAACTGTGTCCTAGTGTTAGTCTTGAGATCTGCAAAGTACTTGGGGAATATGTCCTTTTAAACATTCATCAGCTTCGCTATCACAAGATTTATGGCCTCTCTCCTTAATCTCTACAATTGAGATATGCTAATCTTTTACATACATCAATATATAAAAGTGTGGAGTGATTAACAATTTAATTCTCGGAAATCAAAAAGCACAACAACGGCCTTTTGTCTTTCCCAGACCTTTCTTCTGACATGCATGCTAACCCATAGCATAAATGTGTCAGCATTCCACATCACTAAAAATGTACTTCTTCTCATGTGAATTTTCAGATTGTTGTGCTGAAAAACATATGTGAAATGTTATTTTAAGGTCTGAAATTTTCATGTTCTGAACAGCCCTTCTGTGCACGCAGGAGAAAAAGCAAAAAAACTGCCCAGTAAAAATACCATTGTGGGTAAAATTCCAAGAAGGAATTATTTCTTCAGATTCTCCTTGTAAAAATAGGAATAAATTTTTCTGGATATGTATTACTCTATTATTTTAACTATTTGTATATACTTGCTGTGTTTCACTATAATAGGAAAAGTAGGCAAGAATATAGACAAAGAATTAAAAGACCTTTAATTAGGGGTCATGGACAGACTAGTTTTGATGACTCAGACACACGATGAGCAAGTTTATTTACTGCTAGGAAGAGCTTCTCATCTGATTCACATAGTCAAGAGCCATCTTTATATAAAGTCCTTGGCCATTTTCCTGGAAATGTACAATGCTGCCAGAAGACTCTAACTACATACCACACAAGTTGATTTTAACATTTTATGGCACTGGGATTCTACCTCATGTTGTTTCACAGTCTTCATTTAATCCTGCATCAATTCCACGTGCTTCAGCTAGTTTTTATTCCTAATGCAAAGGATGGATATGGGACATTTTTTTTTTAATTAAAATTCTGCTGTTACCTAGTCCTCCTGAATGGAATACCTCTTAAGACAGACAAGTGTCCTGGAGTCTCCACTTGCATTCCTGTCCTTAGAGATGTTTGTCTTCGGCAGCTTGGCCCTTGCTGCTTACTGACAGCCTTGATTAGGGGCTGGTAGAACAACACCACAGCTGCTCTAAGGACAGCAAAAATGCTTGCAAAATTAATTGTTAATTATATGATTGCATTTGCTGGGAATTCTTTAGAAAGTAACCTTGGAACAAGACATTCAGCACTGTGAAAACAACACACAATGTCAACCACATATAAATGTATTTTGGGATTCCTACAAACTGGTTAGCTGGTAAACTACAGTCATCCTTTTGCCTTTTCAGAGATAAGACTAGACTGGGTGAAGTACCATTAAGTTTTAATTGCAAGTTAAAAATATTTGAGTGAATCAAGGCATTGCTATGGATAGGCTTTAACTGTCATGAAATGTTGTATAGGTATTTTTTGTCTACCATCATGATGAAGGCTGATGGTACTAATGGGATAGGCTATGAGAAAAAAAGATTTAGAAGTCCTTTAGCTCATCCCTATAAATCTACTTCTGACAGATATGAACAGACAATTTCTAACTTAAAGAATTAATAAAGCATGCCATAAAAATGTGTGTGTACTTATAACATGCCTGTTTGCATCTGCAATCTGAGTAAAGTGAAATAATGATTCAAACTGCCAACAGAAGAACCTTTGCTTAAGTCTCATTTTGAAATACATCTGAAAACAGTAAGTGCCAGTTAGGATTTCTTAACTGCCAGGGTGACAGGTATCTATTATTGATGGAAAAGATGAGCTGTACCAGAGCCCTCTCTTTATATGGAAACACTGATCCACATTCCATTCATTTAGAATGAGAATTGCTCATACAAAATGAAAATGTCCTGCTCCAGCTTCTGCAAGTCTGAGCCCAATAGAAAGATACTGCATTAAATTAATTTTGAACACCTTCCCATGACTGTGATGATAGGATTTTGAAAGAACATATATCTATCCTATATAATTTGGAAGATAACATATTAAATCCTCCTCTGAACTATGTATTCCTTCCTGTCTTGGGCACATGAACACACACACCCACACTACTCTAGGGCAGTTACATTACTCAGAAATATTTACCTCAGTCTAAAAATATTCACAACAAGCCTGTGAGTGAGAAAAACTGTACTTTATTATTAGAACCCAGAGGAAAATATAATGCATCTTACACAGTTCTTCTAATCTACCAGTGATTTTAATCCTCTGTCTTAAAATGTAAACTCACAATAATTATTAAATTTGCAATATTTTAGTATTGCAACTCATCAAGGCTAACTTAGCTTCATACCAGTACAATTCCACTTTCTGAATGACCTTATTTAACATCACTCTAAATGTGGTGAAAGAAGTTGTCAACTCAGCACAGATTACTTGTAAGACAAGGTGGAAATTCCTCAAAGGACCAAGTTGTTCTTTTCCTAAAGGAAAAATTCTGTCATGGCAGTCAGTACCTGCAGGAGTTTCCCTAGGTTAAATACTTCATACCTTTTTTCTGAAGGAATAACAGTACTGCAGGTTCTAGCTCTCAGCTTCCACAGGAGTCTGTGGAACCCAGAGGGAGTTTATAAGAGGTATATGTCTTCTTATTGCTTGTCTGCTCCTAGCTAGAAACACAGTTTAAAGTACCAGCTGTGCACTATAGATATCTGCATAACTGCATGCCTTTAAAAACTACTGAGTGTGGAAAAGATATCAAAGGAAAAAAAAATCATATGGCAATTTTATAGACCACTGTTTACTCTGTACCAGGAACAAGGTAAAACACATTCTATTCTACCTCTAAAACCATATTCTAATGATAAAAGTTTAGCCAAATACAGATTAATGCAAGGAGATAATTTGGAGCTTGAAAAACAACATTTAATCACTTGTGCAAATCTTGTCCAGTTAGTGCATCATAGCATCTTGAGATTCAGTTCTTTACTTAGAATCTAATTGTCAATATAAGAGTAGCAAAGCATCTATGTTTTTTCAATAAAGAAAATCCACATATTCGTTATACAGGATTGTTTGATAGTCTAACAATTCCATATCAGCAAACTGAATGCACATCACTGAATTTATTGAACTGAAATGAAGGTGACCAAAAGTGTTATTATGGTAACTGTTGCACCTAAAAGTTCTAACAAAGAGGAGAAAACCCTTTCTGGCCCTGTTGCCATAGAAAGTCAACACTTCTTGCACAGGGCTTCTGATCCTGAAAAGTGCTATTTGAGTGCTCAAATTATGTTAATCAGATTTATTCATGTGCTGAACAGAGAAAATGTGCAAGAGGGGAAAAGAGAACCATATCATGTGAATATAAAATAATTAGCAAGATTAGTGGTGGCTGTCATTAGTAGCAGGTGTTAAATGGTTTCAAGCAGAGCTATGTCTTGAACATTTAATTTAATTCCTCCTCTACATTATATTTATGATTTCCTATTCACCTTCACACAAAGGCATTGCAAAAGTCAGTTGAGATGCTTCTGTGGCATGAGGTGTATAGAACCATATGTGTTTATAACTCTAGCATGATTTGTGTTCAACTTTAAATCAAGATTGCAATCACTTGCACTTAAAGGACATGTAGATATGGCACTTAGGTACATGTTTTAGTCACGAACTTGGCAGTGCTGAGTTAATGATTGAAATCGATGAACTTCTTAAAGTGTCTTTTCCAACCTAAAGGATTCTATGATTCTGTGACTTGATTACAGCTAGTAGCATTCCAGAGTAGCACAGCTTAAGAGTTAACCTCTAAGAGTTACAGGGAGTTACAGACATTTTCTTGGATTGTGCTACTGTTTAAAACGATCAAGATTGGAGGAGTTTCTCAATGCAAGGAAATAAAAGTTGCCCTAGGATGTCATGAAGGTGCACTAACTCACAGCATAAGTAGAATGCCCTAAGTCACGGAGTAACTTTAAGTTGTTTAAACCAATTTTATATATGTGACATACAAACATCTAGATCATACACCTATATGATTGTATGCAGCTCAAAACACAACATGTATCTGTATGATACACAGGTAAACAAAATTTATATTAGGAAAAAGACTAAAGTGGCAAATATCAGCTAAAACAACAAGCAACACATTTAGCATAATTTAAAATGCAAGATTAAAAAAGTCCTCTTAAAAGACAGTTAAAGCAAAGCAAATATTTGAAATTCTGTTCTATATAATAGTCTCCTTTAAAGGCTTAAATGGATATTCATATGAATTAGAAGTAAAAATGAGTACTTAAGTTAAAATGCACAGTCAAATTGTCAGTTTTCATTGCATCATCATATAAAATGAATTAGCAGGCTCCATTAATTTCACCATTTTGGCATAGCTTTCATAATTCCTAGATTTTTTTAACTGACACAGATTCCTTCTAGGCAGCAGCATGTGAGCTGCAGTGGATAGAATAAAAAACTTCAATAATTTTATTAAAGTAAATTTTTGCATTAAAGTATTATTTTTGTATTAAAGTATTATTTTTGTTGCCTTTGCCATTGTGTTGTCTTTTCAATGAGTATGACAAGTTCTAAAAAATATATCCTAGAAAAGAAAAATTTTCTCATGGATGAGAAATTCAATCTTTTAATCTTACTAAAAACAATATTCCAAATAACCATGTTTATTTGTCCTTAAAAACCCCACCATTCTCTCAAATGTCAGCACATATTTGATAGTACAGGGCTTTGACTTTATTGAATAATTGCATTTGATATTAGATACAAAACTGGTTGACATTACATAACAATAGATGTGATTATTCCTTACTCTATTACATATAACATATTATATATCATATTATATATTTTCAAAAGTAATACTTTTCAAATATTAGGAAAATAACCTTATCCATCTGAAATATGGTTGGTTTAAGCCTTTATAATGGCCAGATTACACATTCCTATAGCAACAATAAAAATGTTCTCTATTAAAAAAGAATCATGGTTAATGTAGAATATAAAATCAAGATGCCTTAGTCTAAGACTCTTTGGCAATTTCCTGTTATGCATATTATAAAGCTTCCATCACATGAAACTGATTTTAAATACAATATTCAGTGATCTAAATATCTATTGACTTCCTAAGTAAGTAGAAAAATCAGTGCTGACAGTGTGAAGCTCCTTTGAAAATGGCTTTAACCTATACTTACCCTGGAGGTTTATACCCGTTTGGGATTCAGCTTCTTCTGAAGTAACGCTGGGAATGCAAACATTAAACTTGGTCTTCTAATATCAGCCAGGCAAACAACCCAAGGAATAACAGATTTTACATATTCCATAAATACACCTCTTCCATAACTGAAGACAGGGAACTCCATGTTCCTAGTGTCTAAGTGAATACAGTATTTTCTCCTGTACCAAAATCTCTTAGACTTGATTATGAGAACAGGGATGCATTCATGTAAAGGTGCAGGAGGTAAAAAAAGAATATTATGAGAAGTTTAAAAGCAATATTTTTCACTTTCAGTAATTATGGCATCAATAACATAAATATCAACATTAATATCATTAAAAGCATTGTGATCAAAGAATGTTGGCCTAAAAGCTCTGACCAAGGTTACATTTGTTGCTCAGAGGAAGACCCTTAGCAATAAAGAGGGGAAGGTACTTAAGGTGCTGTGCAACAGGGAATACAGATTATATAAAATAACAGCCTATCTACATATTGCTGCACATTCTAAAGCTTTTTTTACATCTGCCTTACATGATATAACATATATAAACTAAACTTCATAAAACACCTGTGTCATCCTTGACTGCTCTGTATTCACACATTCCATCACAGTCATCTTTCCATACCCCTCCCAACCTAAGTCAGAGGCATACCCTCTGTCTGTCTACCTGTGCTAAAATCAGCATACAATATGTTGCTTGTTTTTCCTAGACTGAGCAAATTTAGCACCTTTCCTCAGAGGCACAAAGTACACTCAGTCTCTTCTTTTGTGACATGTCAGTGCTCCTTAATGAAATGGCAGAATTCAAAATGATTTCTGGTTCAATTAAAACAGATATAAAGAGTTAACAGCCAATTCAAATTTATTTCTCGATCTCATAGAAGTGTTTTAAATTAATGTACTTCAGAAAAATAAAAAAAAATCATGAGACACTTCAAGATGGATTATTTAGGTGTAAAACATTAGCCTAACATTTGGCATGCCACAGTTTTTTTATATTCTGCCTCAAAGACTTCCTCTATAACCTGTAATAATTCATGTGGATAAATCCCAAAGGAATTCAGAGCCTGACTCCCATAGGATCTGGTATGAATCATACTGTTTATGTATGTTTATGTATTATCCCATAGGACAGAGGGCGGGATAACAGCCAGAATATTTCCTGGTATAGTTTTGTTCTTTATCTGCCTCATTCAATAGCTGGTCCATGGCCACCTTGATCAAAGGATGAGGCTGCATGGACTCCAGAGACCTACAGACCCTGGCTGTCTGTACCACAAGTGATGTAGTGCCACTGCATCTTCCACACCAGTCACACCCTCCTTGGCTGACATGTCCGTTCTCCATCAGCCACAGGGCACACCAAGAAGGACTGTGCTGAATACTCTCATGGATTCAGTCATGCAGGGGTATCAGCATATCCAGCTGCACTCGGGGTTATGTAGCACTTGGGGTTTCCCCAGTAGGTGTCCACAGTGAAAAATGTCTTCATATAGACAGGTGTCTACAGGGAAAACAATTGAAAGTCTCCCTGAGTCCCCTGCCTGCTGTGGTTAGGTCTTCCTTGATTATAGCAGAAGTTCATTCAGGTGAAAATTCTTACAGTGCAGACACTGAAACTAAGTCAAATTGCACTCCTAGATTTCATGCCATGGTATATACTTGCATTTGGAAAATCTGAACTACAGTCAAGACATAAAACACACAAAATGCACCACAGATATGTGTTCTCAGTTCCCTTTGGCAAGTGGAGGAGGAGAAAAGTACTTCTGCCTCATAGTGCTGTTTTATGACAAGCAAGACAAAATATACTACAGGGAATCGTACAAAAAAAAGGTGTACTATTAAACTTTCTCTTTACAGATAGAAGGGAAAAATATTTTAGGAAGGTGTTGAAATTTCTAGTATATTTTCTTAGTCCTTGCACGTTATGTAAAGTTTTATATAATGCAGATTTGGATGAAAACTATTTATCGATTTTTCCAGTAAAAGCCTATTTTTAGACAAGTACAGTAGAGCCTAACATTACAGAACCACAGAGTCACAGAACAGGCCTGATTAGAAGGGATCACAGTGGTCATCTGGTCCAACCTCTCTGCTCAAGAGGGATCATCCCAGAGCACATTGCACAGGATTGCATCCAGACAGTTCTTGAATATTTCCAGTGAGGGAGACTCCACAGCCTCTTTGGACAGCCTGTTCCAGTGCATGGTCACTGCATAGGAAAGAAGTTCTTCCTCATGATCAGGTGGAACTTCCCATGCCTCAGTTTCTGCCCATTGCCTCTTGTCCCCTTGCTTGGTAGAAGAGAAGAGCCTGGTCCATCCTTTTGGCACCCTCCCTTCAGACAGTGACAGACATTGACACAGTCCCCTCTCAGCCATCTCTTCTCAAGGCTGAATACTTCTGATGCTCTTGCTGACACTACTAGGAGAGAAAAAGCTAAGCAGTCTAGCCAATTTCAATGCATTCTTGATGGTGTTTTTAGTATGATATCATGTATTAATGCTGGTTAAACCTTTAATTATGTCCTTTAGCTCATGTGCTTTTTAACAAGATACTGAAGGGAAAGCACTTTTTTGTCTATTGCTTTCTTGCCTAATGCCCAACTGGAAGACACCAAAGTTTAGCATCTAAGGTTTTAGGATTTAATGTTTTAAGGTATTACCCTGTTAGAAATGTAGTGCTGTTTCACTCCTGAAGCTGTTCTACTTGTAAATCCAAATACAAGAGTATGCTACAAGTCTTTTGTTCAAGACAATGTTTATTAAAAGACTGAAAATCTTGTTAGTTAAGAGGAAACAGTTAGCACAATACACCTATTCTGAGCTCCATATCACTTGAGGAGGTGGCTAAAAAATCAGATATTCTATTATACAGAAATATTTATCTTACTTGCCTGAGTCTTTCTCTTGATGGGCTATCAATTTTAGAAAACAGTCTTTAAGGGAACTTTCAGACTTAGAATTCAGATTCCCTAGGATTTATAGTATCAACCAAAAGAAAAAGACTGTGACCTATAGTGTTCAAAGGCCCTTTTATCCCAGTCCTTTATACTCTGAATAATTTTGAAGATGAATTGTAAGAGACCTCATCACCATATCAAAGATGTCAGTCAGATAATTCTTCAGAATTTAATGCAATGAACTAATGCAATGTTGACCAAGAGATATCATTTGGGCGAGAAAAAAGATGTCTGGATTTTTTTTATCACTGTGTCTTTTGCAGTTTTGCCCATGTCTCTACTTAGGGTCCTCTCTGCCCTTCTGTAAGCTCTAGACAAATTCTCCAATTTCCCTTCAACAAATTCAAAGGTTTTAGCGGTCCCTTTGATCTTCCCAGCACCTGGCTGAGCATAAAAGAGTGAATGCTTTGGATCCTAATTTGCATGTCAACTATTCTGGCTTGACATATCAGGTAGTATCAAGCTCACTCTGCCTTTGAAGCAACAGTGTTTGATTTTCTTTCAGAGTTTAACTACATATGAACTGACTGATTAAACTTAGCCACAGAAGGGCAATGGCTAGGATATAAATGTATTAGACCTCCTCTGCTTTGTGGAGTGTCTGGTTGATTGGCTTTAAAATTTTTTTCAAGTGGGGCCTTACTTGAGTTAGTGTGCGAGGTGTGTCTGGTTCCCTTCTGTGTTTTGTTGGAACTTTGCAGGAAATAGCAGATCCTGGTCCTGCTTGTTCAGGCAATCATTTACAGAATTGCTGCTTCTGAATTGTCTGTAAGGGAACAGATAAAGAAAAGGAGAGATTCTGGCTCTCACAAGTACTAGGTTGATTACAACTCTGACCTCTCCTGAGTACCTGCAGCCTTCACTGGCCATCCATGATCTTCCCTCTCTGTCTAGGCTTCAGGCTGCTGTTCCCATGCTCAATCTCAGTTACTTCAGCCTCTCTATACATATCTCATTTCTCCAGTTCCCTTTTCTTTGGATGATAACACAGCAGTGCACATCACCTTCAGCATTTATAAGAGAGCATGGTGGGCAATGAAGTATATAAGAGACAGAATTTAATCTAGTGAAGATTTTGCATGGGTCATAGGTATTTTCCTGTGTGGGGATCCTTCTGGTCTACATATTTTCTACCTCTTTCAGAGCCTCCTGCTCTGTCTGGGCAGCATAATCAGCTTTCTTAGCACATAAATCAATTACCTCCCTATCACTGGAAACCAACAAGGCAGTGGAAGAGTATTAACCCAAAATGAGGTAAGTAATTGCATTAGTAGTTTTCTTGGTTTTATTTATTTAAACCAGGCATATTTAGTTATGGCAAAGAATACTTGTTAAATTGTTACTTGTTTAGGCCAAACTGCAAAGAGACATACAAATTTCATGAAATTTCAGGCAGGGATTGTTACCCTGATTTTCTTGAAGAGTTTCTGTCCTGTATGACATCAACGGAGAACTAGTAAACATATAAAATCATACCCAACTGAGAGAGGAATGATGTCAAAAAGTCACAAAAGTTTAAACCACTGCACAGGAAAAAAAAAGGAAAACCTCAGTAGTATGCAGAACAGTGAAGATACCCTCATTTTGCTGGTTCTACAAGCATATTTTTAAATTGCTTTCATGAAACTGTAGTTTGGGTGAACAGGCAGAAATTTCTGAACTGAATTCAATGATCTAATTTTAGTCAAATATAGCTGAAACGATACACAAGGAGCACAACCACATCTGGACTTGTGAACTGAACATGAAACACAACAAAATGTTACCTTGAAGAAGACAGTCCCCTAATAATCAGAGAATCATAGAGTCATTTAGGTTGGAAAATACCTTTAAGATCATTAAGTCCAAAAATTAACCCAGCACTACTAACTTCATCACTAAGCTGCGTCCCAAGTGCAACATCTATATGTCTTTTGAACACCCTGGGCAGCCTATTCCAATGCTTGACAGCCCTTTCAGTGAAGGAATTTTTTCTAATATGCAATCGAAACCTCCCCTGGTGCAACTTGAGGGCATTTCCTCTTGTCCTATCGTTGATTGCCTTGCAGGAGAGGGTGACACCCACCTGGCTACAGCCTCCTTTCAGGTGGTTATAGAGTGGTAAGGTCCCACTGAGCCTCCTTCTCCAGGCTGAACAGCCCCAGCTCCCTCAGATGTTCCTCATCAGACTCGTGCTCCAGACCCTTCCCCAGCTCCACTGCCCTTCTCTGGACACTCTCCAGCCCCTCAATGCCTTTCTTGTACTGAGGGGCCCAGAACCGAGCACAGGATTTGAGGTGTGGCCTCATCAGTGCTGAGTGCAGGGGGACAATCCCTGCCCTGCTCCTGCTGGCCACACTATTGCTGATACAGGCCAGGATGCCATTGGCCATCTTGGCCACCTGGGCACTGCTGGCTCATGTTCAGCTGCTGTCACCAGCACCCCAAGTCCTTTTCCACTGGGCAGCTTTCCAGCCATCATCTTTCTGCACTGGCAACACCATGCAGGATTAATAAAATTCCATCAGTATTCCTAGAATATTATCACAAAGCTGACTCTTTCATTTTTTATTATCCCCAATATATAGATTCATTTTTGCCTCTTCCTTTCATATGAGAATCTTCAAAACTTTAGTATCAGATTTTCCAGCATAATCAATCATGACGACATCCTATAAATCATACTAACACGAAGAATGATTTTTCCAGGGACTGAAGTGCCTACTAGATGCCAGAAAACTGTTCTTACCTTCTTATTGTTTCCTTCCATCAGAGATTTACATTTGGTAAGTGATTCTGTAAATCTGTCCAAAAGTTTCATTGAGCTTGCATTCCTGGCTCTGTAATGCTTCTAAGGGCTGTGATCTCAAACTAAGAGCATCCTAGAAAGTCATTCCATTCCTCTGTCTGCTGTGGAGACAGATCTTTGCTTATAGTCCTTTCCCACAGATAGGACCAAAATGGTGTTTGGAGGCATTTCTGGAGTCTCCTTTCTTGTTACTTAACATTCCAGATTATTTTGCTGATAAAAAAGATGACTTTTACTGAACAGGTTTAGAGAAAACAAGCCGTTTTGACAGATCTGGTTGCTCCTAACTTCCCCTCCCATTTCAGTTTACTTTTCTAGTTTAGGACAGTCTAAGGACAGATTTGTTCACCTTTTGAATAGGAGCTAAAAAATAATTAGCACGGTATTTAGAATATTCTGCAGCTGCTACAGCTGGAGTCCCCTACCTCAGTCTTGTCAGATTGGGGCTGAATCCTGCCCTGGAGCAGATCATAACAAAAGTAATCTGAGTGTGACAGACACCATCAAATTATGATATTGTTGATACCTGCCTATCCCAAAGAACACACATTCAGGGTTCTAAATAGGACATATAAGTGAAAAGAGCACTATTAAGCTGCTTACCAGCTACTTGCCCCTTACCACTAAACCAATGCTAAGCAGCTGAAGTCTGCAGGGATACACCTCCTGTTTGCAATGCGCTGTGCAGTTCCAGGCTGGTTTGATTTTTAACATATAAATGTCAAGGGCACAAAAACTCCAGCACGATAAATCAATTGCCTCATATGTGCCTGCATCAGATGAACAATCCACTCAGGTCTTAGGGGAAAACATGCCAAATTTTCGAGCTTTTAATAAAAGCCTTGGCAGCCTCTCAGCATAGGAAGAGTAACATTTAAGCTTATTGAAAAAAGAAACGATATTTCTTCAGAAAGCATTATTTTAACCTTAATCATGGAAGAAAGTTCATTGTCTTCACCTTTTCCTCACCAATGTAAGAGGCTACATAAAAAAGACTGGTTAGGTTTTGTCAGCAGTGACTGAAACACCTGGAAACCCTGTACAGTGCAGGACATTATGCAGAACCATATCATTATATCACAAAAGGAGGAAAATTGCTGGGCAAAAAGGAAGCACAGTTACGTTCTTCTCAGCAAAACTAATACTTGAGGAAAAGTTGCAATAAGTAGTATCTATATAAAGTAATAATGTAATGTATTGGAATAAGAGCATCTTTGAAAGTGTAATGGAAGTAGGGGGGGTCTCACTATCTGCTGTTTCCTATTTTTCCACCAATTAATATTAAATAAACATCCAGGTTTCTAGATAAGCCTTCCTAGTGCATTTCTAAAACATCATATGCATATGCAGCACGTCACTAGTTCTTTAGGCCTTTGAAGATGCCAATAGTTGTATTACTAAATGTTCTTTTCTTGCATTATTTAGTAAAGTTATTTTATAGCATTTTGTTTATGTGATGAACACAATAATAAACCAAGTCAATACTCGTATTTCAAGCGGTTTCCAATTTCATGCAGTAAAAATGCCCAACCATGCTTTCACTGTAAAAAATATTCTTAAAAAAAATCCCATCAAACTACTTTACTGATTCTCATTGAAGTCCAATTACCTGTTTACTTTCCTTATAAACACAGCTAAATATATCCTGATACCAGCAGATGCACAATCGTGAGATAAAATGTTGTTTGTTTGCTTTTAAAATTTCCCTGAGTGTAACATAGTATTCCCACAGCCTTCTTTTGCTCGCTGGGTATGAGACTGAATAGAAGTTCTATGACTTAACAAATGCTTTTATTATCCAGGGTTTCAGTGCCATTAAGAGCTTTTCTAAAAACTACAGAGCTGTAATGGGGCCATCCAAATTCTCTTTAGGCTCACTAGCATAAAGCACACTGGCAGCAGTCTACTCATGGAACTCAGACAACATATGCTGCTTCTTGACTAAAATTAGCTTTTATGTCCCATAACTGTAACACTTAAGGGATATGTAATTCACTGTAGTAATACAGTTTCAGCTTCTGTATTCCAATTCTTTTTTAGCAGCAAGTTCATTTCTACAAATAGTATAATTCATATGTATCTGCATTGCATCATTCTGTACATGTGCTGTATATACAAATATGTAATGCACCAGCCACTGCCTATGCATTATTAGAAAGGTGCCATGATTTTGTATTACTCTGTCTATGTGTGTGTATACAGTGACTAGTACTAAAGGGCATCACTGTAATCATGCTGATAAACAAAATAAAGGAGTTTGTATGCATGTGGCCATGTACACATTGATAAATAATTGTGTCAGGAATTAATTGATAAGAGCTACCCACCTTTTCTCTCTCTACTCCCTTCCCCTCATCTCTCTTCTCTCTGGCTAGCAATTGCCCAAGACTTGGTCAATTTTTTTCATAAGACTTTGTTCCTGTCTTTACTGTCACCACCCCTCAAGCTCAAAACAGCTCTTCAGAAATGCAAGAAGCCATTCAGACTGATTCAGTGTGATGATCATTAGGAGCAAATTCATCTGTCACCCACTTGCCAGTCCACTGACGTCAATGGGACTGCGCAGTGGCAAGCAAAGATGGGAAGGCAGTCTAAGGGCTAAGTATTTCAAGGAAGGAATCCCTGACTCACGACCTTAAAGCACGGAAGCCTTCATAAATCACTTATCCCTCTACTGGGTTCTTAATATCTTGCCTTTGATGATTAACCTGAGCCACCTTCACTTTCCAAAGGGGGAGGAAGGGCATAGCAGGGAAGATTGGAAAAACTGACTCCACTCTCTAAGCAGTATGGAAAACTATGTCCAAAATTTGAAATTCCTCTTTGCTCATGTGCTTCTCAGTATAGAGGAGGGAAAGTAGCTGCTAATTGTAGAACTCAGTTTCAACAGCACTATGAAAACATAAACAAACCTTCTCATATCCAGCTATAAATCAATATCCATTATAGGACTCATTCTAGAAATGTCTCACAGACACATTGCACTCCCCTGTTCAGATGCATCAGGGCAGGCTTGTGCCACTCAGGACAGAACTACTACTTTATGTGGCTTTGAATCACAGCTCCATCTCCATGTATAGGAAAATTCAGCTACCTTCATCTTTCTGCAATAACACTGAAGATCATTTGTAATGGTGGCTGAATTTTAGGCAGTAAACTGCCAGTAAACAATTATTTTAGGAAGCAAAAGAAAGAGGCATACTGAAAAAGTCAGATCACTTTTATTCTCTCCTTTCACCTGGGGATGGTAAGGGACTAGTTGTAGAAGATACTAACCATGCACTTGCCACAGATTGGCCCTTCCTTTCCAGCACCATCCAGCTTTGCAGAAGCTGTAGCATCAAAATGGGGCAAAGCAACACCAGCCTTAACTGTCTTAAAATCAGTCAACACTGGATGGCTGCTGCAGGACTGCCCTAGTAGACATGTTTATTTATAGAGTACCAAATAGTATTGGTGGCTCTTAATCATAGTACTTAGCTTACTACTGGTACATCCCTCTTAAATGGTTTCTGGTCATATTATCCATCTCCACTGTAAGTTCACTACTATTAAACATCAGTTCCCCTGGATTAATTCTCAGCTAAGGATATTTTTTTCTGTCCCACATTTCTGTACACCAGAAAGTCAAACCCCCTGTTAGCAGCTTCTGCCTGGGTCCAGCAGACCTGTTGACAAGGTGGTAACTGATGTCCCTTGCCAGGACAGCCCACTCCAGCAAACAGGCTCTTCAGGTTAGAACACAAAGTCAGGAAGAGCTTTGGTTTGCTTAATCAGAACTTAGGACCAGTTACATGGAAACATGAGCTTCCTCAAAATAAACCACCTCAGTCTGCACAGGCTGAACATCTTGGGAAAGACTTATGCTTTGCAAACTACAGCCTCCTGATAAAATCTTTCCCTCACTGGCCTTTTCACCCCGTGTAGATTCCCTTTCCTTCCTACTCAGCTGTAAGTCAGGTGGGCTTCCTTTCACAACTGACAGCTTTGGGAAGCATCGTGACGAGGCACGGATGCCATCACATGTTTATTACTCCTTTTCTATTTAGCACAAAATCTTTATGCCCATTACATGAAATAAAATAAAATGCAGAAGAAACCAAACAAAACACAGTATCTGTGGACAAGCTCCTTTCACAGTCACACAAATCTACCTCCACACTCTTGGCAAGCCACACGAGTTTTGTTATGCTTATAAAATGTATGCAGACCAGAGCTAGATTTGCCAATTTATACATCTATCCACAGGGAATACCAGCCTGGCTCCCCTTCCTGCTCCCCTCTAGAGGATTTAAAAGTGCGGAATGTTAAAGAAGAATATGGAATTTCAACTTCTGTAATTACATATAATATAGATATATTTTACAAGATAACAGGCTGTGTTCTTGAGAGGAAAACAAAAAGACAATGAAAATGCTAATATAATTTTTATTTTTGCCCTTTTATGCAACTAATTGATATCTTTATAAGCCCTTTTGTAAAGAAGTATAGGTTTGTGATAATACAACTCTGTCAGGAGGAAACGTTCTTCCTGGAATTATTGTCTACTTAACTAAAGCAATTTTTCTTAATATACAAATGTCAATTGGAATAAACTTGTAACAGCAACTATATTAAAATTAAAATATTAAAACAGCCAAACTCTTACTGAAAAAAAAGAGCAATGGCTGTGGCCATTACACATTTCACAGCTTGTGACATGATGGAATTGAGTGTTGTCATGGTTGAAAGCCTCGGGGATCTCACACACTTCATTGACTCCATCTACAAAATGCTAAGTCTCACCACGTTCCCTCACAGCAAGATTCCCAGTCCCCAAAATGATCATCATGCCCAGACTCTGCAGTGCTCAAGGAGATGAGGCAGACATAGCTGTAGTAAGGGAAAACATAGCAGCATCGTAAAGAACTACTTCTCAATTGAATAAGCTGTCACCATAAAAGTACTTTTGATACTTGCTACAGGCAGATGAAAAAAAACATATACAGACCATTAATACTGAACACATGGCCAAAATTCACTTAGAAAATATATCTTGGAATACTGATTTATTTTTTGCTAATCTGAGAGGAAATGATGATGCTTTTTGGATGATGGAAATGAAAGAAGTGCAGTCTGTGTCACTGTCACCTGGGATTTACCTACAGAAAAAATAATGGACTGTAGCCATCCTACTTCCATCCCTACTGCTTGTGGCGAGTCATCAGGAGATGTGAAGGAGTCAAGAAAGGACCCTATTTTGGACATTCTCCTGCCACCACCACTTCACTGCTGTGTCCACTCCCAGCCCTTGAGCACGCAGCTTCCAAGAATAACAAAGAAAGAAGGAAAGAGGATGCAAAGGTACATGGGCAGTGGGACAAGTCAAAATGCCCTAGGCTGCAATGCTGTGTCCCTTTCTTAGGAATTTGTCCTCCAGCTAGCTGCATCTTTCAAACTGGAAAATCTGATGACTGTATGACTGCATCATTATTATCTAAGTGAAAGGCTTGTTTTTGTAGTGTTTAATATTTTTGGTACTTTATGTATTGATTTGTAGTTACTCATGCTTCCTAAATAAACAGTTATAAAACAAATTGAACATAGTCAGGAGAAAAAGCAGATATTCTTGAGAAACCTCAACCACAGCTTTTTTGAAGCCCAGAGCGCTGATATTGCTATATTTAGTGACTTATTTGTTGGGAAAGAGCAAACCACTAAAAGATTTCTTCCAGCTTCGATTGAATACTACATCAAAACAAAAGTAATTTTACAGATGACATCAATGTAGCCAGAAAGTGATATCCTTATTATTTACTACCCTTTTGGAGGATCAGCTGCTTGCTTTTATGGCTATAAAGTATTGTCAAAAAGTATTTCCTGATGTTTTGATAAATACTAGTTGTACTAACTAGTCCGTCTGGTTATTACCATGGAAAAATGACAGGAATTCTCGCACTTTTAAAAAAAAGTTATCTCTTTTTTCTTGGTACTTGGCAGGAGGGGTGGGAGAAGTAGCCTCAAGACACGCAATTTATTTGGAATTTGACAGTTTCGTAGTGTAGAACTACTACACGGTTAGACTGTCTGATCAGAAATGTCTAAAGGGTGAAAAAAATGTATGTAAAGGTGGGAAAAAGACCTGTGAAGTGGTAGCAAAATAAAATAGCAAAATAGTGTGCTTGTCCCTTTAACATACCAAAAATAAACCACAATATTTTGCTCATCTAAATCCTGATGCTGCACTCAGCTCTACGGTCACAGGAGTCTGACTGTGGGGAGTTCTCTGCCAGATCGAAGCACTGAGGTGTAAAATAGAGACATAAGGCAAGACTAACATTAATGCAAATCCAAAGTGAAGAGAACACAAAGTTCACAAAGCAGCAAGGACAGAATATTATTCACAATACCCATAGATTCCAGCACTTTATTTTCTTTTGTTTATTTGCTGATCATTTGTACTTTTTTTCTCTTTGATTCTGCATGGCTGTCACTAATGAGGTTTGTCACTATTCCAACAACAAGTATCTCTGGAGGTACTTGTGTGTGGTGTTTGAATGAGAAAGCAGGTGAGTGAACAAGAAGTAAATGGAAAATCACATTAGTAACCATAGCAGCCAACAGCATTTCATCCCAGGAGAAGCTTCCTTTGGTGGAGGCTGGGCTTCCCCTTAATGAGTTTCATACACAGTTTCACAACGATGGGGCAAGCCTTCCAAATGGTCCATGTAACTCTTCTGTGTCACTAGCAAGACCTCCCTGACTCCTGTGCCTTTCCTGATGAAGAGGATTACTTTGCAGAAGCCAGGGACTGAATCTCTTGCATCAGGTAAAGCAGATAAACAAATCCTGGTTGTAATTGCAATTCACTGCCTGAGCCGGCAGAAGATGGCAGCCAAATGATTTTAACTGATGTGCATTTGTTGGATTGCATCTGTTTAGAAGCCATACTCGGTTCTTTTAGAGGATTTTGTTAAGAAACTATTTAACAAAGGTCACCTTTGTTAGCAAAGATGTGGGAATTATATGTTGTCATAATGACAGTGCATTTAGCTTTTGACTAGAAGAGAAGTTAGGCATTATTGCCAGAGGTTAGAAACAGATAGGTCAAAGAGTCAGAAATGTGTCTTTTTTTCACATACATGTTTTCTGGGAAAAAAACCCCAGATCTAGACAAAGAAAGCCAAGCAAGAGTGATCTTCAATGTCCAGTGCATTTTTGAGTCGCCCTCTGTCCTTTGGGCTACTCCTACTTCTACTAAAATCATCATCAGAGTGGTTTAATGCTGGTCACTTTACCTGCTTTGTCTTCACCTTCAACTTGTTATCTGTCCTGGGCAGGTAAGTTTTCAGAGTACCACAGTAACTGTTAATTATATTCTTCTTCAAATGAAATACATTTGTCACAAACTCCAGGCAGTGATATGTTTTTAATATAAAACATATTTAAGAATTATTGTTGGTATCTCTTTTCACAAACAATATTCAGAAGGTTCTGAGAAAATATTATTTCAGTAGGTCAAAACAAACATCTGTTCACCGAGGGAATAATTTCTCTTATTAGCACAAATTAACTAGTTTAAATATATGGTGGCTCAGAAGAGAAGTTGTTATTTTCATTAATTTTTCAGAAATATAATAGATGGAGAGACACAATTAAGAAATTATATATTTATAGGGGAAAAGAAAGGAACACTGCAGGATAAACAATTTCACTCAAAGCACATACCAGTTTCTCAAGCAGATAAGCTGCATACAATTAACAGCTTTTCAATCTCTGCCATTTCCCATTCCTCACACGATTCTCATACATGCCCAAGTCAACTCTTATCACATACATACAGTTTTTTCAATATTTATTTAGTAACTTTGGCCAGAACTACTAGAGGTAAATAGTCACTACCATAATAGGAAGCAGGAACTTAAACAGACGTTAAACTAAATTCTACAACAAAAATCCTCTGACATCTACCGTGTTATCCATTTATACTGTATCACCAGCATGCCTGTGAGAACTGTGGCACTTGATTGGAACTCAGCTTTAAATGCTGCCTTCCCACTTCCAAAATCAAGGTGGACTAAACTGCAAAATATCTATTACTGCCTCAAGAAGGAATCCAGCATGTAGTGAGCTGCTGCCCTTGGACTAGTCTCAACATTTTCTCTGCAATTGGGAAATGGAGTAACTTAATAAGGGTTGCAAAGTAACAGAAAATACAGCTGTACATAAGAAAAAGGAATCTTTAGCACACTAAAATATTCACCTTGATTTCTAATGCTATTTAAACAATGACTGTGGTGTTTCAAACACAGCTGTACTAACACACTGAGTAAATCAGAAGGGGCGTGAGATTCTGTGGTAAGTAGTAAGATCTAGAGAATGTGGTAATTCAGTTGGGCAGGTAGGAGTATCCTGAAAGGCCAGTAATGGATCACAAGGAATCAATCAGAAGAATAGGAAGGAGAAACAGAGAGCAGTAAAACAGGAGGTCAAATCTGCAGTCAGAAAAGACACAAGAAATTTAGAAAATACAGCATACAGGTAATTTTAGGAATTTTTAAAATGAGAGATGAGGAGTGAAATAAATGTGATGGCAAAGACATCAAAGACAAAGATGATTAGTTTTATGAATTGCTTAAAAATGAAACATTGCATAATAGGCAGAACAGATCCATGACCAATAAGATCAAGGCTCCTCATTTGGCTTGACTGCTAAGCCACAACGTGACCTTTAGCAGGCCACTTTAGGATAGATCCAATAAAGGACTCAAGCACCTTAAGCCTGACTTAGGCAGATTTGATGTACCTAAGACTAAAAGTGTGACCTCAACACCCTCAGTTGCATACAGACTCTGGAGAAATTTGTCACTCCAGAAGTCAAATGTATGTGCTGTGCAGTCCTCCCTGCACAAACATAGCTCAGCTGGCAAGGTCCTGTGTTAACTTTCAGTGTCCTGCCAGTGCTCTCTTCTGGGTTGCACATTTAGGTGCCCTTTTTGTGGAAATATGGGCACAAATGACTAATGTAGGCTGCGAGTTCACCTCAATATGTGCCCACAACCCAGCTGTGCTCCTTTTCTCTTTTTCCTGGTTGTGCAGGGAAGGGCAGAAATTTGGCTCAGCTTTGCCTGAGCAGTAGCCTGGAAATGGCTGTAACTGAGCATGTGTGTCCTCTGCCCTGGACTGAAAGAGTCAGGGATGACAGGAGCTTTGGTCCCCTTTTCACCTCAGGGAATGCAGCCAGCCTACACTTAGGAGTGGCTTCCAGGCTCTGGATCTGAGGAATATGCTTCTTGCAGTCCCACCTTGGTTACCTAAGCTGAAGAGCCAGCAAGGAGTTCAGAAATATCTCCATGATGGTCATGCTAAGAACTGAACCGTTGTTAACTGTTCCCAGCCCAGCAGGTGAACTTCCTCCTCTTCAGAGATGCTCCATGAGCTGCATCAAGTAACATGAGCATGGCACACAGGGACACTTAATGAAGTGAAAAAAAAATATTGTGGCATCTGGATGAAAGAAACTACTGAAAGTATTAAAAGAAAGAAAACTTTAGAAAGCAACTTTCTGCATAATTTGAAAATTTGCTCTCACTCCAATGTCATTAAAAAGATTGGATTGCTTAAACGGTACTGTTTGAATAAAAGTGGAATAACTTGAAAAAAAATTTTAAAAAATGAATATTCCATAAGTTCTTTGAAAATGGAATAGCTAGACAGAGAAGTGTGCTAAAAAGCAATGGAAACGATTTCCTGTTACAGCTTTGCAACCTGTTTGTTTTGAAACTATTACTTTATGTTCATGAAGATCTTCTGGAATTTTCTCTTGCTAATAAACTAGTTTCCTGAAAACTGATAACATGCTCATATACTATTATCTTAACATGTAACTGTTCTTGTAAATAAACAGAAAATAAAGCAGCTTTGTGTTAACTCATGCAGGATTGTTAATTTTGAGAAAAATTCCTGTTGTTTCATAAATTTTTTTTCTTTATTTTCATTTCAGTGATAATTTCTTGAAACTGAAATGCAAGTACAGAAACCTATGTCACAGAAGTGTTAGGTCTGTAAACAGGAGCATGAAAATGGGAGGTGCTGCAAAATGAATATAAATTATTAGTCGTAACCAAGATGAAAATTGGGGTTTAGACCAACGTCCCTTTAGAGTTTGAAAAGCAACATTAGCTTGACCACAGTGCACTTAGTGTGCATTAAATTATACATTTTGCAATCTAACCAGCAATAAAAACTGCTGAATTTATAAAACGCACCTACATTAATAAAGGTGACCTGTAAAGAAACAGTCACATGTTCTTCCTCTTAGTATTTATGTAATGATCTTGAATAGCTCAATTTCTATTTTTTCTACGTGTTTGTTGTATTAGAATTTTGTGCATTCTTTGTGGCAGAATATTTGATGGTGCCGAGAACTACGTAATTGTGACAAAACGAAAACCAAAATAAGCAAAAACTTCATTGTTTTAACCACGAACTAGACAATAAGGGACAGCTTATGTGATTGCTGCCAAAGAAGGTAATGGATTTTCATAAGCATAAAATCATGATTTTTAAAAAATCTACTTTTTTAATAATTTTATAAAATTAGTAAGTTTCTATTAATTTTTGAGCAAGTATTTGGTTTAGAGCCTTCATTTTATATGAAGTTGCGCAGAGTGATTTGAGACTACGTACAAGATTCCTGCAAACTTGAGCGAGTTCCTCGGTATGAATGGCATGAAAAAACAACAGCTGTAGAACACAAAGGCCTAAATACCTAAAAGGTGTTGTCTCAGGCATTTAGGGGGGGAAAAAAAAGGGGGAATAATGATACGCTTCCACTTCTCTTTCGTGCGCATTTTTTGCCAAGCTCTGCTTATCCCTTTAGCTACCAGCAAGTAATTTCTACTGTTTGCGGGTTTAGCAGGGCTGTGATGTTTGGGCTTGTCACGGCACAGAGGTTCCTCGATCTGTTCTGCCGTGCTGTACAAGCAGGATCGCTCGCACCTGCCCGCTCCAGGCGGTGCTGCGCCCCAGCGCTGCCGCTCCTCGGCCGCCGGACCGAGCGGGGTTCGCCTCCAGCACAGCTCGGACCCCGGCGGCACCGGCAGCACTTTTGGCCCGTCTCGCACCGGCGGGTCAGCGTCCCGGGAGGCGCCGGGGCGGGCGGCTCCGTCCCGCCGCGGGCACCTCCGCCCCGGAAGGGCGCGGCGGCCGCTCCCTCCCGCCAGGGCGCCGAGCGGCGCAGGTGAAGGCGGGGCGCGGGGATTACCTATTGCCGCTCCCAGCGCTCTCCATGTCCGCCCAGTATCACCCATTGTCTCCCCTCGTTGCTCCCAGTTCCCTCCCAGTGTCACTTCCTGGCTCTCCCTAGTGCTCCCAGCAACATCCCCTGGCTCCACCCCCGTCCCCCCACGATCTCCGTGCCCATGGCGGGGGGGGGGGGGGGTTGGAACTAGAACATCTTTAATGTCCCTTCCAACCCAGCCCACCTCGCGCTATAGCAGGAGTACTCCCAGTGTCGTTCCCTGACTCCCCTTCATTCCCAGCAGCACTCCCTGGCTTCCACTCCGCGCTCTCCTGCCATCCCAGTTCTTCCAGTATCGCTTCGTGGCTACCCTCAGTGCTCCCAGTTCCCCCTTCCACTACACCCAGTGCCACTCCCTGGCTCTCCACCAGTGCTCCCAGTTTCCTCCCAACGCACCCAAGATTGCTCCCTGTGTTTTCCGTTCTATCCCAATATCGCTCCCTCCAGTGCCCCCAGCATAATGCACTGGCTCACCCCAGTGTTCCCAGCCCATTCCCACGCACGGGCAGGTTTCCCGCTTCCCCCCGGCGGGAGCCGGTACCGGCCGCTCCGGGAGCCGCGCGCGGGACGGGACGGGGAGCGGGCACCGGGCACGGCCGCCGGCGCGCGCGTACCCGCCCCGCGTGACGTGCGCGCCGCCGGGGCCGCCCGGCGAGATCAGAGCGGCGCGCGCCGGGCAGGGGCCGGGCCGGTACCGGGCGAGCCCGCGCGCGCGCGCCAAGAGCGGGGAAGGGCGGGGGGAGCGGCGCGGGGGCGGCCCCGGCCCCGCCCGCCGGATAAAGCCCTGGGCGGTGCGCGCGGCGGGCAGAGCACAGCGGGCGGGGGGCGGGAGGGCTTTCTCGGTAGCGTATCCGCTCCGCCTGCCCTCCCTCGGCGGGACTGTAGTGGCGGCAGCGGCGGCGGCAGCGGCAGCGACGGGGGGCATGCGGGGCCGCGGGGCGCCGCGCCGCAGCGGCGGCGGCGAGCACATGGCATAGCCGGGGCACGGCCGCGAGCGCCGGGCCGGCGTCACAGCGGGTCCGGCGGGGCGAGCGCGGCTCTCTGCATGTGGCAAGTGAGGAGGCGAGCCAGGGAGCCCGGCGGCACCGGCGAGCACCCGGCGGCGCGGTCCTGAGCCGCCCGCCCACCATGGATTGCAGCCTCCTGCGGACCCTCGTGAGCCGATACGTGAGTACCGCCGGTGCCGCTCGCCCCCGGGCGCGGGGGGCAGTCCCCGCCGTGGCCCCGGGCTCGCAGGAAGGGCTCGGCTGGGAGTTGGGCGGTCCCGTGACCGGCTCGGCGGCCGGGGAGCCTCGGGGCCGCCGCACGTGATGCCCGGTGCGAGCGGGGATGCAGCAGCGCCGGCACCGGGTGTCGTGCAGCCCGCCCGCCCCACGGGACTGTCCGTCCGTCCCGGGCTGAACCTTCGCGGCTTGACCTGAGTTCAGAGCACTGTCGTTAACCGTGTGCTGCGATACGTAGTTAGCAGGGCAGATAAAACCTCTGAGTCCCCAGTTTGTTTTTTTTGTTTGTTTGTTTGTTTGTTTTTTAAATATGTTTGCTTTTGGTTTGTTTTCTTCCCCTTTCTCTTCGTCATATTGTTGCAGTCAAATGACTTTTTAATGGAATTGTCCAATTTTAGTATACTGACGAATGGTCGGAACGGTCCCAAGTTTTTGTAGGTGTACGTAGTCAGATTCAAGCACACCGGACTCGAAAGTGCTCTGGGGAAAGAGGGCTGATGTGGCTTGGTGGCCAGCGTGTGAAAACCCGCCTGTGTCGCCCGAAAGAGTAACTGGGCAGCGCATTAGAATGGGATCCAAGTGTAGGCTGAGGTGCGGCTCCAGTTCCATGGAACCCCTAATAAATACCCAGGATAATAGTTTAAGTAGATTAGCAGAATGCTTTTACGTGTGGGGTTGTTCAGTATAAGGCATGGGGACCACCAATACCAGGAAATGGCAAATTTCTGCTTTTGGCTGTAGAAAGAATTTTAAAAGATAGGGAGAGATAATAGGAATTTTCAAATACAAATAGCTTTTCTTCCTGTGCAGGAAGTACTTTTGCCTTGGTCAAAGTTTTCTCACTTACAGTAAATACACTTAGTTTTGTGTGTGCCAAGAGCTGTGTACACCTAATACAGGCTGAAGTCTTTTTGAAGTATAAACGAAGAAAAGTAGCAGAGATGAAAAATTATACTCTTTTTTTCTTCTCGTTTACCATAGGATATATGTGGGATGAGGGGAGAGTAGAGAGGTGGGTATTGAAAGCAGCTATGGATCTTTAAAAAATGGTCCTAAGAAAAGGAAGCGAATACTGCAAATAATGTGTAGCAACAATAATAATGAGATATAAGAGAGGCAGTGGTTTCTGGATATAGAGACCAGGTGAGTTATGCTGAGGTCTGGAAAGAGGTAGGATCAGTTTAGGTGTAGAGATCTGTCAGTGCTGATCTAACTGTTGGATTTACTTTAAGATTTCTTTCTTTTTTGTGTGCTCACATCTGGAGCCTGTACAAATGAAGTGGTCGTTTTGCACAGAGCAAGCACACTGTTAAGTCTCTTCGGCATAACATTGTTGCTAACCTCTTCCAAAGTAGGCTGAAGCATCAAATATGAAGGAAGTGGGCTTGAGAGCAGCTGCAGTAATGATATATGAGCAGACAGTATGTTGGAAGTAAGGGGCTTGAGCTGTTGAGTTGTGGACTATCACCATGCTCCTGTGCTGCTGATGAAACCAATGCAGCAGTCTAAAAGATAAATGAAACATTACTATATCCCACATGAAGAAGGCTTCCTATGCTTAGGTCAGACTATCTTCTGTATTGTGTTCGTGAAGATAGGCTATGCCTAAGTAATTGCCTAGGATGGCCCATGCTGCGTTGTATATTTTCACCTGTTGCTTCTTGTTATTCTGCTTCTGCTCAGTGTCTTAACTTTGAAACCTTTCTTCCGGGGAAAGGCAATTTTAAGGAAAAGGCACTGTAAGTAAATTTGTATTCATTTCAGCAAGACTGTTGTGGTCTGGCAACCTTATTTTTGTGTTGAGTGATTTTGCTTGTCTTTTTTTTTTTTTGTCTCCATGGTTTAACTACTTTTGTCTATCTACAGCAGTGAAAATGACAAGTACTAGTTTGACTGCTGGGCCTGAAACTGACTGCTCTGCATGAGTAGCAGATGTATGTGCTGGGGTATCACTCTGGAGTTGTTCACCAAAGCTCTGTATGCAGCAGCCAGGCACAAAGATGCTGATGTGCTTGCCACTTTCCAAACTGCTTTTAATAAGGGAGAGAAGGCAGCGACTCTTCTGGGGGAGAGCTATAGTGGATAGTTACATCTTGTGTTTATTCCAAAGCTCAACCTGAGTTCAGTTAAAGTCGATACAAAAAGATTTTTGTGATCAGGGTCTTAGAACTATGAATTTTTGTTCTGTGAGTCTCCTGGACTTGTTCATCTTCAGGTCCTTCCTAGAGAAGGCTGGTCTGTGCATTATGCTAGAGCCTTGGCATCTGGAGATGCTGAGTTAACTGGGAGCTCTTGTGGTATGATCTTGACAAAACAAACAGTTGTGATGGGATGTACTAATGGGGACTTCTGAAAGGATGGTTTCTAACAGTTCTGTCTCATTACTTTTCCTTCTCAGTCCTGTTTGTCATAGGGCGTAAAGGCATGAGTTAAATACTAGGGGGCTTGTTGTGGTTGGAAAGATCCCTCCCGTTCCTCTTTCCCTTACTGGACAGTTTGTGTCCTGAAGCAAGTGCAAAATCAGTGCACATATTTTCCAAGGCCCTGTGGAAGAATAGCAATGACTGGGTGCTGTCAGCTTCCTGGTTAGCATTTTCAAATATTTGCTGTTTTACCTGTATTGAGTGTCCTTTTTATATCTTTGAGGTATTGAAGAGTTTAGTGATGTGGGTTGAATAAAATAGATGTTCAGCATGCTAGTCATGCTGTACTTGATATTTCTTCACCAAGAGATGTTGTAGTGTCTTAGAAGGACAGAGGGAATTGTCTTTATCTTACTGAACTTTTAAATTGACGTTCTTTTTTTGTTCCTCTTTAGATCATTCTGCAAATTTTGGTTTATTTTCAGTTCATCTCTTGCTTCCTGTAACCATTACTGCAGACATACTCAATTTACAGGACTGATGGTGAAAAATAACTTTTTTTACCAAAACTGTTTGTTTCACTGCAGTAGAGCTGAGATGAAGTTCAGTTTTCCAAATCCTTTGTGATCTTTCAAGCTGATAAATATCACTGTAATTTTCTTATTTGTGTCTATTGAGGTTAATCTGTGCGTTTTACTGCTTTAGAATGCATATGAGCTGTGTTAGAGGCATCTTTAAGTAACAAAATAGAAACACCCTAGTATACAGCTTTGCTTCTACATGGGATCATAGGAGCTGAATAAATCTTCTACATTAAGATAAATAAAGATAAATTTTGATACCAAAAATTATTATTTTTATTTCCCAAATAATGGCTGTGTGTGGGTAGTATGAACATTACTTGGTGGAACTATACTTTTTGTCACATACTCTATAAAATATAACCTTTTTTATAGATGTTGCTTTTGCATCAGACAGAATAATTCTGTCTTCTCCTTGGATTCCCCAGAGGATATGTGCTGTCCCAGGGAGGGCAGCTGCACAGCCAGAGAATATTGAATTAGCATGGGGCATCCTGTAAGTGTCATGCAGAACCTGCTTAGTAACAAGAGAAACTTGTTAGCTTAATATTAAGCAGTGTACTATTTAGGGGAAAAAACAAACCTACGATGGCAATTAAAACTGCCTCCATACAAGATTAGCTTCTGTTTTGTAGTTTAAGTATTTGGGGCACTGTGAATATCATTAGGTGATCTGTTCTCCCTGTGTTAATGCAGCTGCTTTAGTTTTCTCTAAACACTTTTTTTTTTTTTTTTTTTTTGCTGGTGATAGGACTTCTGAAGTCTGTCCTCATCAAGTTAAAAGTTGGTTACTAATATTTAAACAGGTTTTGGTGACATCTTTCACAAAATGAGCACTTTGTTTAATAAAAGCTGTTTATGGCTGAACATGGATTTGGATATTCCTGAATATTGTTGATTTGAATATAGCTGGGCAATCTGGGAGGTGTTGCTCTTGAGCATATGCCTGTTTGGATGCTAAATGGTTGCTGAACATCTTGCAGCCTATGATGACAGTCTGGTCTGTATTTGTAAGACAGTTGGCCCTATAAGCTCCTGCCCAGGTTGATGGCTTTATGTTGTACAGTAAATGCTACTGGGTCAGAGGTCTGTATTGCTGAAGAGTTTTGCCTGTATTACGTAGTATATTTAGAGATCTTGCTACTTTACTGCTTCTCTTTCAGGTTCTCCTTTTACTTTAGGATTATAGATCTGGATCTTAAGTATGTGTTACCTGTCTAAGTATCTCTAAATGCAGGTAGTAGAAGGCAAGACGTGTTTCCAGAAGGAGCGGTGATTTACTACAGCTTTGGTCTCTGGGGAGCTGCTGGCCTATTAGTTGTGCAGGTATTTCTGAAAAGTCTCTTTTTTGGGAGGCTGGAATAAATTGAGTTTACAAATGAATGCTCTATTTTTCACTTTTGTAGAAGTGGGTCAACTTTAATCGTAGTTTGAGAAGACATTTGACTAGCTTAACAAGGAAGTTATGGTAGGGATTTTTAGCAAGTTCTTAACTAAGTTTCATGACAGCCTGTGACTTTTTGTCATTGACTTAGGTTATTTTGTTGCTTTTGGTTGGCATTATAATTCTAAAATTGTTTTCTAATTGTATTTCTTAAGTATTTTACTTGTTTATGTAGTCTTAGTAGACATAAATTAATATTGAACTTGAGTTTATTTATTTATCTAACTTTGATGCAGTAGAGGTTAATAACTGCTTTGATTGAAAGTTGGTGAAATTGTAAGCCTGGGTGCTTTATAGTAATTTGTGTCTTAAAGGACAATCCATTTGTCAAGTGTTTGAGATCACCTATTGTTTTTAATCTAAATTTAGTTAATTCCTTTGAGGGTGTTTGGTTGTTGCTTTAGCTTCTGAATTTATTCAGCCTCGGTTGTGCTCTTGCAGATGAGTATTAAACAGTGTCATCTATGTTTCTTAGTCAAGGTTCCTGTTAAACAGTTTTCTTCCTAGTCAAGTAAGTCAAAAGCATTGTGTTATGTTTTGTTTTTAAGTTCAGAGGTGTAATTTGACAAAATCTGAAGCTGTTTTAAGCTGTATATAGACACTTTTATATGACAGACTTTGCTAACTCTGAGTGTACAAAAGATTCTCGCTGCAGGATCTATCTATGTACTCATGGGTCAACAAAATTAGTATCTTGCAGCTCTTAAGGGTTTGTGTCTATTCCTGTAATCCATTTTTATTATCTCTTGTGCAAGACTGTGTGTCACAATGTTTTTTTGAAGCTTGAGATGCTTCCCATCTCTCAGCTCTGCTTCACTGCAGGTACCAGTTCTTCCTGCTGTGGGAGGTTCAACAGAGGGCATCAAACAGCATGAGTAAGTTTTGAATTCCTATTTCCCCAAGCACCACTGCTTTATTTGCCTAATTGCCCTTTTCTCTTATTTTTTGGGGAGTGGGTATCTGTATGGAGTGTTTCCTGCTGACTTTTCTGCAAGTTTATTTTAAAATAAGGCAGAGTTTCAAAGCTTCACTTGGAAGTTAATTCTTTCGAATGTGGCTGACAGAATTTGCCACTTCTGCAAATTTAGCTCTTCATACTGGTAGTGAGTCTTGTGTTCATTCTGGTTTGTAAAGTACTCTAAAGATATTTCAGTATTATCTGATCCTCAAAAAGTTCCCAGATACTCTCCTTTCCCCCATCAATTATTTATTGCTGAAGGGCAATAAACACGGAGAATTGTATGAGCTCTGTTTTTTTCCCCTCCCCCTGCTCCTGTCAATTAACTAATTTATGAAAGAAAACCATAACTTCCTTTTTCTTTTGAAAATAAACAAATGAAAATAGGATATTGCGTATGTAAAACAGTTGACTTACAGGAAGTCAGTGTACATATTACATGCTGGTTGCTATTGACTACAAAATATTACTCATCTGCACTCATCAGATGTTCTATGATAGTAGAAAACGTTGCTTTTGGAGCATCTAAATTGTAGGACTTTCAGTGACTTAAAATAGATCAAGAAGTTTTGATCTTTTTTTAGCATCAAAAATCCTGAGATAAGAACTGCATAGTTGCTTTTGTCTCTTGATAACATGTTGTTTGATTAAAAAAAAGTTGAATATTGTTCTGCTTTTATGCATTTTCTCAAACGTCACTGAGTTTCATTTCTGCAAGCAGGAAGCCTTTTGAAAATTATTTTTGGGAATGGAAGAGGATAAAGTATCTACTACATAGCACATTTATAGCTTAACATCTCTGATCACCATTTCTCATTGATCTTTTTCTTCTTTCATACAGTGGTAGTTGAAACAAGAAAAGTGATGAGGTGGAATGGGATTTTGTAATGAGTCTGATTTTTAAACCCCCAACACTTAAGAAACAGTGACTGGGCTGACAAGTAAAGCATTCCACAAATTCCATGGCTGTTTGTGTACTGTTTGTGGTGTTGAGATGGGCACAGTAAAACCTAGTCCATCTAATTAGGTTTAAGTGTGACTGGAAACCCATTGTGGTTTCTGAGGTGCTCCCATGGGATTTACTGTGGGGTGCCTCCTGCATGTCATGTGCAGGTGTGGCAGGGAGCAGAAACAAGAGAAAAAACCATGTCCCAGAGAAGACTGAGCAGATGTTTTAGAATCTGTTATGCAACTGGATTCAACTTTACTGGGGTTTTTTTGTTGGGCTTTTTTGTTGTTGTTTGAGCAAAATAGCATGCCTCTCTTCCTAGAAGTCTTTTAGACAGATGATAGTCTTTCCAGAATAATTCAGCTTATTCTAGTGGAATACATTATCCTGTGTAATGGAATACCATTACACAGGATAATGTATTATTTTTATTTGTATAATTGTTGAGGGACATTTGAGCTCAAGCTCATCTTGAGCTGTGGAGCAAAATTGCACTGGAATGCTATTATCTTCTCTGCTATAATTACCATGGCAACAGCTGCAGGTAGACAAGGCAAACCAGGGATTCTTGTTCTATATCATATGTACACAAGGTGTTTTTCTTCCCTTTCAGTAATGACTCTGAGAAGGCTGTGGCACAGACTCTTGAGTTGTCATTGAAAGTGTTTTATTTGGGTTATTTTCAATTTAACTTAGATTTTAATTTTGAAAGTACTGAGTATTTGTGGTACTATGTTAAAAAATGCACTCTTTTTAGGAAGAAACTGGCAGCCTAGCTTGGATTGTTCTAGGAGACTGAGGGGATGAGCCAGTGGCTCTGAAGTTTGTTTGGAAGATCACAGAAGACCACAGGCTGATAAGTCACGTCGATATCTTTGCAGATCTGGATGTTAATTTCTATGTGCATTCATCTTTTCTTGGGACAGGGATGACAGTATTGCCCACCTTTTCCATAGCAAGAAGTTTTAAGGGTACTTTAATCCTTCCAGGGGAACAAAATTACTGTGTCATAGGAAGAAAACTGGTTGTGAGCACAAGCCTGTAATGACTGTGTTTTGGGGTTGCTTTTTTTTCTTGTTACTTAGGTGGTATCAGGAGAAGCAATGCAGTTTCCCTCTTATTTCCCACTTTTTTCCCTCTTTATTCCTCCATCTGCATTCATATGTAGATAGGTGTACATGTGCTTCCTTACATCCTGTGCTATTCATTTAGCAACATCAAGAATTATGGCAAGGTTTACCAGGGATACAAATGTGTATTGGTATTAAAAAAAGTCTTCATATGAGCTCCATTCTGGTTACTGAGGCATACTGGCAAAGTGTGTTTTGGTATGATTTTATTTTTAGTAGTTGTTACTACTAGCATGGATGCTTAAGAATTTGGAGATTTCATATAAATATTTTTCCATTTATTTTGCTTTTCCCTGTAGACTAATTTCCCTTTTTGAAATAGGAGAATCTGTTTCCTTCATTAATCATTAAGCTCATCTAGATACTGACTGGGGTAAGGGAGGAATAGTGTTTCTTTTTCCTGGTGACACTCACTAATCTCTTTGCTTCAGTCAAAAGAGGATTTCATCTAACCTATTTTGAATAGAGGATTAAGGACAATTAGGCTCTTGCTCTGCTTCACCATTAAGATGGGATGTTGTGAAATCCTCTGAAAAGAACATCTGCTGATGTGCCATTAAAGTTTTGCAAAATTAATGTTAATAATCAAAATAGTTGTATGCAGGAAAAAAAAAAATCTTGTGTATGAAGTACTTGTCTGGAGGTAATTGTATGTAATTGGATGGACTGGGGAGAGAGAAGGAATTCTGAACTATCTGCCCCAGTAGTTTTTTTGTCTCTAATGCTTCTACTTTACACTGTGAAGTAGACATGCAGATGAACTGAAATGGATTTTTTTATCTGAATTGCTTCAGTAAGTTGCAATTCATACGTAGCATTTTACATAGTTCTTCACTTCTTTTCAAAATCCTATTAATGAGTTGTTTGCACAAATTATTGTAATGAAGTACAAACGCTGTCCATTATCTGTGCTTGTATAACTATTTTATGCTATTATATTCATTGAAGTAGCATCTCTTGAGATGAATCTGAATCAGCAGTGGCATTTGATGGCTGACATGAAACTGCTGTATTTGTCAAGAGGTCATTAGAAAATAAAACTGACAAATGCTACTGTTATTGGAACATATATGATGTGCACAAGACAGTATAAGGATTAGTGTGAAGGAAAAATGACTGTGTGTATTTTTAAGAAGTTTGGCTTACAATTTTTTCTCTAAATGGTAGAACTGGTTGCCTTCCATGAAGCATGGATAGTATTCTCTGAGGCTACAAAGAAGATAGTTGAGTAACACTTGCCTCTGAGAAATTGCACTTGCAGTCTTCATTTCATTGCTAGCAGTTGTAGGTAGGTTACTGAAACTCAGTTTCTTTAGGTTTATTTCCTGCAGAACACTAAAGAGTTGAACCTAATCCTATTTTTGGGATGGTAATATATCTGAAGAAGGGTCGTTGAGAAAAAGCTGAAGTATATTTACTTGGTCTTAATCTTGACATGGCTGTGAGTCGAATAAACTGTAATTTCCTAGGCTGGCATTATCCATGGTTCATGGATGAATGGAGTGTTTGGCTCTGGGATCCCAAATCTCACTTCAAGGAGAATTTGGTTCTGTTAGAATGTATCTGGTGTCTCTGGCTTGGGCTTGAGGCTGTAGTAACAGAGGGCAAGCCAGGCACTGGATGAGTTTTGGGAATGTGGAGGAAACATTGGGGAATTTGACATCTACTTATTCATGATTACTTTTCAGAGGGGGAAGACATTATTTAAAATTTAACTGCATTAATGTTCTTAAAACCAGATTGACATTTAATTATAGCATAGAATGTTCCTGTGTAGAAATACAATATGTATGCAAGAGGTTACTGTAAATGTAGGCTTAAAACAGTTTTTTGACTGAGTCATGGCTGAAAAAGTAAACTTTTATGCTGATACTTACAGAAGTATAATGTAAGTTCAGGCTAGATGTTTTGCTTTGGTTGAAAAGACTCCTTACACTCTAAGCAGATTTTGATAGGTTTATGTTAGTCCTTTTGTTTAATACTCAACATTTTTTCTCTAAACTTAGGCTACATTGGCATGCTGTTATTATTAGTGTGTTGTGTGTGTGTTACAGAATTGTAAACTTCTTTCTATTCAATTGGGTAGTTCCTTTTTCTTTGATTTTTTTCAGTGGAGTTGTACTAACAGTAACCATGATGTTTAGAGTTACCTTAATCTTTCATATTCTAGTCTCCTTACCATGAGTATGAACTTTGGAAAGCTTAACTCTGATAAATCAAACCTTTTGCTCACCTAGGCTAAGAAAAAATAATAACAAAAAAATCAAAATTTTATCAGGTAAACTTAAGTATTAAAAACATTATCAAGTTAATTTAATGTTTAAAATCCAGTATATAGATTTTAAATTGTCTTATACTTTTTATTTTTAAAGAATATTTAGTATTTTTATCCTTTTAAACCAAAATTTTAATCAGATTTTTATTTCCTGACTATCTTAAATAAGTAGTTTTCACAGTTCTGATCAAGTCCCCTTTATTTTAGACTTTAAGCTCTTCATATATTGTTGGTACAAGAGATACATAGCTAGTTGAATATGTAGTTGGTTGTTAATATCATAATGGGGAGAATGGGGGCAGGTGGGCTAAAGCTAGGCTAAGAAATGCTTAATGACAGTTACTGATCACAACTACACAATTCTTTGACCTTCTAAGATTAAAAAAAAAAAAAGAAACAGCACAAAAAGAACCCACAGGGTTATTGTAACTTCACCTGCAAATGCTGTGGTATTGTTAATCTCCTGAACAATATTAACTGGCTGCTTGCTATTTACAGCTGTCAAGTGATCAGATGGCCTAATTTGTTTGGAGGTGCCTGTGTATTGGCACTAAGAGGGAAGAAATGAAGAGAAAAATGGAAAAATGCTCTCTCCTTAGCCCAGAATGGCATGACTGCTTTAAGCTGATTCATGAATATGAATATGTTGACTTCTTGATGCTGTAAGCTTTTCTCTGACATAAGGAGGTTATGTTTCCCTGCTGGTTGGCTGTAATGACACAGAGGCAATAGGAAAGCTTCACATGCTTTTGTGAAGCAGTGCACAGTGAGCACAGGCAGGTAGAAAGACATGTTTATAAAGAGCAGTCTGGATTGTGGTTTTGCATCTCTTGCCTCTTTGCGCCCAGGAGGTCCCAAATTTAAAAAGCTTTTTTTTTTCCTTAAAGGAATGTTCTTAAACCTCTGACTTACTTCCTAAGAAGTGAAGAGGTTACCTTGAGCATTTTTACTCTGTTAGCAATATTTGCTGTAACTTATTTAAAGACCTTTTATGGCAACCTATATAGAAAATATGTTTTAAAAAAAATTACTTGAGGCTAAATTTCTGCCGGGCATATAGAATTAAAGTATCAGTATTCCTTTGCTGTTTTCTTGCAAACTAAGGTATTTTAAGATGAAAATAGTAATGCTTTTATGCAGGCATTTACTTTCTTAAATGTTAAAAATGGTGACAAAAGCCAAACAAAGTTTGCTTGACTTGTTGTTATAGTTGAGTCATTGAGAGAACTGCAAATACTTGCCGACCTTTAAGGCTAGTAAGACAGTGGTATTGGCTTTTTTTGCTTTCTCCCTCTGCCTGCAGTCAGACCACTTAATTCTGCTTATAATGACTATTTCTTGCTGCAGAATAGCAGCTGCTTGATTATATGGCTTGTAGCTGTTCTTTGTCACTATATGATAAAGAGAAAAACTGCTACTGCACTGTCAAATTCATAGTTGTGTCTTGGAGATGTGCAGCGGAAAAGAAGGAACGTGGACTTGAGCACAGGGAGCTTCCCACCGGCACTGGGCAGTCAGGTCAGTACAGGAGTGAAAAAGCCTGTTTGTGGTGCTGCTGGCAGCTGCATCTTGTCACTTCTTCCTTAAACTGATTAAAGGTGTGATCTGGACTTGCCTTCAGTTTCCTGCAGGATGTGGAAAAGACCCAAGCAGAAGTGTTGAGCGAGCTGAGGCAGTGGTGTGTGCTCCTGGAGTCGTGCAGGAGCTGTCAGGAGCAGCTCTGGCTGCACAGACAGCTTTGTGCTTGCCTTCCCTCTTGGGATGTGCTGTTGGCTCGTTCATAGAGACATCTGTTTCACTTTGCTGAGTGACAAAGCACTGGGCAGGGACTGTGTGGGTGCGTTCCTGGAGAGACAGCTCTGTTCCTCTGCGTTTGAGGCTGAAATGGGTAAAGCAGTAACAAGTTTTGCTGTGAGGAAAGCAGTGCTGCCAAGTGCCAGAGTTCTAGGTAGTTCTTCTCACTGGAATGAAGTGACATCCCTGAGTGCTGACTGATGAGTCAGGGGCTGATTTGGCAAGATGCTGATATCATGGCACACTGCCTTGTTTTGTGAGTAGCAACTGGCATCAGAGAAGTAATTGAGAGAGGGATGGGAGTTAATAGTTTGTGTGAATGTCAAGAAGCTTGGTGATTTATACAATGAGGAGAAGTATGTGGGGACTACATACTGGAGGGAATGTTACTTAAAAATAAACCAACCAGGAATTAACTCCACCTTTTTTTTTTCCCAGACTCTGATGTGCATGCTCTTGCAGCACATGTCATATGACTTGACCTTGCTAAATTTCTAAGTGCAGTCAAAACATAATGATGTGCGGGGGAAATGGAACAGCTCTTAAATGCCTAATATTTCCTCCTGTGTTTATGAGAACATGTTTCATAGAAATAAGGATGCCAGTGCAGGAATACTTCAAGACTGTGAAAGTCTGTAGCACAGGCAGCTCTGGGCGACTGGTATCTTTGGTTTAATGTGAAGAACAGTGTCAAATGCTTAAAAAGGTTTGCTTTGCATGAAGACAAGCTGCACACAATCTATTTCACTAATCTTATTTGGAATGAATTAATTCTGAAAATAATGACTTAAACTCAGCATTTCTAAAACAAGCAACAAAAAATATTTGTTAATATTAGGCTAGTCTGAAAAAGCTTCACGCTTTTTACTTCTCTTTCAATAAAAAGTGACAAGATAATCTGGAGAGATCCCTTCTAACCTGCCTTGCTCTAATTATAAAATAAGAGAATTCTACTTAATTTAAAGGAGAAAATACTCTTGCCTCTTTTGCAGCCATCTTGTTTTTCATCTCTGAGCCTATGGAAGTAATAAGACATCCTAAAGTTTAAAACTGGTCCTGTAGATAAAGCTGCATAACACCCTTAAGTGATGATCCAGAGGCTCCACAGCAGTAATTAGACTGTGTGGTGTGTTTGTTCATTTGTGCTTTAAGATCACTACAACAAAGGTTCACAACTTCCCTGTGCTTCTCTGCTCAGTGAAAACTACTGTAGGTGGAACTGAGGCTTTCATAGCTGAGCACCTAACCAGGCTAACATATTTCTCCTGGTTCACATTCTTCTAGTTAAAGAAAAATTATTGCAGTCAGCCTATACATGGTTATTATCATCATTCGCTACTCTCTTTAATTCCTGTGCCTATTACAAAACCTTTTTCCTTCAAAAATGCTTTTTCTCAAAGTAGTGAGTAATTTGTTAAGCTGTCTGATTCATGTACCTTAATTCAGATGTTCATAATACCGAAGGAAGTTCTATCCTGGAGAAGGATGGTAGTGAGTAGCTAGGTGGAGAGGGAGCTGTGCGTGGAAGCCCTTTGAGAGCTACATGCCTGTAACTTAATTTGGAAACTGCTGTTGTGTGTGACCTGAGAGGCTGGAAAAGAAAAGCTACTAGACTTTAATTAGTAACAAATAGTGTGAAAATGCTTGTGCCCTTGAGACTTAAGCTGGCCTGTCTCAGCTTTCGTGACAAGATCGTTGTCATCATGGAGCACTGATGGGTGCATGTGTTCTGAGGGCTTACTCTGGAGCTCCATTTAGGTGCTGAAACTACATGTGTTTAGTTTGGGGAGTGTGGGAATGGTAAAAAGAAGATAGCATCAACTCAAGACATTGTTATAGAGTTATTTATGCAATGCCATTCATACTGGATCATGGTAATGGGCATGTAAGAGTAAGCTGTTCTTGAAACACTTCTTACTGGGTTAAGAAATTAAAAGTTTTGGAAAGGATCTCAGGCCTTAAGTTGAGAAAAAGGTGGTGAAGAGTATTTGACTGTTAGGAAGGAAAATATAAAAATAAAACCTCTGATCTCGGTGTAGTTGACATGTTCTCTTAAAGTAATTCAGGTTTATGCAGTAGGTTTCTATGTCTATTTTAAAATATCAAAGAGAGAAGAATGGTGAAAGAATATTCCATAGAAGAGTGGGAGTCCTTGGCTGAAAGAGAAACTTGAGTACTTGATATCATGTGCTTGAAGTCACGTGTTGTAATGTGTCCTTCTGTGGTTTCTGAGCTAGTGGTTGAGGGAGAGCAGGCTATAAATACTTCTCTGTTCTCCACTTATGTGGTCAGTTGAAGCTTGATCGAACTTTTATTTAGAACTTGACCACTAAATTGGCAAATTAAGCCAGCTTTCCTGCTTCTGATTTGAGTTTACTCTTAAAAAATAAAAGGCAAAGTGAATCTACCTGCTCCTGCTAAGTGTTTTAAATTGGGATGCACTCTCAAGAGGCATTTTCTAAAAGAGGATCTGAAAGTTTTGGTAGGCTACTTCAGGAGGAAGATTTTCCTTCCTCTCTTTGGAGTAGACTTTTGAAGAATTAATGATACTCGTTTGGAAAGGCTGAGCCCAGTACAATCCATTTACATAAAACAATCTTTGCTAATAATGTTTATTTTTATAAGCAAATGTGTTAAAACATCTGGTCTTATTTTGCACTGTTCATGGATGCTTCTTGGATTAGTCTTTAAAATACTGGAGACATTCCTGAAAAGGCTTAATTCTGAGCCTAAGCTCAGAAAGTATAACAACCCTTGCTCTGGAGGACATCTAACAGCCTCACTTGGCTTGCTAAAGCTCTGCTTGTGCAGCATTTGTTTCCTCTGCAGATGGTTCAGGATGCTCTGTTTCTCCATGCACTGTGTCAGAATAATGAATTCATCTGTAAGTCCAGATGCATCCTATACCAGTGCCTCAATTTCCCTTTAGTGCTGCCTCAGGTAATCTTACTATGGTTCCTGTTTCTTCTGTAGAGGCTTTCTTAAAGATCTCTTTCTGCTCAGATTCCTGGTTCATTGTTCCACAGTTATTATCCTTCCTGAGCCCAGACTGTGCCAGGAGGGTCTCTCTGCAGTTCTTTGCCCACCTTGTCCATCTCCTTTTATGTGCCCCTACTGAGAAGTTACAGGGAACGACACTGAACTCCAAATGAGTTCCCGTGCTCTAAGAGAAACATTGCCTCCCTCCTTCCCACAGTCTGCCCTGGGTCATCTGATCCCCAGCTGACCAGATCAGCTGTTGCTGTGTGGGGCCTTATACAGGAAGGATGAATTGACCCTTGCTTCCTTTGAAGATCCCACTGCTTTGGGTGGTTGGAAAACTACAGCCAAAAAAGCCTTCTTTTGTTATCTCCCTCAAACTGAGCTGAAGTATATGACTGAAAGGATTATGCCACACTGGGTTACTAAATATATATTTGCATGACATTCTTACAGTAAAAAGAAAAACACAATGATAGCTATCTCCAGTAATGACAGGAGTACCTTCTTTTAGTGGACATCATTGCCAAAACTTTATTTTAGTACCTTCAAAGTGATTAGTACAGAAAACAGTGCTGCAGCTGTCTTGGCAGGCTGTGCTAGGAAGAAGTGCAGTTCCTAATTTAGTGTGTATCTGATTGATGCATTTCAAAGTGGCAATTCAGCCTGGCAGCAAAAGAGGACTGAAAGCTGGTGCTGAGCACAGTAGGGTTTAGCTTATGGTAGCTCAGGGCTACTTTGTTCTGTACAAAGGGGAAATGTTAGTGTGTTCACCCTGTCCCCTCAGAGAAATGGATTGCAGGATGGTCAGTGTTGCAGCCTGGCTGCTTATTGCTAGAAGGGGTTGGAAAATAAAGGTCTGTTTTGAAACAGGTGCCTTGCTGTCTTTGAGGCTTTGTGACTTTGACTGGCCTACTAGCTGTGAAGCAAGTTCTGTACCTGGGAGAACCACCTGAAAAAATTCCCAGCCAGCATTATTTTGGCCTGTCCAGGTCAGGTTTAGATTTTAGGTTATCTAAATAATGATCTGATGCTTAGACTGGGAAGCTTTTGTGAGGACACTGGTTGCTATTGGGTCACTTCAAATAAAACTTAAAATCTGGAAGCTTGTTCTTACAGGCACATGGTTTACAGGAGGGTACATAAAGCTGTCTTGTAGCAGTTTTATGGAGTCAGCAGGAGCCTGAGGGTAGCATGCTTTTTTTGGCCTCTTGCTAGAGACTCACAGGTAAAAGATTGCATTGCAGTGTGTGCTGAGCCTGCCAAACCCCAGGAATTGTGGTTATTGCTGCAGTGCAAGATGTATCTCCTTGATTGGGATAAATCTGGAAGTTGCAGTGGGGTTGCTGTGTCTAATCATTGCTCTATGTGCCTGTTGCCTTGACACATGGCTATATGATTACCACCAGGACAACTGTGTAAAAAGCTTAGTGAAAAACAGATTTAGTATAAGCCAAAACTTTCCTTGGGTGACAGGGGATGAGTTATTGAGGAAAGTGTATTGTTAAGGCTCCTGTATTCTTCATTTTATGGCCTTTTTTGTAGATGTAACACACCTAGTTAGGTTTAAGTTTGCTATTCTGAAAATGGAACCGTTGCTGACAGAGGAGGATAGATACATTTTCATTGCATGCATGGAGCATGGTAAACACTGGTGACCTTTCTAGATTTGTAACATACAGCAATGGAAAGCTTGGAAAAGCATTGGCTGTCTTTTGCTTCACTAAAAATGTTTTCCTAATTTTTTTTTTCAGGTAGTGAAGAATGTCCATTTTACAGAAAACTATTTGATGCTTGTTGACCTTAAAGCAAAGGGTTAAGCTGTCTCATGAGGCTGCTTTTTGTCCTGGAAAGAATCAGCAGTGAAAGTTAGGCTGTCAGCTTTGTTTGCATTTTCCAGCTGTTGTGCACTTGCCAGCATCTTTTAAATGTTTTAAATGTAGCTTTTGTACTTTTCTAATGCATAACATTTGTATGCAGTGGTTCTTGTAAGGATGCCAGAACAGCCATATAGTAAATATTTAATAAGAATAGTAAAGATTTCTTGTTCTCAACAGGCTAAGTTCTGATCTAAAGGAAGTGAAATTGCCATTTTAAATTATTTATGGAATGCTGCACATAAGGAGATATGGTTTGTTTGCTTTATTATACCTAGATGTTAGGAGTAAAGGTCTCAGTTTAGTTAAGACATAAATGGTGTGAGTGGTTTTTAAGCATGATAAAAACCTAAGTAATCCTACTTTTATGACTGTGAATGATACATCCTTATCCAAGATGTGGATAAGCTGGGCACCACAGCTGTAGTACAGGTTGAATGATGGAAATTCTCCTGTCACTCCATACTTCAGCTGACTCAGGTTTTGGAGTCCTTGCTTTGTAACCCTTTATCTGAAAAGCATGAACTGTTTGCTTGAAAGTCTTAATAATGGAACTGTCACTTGTGCTAAAAAATATTTTTTAATATGTCAGACATGTCTGTCAGCGCTCATGGGAACACGAATTTCCCTTGTGCTTAACTAGTATTAAAAGAGAAATGATTATTGGTATGTCTGTAACTTCAGTGTAAGGGGAAAGAAAGTGAAGCAGGTGTGGTTGATTCTTTGAGCATCTAATGAAACATGCAAGAAGTATTCTTTCCTCTTTGTTCAAATACAAAAGGGACTAGGGAAGAAGTGAAAAGAGGTAGTGAGCTGAAGGTAAAGGAGGCTAAAGTTGTTACAGAAGAGGGAAAAAAAAGGAAAAAAAACCGTGGGTATCCCTCTATCCTGAGACATAAAGCTTCAAGTGCAAGTCCTTGGGTGTTTAGTCAGTTGAGACACCCTGTATCTGTCCCTTCTCCCCTCCCTCACTATTACTGTTTGATTTCTGATGTGTGGGATGAAGAGTGTTAAAATAGAGGTGAAATGTGAAAATTTCTAAAGATTCTGAAGTAGGGGCTTACTGGATTTTCACAGTAAGGGCCCATTATTTAAGGAGTTAGCTCTCTGGAAAGAGAGAGGGCTTTGTTTCAGCATTACCATTTTCACAGGTGTTTGTTTTTATTGTGAGTGTTTGGTTGTTGGGGTTTTTGTTTGTTTGTTTTCCCTGGGCAGCACAGCTCTTTTCAGGGATAATAAATATTTATTTCAAAGCTGAGTCTGTGCTAATGATGGCCTTTAAGTGTAATGCTGGTCTGGTGAGAAGCTCCTGTAGTTTTTAGAATATTAAAAAAAGAATGAGCAAGATTGCCTGGCAAACAAATACAGGTTGTACATGAGAGGAATAATGCTTCTTTAAAGTGAAAAGCTCAGACATACTTTTTAACATATCTCAACATTGCAGTTTACTTTTGATGTTGAGATTTTCTTTTACTTTCTACTATTAATTTACTTTTTTGCTTATTATGCTCCGAAGAAGAAACTAAGTTGTCTTTCACAAGCTTGAGTGTATCTGGAGTGAAAACACATTGTTTTATTTGAAAACACATGAGTATGTTCTGCAACTTTTAATATAAATGATCCAAACTCCTCTTTGCAAATTAGGAGAGATTCAAAGTAGAACCCATTGAAGTTAAACTCCATAAAAAAACCCCAAGTTCCTGCTTTCATATTGCATCCCAATGGGTTTCCTCTGTTTTCTGTTAAAATAAACCCATTCTGAAGCCCTTAGTGTGTGCTTATATCTGGCTGACTGTTTTCCACTTCAAAATAGTAGCTCAAGGCACAAGCATTCTATTTGTGTTCAAATAATGTCACCTCTGAAAATGCTGGTAATTACTCTGTTTTATGAGCCTGTTATTTTTTTAGTTTGGACAAGATAGCATGAATCCTTGCTATTGAGAGATTTTTTTTTTTTTAATTTTTAGAGTATAAGGTAGTCTTTATAAATAGACATGAATATTAACAAATATGTTATTGCAACATTAAAAAGGCTTTAATGATCAGGGTTTTAAAAATCACTAGGTTGTGGCTTAAATCTACTGAGGTTTGCTTTAAACTATCTTGATGTCTTTGGGGGGATTGAAATAGAGCCTGTGAGTTCATTTTCTACAGCTGTTGTGCATGCTATATCTTTAATAAAAGACATGATAGTAGATGTGTGCATGTTAATATTAGTGGACCTGGAGAGAGTTACTGGACTTCTTGTGTTCTGAAACATTGTATGAATTAGACTTGACAATTTATTTTAAGCTGTTTCGTTTTGGGGTAATAAAGATGTGATTGTATACTGTGAGTTCATGTATGTGTATACAAACATAATTTTTTTTGTGAGAACAAATTGCAGTTTGTAGATACCAAGCATGTAAGTGTTCAGAGAAGAAAATTAAATGTGAGCGCTGTCACTGTTTAAAGTCTCCATATTTATCTTCTAAGTAGCCCTTTCCATTTCCCTTATTTGAATGTACAACTTCTGCTTCTGAAATAATTTCTCAGTTTCCCAAATGATAAAATGTGTTTGGTTTTGTTTTGCATACATTTTTAAAATGTTGCTTCCCATGTGTACTGCAGAAAAAGTAAATCTATTTAGCAAAAGAAACAGCCAATTTCTGAGTCATGTCTGGTTGAATCCACATTTGGAATTTTCTGCTTCTGTGTCTGAGCTTCTGAGGAACCTGTTTCTTTCCTGGATTTCATGCTCAAGAGTCTTTGATAGGCAGATGTTTGCAGTTCTCTATCCTTTCTTGTCTGAATTTTGAGACCTCTCCCTGGCTTTTAGCATGCTCTATTAGTTTGGTCCTTTTGTAGAAAGGCTCGTTATTTCCTCCAGATTGGAGGAAAAGCCTGTCCCTTGTGTAGGAGCCTTTCTGGTCTATCACCTGGTTAACTAAGAGCAGAAATTATCTGATGTAAGGTCTTAAGTGGAATTTTTTTGTTAAAACTTAACTTTGTGTATGTTTCTGATTCTTCAAAGTGCCAAAATGGGTTTGCTTGTAGAGAATGAAGTATTGAAACACTCATGACATTGAGCCAAACATAAATCTTGCTAGTTTTACTTTACTTATATGCAGAATAATTTCAGAATATGCTCTTCTTTCAGTAGAACCCTCACAGGTTGTTTGGTTGCTTATTGTTTGTTTGGTGGTTTTTGTTACTGTGGGTTTCTATGTTTTTGTTTTTTTTTTTAAGGTGATGGTAAGAAAGGAGCACTGAAATACTGTTCTTGCTAGGTTTTCCCTCATCTTATTTCAAGGAGTTGAAGTTACTAGCTTAGATAGCTTTTTGATTGAAAAAACATCCTAGAGAAAGGGTAATAGAGTAGATTGTTCCAAAATGATTAATAATCAGCAAGCCATGCTTTCCAACTATAAACAGTATTGTCCATTTAGAAAATGCTTTTCTTCTATGTCTTAGTACTCTTGAATATTTTTGTTTGACTAGTTGCAGGTGCATGCAGAGTTGTGTTGTCCTTGAGATCTCTACATGCTTTGTGTTCTAATGTGGGTCATGCATTTACCAGTTCTGATATAATAAAAACATTTGTCATGGAAAAGTAGTACGTAAGTGAAGACTTACACTTGGGTATGGAAGGGAGGTAGGGAGAAAGCAAAACCTTAAAAATGGTGTAAAAGAGTGGTTTATCAGAGCATATGTCACAGACTTAGACTTTAATTTCATACTTCAACTATTTAAAACATTGGAAGAATTAAATACTTGGCAGTGTTAATCAGCTCAAGTGTAGATTTAAAAATTAAACCCAAGGGAATGCTTAGACCCAGTTCCATAGGTTGTTTGTTAGGACCCTTACTGAGGGATGCTGTTCCCTGCATGAAGAGAGCTCTTTCAGAAACTGAGCAATCTAGAGAGTATTGGGGCATCAGGATGTGTGAGAAACTAAGAGAAGTGAGGGTTATTTTTCTGTTTCTGCATAAATCCCTGAAGGCTCCTGTTGCAGCACAGTTAGTTTGAAGGATGCCTCTCTGATATCAAGTGTGTTTTGTTTTCTTGATTAGCAATATTGCCATTTACTGCAGTGCTAACATTAGACTCCTCACCTACTACAGCGATATATGATAAAAGCCCAATCAGTAGAAGCAGCTGCTCAGACAGTAATGACTCCTTCCTACAGTGCCATATTTATAACATTGATGACCTGGAGTAATGTGACTCTTGGACTGATATTGCTGCAGTAGAGATGGATATAAATGAGGAAGGAAGAAAACACTGCCTGCATAAAGAAAATATGTTCTAAAATCGATACCAAGTTTCCACTCCTTTGTATTTTCTGAATCTTGTAGCATTGTGAACTACCATGTTATTTAGTAGGGGGTATAAAGTTGCCTCAGGTACGGTTAAGTAAATTATTTGAGCTTAGAATAGAGCTTTGTTATTCTTCTTGTTAGTTACTGCCATTTATTGCACTTATGAAAAAAACCGCATGTTTTAATCTTAGAGGATAAATCCCACACAATGTATTGTGATGGTACATGTAGATGTTACCCTACTTCTGTGTATTTAAAAAGGAAAAAAAATCACTTTGAGACTCCTTGAGATTTCAGGATTGCCTCTGATGTAATGTCTGCTACTTCTGTGTGCATGTTTGAAACTTTCATGTTGTAATGCATCCTGTATGCTGCTGTTATGCATTGTGGAAAGCAACTTCACTCTCCATTACTGACATGGCTTTCTAACATCTTATGGAGTGGCCTTGCCTTTGTGCTCTCCAGCAGCGATACTGTCTGTGAAGCATCCTTCCTTTTAACTGGTATTACACACTAGCTGAGTCTGCTTCAAGGGAAAAGTGTTGCTCTCATTTCTCCAGTCATCAGGCCTGCTACTGTGGGAAAGTCCAGCTTAACAAGTGTCTCCCAGTGGCAAGTAAACATTTGTTCATTTAAATTTTTCGGTCTGTATCTGACTTGTTCTTAAATTTTGTATAATTTTTTTTTGTCTTAAGAAAAATCTAAGACACCAAAAATGAAGGCAGGGCACTCAATGGCATCTAGTGTGCAGGTTATACTTCTCAAGAACAAGTTTATATTGGTTTAAATCTTGAGAGTAAATGGCCAAAGCAAAGATTGAGTTATTACATTGTCATCTGGGCATCTTAGAGCTGAAAATGGCATGCCACTAATAGCTTTACTTTCTCAAGAGACATTGAAGAATAGAGTGACTAAAAGAATAAAATTGTTAGATATTTAGGTAGCAATTGTATTTTTGTTACGAATTAAGATTATTCATCTTTATTTTGGTATTCTGACTGTGTAAAAGTTTGTAGTCTAAATTGTAGGAAGGCAGCTATTTAGCTATTTATGCCTGGTTTGTAGGAGGATCAGCCATTATGTATACAATTGGTATCAGATGAATTAAAGCTTTGTAGAAACAGACATGTGTGGTGCCCCACCCCAGTCCAGTATGTAAATAATTTAATACATTCAAGAATTTTTGTAATTTTGACCTTCTGAGATTAGCTAGGTCACTAATGGGCATGCTTGAAGACTTACCAAGGAAGTAAATGCTGGTGAATTGCTGTCTGTGTTTCCAAATCTGGTTGAGCTGGAGGTTTTTTTTATCTGCAATGTGAACAGAGCCCTAGATAGGATAAACAACTTAGCCGGGGTCCCTCAAACCTAGTGGTGACACTGAAAACTCGAATTTGTCTAGTGAATGCTCTCAGTAAGACTAGGCATTGTGATAAAACTGATAACCTAAAACGGAGGTTTAAATCTTTCAGCACCATCTGTTGTGCAGGGCAGCAGCAGGTGGTCTGTCCATGGAGAGGACTGGCAGAAGTGGCTGGGATGCTGCGGGGTGGGTGGAGCTCTGGAGGCAGTCAAAGCACTCTGCAGTTATCTGCCTGCTATCCCTTTCTCCCTACCTGAGACCATTCAGCCATTATCCAGATGTTGGTGTTGAGAAGTCTGTACTTAGAAGACAAGTTAAGAAAAGACATATCTTTGCCTAATGTTGTAAAATTACTTAGTGTGTTTGGGCTGAGATTTCAGATCAGCTACAAGTATCTTAATTTCTCCTGTTTACTACTGTCACTTTCTTTAAAAGGCTCAGGCAATCAGCATAGCTTAAGCATAGGATGTCTAGCTTTGACTCCCAAGGTTTGCAAAGGTAAGTAATGTGATGCTCTAATTGCTCATTGCGTTTGCATCAATGTATCAAAGTTAGTACACCATTCTAATCTCATACATCCTCTGTCTTCTTCACCTCTACTTGGATACCTGCATGTGGTACCTCTTGTGGTTGGTGATAAAGTAATGCACAGCTGAATTGTAACATCATGTGGAAGAAAACTGGAAAAAGCAGAGTATGCTTGTATGGAAAATAACTAAGTTTTCCCTTCTCCAAAATCAAGTAGTTGATTTTAACTAACAGATGAAAGCCAATTCAAGCTACTACTTTTTAGCTGTTTTTATTTGGGGGAGCAGTGTATCTTCAGGCTTATGGATTATCTTGAGACCTCCCTGCTAGGTCAGCACCTGAGAGTCCTCCAATTTGTTGTTTTAATTGTAGTGCCTACAGTAAAGGAATCTGCACTGAATGGGGGAGCAGTCCTCTGCTGCTTCTGTGCAGGGTTGGTGAGCAGTCTGTGGCTTTACTCACATTTTAGGTAGTTCTATTCAGACTTCACCTTTTTTTTTCTTGTGACTGTTCATTATTTCACTGGCTCAAATGCAGATTTTATGTGTTGGGGCATGCTGAAGTGTGTATATCATCAGCTATGCTTACAAAGGTGTTTTTTCCATAGAAGGAAGGGAAGACATTGTGTTGAGCAAAGCAGAAACTTACAGAGTTGGACAGGATCAGAATAGCAATGAAACTCGTCTAATTTTTAGGTTGGGGGTTCTGTTTGGTTGCTTTCTATACCTTTAGATACTCTAGTATTTCTTCTAATAACAAGAGAGTTGAAGTAGAACAAAAATTAAAAACTGATTAAAAAATCTAGTTCTGTTTAACAGCATATTTATTAAAGGTAGTTTGCCAGTCATGATAGTTTTGAAAGCAAAGAAGCCTCCAAACTCTTGGAAAAATTTGTCATGCTTAAAAAGCTAGACAAAGACTCTAATTCTCTGTCCTTCTTGGAGCAACGACTGTATAATCTGACAAAAAATGAGCATACTATAATCTAATATGTCACTTTTGGTGTAATAAGAAAGCTATTCCATGCTCTACTTCCTTTCATGCTATTAATAAGAGGCTGCCACATTATATTACTTTGTTCCTGAGCTGTGACTCAAATTTTTCATCCTTCAAGCAGGCCAAATGCAGTGATCTGATGCCCACTACATTTATTTCATATACAAAGTCAGATGAAGTGACAGAATAGCTGCAGGTTATAAAACTTTGACATTTCAAGAGGATGCAACAAAAGGCATCAGACTTTGACAGCTAGTGAGCTACATCAGAAATGTCTAACAGAATGTAAAGGTTGCACTGTAGTTTAATTTGATGTGTTAATAAATGGAATGCCAGTAATTTGCTGTGTGCTAACATTTTTAATGGAAGCATATATCTAAATATGTAGAAAACATATCCCACCCAGAGCACATCTGAAGCAAAATCAGTTTGAGACCATACGTGAGGATTGCCAGCTGCCCTGTTCTGGCTGAGCTTTGGGCATTTGTTAGCACCTGCTTTCAGTGTAGGTAGCTTTGCCTGCTGTTTTGTTTCAACCAAGTTTTGTTTTCTCAGGACTATTACAAGGTGTGAGATTATAGAATCATTTAGGCTGGAAAAGATCATAGAGTCCAGTGATTAACCTTACACTGCCAAATCCACTATTGAACTGTAGTAGAGTCAGATTGTATTATTGCCATGCTGTTAGTAATTTCCAGACCCCAAGAAGTTCATTTAGACTTGCCAATGAGAAGGGTTAAGATGATAGAAAAGGGGAGTTGAAAAAAGCCAATACTGAGCAAAAGACATGCTTCAGGTGAGCAACAAACTCTTTAGGTGTTCTCAACAACAGTCTAGTAGTGTCAGAGAAGATGAATGCAGAGTGCCTGGGTGTAGTGAGCTGGTGGTGACATTGCAATGGCTCATGAAACAATGGCTGAGAAGAGGCTGTCCTAGGGCAGTATTTGGGAAGCAGGATTGCTGAATGATGGTGGTGTGCTGCTAGACCTCCCACGAAGTGGCAAAGGGGCTAAAAGGTTTTTCAGTGAAGAACTACTGGAAAGTGTAGGAAGGAGCAGTGAATGGACTGGTGAATTAAAAATGCAAAAATTTCTTTTTAGTCCCCAGGACTAGAGGTGCACTCTGCCTGTTGTCAAAATCTGTAATGAAATTTTAAAAGTATACTAGCTTTATTGTAATAAATTTTTTATCATTCCTTAAACTGAAAGCTGTAGAAGAAAAGGGTTTTTTTAGGTAGAGTATTTCACTGAGTGATGAAAGGCCAAGGAAAATACTCCTGTCCCTTTTTTCTTGTTGTTTCTCTTCTGAATTTTCATGTATTGTCAGATTAAGTCCTGATAAAGCATGGAATCTTGTATGCCTTTACCGTAATGCTGTGTGCCTTTTGAAAGAGGTAGTAGACTGAAATAACTATTTTAAAATGAGCTTACTCATGCTGTAAGTATTTTGAGAAATTTGATGGAAGAGAGTTGAGCAAAGAGACTACAGTATCTGGGTGTGAATATGTAGGAAATGCATTACAGATGAGTTGCTTTAGTAGAAAGATGCTATAAGATTAAGGAAAATGGGATAAAATAAGATATATTAGTTTAAATGGATTGAAATACATCTTAAAAGGAGAAGGGGGTTAATACTACTGCTCTTTTGTTGACTGTTTTGATAGTCTAGCTGTGCTGTTTAGGCACATAATCAGAATATTGACAATTACAAAAATGCTAGAAGGCATAAAAAAGCAAAAGATGTTTTGGTAGAAAACTTAAGTAGAGCTCATTTACTCAGGATAGAGGAGGAGGAACAAATCTTACTACTGAATGTGATGTAGACAGTACTTTTTTCAGCTCTTAAGATGGTTTTTGATCATCTACATTGATGAACAAAGAGGAAATGTTCATCTTAGGCAGTGCAGGAAATCTGATTCAAGATGTTAGTTGGCAGTTATCTCAATAAAATTACCTCTGTTGTATTGGTATATGGCATTCCTATATGAATAAAAATACTCCCACAATTTTTAATAAGACTTATACTTCCTCTTCCTAAAAAACGAAGTCAAGCCTCAGACTCAGTGATGCCAGGTTAGAAGAAATGAAGAGGTAGAGCTATGAAGGAGAGTCTTGCATGTCAAGACAACAGATTGGAGGCTTGGAAACAACGTGTCAAGAAATTTTAAAAAACTCTACCCAACAGGTTAAATAGAATGAAAAAAGATGATGGTAGTAATCCTTCAAAGAGCAGAACTGTTTGAAGAATGACAGGTTTAAAAGTAAAACCCTAAGATAATTGCTGACATCACTGACAACGAGAAGAATGTGAGGAAGGCTGTGGTCTGTTCAGTGGCCAGCACATCAGGGAATTCTTATGGAAGGTCCTGTTACAGCAGACAAGCCACAGGAGTTTTTTGCAGAAGTGTTGATTGTTGGAGGACTGTACATGAATTCTCAGACTGAAGAATTTCTTACAGGCATGGTCAACGAGATCTTTTTAATTACTGTGTTGAGAGGCAATCAGTATAAACAGGACATCATGCAAACCAGTTAAAATTTACTCAAGATGTAAAATACCTCAGATGTGTGTCTAATTTTTTGGTCCAAAGTATGTAATCCATCACTTCCAGCAGACTGTGTACCAGAGGAATGCAAACTGTAAATGTGATACCACGGTGACCTAGGAAAGAAGTAGAACTAAGTGCTTCAAGAAAGCAGAGTACCATAAAAAATTATTAAATACATCAAGTTAAAAAAAAAAAGATGGCCTTTTTTAGCTAGGAGTCATGCATCATAAAGCAGTTAGAGTCCTTGGAGGGCACAGGGAGGGAGAGGAATAAGTATATGGCTGGTGTAATGCACTTCGATTTATAAAAAGCATTTGACAAGACCTCCTGCCAAAGGCTTTTAAAGGAAATCAGCTGCTGTGGATTAAAAGGAACCACCTCCTGTTGTATTAATAACTGGCCCAAAGATGAGAAAAAGGTAAAACTAAATGATCGGTTTCCACAGAGGTCTTTCCAATGGGAGCTTCAAGGATATGTGCCCTCAGCAAATTGATACATATTCTAGACAAAGGAACAAAGTGTGCTGACATTCAGCTAGGAATGCAAAATCACACAATCCAAAGTTAATTGTGAGATGTTCCAGAAGAATTTCAAAGTAGACAGATACTGGACAATAAATAGCTGCTGGGATTCGTATCTGCTAATTGTAACGTGATGCCTACTGCAGGAGGAGGATGAAAACAGTTTTGATTGTATGTCTGGTTTAACAGAATCCTAGTTAGTTGTGAACCTTTGGCAGAAATGTTATTGTTTTCTGGGCAATTCTTTCAAGGTTTAAACTTTGAAGGCAGAAGTGTTTAGGAAAAGAATTAAGAATAGAAAAGACCATTACTGTTCTTCCTTGGCATGCTGTATGCTGTATCCATCTTTGGTTCCTGTCCATGAGTAAAACCAGTCATGATGAGTGGGATAATTGCCATGGTCTGGCTTCTGTTGGAGAGAAGGCTAAACAGGATTGAGTGGTTAAAGGAAGGTTTGTGGGTTAAACTTAAGCATGAGGTTCTTTTGGAAAAGGGACCCAAAACATGTGTCTCTGTGCCTTTTCCCCCCCCCCCCCCCTTTTCTCTATCACTTTATTGCAAGATAACTTCCATTATACGGATTACTGTGTGATACTAAAAGATGCTTTGCAGAGGAGCTTTTATAGAGAAGGTCACAGAAGATCTTAGAGAAGAGTCCTGATCAGTTTAAGAATTAATGCTTAAATATAAAAAATAAAGCACTGCAGATATAGCTGTCTTTTCAAGGCTGTCATATAAAGTGTCTGTAATTCTGCTGAGTGATTGTGTCCTGTGTAAAACTTGGGAAATTTGGGTTTCTATTAACTACATACAGGAATGCAAATGTGGGCTAACTTGTGCACATGAGCTTTGAAACCTGAAAAACAACTTTGTTAATAGAGGTATTAGTCACCTACAGCCCTGATTATCTACTTCAGGAGAAACAGGAGTGAAAATCCTTTAAAACAAGAACAGCTTTAATTTAGTCACCTTCCTCCAGGCCCAAAGCAACAGCTCTGGTCTCCTCTTCAGAGACTTTGATGAGTGTTTCTGGGTCAGGTTAATGGCTAAAGCACTGTTGCTTTTGTGAAGAATGCAGGTGTTAGAAATTCAGTTATGAAAATATTCCTGTGTGTCACCCTGAATGACTCACCTAATGGACTAGCAGAATAGTTGCCTCCCTGTGAGTTGTGGTGGTTGATGACCACCTACTGTAAATTGCTGTTAGGTATTATGGGTAGTAAAGTAAAAAGCTGATCATCCAATGTAAATTGCCAGGACTAATTTTAATTCTAAATTTGATGTAAAGGACAGAGGTTATTAACCCTTCCTTTCATTTGTGCAAACAGCTAATATAAATTCCTGAACAGTTTTTAGGGAAGTGTGTGAAGGGAAATAAAATGGGGGTGGAGAGTTTTTAAGTTGGGGGGGGGGGAAATAAGCTCCTAAATTTTACCTTGTCAGAGACAGTCTGGCTGTAACATGCTGGTTTTCCACATGGGTTATTGGTGGTGGGTTTTTTGTTGTTAAAATTATGCTGAGACACATACTACAAAAATTACAATGGGAAATTGATACAAATTGAAAACATTTTAATTTACTGAGTTATAAATTGTATCACAGGAGAACTGCTTTTGAAAGATTGTGGCTTTTCTCCTCAAGTTAAAACCTGTGGAAAAAAATTGTAGCTGAGACTTCGGGTACGCTTGAATCTATTAGAACTGAGGATAATCTTAAATTCTGTGGAGTACTAGCTTTTCTCCATGTAGAATACATAATTTAGCAATAAAGCCTGGATTCTTGATTTTGCATTTTTTTAAAATGGTAGTATAATTTCCTGACTTAGTATTGTTAAATTGGATGTCTATTTAATGCTGTAAACCTATTTTTTCACTTAAATTTTTGTTGAATAGAGAGAATAGTCAAGTTTTGTATATGGAGATGAGAACTGACTGCCCTCTCGTCTTAATGACTGATACACTGCACTCTATATCTTAATAGTGAAAATCACCTGAATATTAAGCAAGCTAAATACAGTTATCTCAAGTTAAATTCTTTGTGAACTCTTGTTAAGATTATTCTATGCAAAGAAAGCAGCTTTTATAAAAGCCTATCAAATGTTTCCAGTTAGTAGTCATGGCTGGACTTTCAGAGCATTTTGAAGATCAGTACTGCCACAGCACTGCTCTTAAGCCTTTGAACGTATAGAATTTCTTCAAGGCTTTCCATAGAGAGGAATTTTTAAACTCCAGTTTAAAACAGTCTAGTCCATACCAGATGTAGATTTTTTTTTTTAAATAACAATGAAGTTTTGCCATCTTAGTCCTAGTTGTTTTTATTGCAGGAAATATTTATGAATATTTGTGGGTGTAAGTTCAAGAGTTCATTTTTATTCTGCAGTTACAATTTCAAAAAATATTTTTACAGGGGGATTTTGTTAGTTTGTGCAAGAATTTGTGTGGAAATAAGGTACGACAGGATTAGGTCTGCAGAGAGAAGGGAGAGCTTCTCCTATAGGGACTGACTGTTGAAAATAATTTCTCTAAAGGTAAAAATGTTTGGCTTCATTTGCAATTTGTATGCACATGCCAGTCTTGTCTCTAGGCAAAATGTTTCATTTAATCAACCCCTGATAATTCCCGATTGGTTGGAAATGCCCAAATCGGTTTAAATACTTAGAATTCATATTGCTTTATTTGTTAACTCTGACAGTATACTGAAACATGACCACTAAATTGCCTCTGTTCATTTTGTCTGTTTTTTTTGTGGCTTACCATTTATATAGTAAGCTACTTAAGCCCTTTTTCTACTTAAGTATTGTTAAACCAGCTAATGCTGTGTAATGTGGGTCACTGGCTAAATGATGTATACTACTCAATTGTTTGAACAGAAGGAATGATATGAAGAGGGGAAGATTGATACACTTTCTGAAAAGTAGCGGTTTGCCAGGTTTTGCTTTCTTAATGCTTGAGATTTTTTTTTTTCCTTAAGACATTGCATACATTGAACAGTTGAGATTTAAACTCAAAATATCTCCCTGAAAGGATGAGGTTCAGACTTCTTTTTTTTCTTTTCATAACTAAGGATAAGTCTTGGTGATTCTGTCAAGTTTAGGTGTCACTGTTGTTGGAGGAAGGAGGTTTGCATGATGTTTTTTTCATTCCAGTGCAGCAGAAATTGTCTGGAGAATTGTGTAGTTCATAGAAGGATTAGTATTTCTCAGAGAATATCATCTCAAAGCTGAACTCACTATTCTCTAATGCGTGGAAAGAACATGGTTTCAGATTATTCAGGGAACTTCTAGGGCCTGTTTTTAAAATTAAGATACAGAAACATCTGTGCAAGTGGATTGCAGTATTTGTATCACTGCTTCTGAAAGAAAAAAAATCTTCAGTTGTGGCAGAAATCATGTTACATGCTTATTTCCACAAAACAGAAAATGCCTATGGAAAATGACAGATAATCTTCGAGATGCTTAGGAAGTATGAAATAAATACCCTATCTGTGCATTGTTTGAGTGTCAATGCTGCTTAGCAATTTGCTAGTGGAGCATGTCTTTCTTAAATGGATTTCCAGCAGGAATAGAGTAGGTTCTCTATTTGTTACGTGTAGCTCCCTTTTTAATGTGGAATCATATTTACCAGGAGGTTCATTTTTAGTGACATCAAAGTGTTCAGATTTATTTCAGAAGAAACATGTTTTTTTTCGCTGGACTTCTGCCTATTTGCTATTTTCATGACTCCTCTTTTCCTTTCGAAACTTTTTCCCCTCTTCATTCCAACCTCTCTTGGTTCTTGTACTCAGGTATATGATGCTGTCTTGCAGATATTACTGTTGCCTGGAAGGGCTCAAGAATTGCATGGAAAATGAGAATATACTGATCTTCTTATGTTCAGGGCACATGTCACCTCTTGAGATGATTCTCTTCTTCGACATTAATTCTTTTGTCTCGTTCTGCACATGATGTATTTTTGTGCCTGTGCTAACCTATTTTCTTTGCTCGGAATGTATTTTGTTGAAGCTGGATTTGAATGTCACATATATTTCTTCTTGTTTCAGAAGAGTGAAGTTCTTTCCTCTGATGTCTGTCTCTGGTGAACAGTCATGTCTGAAGAGTGCTTTACAGTGCTAATAAAATCAGGCAGGATTTTGGGAACTTGTCTTATTTGAGTACTAAATAAGCTTCCATAGAAACGTGTCAAGATAACTTTTGTATTTATTGCCCTGTCCTCACAGTAAATTCTGTGTGGTTTTGCTGTCTTCCTAGCTGCCTTTGTCATATATGTTAGTACTATGCCAAGAGTCTGGGTGCCTTACATACATATGTTTGTGTTTTCTGTTAAGAAAGAGTTTAAAGTCTGATTTACACTTCAAGACAGATTTGGACAGCTGCTTTACAGAGACAGTGTGCTGTCAACCTCGTGTTAAATAATCCTTTGGTGTAAACTCACATTTCTTAATCTCCTGTCCCTTTTGTTCCCTCATTTCCTATGACCCAAGAATTGTCTCCCTTGCAGTGTTGAACACAGTTCAGCTTTGGCAGTGTGGGGCTCATTATACCCGGAGAGCCATCAAGGATGCCTGGTTGTGATTCTGTTAGCAATTACCAAGTATGGTTCTGAAGTTTAACGATCGCTAAAATGTCAGCTCTTGCTGCCTGCAGCCATTAGATAGGTGGTCTTTGGTCTGTGAGTCAAATGCAGTTAGAAACCATGAAAGGGCTTGATGTGCCACTTACTGCTGTGGTCTGATTGACAAGGTGGTGATCCAAGGTGTTGGACTCTGATCTTGGAGGTCCTTTCCAACCATAAGGGTTCTGTTATTCTAAGCCAGCTATAAATATTTATAGCACACTTGTTGTCTCTTGCTTACAGTTAGGTCATTATTATAGTGGAGACTTTCGTGGGAAGTTGAATATGTTAATATTGTATGACAGCCCCCCAGAATACTCTTTATGGATCTCTCCAAGTCTGAAGTAGATGCTTTCCATTAGCTATAGCTTAGGAAGTTTAGACAGCTGTGCCATTTTTTTTTTTGCTGTGATTTTCTTTACCAGAATGACCTGTTATACTTGAAAAATTCAGTGAGTACAGCACACACAAAGTGCCTCCAAGAAGCACCATCACCTTCTGAGACATAAGATACTTTTATGGATTTGCTCTCAGCTTCTTACTTTTTATCTGTATTTTTAGGCAGCAGCTGTGTAGTCAGAAGCAAGATCACTTGGTGCTGACGCTGTGACATAATGTTGACTTGATCATAGTGAAGTGAGAACAGAAGTTGCTTCATTTATCTGTGTTGCAGGCTATGAATGCTCTTAACAGGGAAGAACAACTTGCCTTACAGACAGTGATGATTGTTTGCATGTTGCTTCTAGTTTGTCACCTTTTTAGTCCTAAATATGTTTTGTAGCAATCTTATTGCAAAACTAAGGTAATTACAGCATAAGTGTAATTAAGGAAGCTGTTTATGAAACTTCTGACATCATGCGTCATCCCCATATAATACTATGGGGAATACTCCCAGTTTCAGGCACTCTTTCCTTGGGCAGGAGTCCAGTGGTACCTTATGGGCAGGTCTTTGTTTAAGCAAAGAACAGCCATGCCACTTGGACTTAAAAAATTAAGTCTGGGCTTTGTTGTTCAGTTAAATATTGCCACTTACCCAGGAACTTAAAAATAATTACTATGAAAAGGTTAAATTTACCTGTGGTGGCTCTTATCCCAGTGGAGTATCTTCAATGGTAGGCAGTGATATTTCAATGACTGTGGTTTTTGTACTGCAGCTTGAAAGCTTGAATGTTTTAGGATTGTACTATTCTCTTAATGAACTGTGCTGTTTTTGTTTCCAAAGCTGATCCATGGCAATTGGAAAAGGCTATCCTATTTCTTAGTGTTGAGGTTTTGTTAATGTAGGTGTACTGATCTTCAGCTCCAAGGCTACTAGGCTTAGATAATTGAAATAAGCAAAGTCTGAACTTCTTCCGTTTGTTTCACAAGTGCATGTTCTGACTATTGCCAGCTCTGTTGAATGCACAATACATATATTCAATAAATACATGTCTATAGGTGTAGTCATCTGTCTTGTCATATTTGTCAGCAGAAGGTCTTTTGGGATGGAAGAACATTTTAACTGTAGATTAGATAAGCAATTTGATATCTAATGGTTGGTAGAAAGTTTCTAGTAAAACAGATGGCAGGTGATGTTTTTCTGAGCCCTGTTCTGAAATATTCTCTATAGACTTAATCAAATGAAGTCTCATATTATTTCAAGTGAGTATGCTTCTGTAATAAAAAATATTTTAGGACTTAAAATTTTTCAGTGGAATGTTAAGTGAATGTTAAAATTCTGTGTGAGAGAATTGTTTTTGTGAGCAAATGATGAGCAGTACCTTCCTTCTCCCAGATGCATTTTGGCTTTTATTCTTTCATATAAAGTTGAATATTTCAGGCAACCAGCCAGCATTTTTGTCATCAGTTTACAAAGTTCAAGAGTTGTTAGAACTTTTTTCCCGTGTTGGAAAGTTTTTCTTACCCCTATTAAAAAAAAAAAACCTCTACAAACAACCAGAATTTCACGACTTTGTTTGGAATCTTCATTTTCAGTCAAGCTTTACAGACAATTTGTGCATATCTCTCTTCTAAACCAAACTGTTGTTTAATACTGATTCCTTTTTATTAATTTGTGTTTTAGAGGAAAACACACATTTTCTACGCTTAAATATCATGGACTCCTAGGTTTTCCTAGACAAAGAAGGGTTAATTTCTTCTCATCACAAAGGCTCTCTGATTATTGATATATACCTGCTGTGTGCCTGGTTTGATTTAAATTGATCTTTTCTAAAATGAGGAACAATACTTTTTTTTTAGATGCCATCCATACCCTGTAAGATGTTATGGGTACACTTCTCTCCCAGCTGATGAACTGCCAGTTTATAGCCACAGTTTTTGCTTTTAGTCCTTAGAAGTGCTTCAGCTTATAGTACATATGATGAAATTTTACTGCATTTTCTACTACAGTTCTCATGGTGTTCAAGTACAATATCAGAGTCCTCTTTTGGTATATAGCTTTGTTTTGTCATCAAGATGTATCACTATTCTGTAAAACCTTCTTGTGGTTGTTTCTGTACAATGGTGTGGATGATCCCCACCTGGACCAGGCCTTAGTCCTGTTTAGTCCCCAGCTGTAGGTCTACTTTGTTTTACTGGCCAGTCTGCATGCTTGCCATGCTGAGTATCATCCAGACACATTACAGCTTCCATGCTTTAATTATCTGGTGCTTCTCCACAAAAAAGCACAACTATTGTTCTACTCTGAATGTTATTTGGCTCTCTGTAGTACACTACAGAGCAATGGAGTCATGAAGTGGTTTAGGTTGAAAATGACAGCTAAGATTGTAAAGTCCAACATTAAACCTGTACCACATAATATTGGGTGTATGTATATTTTTTTTTTGTTCTGGTTCAAAGGAAAAGATAACAGACTTGAGAATCTCTATTTGTGGAAAATAAACACCACCCTCCCATCACACACATTCTAGACACCAGCCCATGTAACATTCTTAATCATTTTTGGGGGACTGTTACAGAAATAATACATTGTGCTGCAGTGTGGTGTGTGGTCCTGCTGCTGGGTTCATCTTGGACCTAGCTCATGGTTCTCTTTAATAAAGAACAGCCTAAAAGCTACTTCTTGTGTTGACTCACGCAGATCTCAAGTGAGAAGGTTCTTAAGGTATGTTTATGATCAGATTTTTTTGTTCTTTCGTTAGAATTGCATGTCAGCAAAGAACAGGATGAGCCGGCTTAGTTTTGAGAGCACAGTGTGAGACTTGATTTTTTTTTTTGATGGAAGTCTTTTTGTCAGTATAAATGCCGAAAAATGCTTTCACAGGCGGAAGACAATAGAAAGCAACTTTTCATAGCTGAGATGGGTAATATAAACAGTGAAACAGCAGAGAAGGCTCTTATTAAAATATAGGTACATTTTAAGGAAAGAGTTTTCATGTATGGCAGACTTGAGAGAACAAAACTTAGATGGAACTACAAGACATGTTTAAAGATCTTTTCATATGTCTTACCAAATAAACTGTTTTTCTGTTAGATTATGATGTTTGCTTTATTTCCCCTTCCATGTATCCAGGTTGTGACAATTTAAACTGTTATTACAGGTGGAGCAAGAGACACATTGCATAAGAGGGTACTGCTTGTATTATGTCTGGGTGACCTAACAGCTTATGCTGTGACTTACTTTTCCTTCATGGAAGAAGGTCCATTTTAATTAATAAAAGCCTTTTCTTCTAGAATAATCCTGAATCGTTCCCAGCATAGCTGTTCAGATCATATTATTTTGAATAGAGTTAAGAATGGAGCTGCATAGGAAACTCAAATCCTGATTTTTTTTTTTCTTTTAACCTGACAGTGTGTAGCACTGTATTTGATATGAAAATCTAATTCAAATTTTTCTTTGTGAAGCCTAGAGTAAAGCCTGCAGTATTTGCAATTTGCAGATCAGTAGATTGCTTTTTCTTTTTGCAGATTTTTTTTTTTAAGGCTTTAATATTAGTAGATATTAGCGGATATCTTGTTTGTCTTATTTTCTGTAACAGTTGCTGCATTGTTAACTTGTAATCTCTTGCTAGCAGAACACAGAAACTCACGTTTGTAATTCCAAGTACTTTGCTTTCCGAAGAAGAAAAAAGCAAGCATAGTCCTGTAACAAAGCATTTTTATTTTGTTGGTGTTAACATAGAGTGAAGGGGTAGAAATTTTTTTAGGTTTCTAAATGCAGCAATATTGAGGAAGTACTCTATACACAATAAAATAACACTGCAGTATCTTGAAATAGGACAGAGTCTTGTGCCTTTTGGACTAATAGGTCAATCACTGCAGTGTTGTGAGTGAAGAATGGTAGAACATGGGATGGTAGTAAAGCTTCTCAGAAAGAACATTGCTTTTTCTATAGTATCATCGCAAATATATGAAAGTTACTATGGTGTGAAAATTTTTGGTTATGGGCTATATATTGCTTCAGAGTTAGTTTAATGTTGAGGGAGGGAGGAATTTTTTCATGTATATAGCAAGAAAAAATCTGAGATACAGATTGCTTTACGTCAGTAAGTATGGGTAGGGAAAGACACATTGAGAGAATCTTACAGGGTTTTAATTTTTTTTTTTTGCTTGTTTGCTCCATGTTTAAATGAAGATTGTTACAATTAGGAGTAATGTGTTATATAGAGAGAAGTAATGATGGGGGGAAGTTAATGTGGTAATTGTTTATTTTACCTAAACAAATTGAGATGGGTAAGATTTCTGAAGGCCTTAAATACCTGACTTCAAGAGTGAAGTATTTTTGCTGATTGGTATATGTCCTACAGAAAAGGAGGGTTTTGGTGATGATAAAATGGTTTGTCAAGTCACTGTTTATTCTAAAATTACTTGATTTTTGTCTCTTTAGCTTGTTAACTTAGATGTGGTATGAAAAACATATCAGTTACATGGCTTATTTTATGCCTTTGGTGATATGCCAAAGTTGCCTATGCATATTTGATTTGTGGAAATTGTGTTAAATAGGGAAGTCATTCTGATGACTTCTGGTCCAGTGAGGAGTGAGAATGAATATTGTGGCATTGACTGGCTTTACAGTAATTTTCAGTGAAGAACAGTATCAGATTTAATTTTGTCTAGTAGTATATAGATTCCTAGTAAAAGTTGGAAGTGATGATAAGTGGAAGACAAAGGTTTATATGCTTGAGGCTTTTTGTGCCTTGGGCTTTTCTTTGCTGTTGCTCTTTACCGGCTTATAGTAACAATCCAAGTGCAAGGAGTTAAAGAAGGATGACCTAACATGCCCTTCCACCTATGTACGGTTGGTCTTCGTTCTCAATGGATCATGAAGATTACCCACATTTCATCAACTTCAAACACTTTTTTTATGTCTAATGTGTTCAGAACATTCAAAGTTTTATGTAGAAATAGACACATTAAGCAGACAGGATTTACTAGGTATTATAAGACATAGTTTGACAAAATCCATCACCCTTCCGAATTGGCAAGGTTAGCTGTGTTTTTGTAGGAATCTGTGACCAGAGAACTTTTCCCACTTTGCCTTTTTCTGACGGATTTCTGTTTATGCTTGAAAGTTGAATATGGAAGGTCTACTGACCTTGAGAATTCAAGTGAATCAATTTCCCAGAGCCTGAGCTCAGGAACCTTTAGATCCTGCTCTGAGGCTTACTTACTCAGCATGTGTAGTTCTTCTCTTGTTTTGTTTTGATTTTTCATTTCTCTTCAGTTGAGTGTTTGGTTTTCTATTGAAGGAAGCGTTTGTAGTAGGCTGAGCTGACATGCAGTGTTGGTTCTTGGCTCTGTCTGGCAGTGGGAGAAACACAGGAAAGTTGACTGGCAGATCTGAGTGATGGAATTAGTGAGTTTTTCCTAGGATTAAAAAAGGTACCGTGTGTTTGCCATTCTCACGGTAATGATGAAAACTCAGAATTGGTGTTTAAATGATTGTAGAAAACACTTGTAAAGAACTACTATTGGGGTAATTCTGAGCAAACTGAAATATCTTACAGTGCTTTTGTTTTCTGTTCCGTTTTTCTGAAAGGAAAAAGCAGCGACAACTTGTGTGTGAAAGCACCTTTTGTTATTGTGTTTGGCCCACACAACCCAGTGCTGACCTGTAATCCTGGTGTATTGGTATCAAATGTCATTCTAGGGATGTTTAAAGAAAAAGTTGAACTTTTTTAGAGACCTGGAATAAAGCAAGTGTCTGGAGAGGATGTGAGTTTTAAAATGTTGCAAAATAGGCGTCTGCTAATTGATGTTTCAATTTTGGGTAAAGTTTTCAATTATTTTCATTAGGAAAAAAGTAGTAATACTTTTAAAACAGCCTCACAACTTTGATTTGATCTTACTGGCATCACTGGAAGTAATTGTTGTAATCAGCTGTGATCTGCTCTCTTATTGACATACAGGAGAATGAGGAAAAAATAATTAAAGTAATAGATTTCATATGTATTGATTTATTACTTGCTGTAACTTGTAGGAAAAGTATGGACATTCTGATTTATTTATTAATTCCAAGGAATTGCCAAGGTGATTTCTTTTCTTAGCCCAGCCTTGTTCCATAACCTAGAGAATTTTTGAACTAAGATGATGGGACAATCCAATACATTACATCATTTGACTGAATTTAATGTGAGCTCCCTGGAGTGGAACTTCTTAAATCAATAGCATTAGAGCCACTAATTTTAAAAGGAAATGGCACGAACCAATAACGACAAGCAAGCAATAAAAGAGGAATAGCCTTTTTGGAGGCATTTCAAAAGAATAAGCATGTTCTTAGATCTTCTGATGTATGATAATTTCAGAGACACTGGAAGTACTTACCTGATGTTGAAGAGGACAAATCGGACACCTGGCCATATGTTGGCTCTGTATAAAATGGGAGAGATAGAAGATTTTTACAGTATGATCAGAGATGCTATCCACAGTTAGATAGTACTTTAAAGTAACACACAATTCCAGACCACCTTCAAGCCTTATTTGAGGGAGTTCATTAGCTTGTGGAAATTTCAGTAACAGGATAAAAAAACAAAGGTAGTTGAATAATAGTGTAAAGAAGTTTTAAAAGGCTAGGAGTATAGGTTAAATGTATTGTTTTAAAAACGCAAAACCAATTGTTTCAGTTGTCAGTTGACTTAACCATGATTCTCCTTAAAGGAAAGGACTTTTCATGTGTAGTAGTTGCTGATTTTTCCCCAGTTTTACCATAGGAAATAAAGAATTATTAAATCAAGGCAACAGCTAGTATTGGCATTGTCTTTTTCAGGTGCTGAGAGGGGGCAATAGCTGTTCTTTTACAGTACTGATAGTTTAACTGATTCAGTGGTGTGAACTGATCCACAGTATTAAAAAAAGCTTAGAACTGAAAACACTAATAGGAGGCTAACAAGGTAGCAGTAAGGGACTAGATTGTGTTGTCTGTCCTGTGTAACTCTGTATAAGCTCTGTTTTAACAGAATGCATAATTTAGAGCAACTATGTTTACAGAGGTGAAATCATACCAGGAATCAGATATGGGAAAATAACCTGTCTTCAGAAGGTCAGAATAGCAAAGGAGAAGACACTTCTGTGTCTTGCAACAGCAAGAGGTTGTTGCGATCATCATTCTAAAAGACTGCATCCGCAGTGCAAATCAGTATTTTTTGTACAGGTTGTCTCACTGGGATTTTTTTTTTTGTGCTTCACTAGATGAGACTGAAAGTAATGACTTTCCTATCTCCATTTCTATAAATAAAATTTGAAATTCATTCTCTCTTCAGTGCTATATTTTTTTTTAGGATTTGTTTGCTTTCACAGCATCTTATGAGATGTGAAGAAGCTTTCTTAGTTAATACTAATCTTAATCTTACAAGGGATGGAATAAGCAGCTTGATTTGTGTTGCTCAACCCTTTTGGTGGTGATGGCAGTGCAATGTGGCCATTAGCTACGGAAAGGCCATTGACGTGGCTCTGCTGTCACAAGGGGGAATTTTAACATGTGCCAGCAGTTTTGTACTGAAGATGCAATTTTTTCATGTCTTTTTTTCCCCAGAGAGAGACTTTATGAAGTGAATGTGCCTGTCATACGTATGAGGCCATGATGACTCAGTTACTCATGTCCTTGGGTCTGCCAAACCAGGATTAGATCCCCTGTAAGTGGGGTCAAGGCCAGGATTTCAGCAGGCTCTGCCAGGTCATGGCATTCTGACACTGTACAGCAGTGGCCACTGTGGTGGCCCTGGGGACTGGAAACTTCAGTCATGTTCCATGTTGTCTGACAGACCAGATTTTTAGGAGCACGTGCTCTGCTAAACAGGGTGGCAGCTGTGTGAAACTCGCTGATTTTGCTAGATTTTCAAAATAAGTTCTTTGGAAAAATATGTTTAACATAAGGAAATGGAGTATCATACAGATCAAATTCCTTCAGCCACGTGCGTACACTTCAAAAACTCTTCTGTCAGTGAAACGTGAATGCTTAGAGAGTGTGTGGATGGTCCCTTGTGAGGTTGGAGCTGGAATTGTTGGTCTGCTGGTTTCTTGGCCTGGCAGCGGGGGCTCTGCAGCCATTTGAGAGCAAACACTGAGAGCTTTGTCTGCGTGGTGCTGTTTTTAGGGGCAGAGCCTGCTCTCTGCTCTCTCTCGGGCGCTGCCTGGCTCTGGCGCCCTCGCTGTGCAGGCCTGGCAGTGCCCGGGCGCTCCTGCCCTGCATGCCCAGCCCTGCCTTGGCCCTGGGGCTCCCCCCGGGCCCTCACAGCGGGGCCTTGCGGGGCCCTGAGGGGCCGGCCCGGCACAGCCATGGCCAGTGGCCCTCTTCGTGGCCCCCTTCGTGCCTCATGCCTGGAGCTCAATCCCCAGGTGGGTTTATCCTGTTGCCCGGCCTCCTTCAGCCAGTGCCTTAGTATGTTACTTGTTTTCCACAGTCCTTTGGCCTGTACGGACTTCCTCCATGCTCCTTGCTTTTTAAAATTTTTCTTCTTAACAGTTCCTATCATCTAGAATTATTTTCATTTTATGTCATAAGTAGAAGAGAGCATTATGGAGCTCAGTGTTTTCACAGGTAACAGAGGTTTTGAGCTTTAGGTTTCTTTCCAGGGACATGCAAATTATTTTTTGCTCCCTATTAAGTAAATCGAATTCCTTCAGTATATACCCCTCTGCTTGCTGGCTCTTCACCTATTTTACCAAACAGTCCTTGGTTTAATTTGCTTAGCAAATCCCATTGTGAATAAGTAAGAAATATGAAGTGTAGGTATTTCCTGGGGGGCTTGCAAGGGTTGTGGTGTGGCCTTTGGTGTCCCTTCCTCTCTAGGATGTACCTGAGGTATGCCAAGCTCATACCTCATAAGACATCAAGACAAAACCATGTTTTTGCATGAGAATGTTCCTAAGTATTGAATATTTGCTAAATCTAATGCTTTATTAAACTTTATAATATTTAGAAATGCCTAGACTTTCACTGTGGAGACATCAGTGAGGGTATTGACACTAAGGTGAGGGATTAAAAGGGAAACAAAACTGAAACCAAAATACTAAAGAGGTGGAATTGGTTGTGTTTTACCAATAAGATTTCCAGCTAACATCACATTTGAGGAAAATCCTTTTCCATGTGTCCAGTTTCATATCTATGCAAGTGTACAAACAAAGTGTGGACATATTTATAAATAGTTTTTATTGCAAGTAAGTATATAAAATTAAAATGGAAATATTAGGAGTAGGCAGGTTACTGTACACCACTAAGAACAAAACTAGTATGCTATTTCTTCCTTGTTCTGGTATCTACATTGTAAGAAATTTGGCTTTTTATTGCTCTTTCTTCAACGCTGAAATAAAGACAGTGTCTAAGAATTAGAAGAATTACCTTATACTGGTTAAATTGAAAGAAGCATAGAAATAAGTATTTTGTGCCATGGAACCATAGACAGCTGAAGCAATGCACATTCCATATAATGGATAACCAAAAGCAAGTTGCATCACAGTGTTGACATTAGTAAAATTCATATACCATCTCTAAATCTAGATCTGAGTATTTTTTAGACATATTCTATGTTAATGTATTATGAAATTTAAATACTTTTTGAGCTAAAACCCAACCTTCAAAGTATTTGTTCTCTTTACTCCCAAGAATGAATTTGAATATCATTGTTGCTTGGTATTAAATCTGATTTTTTTCCCCTCTCATGGCCAGTGACAGGATTCGAGGAAACACTATGAAGCTGAGTCAGGGGATGTTTAGGTAGGATATCAGGAAAAGGTTTTTCACCCAGAAGGTGGTTGGGAACTGGAGCAGACTCACCAGGGAAGTGGTCACAACATCAAGCCTGACAGAATTCAAGAAGTGCTCTCAGGCACAGGGTGTGGCTCTTGGGGTGACCTGACCAGGGCCAGGAGTTGGACACCATCCTGATGCGTCCTTTCCAACTCAGCATATTCAATGATTCTGTGATTCTGATAGTGTTAAAGTATGGAGACCTTTAAAGTGGTCAGCTGCATATAGCAACAAGGAGAGGGAGAATTACTTTCTTAAGCATTCATTGGAGGGCAGGGGTATTTGTTAGATGATAGGGGTTTTCCAGCAAAAGTTGCTTGATACCTTGTCCCTCCCATCTCCATGGTCTACTGACTTCTCCTTGCACACAAACACAAAGAGAAAGTGCTTTCAAAAGTTCATTGTATTTCAGTTCCCTGAGCAAATGCCGAAAAGCTCTCTGAGGAGGGTTTTTTTCTGTAATAAGGTGAAGTAGAAAATGTGGTTGTAACCTCTGTGCTCTCAGCAGAGCTGAAGCAAGCAGCTTCATCAGTTGGACACAGCACTATTGTAGAGACATTGTATTTTTTTTGTTGGTCTCAAGTGAAACACTAGTTATTTCTCAAGTACCAACATCAACATTTTCTAAACCAGCTGAGTTTGATACTAAATTTACAGACTTATAGTGAAGTGCCTTGTAAAAATCATTACTACTAAGGAAATCTAAGCAGCTTACAAAGAAAATTACTACAGTTCTTACAGGGACACTAGATCATTGTGACTTTTATATTTGTGAGTTAGCAAGCCTTTCTTTTCACAGTAGCTCCACTGGAATAAGTGAAAACATGCCATTTATTGTTTTGTTTTTCTTCCTCATTAACAGTGCAATGTTAGCATTACTTGTTACAAGGACACACTTTTCGTTTTATGTAGAACTGAGGCATCATTTTATGGTCTCTTTGAGTATATGGGAGGGATGATATATATTCTAATACAGATGATTTAACATATGTACTTAGGTTTTATAATACTTGCTTTGTGTTCACTCAATATTTCAACTAATATATACAAATAAAATTGTGGTGGTTTTGGCAGTTTGTACCTTTGAAATAGAGCTTAGTACTATGAGTCAGGAGAGAATGCTGTGTATGTGTGTGGTGTGTGTGCAGATGAAATCTGAATTTGTCTCCAGGAAGTATTTTTATAGCATAATAAGATTATTTGGAGGTGTAGTTTTCTGATAGTACTTTTTTGTAGGACTTCAGCACTTCTCATTTGAAAGTATTTGTTAAGTGCAAATACATTTCAGCATAGCTTCTGTACTTACCTTTTACTCTTTCTGTGAATATAAAAAATTAACCCAATTGCAAATGAAACTATTATCTGCTTAATAGCTTTAAGCTAGTGTCCTCGCAAAAGCGCCTGGAAGTTTTATTTCTAGAAGTTTGCAGTTGAGTTCAGTTTCCTTCATTCTGTAATGTTGCATCTTCACTGAAAAACAACCAAAACGAACAAAACGGACAACAGAAAACCCTCACTCAAACCCCAGTGTCCTTGGCTTTTTGAATATTGTCCATCATATATCTTATTATATAATATTAAAAGTGATAAGCTTTCTTAACAATAGCAGATTTAACTCACTTGGGATGAATTTGATGCATAATATCTTTAATCCATGCATTTGCCAGAACTTGTCAAACTGATGTGAACATTGCTTTCCTTCTAATGCTGGGTCCAGTGCCATTTCCACCTCACAGTGCCCCCATTGAGGAGAGGCCATGGCTCAGCTGAAGTAAAATGTTCCAGCTGCCACCGGATAGCCTCTTGCATAAGCACATAATCAACTTACATTAAGAAACAAAGTAAGTCATTAGCCCTTCTTATCAGAATACTTGCTCCATTTGAATTCAATGTACAGTGTATAATTGACCCCCTTAGGAACCATGTGTACTAGAACAAGAGCTAACAGATTAACTGCTAGACTCGCAATCTTGCTCTGCACTAGACCTACATACAGGAGCTATTTGCTTCCAGGGGTGTGCTTGTTGGATATGGTAACTGATACGGCTGCTCTGGCAAGGCCTCAGATGCATGTCAGTCTGAAAACTAAAATAAATGTGAAAATATTTTCTGCTCTCCTTGATTTTAGTCATAGCTGTTGATAAGAAAAAATGTTGAGGTTCCTTTTATGTTTATACTGTGCCTCCTATGGCAATTCAGGTTAGGATCTATGTCTGGTATTCCCTCTGTCTTTATTAAATGGAGCTGTATTTTATTTCTAAGGAATTGTCTAATAGAATGCTTCCTAAAAACAAGAAAGATTAATTGTGTCTAGATGGCAAAAGTAAATTACTTTCCCTCCCTGAAATTCTCTCTTACTTACAGTTTATATCTTCTTACATTTAGAGATGGGGGGAAAAAAGGAAAGTATTAGGAAGTGGACAGAAATAACTCCTGTAAGACATGGTACTACCAGCTAGGGCACTACTGCCAAGGATTACTTATCTCATTTGTAGTAATACTCCTTGGGCTATCACCTGAAGTTTTATTTTTGGCACTATCCTTTTGGTTTCTTGCCCCATTTTTGATGCTTACAGGACAGCTGATCCTGCCTGTAGGATACATGTCCTGAAGAGTGCCCCATGTTGTCAAAACACATATTTGGAAATGTGGATTTTACTAAACTGGTCGGGTTCTCTTCTGCAGGAATCGAACATGCCTCATTTACTAGGAGTCTGTATTTCTGTCTGTGGGTGAAGTAGGATTTCTAGAATCAGTTATTCTACTGTGTTTTGGGGGGAACAAAAGTTAGTCTAGAACGAGGATTTCTGATTTGATTTAGGGATTGCCTTTGGCTTTCAATGTTTTTAAAAGTTTAAGGTAAAGAATTATCTGATACAATAAATGTCATGAATGATTAGACTTTTGTTCACAAACACAGTTGTGACTGAAATTGGCCTCATAGTCAATAAACTCATGTTAGCTGGTTTAGGGAGAGCACAAAATTGCCTCTCCTAAAGTCACTGAATTCTAGGCATTTGTCTGTCAGTTTATGCAGCCAGCTGATATGTGGAAGATCTAAACCTCTGCTTAGCATATGGACAGTTTTACTGTTTATTGGACTTTGAAACCTTCCTCATTTGTAGATAGTATCCAATGATTACAAAGCACAGAACATAGTATTGGATAGTCACTTCATACTTAATACTTATTTCCTCCACACAGATGTAAAAAAAAAGCAAAAGTCATTGGTTTTCCTAACCTAATTTTGCAGCAACTGAGAATTTTTTTAGTTTGGGGCTTTTTTCACTTGGACTCATTACAGGAATTTCTAGCTCAGCAGGAAAAGACACATGAGGGGGCACGCTGTTTTCTGGGAATTAATTTTATTCAGCATGAAAGCTGAAACTTTAAAAGAACATTTGTCTATTGGACTGTTTTCAAAAAGAATACTAGGGAAAATCTGTTAAAAATACTGTCTTTACTGTTGTAATAACTACATTTCTTCAGTATGCGTATTCATTTGAAACAGAAAATATTGTTAGCAAATGGGTTTTTTATGATTATCTAGCTATTTCACTTCTCAGGTTCTTTATCTTGTCATACATAGCAGATTAAAATAGATAATCCTGATGATTCTGGTTCAATAGTCTTTTGATACTTGTTCAGTTGAAATAATCTCTCAGGTGTCATTCTTCTATTATAAAAGTGAATTGTTCATTTCTTGGGGTTTTTTTCCTAAGATAATCTGTCATAGAGGCTATCCAAAATCGGGATATCAATTTGGCTTCTGAAGGATCTGTAGGGCCTGTGATGCCCTACAGGTACACTCAGGCTTTATCAAATTTGCTAAATAGAGATCTTTCCTGCCAGCATGTACTGGGAGCTTACTTCTACTTGTGTTTCCCAAAATGTGGGGTATAGAATTCCTTTTATTGAGGATAAAATGTGGTTAAGTTTTATTCTTGTTTTTTTCCTTTGCTTATCACTGGAAAGGGAAGGAATGGTAGATCAGGCTTTGAAGTCTGAGAAACATTTCTTCAGGGAGATTTTTAAAGATGTGAGTTGGTGTTGTGGAATATGTTTGTCTAGGGGGGAAATATGGTCATTTTTCTTAGATTCTAGAGTCCTGAGAGAGTTTTATGGCAAAAAGCCACTATCCCATCACAAGTTGTTTTTAAGAGATGTGTTGTAACTACTTGCCTCCATCCCTCCCCACATCAAAGAAGTCACAGCAGTAAATCAAAGCCTAAAAATCAGTGACTTCTCTTACGTTTTTATCTATGCTTTTGCTGCTGCACAGAAACCAGCAGCATCAAAGGTTGTTAAGCCTCTTCTCTGTATCACTGAATGACAGACACGTGTATGTTGAGATTACACTTATCATCTCATCCCAGACAAACCTGCATAACCTCCTTTGCCTTTATTATCAAAATAATTGCAAGTCAGAATATATTAATCTCAACCTACAGTACAGTTCTAGACTTGATAGAAAAACCTTTCTTTAAAAATACCTTTCCTTTTCTGCACGAAGGGCACAGAACAGTTGTGGTATATTGAAGTGCAGTGTGGACATTTTGTCTTCCACATATAAATAAAAGGAGGCATATGGATCACTGAAAGCTTAAAATAGCATCCCCTGTATTGTGTAATAATACTGATACAAGTCTCATAGTAACATTTTAAAGTGCAAAGTAGCTGCAGTTCTAAAAATACATTGGACATTTTTGCTTCTGACCAAGAGATGGTCTTTAATATTATACCTAGTCTACTGGAGCTTGACTTATGTGTTGGGTGCACTGTGTTGACCTTACTTTGAGTTCTCTGGCTGTTATCAATGCTTTTATTAGTAGTATTTTACAAGCATGAAATGTTTACTCAAGGTGGCCGTTTATTGCAGATCAACTTATAGTACCTTACAGGTGACTGACTATGTGTTGAGAAAGTGTTTACATGTTCCTCACCTTTGCTGGATCAGAAGTGTCCTCTGAGTTATTAATGATATTGTGGTTTAAAATTCACCCTGTCTTCATTGAACGGTTTAAGATGATAAAAACTGAAAGTCTGTACTTGAGTTCTGGGGTCCTGCTTATTTGGGGATTAGATACTGGAGTTTCTTTGACTTCAGTTTCCCAAGAGTTTAGTTATAAACCTTCATTTTTACTGTTTTAAATGCTAAACATTGACTATTTTGATTTCTAGAGTTTGATTTAGTTACTTGTATAGCAGATGTTCTGGAGTTTCTAGATTTTTTTTTTTTTGACTAGCAATTGGCAACTGGCTTCTAACTAAGCAGTCAGTATCTTGTAATGAATTTTTAAAAAATGTTATCTCTTATTCTGTGTGACTATATATGACAAATAGCTCTATTGTAAAATAATGGTTTTGTATGAATATCTAACTTAAAACACAGCTAATAGCAAATGCTGATAAAGTTTATTTTTTGTAAATATTTCACTGATTACTGTAAGAGTTCATGAAGTCTTTCGATGTTTGTAAAAGTACAGAGTTGTGAAATATTTATTGTACTTCAGATTGTTCAGTTGTAAGTCTTTAAATCTGTTCTTTGAGAGTAAAAGTAAATATTAAAAAGCTCACTGCATCAAAAGAATTGTAAAGTAATGTTTAATCTTAATGAAATTCACATTCCATAAGTGCAGTGAAAACAAAAGGGATTCTAAAATTGTGGACTTACTGGTGTCGTAAACTTCTTGCGCCTCATGAGTAGGTTTACACATACTCCTGATGTGAACACTCAAAGCTATTGAATGTCCTTTATGCCATTTTATGAGTTTAAAATTCTTGTCTTTCATCACTGTAGACTTTATCTGAAGTCAGATTTATGATCCTGATGCCTGCTAATTTTGGAAAATTTAAAGCATCTTTACCATTATGCATGAGGATTGAATGTGCCATTTCATCAGCAACACCTATGTGTTAGTGGGTGAAACTGTAAAATACAATTTGCGACCTCTTACCTGAATCAACATAAGGCTTTTTCCACTGAAATGCTTCAACACATGGTATTGCTTTGCAGTGTAGGAAGAAGTAATAGCTTAAAATGTTATATTCCTTGAATGTTTCAGAACTGTATTTGAATATTGTTGTGTGTATAAGGAGTTAGAAGTATGTTGGAAGTGTTTCAAATAGCTCGAAATAAATGTTTCATTAACTTTATAGCTGTCTGTAATTAGGGTCCTTCCTTCTATCAAAGCCATCTGTGTGTTTACCAAGCTGAATTTGAACAACATCAGATTTGGTGCTGATGGGCAACAAAAAGCATGGAGATGAAGGAAAATGTTAGGTAGCTTCTAATGTTACATAATTAGTCCATTATTCTGAACAGCCAAGTTATTTTTGAGCTACAAGTTCAAGATTTCTTCAAGATGAAGAATAGGGGTGCTGGGGTTACATTCTGAGTCTTCAAATAGCACTCAAAATTAATTGCATGTAAGAGAGAATTTGCATGGTATACTGCAGGGAGTATGGCAAAATATAATTACTCGTAATAGGAAATTTGGCTATTAGTCTTGTTATTTTAACTTACTCCAGGCCTTCCAGACTGTTGATAAATTTACCAGTAATGCAGGGAGAGCTAGGCACTTGTACTATACCTGTTTACCTCTATGGATAGTTCTGTAGACTAATATAGTCTGGCCTTAGGGCCAGCAAGTTCAGGACCAGCCTACATGAGCAAGATATTAATTTGAAAAATTGTCAAAACATGACACCTGCCAATTTTACTGAGGATTTAGGTTTCTCCTTATAGATGTGGAAAACTAACAGCTAGCAATTGCTTTAGTAGTACAGTGTTGAGTAGCACCCATGTGGTAGCTTTTCTCTCTCAATTTTATTTTGGGTTATTTGCTTCTGATAAGGTTGCAGCATGACCTCAAGTATGTGTGGTAGCATAGCTACAGATATGTACTAGGAGACTTTTTTGCAAGTAGTCTTTGTGTAGCAAAAACCACCCCAAAAAGGTATTAGAGTCACAGTTCTTTAAGAAACTGTCGTTCAGTATGAAGTAAGTATAAATAATTAGATATGTAAAGGTAAATAGAGATGAGTTTATGGTAAATATTTTGGTCATTCTCCAGTACAAATATGTAAGAAGTTTCAGGTTATTAGGGATGGAGCAAGCAGTTCATGTAACAACATTTGGACATTCTCTGGTCACTGACTTGGTGGCCTGCAAGACTGGCATTTTACAAGCAGTTAATTTTGCAGTATCATCATATAACACAAGAAGGTTGCCCCGCCTTCTGTCTGCTAGAATCATAGCTTCACTAGCTCTGTATCCACTTAGGAATTAAAATCCTTTTGAAGTCTAATAGGCACTGGCCATTAGGATAGTGAGTAGTTGCTACTTGGCAGTGAACTTTTTACAGATTTAAATGTGATGATAAAGGTTAACAGTGGGGGGAGGTGTTTTCTTGACATCAAAACTACATTATATTTTTGTAGTAAAAGTAGGAATAGAGGTCTGCTGCTCAGCTGCATGTCAGTAGACTTCAGAGTGCAATAGTTAATTATCTTTTTCCATAGTTTACTTGAACAATTTGAAGACCAGTGAACATGCAGATGAGGCATTTTCACAACCCTTGTATTCAATGAAAAGAAGAATGCAGAAGCCCATATATGAACTATCTTTGTCCTGGAATTCAGATGGGAAATTTTACTGTTCCACTTTTGTTGGCTAAAAATTCTAGTGGAAGGTGGTGTCACTCTGCCATCAGACATTATCAGAACCAGCCAGAGTAATTTACTGTTATAAAGCACATTTTTAGAATACATTTTCTTTTGAGTAATCTGAAGGTCCTATAAGAATACCATTTAGGCATGGATTTCATTGCATCTGATCCTGTAAATCTTGCCAATGCATACTGTGTCCATATGCATCATGTTGTTCCTTGGAGAAGATTCACAACAGGTATTCTTGCTTGATTTTTCTTAACAATTTAGTTAATTTAATAATTAATAATGTTAATTTAAAAAGAAATAACTAGTGTGGCATATCTGTGGGTTTAATACTTATTTTTGAATGAATTAAAGCCATCTGCTGTTTGCTTCCCTCCATCCTCCTGTTTACAATCTGTAAATATAATCTATTTTTTTAAAAAATAACCATTTTCTGCCCTGAAAAGTTTGATAGCTTCAGAGTTTTTTTTTCTTGTTGAATTACTGCAAACAGTAGTCATTGGCAACTAAGAGTAAAAAAATTAAATCTCTGCATTCTGAAGTATCCATACAGCTGTCTTGAAAATATCTTCGTAGCTACTGAGTGACTGTCATTGCATGTAGATTTTAGTGGCCTTTAGTTGCCTTAAAAAAATGAATTGCTGTTGTTTTACAGCTTTTCTTGGCACCTAAGGAAGCTGTACATTTCCTCTGCAAACCTTAATTTCAGCTGTTGGTCTGGAGCTACTTAGAAATAAACTTGATTTTATTTAAGCACTAAGGCTGTCAAATATCCTGTGTCTTATGTGATACTTTCCCTTCTAGTTTCTCTTACCACTGCATTTTGCAGGGTAGTTTTTTTTCTCATTTGCTTTTCTAATTGCAAGTGAGACTCTTGAAAGGATTTCCATGTAGAGGCTGTCCTTGACTGGACCTGGGCAGAGGAGCAGGAGGCACATGGTATCCCTGTGCCACTGGCAGCAGGGGAGAAAATGTGTCAGAGCTGGTACATTGAGAGGAAGGAAGACTGTAGCAAAAGCGTTTGTCCAGATGTCCAGTAATTCACATATGTCACAGATCTACTTCTTTACCATCATTGCAATGACTCCATGAAACTAGATGGAGACTGTATATGTGGATGGGATTGGGGACTTTTATCTCCATCACTTTTATTGCTACTTTTCATGAAAATAAACATGGAAACGAAAGATTTGCCCGAAGAGCAAGCACAGACATCAGAAATAGCTCTACCTAACAGGCCAGTATGTCAGCAGTATTTGCAAGTTAAATTGGCTGCTTAGAAAAGATCTCATACTTCCTTGAATAACTGAGGTGAGTTTTTATCTATGTGACACAAAGAATTATTGTAACCCTTTTTAGGAGGAACGCAGATCACTGGCTTTGTCTTCCAGGAGGTCAGATTATTCAACCATTCAAAGTACAGAGTGTGGGGAATTCAGATAAAAATTGTTCCAAACTGGAAATCAGAAAGGGGAATTATACTCTCTTCCAAGTGCTATATTGCAGTATCCCTGTGCCAGCTCATGTGACACAAGTGGAATATAGTTTTATTAGCATAGCTTCAGAAATGTTTTAAGTACAATGTTCAAGGAGTCATGAACTGGAAGGCTGAAATAAACTTTATATTAAGGACACATATGGAAGTGTTAGATATTTTACAGAAACTGGAACGTTTGTTGTTCTGACAGTGTTTGTTCTAACAGCTATGAATTACAGAACTTTGCATAATTTCATCATCATACTTTTCCATTTCCTCTTAAAAAATGTCACAAAAACTTATTTCAGCCTATTGCTATGAATCCATTTCCCCTCTGCATGCACAAAACCCTTGCAGGAGGTGGAAAGATAGATCAGAAAACCAGGATGCACTAAGTAGTGGAGAATATGGCTTGGCTGGGAAACTTGTAGGCCTGGCACTATTTTTTGTACTTAAGATGTACCTGCCTTTGCTTCTAATGACATCTTTTCCCTGAGAGTAATAAATAAAACAATCTATTTGCAGTTAAAGAATGTTAATATCTTCTTTCTTTTCCCTCTGCATATACTTATGTCCAATATTCTATGATTTGTAGGCAATTGACTGGGGAGAGTTTTGATTTCAAATGTTATTTCTAAGAAAAATCATCATCCAAGGGTTTAAAATTCATTTGCTGTAATGAGATGTGGTTATATTCTGTGGCAACCGATCCCATTATGGGTGACCCATAGGAAGTGTGTTAATTAGTCATAAGTTTCTGGGAGACAGGTGTTCTGGTTTTTTTGTTGTTGTTTGGCCTTTTTTTTTTTTGTGGTTGCCTCTGAAGAGCTCATTTTGGTGTTCCATTAAATTAGCTATTTAATGGCATATGTCCATGACTCGTAGGTGAATGAAGTAATTTATTTTCTGTTTACAATGTCTCGTATTGAGGTAGTCCTTTTTCAGAATATAAAACCTGATAGGGCATTTATCTGCTAATTATATTTATTAGTGCTCTTCTATATTCATACAAGCTATGACCTTCTGAACAACTTTCAAACTTATGCTCTTCATTCTGAGCTTGGCAACTTATATGAAGGGGCAGTATAATACTGTGAGCAAAATGTAACGCTTAAGTGCTCTCTATAGGTATTTGTGAGTTGGCCTATCATTTGAAATCTAGCATCCTTTAAATAGATGAGAATTTCACCCTTTATCTCCACAAATACATACAAATTAGAGATTTTTTTTTTGCAAAAGTGGGCTGTTTAAAAACTTAATCTATTTTACTGATTAGCAGTTTTAGGAAATGTAGATGATTTTAAAATTATTCTTTAAATGGATTTTTGTTATCTATAGATCAAATCTACCCTTAAAAAGCCTTGATTTGGAAAGATGAGGTAAAAAGTCTGCATTCTGTGCCATTGTTTGCAAAGGAGATGGCTGCACCTACTCCTGCAGAATGGTGTCAAGTGTTAAAGAGCAGGTACTCAGTACATTTGACAAATGAAGACAAAGATGAGATTATGATGTCATAGTACATAAGGACAGTTTCCTTACAGTAGTAGAAAGGAAAACAACTTCTTTCTTCTCTTCACTTTAGTGAATTACAGCTTTGAGATATTAAAGTTGTTTCTCTTCACTGAATGAAGAATTGGAAACTGAGAGCCTTTAGTGCAGAGCTGTTGTAATGCGTGAATGTTTTTTCACACAGTGCACTATTAGTTTTTCCTGTAGATTCTGAGTGATAATGGCTTTTCAGTATTTGCTGTCCTAGAACTCCAAAGTGGTTGAGCAGCTGTGTGTTTGGTGTGCAGTTTTAACGGCGGTGCTAATTGCTTAATTGACATCAAATATTCGTGATTCAGTAAAACACCAGGCTGTTCTGGGGAGGAATGGAGTCACAACCTGGGTGAACAGGGCTATAGCTGATGCTGAGAATTTGTTGCTGTCAAATCTGTGGTTTGAGTGCACTATCCCTTTTAATCAAAAAGCATTTAGCAAGAAGTAGAAGAGAATACTGTTCAGTGAAATGTGCTTAGAGCCTGGCCAGGGCAGATTGAGTTTTTGGATGTACTTAGTGCATATTGCCTTATTTGAGTAGTGTTTGTGTTTATATTATTTGGAGAGAAAATATGATATTGAACTGAAGATTGTTGCTGGTAATTATGCCTGAGTTAATAGTTCATGTAGAGTGTTAGGAAATATCATTCAGTGTTCCCACCGATTTCAAAATAGTATGTAAAGTCTCTTTACTAAAAATATGTGGAAAGACTTGGAATCTTTCAAGGTCAGTTCCTTTTCCGATAACTACCACTAGCATCTTCTTATCCTTTTGGTGTCACCCATTGAACACCAAGCCCCTTGTCTTTTCAAGCAATATATTTGTTTAAATGAAATCTAGATAAAAATTGCCAGAGTAGCATGAAGGTGAATCTCAAGCTAGTTTCAGTTGGATTTTTCTAAATCAGAAAAAATAGCTGCAGAAATACTTAAAATTTTAAGGTAAAATTGTGTTCACTTTCTGTTTTTGTGCCTTAGTCTTTTGCTCTTTTTTGCTTTCATGGTTGCTGACCCTGCTTGAAAGAGTAAAAGCTATGTAACATTTCATTGATGTGCCAATAAAACTAGGTCTCAGTACATTGAGCTTTACACTATAAATAGAAGCAGATAATGCTAAGGTGTATATATATGGTTTATTGGACATATTCTTAACGGGCTTAAGCAATGGAACTTAAAAAAAGTGAATATAGTTCATGGTTCTGCAGTGGCATCAGACTGCTGTTGTCAGTGACTCTGGTGTCATTCTGTAAGTTGTAATACCAGAACACTAAAGGAACTGTCAGATCAGGGTGTTTGGCTTTGGAGGTTGGTATTACTGGATGTTCAGCTGCTGTAGTTTGATTTCTCTACGTGGCCCATGTCCTGACTTACAGTGCTGTTCTTCTAAAAGTATCTTTTTCTGCTTCACACAACTGAGTTGCCTTGTTGCCGTATTGAACAGTGCATGTGACTTTGTGCATTGCAGCTCTACCTCACTGGCAAAGAGAACCTTACTCTTGCATGCTTAGTTTTTCCACTTGGACTGTGAGTGGTTTGGAGGTTTGAAGTTGTTAAACTAGGTTGGTCAAGTGCATTTCTTTTTTATAACCTTTTAACATAGTGCTAGCAGATAGTTTAAGTTGGCTATGGTTTGTGGTATACATATATACATATAGTATACATTTGTAGTAAATTTAGCCATTTGTGATAAAAACAGATCAAACTAAGCTAATAGAAGAGATTGTCTTCATTTTATATTGATGCTTAAAGTAATGCCTTGCTTAGAGTGGTTGGTTGACACAGTACTCCAGGGCTATCAGACCTGTAAGTACTGGCAGTAATGGCAGAAGAGTGCTGTTTAGAGCTCTGTCTCCCCAGGTTCATAGGTAATTTCAGAAGCTTGTTTTAATTGAGTCATAACAAAGACTCAATATATATGGTGAAACTTCAAAAGATACTTTTTTGAACTAAGAGCATTGTCAAGCTGTGTTGGACTGGTTTATAATAATTATGAGGTAAATTGTCAAGCTGGGCCTGCGTAGAGGGAAGTAGAAGCTGAGGGATTTCTTGGTATTCGAAGTTAGTGTGGCATTCCCATTAGCCATTTGTGTAATTATCTTTTAACTTAGGCACTTCACTTGTCAGGAGTAATCTTTGTGTTTGTCTGGAATGTCCTTCATAATGAAAAACTAAAAAAAAGTTGTAAAATTTGATGTATTCTACAGGAATAACTCACATTCTCTTGCATTTCTGGGAGTATTATGTGGTGCAAGTGTTGGTAGATAATTTGTGTGCATTGTACATTTAGTGCACTGACAAGATAAAAATGAATTGCACACTGATACAGTAGTAAAAGATACCATGTTTTGTTATTGCCCTAGAAGTAAGGTGGAATATGGAAATATTGTTATGCTTACTTCCTTCCAAAATGTTTTGGGCTTGCTGAAAGAATGTTGCCTAGTCTTCAGAAGTGGGCTGGGTGAATAACACTCTACTTTTTGACAAGTCCACTTGATAAGGGAGAAGTTGTCTGACTGGAAAATCAATGCAATTTTTATACTGACCCATGTCCTAGTTTCAGGCCTGTGCTAGATGTGGCATGGGAGAAATGTGTGTGTGCACTCCCTCTGAGCCAGGGCAGTTACAGGGCTTAGCATAAGCCCTGACTGGGCCTTTGGTGTGTCTTATGAGGGGCTGCCAGTTTTACTTCCTTTGTGAGCAGTTTCATACAATGTATTAAGTGACTCTTTCAAGTTATTGGAAGTTGGATAACACATAAGAAAAACGTGGGGTTTACTTTTGGTTTCAGCTTTATGCCTAGTATTGCAGTTTTGTCCTTTGGTATCTTCTGAACTTAATGCCTTTATTTTTCTGTCATGTGTAAGAATCAAGTAAAGATTTTGGATCCTTTTTGTCTGCTTCTAGTATCTGCGTCTGGGATGGCAGAAGTTGCTTTTCTTTAATGCTTCTACTTCACTTTACATTTTACTTGATGACTTCTACTCAGCTGTTTTGTGGTTAATAGTCTGAGTCCAATAGGTTTTATTTTTATTTTTGATGTTCTCACCAGCCTCGAGAAAGTCATGCACATCACAGAGAATTTTTTTATTAGCTTAACTGCTCCAAATCTGCCGAATATGGCAAGATTTTATAAGTCTATTCCCAATAAATTATGTTGAAAATGATCTTTGGCTGTATTGCACTTAAAGGCAGGGGAAAAATCACATGTAAACGTGAATTGCTGAAGAAAATGTCAGGGTCAATGTTTTAGTTTGAGAACTAAATTTTGTTTTAAGCTTACTAGCCAAGTATTTACTAGTAAAGTAAATGGACCTATAACTATTGATGTTAAGACTAGCTAGAAAAGAAGGTACCATATCTATATGATTAAATTCTGTCAAGAACAGCACAGGTGCATCCAGCTGCTTTGGGGAATGATGCTTTGGCTGTGTAAACTACCAAAGTCACACTGTTTGTTTGGGGTTAGTTTGCTCAGTGTCAGTCTGACAGTTCAGCTATAGAGGCAGACAAGCACCAGTGCCCAGGAGCACTTTTAGGACATATTTAGTGTACTAAATAAATGTAGCTGTTGCAGATGCAAAAAAGAAACTTCCGTCTAATATGCCTCATGAAAGTATGTGTAAATGCATCAGTGTAACATAAAGCAGAGGTTTTGAGTTTAAATTATGACATATTTAAGTTACTTCAGATTTGACTGTATGATGATGTTAAAGTTGCTGATGCCTGGATTTCTCCAAGTGTTAGGAATGTGTTCTGTGCTTCAAAAATGTTTTTCATGAAGTAGGTATGAATTAGACTGACTAAGGAATGCTCATTTTATAATCCATGTCTCCCCAAAAAATTAACTTCGAAATTAATAAATTGGTTATTTTGGTTTTGTGTAAATACTTTTCTACAGTGACTTGTACTTTTTTTACAGTTAACAGAACAAAGAAATAGTAATTTTGGGGGAGCTGTAAGTGTGGTGGAGTTTGATATGAATGTGAAAATTTGGCACACCTTCTTTTTTTTTTCTACAGCTTTCATAGAGGAGGAAGTGCTCCGAGTTGACAGGCTGAGGTCTTTTCCTGGCAACCTAAGAGGCACTAAGCTTGTTCATGTGTGGAGAAATCATTACTACTAGTATTTCAGGAGAACAGTTTCACTTTGCTGCAAATGAAATTCTAAGTTAGGGCTGGCTAGTCTCAAAAATGTGAAGTATTTGTTATATATTAAAATCTTTTAATTAGCACAGATTTTTATCAGTGGTGAAAAAAGTAACTAACAGCTAAATACTTACGAAATACTAAATTTGACTGAGAGTCTTCAACCATTTACCCTTTTTTTCAGTTAAAAAAGTCAGAATAGTGATTTTCACAGATGCTCTTTCATTATGTTGTGGGAAAGTGAAGTGCAGTTAAAGCAGAGTTTTGACTTTTGACTTGGCTTGAGCTGTTTTGGTGATCTTGAGCTGATACTCACTTGAGAAAAGTGTGAGGGGTCATGTGCTGGTGGCTATGTATATGTTGATGGTCAGGCATGTGATTAGTTAATTCAACATGTGACTCATGTTACTGCAGAAATACTGAATGAACTGACACAATGACTCTTTTTTCCACTGTAGTGTGCTGGAGAAGAGAATTGGGTGGACAGTCGGACTATTTATGTTGGGCATCGTGAACCACCTCCAGGCGCTGAAGCGTACATTCCACAGAGATTTCCAGATAATAGAATAGTCTCATCGAAGGTACCAATATTTTCTTTCATTCATTTAGATAAATCAGCTGAAGTTATTCTTTGTTTATTTCTTTAAAGATTTTTCCTAGGCTTCCTGTTTATTTTTCCTTTCTACTACCAGCCAAGGTAAAGTGAAGATATCTCAGATTTCTTCTAGAAAAACTAATTGCTAAGTTGCCTCTAAAATGAACAGCAATAGAATAATTTCTTCCATGATTACTGTAATACTTACTATAATAGTCTTTGAGTAATAATGAGTATTTCAACAAAAAAAAAAGGACATTTTCAATTGAGGCAATCATGGAGTAAATAAAATCTTCCTAAAGAAAGACAACATCTTTTGTATTCAAAAGCAATACCTCAAAGTACTAGAAATAATTTCATTTGTTGAGCACTTGGATGCACCGTACTCTCTCCACTGTAACAGTGTCATTCCCTTCAAAAGCTGTTTTTCTGGAGTTTTTTCAACAGTCTGTTATTCACATGCAAGTGCATCACACTGAAAATCTTGGTAGCGTAATACATTTGTGCTGTTTAGAAACCTTCCAGTTGTCCCTTACCTCAATTAGTAAGTTTTAACTTACTGAGCTCCAGCAGCTTTTTGTGAGCAGTTGGGATGTTGGTACTTTCCATTTGGCTTGCTTTAGCCAAAGGTTTATACTTCAGTGACATAGAAATTTGAATGCTTGCAGGTGATGTATGGCTAACAACTGAAGAATTTCCAAGTTTGCAATATACTTAGATTTTAATCTTCATGAGCTCACACCTTCAGCTAATATGAAATAATCAATTCAAAATATCATCTCCCTTACTAAGAACTTCTTTTTGAATTTCTTTGTCTCAAATCCCCAGCCATTTTAAGGACCTTGGTAGCATTGTGATCTCAAGGAACTGGGTGATTACCCTCAAGGACCTGAACACTTGCCAGCCATTAATAAAATGAAAGCCAGACATTTCACAAATGGTGTGTCAGTTCTCATGTGGGATTCTTTATTTACTACATTCTTACCATACTTCATTCAAAGAAAGTGTACTAAGAATCAGTGTACTATTTAGGCTTCTTTAATTAGATAGAATGCTTGAAAGGTAAGGCAGATGAGGTACAGATGAAGTAGTCAGACTGGTAAAATGGGAAATCCTATGCTCTACACATTGCTTTATATTGCCTTTTGAATTATGGAAGAGTAAACACACTTAATGCAAATTTTTGTACTCCTGTCATATTTTTTTCATCTCATCTGAGATGTATGTAAAAGCCATTGAAGTTACTGCTGATACTTTCTTGAAATAAAAACATCCTGTTCAACTAAATTTTGATACCTTTTTGTGATTATTAAGTTAGTGGAAGTTGCAAGTTGCTTTGCTATGCAGAGTGAGTTTTTTTGAAGTATGACTTAAACATTTATTGAACTAGGGTATCCCTGCCAGCAATTAGTAAAGATGTATGACTTCAACCAGTTCAGGACAAATACTTCTCTGTATTTTTTTTTTAATATAAAGCATATTCAGTTAAATGCTTTAAATGTTAGACTATTTAGCTGTGAACTGTATCTGTAAATAACCCTTCATAAACCAAAAGTATTAGTGGAAATACATACATTTCATATATGTATATTATATGTATATATATACATGGTGTTTCTCAGTTTTTCTGTTTATTGATTAAACTTATTTAAAAAATAAAATGTAGGTTGTACTTTGTGGAAGTAGATACAGTGGTGGTATTTCACAAGGGAGCAGAATTCATGTAAATGCTTTGTAATATTGAACAGTTCCTTAGACTGCTGAAAGCTTTTTTGACTGTTGCCTGTGTATGAGAACTTTCCATGCTTCCTTTCAAGTAAACTCTATTATTCCTGTGCTCCATCTCAGACAGCCTGAATAAAGCACCGTTGTGACTTGACTAACATTCACTCTGGTTCTGTAAGCTGCTACCTCTTACCCTTTCACCTGTCCTTGTCCCCTGCTCACTTATGAACCCTCTGGAGGGGGCACCTATTACAGTGTAGGGAACATAGATATTAATTTCCTACTAAATGCTCAAATGTGCAAAATCCATAATTGTTAGAGTAAAGGTACATGCTTGCAAGCACACTGTATAATGTTACCTCAACCATGAAGGATACTTCCTTCATCTTTCATCAGCATGACAGACAGTAACTTTCAGCTGGCTTTTATAGGTGTATAGTGCTTATGTAAGAAGGTGTATGATTGTTCTTCAAGGATGAAGAACTCTAAACTTCCAAGTACAGACTTTACCAATTTATGACAAACTGAGTTTCTAAAAAGGGTAGTTGAAAAGCATGAGGAAATGTCATCAATTAGTCCATCTGTATGCTGCTTTACTCAAAAATGTCATGTCATAATGCCCTGAAAAAGACATCAGCTTGCAGTAATATGTACCTTAGACTTTACTGGTCCATTCAAAGCTACACTTTACTGTGCTTCACCAGAGGCTTCCTGGTGTCAGCAAGGTAATACTTTGATTCAGGTGCGGAGGGGTATTTTATGTACATTGCATTGTCACTGTAGAATGTGGTTAATGGCTCTGTTTTCTTAAAGATACATCCCTGATTGTAAAAAATGATGCAGGGACAGACCTTGGCTAGACAAGAGCGTTCTACTCATTTGATGCGTTAATTCAAATATAACAATATATTGCAAAAGATGTGTGTTGAAGTAGTAAAAGACAAAAAATCATGTCTTTTGGATTGTGTATGCTGTTCCTTTTAAGTTCTAGAGACAGTGGCCTTTGTAACATGTATCCTTTTGTTGATTTACCTTTTAGCTACTTCAGCTGCCTTGGGAGTTGGCCTTTGAAGTGGCCATTATGTGCCCTTGATTGAATTTTTCACATGACAGTGCTGCAGCATGGAAAAATATCAGCTGCTAGAAAAACCCCAGTGTTTCAAATGTAGAAGAAAGTAATTGAATTGGCAGTGAAGTCTTTGCTTTTTTCTGAAAACAATTACACACATTTTGATACTATTTTCTTTTTGGTAGAACTTACAGATTAAAAGGAAACTAAGTTAAACTAGGCACCCACAGCAGCTACCAAAACTTGGTGAGAAACAACCTCTTCTGAAACAGGGTTTTACGTTTTGAGAAAACTGATAAATTATAAAATAATTTTTTAGTACAAAACTTCCTTAAGGTTCAGGCTTCCTATTATTGTGCTGGGAATATGATTTTGTATTTAGTAGTCTTTAATGTATTTCTCTTCTGTGAATTCCTTCAATACCTTTTAAGCCCATGTAAATTCTCAGAATAAACAGTTCAACTGTAGAAATGTTTCCCAAACTAAACAATGTGCCTTCATTTTAAAACTTCCTGCTAATTCGAGTTCATATTTGAAGTCCTTGAATCTGAAAACTTTTACTGTCATAATTTAATCAAGTTAAATTTTACAGCTACAGAGCCCACTTATGCATGGGTCACCAACATAACTGGAGGCAGCAGGGCTTATGCTATTGGAAGATGATACTGAAGAGTAGTGGGATATGACTCTTACAAATTGTTTCCCTTTCAGAAGTGCAAGATTGACTCTACAGTGGATGCAGAACTATTACTTGAAGAATTTGCCCTAAAGAGATGTCACTAAAATTAAATTACACATGAAATTACTAAGTACTCATTTGTGCTGTATATTTATTTCCTGTTCTTCCTTATAGAAAAGCAACAAATTGAACCTGGTTGGGAGAACAGTACCACTGTAATTTCCTACTTTGTAATGCCGTATGCTATATTTATGGATCAGAAGTGGTCCTGGTTTTGTTGCACAAATAATCCAGTCTTCTGTTGTCTGCCTGGTTCCATAGGACTGTTCATCCAATACTGATCCAAACATTGATATCTGTGATAGTGGTATGAGATAATAAGGCTGCGTGTTGCGAATCTTATACATTGCAAGGGAAACTTTAGCTGCTTTCAGTGCTAATCTGATTGAGATGACTCACAATTAATCACAGTGACTAATAGTTTAATAAAGTTAAGTAATTCTGACATGTTTCAGCAGATGATGTTGAAATACTCCTTTCTTTCAGCAGAAATTCCTACCCTTGTGCTGTACCTCTTCCTGCAGTACTTGCTTATAGTGCTATTATAAACACACAATAACTGGATCTTCTCTCATTTCTCATTTTGTTGCCACATTTGTTAATACTGAAGCTTAAGGAAATGCTGAACTACCTCTATCAAGATGAGCCATTTGGAACCCAGCAGAGCCCTAGCCTGTCCCATACTTTGCAAGGTGATGCTTCATAACTGGAAGGCTATGACATAACTAGGGCCATGACATAGCAGTTTCAAAATGAGGAGTTCAAACACAGCCCTGAGCAATGACATTTCAAAGTCAGAAAAGCATCCAAAACCCACAGTGGGAAGAGGCATGGTCATCTGTTTGTGAAGCCAATAAATAATTGTGTAGCATACCCTGTGGGGGCAGAGAGGGTGGGTGGACAGAAATGTATTTGTGCCAGGGACTAATCCAGGGACTGTTGTGTGTGCCTTTTACACACACACAGCTGTGACACAGAGCTCTCCATTTCTGTCTGGGTAATCTCTTGACTCCCAGCCACAGTGGGGAAGCAGGAGGTCAGAGCTGATGCTGCAAAGGCTGAAGAGTCAGGTGTGCCCAGCCCTGCCAGAGACTGAATGGGGCAGGAACTGTTAGAGATGAAAAGAGTAAATGGATTTGGCTGGCAGTAAAGCTTAAATGCTTCTGAATCAATTGGACTCTCTAAGGGCCAGCTCAGGGATCTCAGAACCTGAGCTGGGATGGGAGTGCATGAGTGTGCACTTCTTCCAGGCACAATAATGCAATTTCCTTCTGGGGATAACTGTCAGTGCCTAGAGAGAGCAAGGAAAAGCTCTTCTTTGCACTTGATGATCCTGCTCAGCATGGGATTTCCAGGTCAGAGGCTCTTTGCAACCTCCCTTATGTTCCCAGGAGAAGTCATTTACCCTTCCCATGGCTCGGTCCAGGGTTATTAGTGATATTTTATCTTCTGCTGGTACTGCCTCTAGCAGAGCCTTTTAAGCTTTTTATGGAGTCTTCATGTAGCGAAAGAGAAGCTGGAGAAGGAAGGAAAACAACAGGTCCAAACCTAACACCAGGTGTAATTCTTCTCTCTTTACAAGTAGGAAAGCTTGCTTGCTTGCTTTCACATGCTCTTTCTTCTATTTTCCTAGTATTCTCTGTGCCTTCTTTCTTCAGTCTGTTAGTCTAACTGTTGTTTAAAGTTATAGTTGCATAATTACAGATGCTGGGGGATTTCTTTGTCAGAGGAGTTCCTGGAGCTAATAGCCTCTATTTGATTAGGCTGAGATCTGCTGAGCAGGGACTAGTAGACTTGCTTATAATAAAAATGCTCTTTTTATCAGCAAAGGTTTTTAAGAAATCCTATGCCAAAATATGTATGTTCATCAAATGTACCATTTGATCTAACTTCCCCAAATCAGTTTCATTTTTGCACTTTCTGTGAACATACTGGTGGTTATTATTCACTTGTAAAAGCCCTACATGTAGCAGAGCTTTTGCTGATCCTTGTGTTGTGAATGGACATTGTGGAGAAACAGGAGTCCCTCCCTCAGTGGAGTGATAAACACTATGCAGATGGTGCATATGTTAATACTTCTGTTAAAATATTGTTGTGTCTTTCTACATTCATTCCAAATTATCATAAATATGGCACAATACTTTTTTTAATGTTTCAATTCTGCTGAGTAGCATATAAGCACAGAAGTCTGAATTTTTTTGGTTCAGGTCAGTCTTGGTGTTAGTTTAATACATTAGAAAACATGTATGTGGTCTGCTATAAACTTCCTGTGTATTTATAAACAAGTCACTTGAGTTGGATAGGGCATAATTTCAACTTTTTTATTATGATTTCAGATAATTATTGATTTCTTGGTTTTTTTAATACCCTTTGCTACAGTTTTTTCTACCAGTTGTCTATATAGATAGACAAATCATGTTTCAAAAAAGTAACATTTTAATAAATAAAACTACCTTTAAAGAAACTGTGAAACTTTTATCAGAACTTTTGCAGTTTTCTATTGAAGAGGGCTACCTATACATATGTAACATATGTAATATTTATGTTATTTTAATAGCATAATACTATGTAAGGTAGTGTAATACATAATATAATGTGTTATGTCCAGTACCTAAAAGGAGACTACAAAAAAGCTGGAAGGGGACTTTTTACAAGGGCTTTAAGTGAAAGGACAAGGGAGAAAGACTTGAAGCTGAAAGAGGGTTGCTTTAGATTTGCCTTGAGAATGGTGATGCACTGAACAGGTGTGGAAAAGTTGCAGATGCTGAATCTCTGGAAGTGATCAAGGCTGGTTTGGATGGGACTTGGAGCAACCTGGTCAAGTGGAAGGTATCCCTGCCCATGGCAAGGAGGTTGGCACTAGATGCTTGAGAAGATTTTGAATGTCCTTTACCACCCAAACCATTCTTCTATATGCACTCATGCCTGCAATCTAGTTTTTAAACTGCAGCTTTAAGAATGCATTGTTTCTTGGTAATTAATATAAAAATATGTATGTTAAAAATACTCAAGTCACCATGGACACAAATGACTGTAAGATCATCTTTTCTCTGTACTGTCCTGATTTTTATGGTCCTCAGGATGGACTTTTTTTTTCCAGAAGGAATGAGAATCATCACAGGAAGATGTCTAGGGGCTAAACCAATATGGTCAATGTTTTTTGTTGTAATAGTTTTATGCATTTACAAGAAACAGTCAAAAAGAGTGAGTGAAATCAGGGTGTGTTAGAAGAGAGGTGGTGACTATTTAAAACAAATAATCTGTAAGAAACTGAGGTGTTGGCAAAACTCAGTATGAAGTGCTTTTTCTTAGAGCTTCAGCTTTTGATGTTAAGTGATTACTTATGAAATTCTCCTTTCTCTTTAAGAAAATATGTGCCTCTTAGGATGGAAAGAGAAGCTTGAAACGTGAGCCAAAATTCTGACATGCAGATACCAAATGAAAAGGTCAAAATACAGTGTCAAGAACACTCTATTTTGCATTTTTGAATTTGTGTGGCTGACTTTTGCAAGGAGGTGTTATAGCTGAAAGCAAGATGGAGCCAGGGGCATAGGCGTGAACAGTATGGATGTGCTCATGAGTGCAGAAAAACACCAGCACTGCAGGTGCTATTGCAATTATAATTGGGAAGGAAATCTACTTGAATGATACTGTTTTGACACCAGACTGATCTTACAGCCTCTTGCATAGTGCTTCAGATGCATCTGTTGGCACCATGTGTTCTTCTTTTGGCTGCATGCATAACTACTGCTGCTGGGTGTCTGATGTGTTACTTCCTATACGCAAAAAGCACCCGTGTGCTCTGGCCTCTAGGTCTTCTGTAGCATTTGGAAAAGAACAATTAAGCCATCTCCGACTTGAAAACTTATCTAAATAGTGTGTAATGTTTGGATAAACTTATATCCTTCAAGTGAATTACAGTGAAAAAAAGGAAGTTAAATATACATAAACTACTTTTCAAGAGTTTACAGAGAGCATGACTAGAAATTATCTGAAGAGAGATGATATTATTAACTCTCAGCACGATAATCCAGTAGATTTAATATCAGTTTTAATAACTTTCCTTTAAAAATTTTTGTTTTGTTCCTGCCTAGCTAGGGTAGAGAAACTGCCTTGAATGCAGCAATCATGAGATAAATCTTGTTCTGAGTGGCAGTTCCTCTGTTGCTTCTCTGGCGAGTAATTATGTTGATTAAACATTACTTGCCCATTTGTAGGTACAGCTCTGAGCTACTGATGGCTTGGGTAGAAGAAAGTCTGTCTAGACATCTTAGTGTCCTTTCTTGCCTAAATTGCAAAAATCATTACGTCTCTATTGAAGATGAATGGGCAGAATAAAGACATACTTAGTATGCCTGAAACCCAGAGTCATAAAGTGCTAAAAATTTGTCAGATTAAAAATAAAGTTTTAAGAAGTAGTCTGTGTTAAAGCAGCATCCAATTTAAGAAGCACTTCTCAACCATAAAAGTGATTTCTTCCCATGTTATTCACTTTTATTCACCTAAGAGAGTTGCTGATCAAAGGTGGAGCTGTGGTAGACCACAGCTTGGCAGGGAAAGCAGTGAACTAAGGTTGGAATATGAGGAGGATTGGATACTAAGGGTAAAGGTGAAAAACCTTTTTATGTATTGCTGTTTTAATTGATTTCCTTGCTTCCTCAATCAGATATTTTAAATATTTAGTCCAACAATAAAATGCTATTACCAGACATTTAGTCAAATAACACTCTAGGAGATTTAAAATGGAAGTTATTACATGAGAGATTACATTTTTATTTAATGAATGGTGATTTGGGGGGCTTGTGTAAATCATCGAACTTTTAATGGTCAGAAGACTTTACCATGGAAAAAATAGTATTTCTATCAAAAGAGCTAAACAGAAAAATGGAAACAAATGTTTTTCACTTTTCTTTCCCAGCAGGCAGAGATTCTTAAAAAATAAATGGATAGAATTAGAAAACAAAGATGACTTCCCTGATAATGATGAAAATATGCAATTATTGTCATTGAATAGAATCCATATGGTCATCTATCATAACAGCGGTTTTGAATGATCAGCATTGTTGTGGAAGGAAAAATAATCAAGTCTAACTCGTTCTCTTTGAAAATTCCACGTAGCTGGATAATAGGTAGTGCAAACCGCATTCCTGTCTGATGAAAAGTGTTCTGATTGCAAGACTGGAACACTTGATTTTCTAGCTGTTGCATGTCTGCCTGCGTTTTGGCTTGCTCACAGGTGATTTAAACTGAACTAGCTATTATGCAGGATTAAGTGGTAACTTAGGGCATATTTAGGATAAATACTCATTTTTGGTACACGATAGAAGAAGAACATTCCATTCCTATGTCTTACACATGTTCAGGCTTTAACTCTCAAGAAGTGAAAGGATTGCTCTATATAACAGAGTTTCATACACATTTAAAGCATATTTCTCACAGATTCTTTTTGTCTTCAGATGTAATAGGAGAACCCTCCTTCTGGACCTCTGTCTTTGCCTTCAGGGCCAAATTCAGAAGATGTCTAGCTCATGGAATAATTTGGTTATCAGCAAGTATAAGTGCAATCTGCCAAGAGGAGACAAGGCATATTTGTAACAGAGCAAATAAATTAGGATAAGCTTCTTAGCCCATCTTGTTTGAAATGAAAGTTTTATTGGAGTTGTCATTTTATTATGTGTCAAAGGATAATTTGGATAATAAGATGATGCAGTGCTAGTTTTCTCAAGCCATTTTTCAAACCTTTTCACACAATTTTAGCTGACATTTTTTACATGTGTTCCAGTAAGTAATCTTTACAGTGCTTTTTCTGGAGCTACAGAGTGAGCTGTGTAAAAAGACTGTAGTTGAACCTGCTGCAGGGGACTAGATGATGTTAAGATCCTTTATCACTTTTACTTGACTTCTTAAATTTGAAGTTTTTACATTTCCTGTTTGCAGGTTTATATACTGTTTCTTATGTCATTTTATGACACTTGTGGTAATTTGTAGAATTAGTACAGAAATATGCAGCACTTACTCTTATTCACCACTGTAGTTTATCTTAAGGAGTGTTTTAATGTCCCTGCCAAGGAAAAAAGAGGCTAACAGCTTTTATTTGGTTGTCTTGCTATTACTGTGTAGTTAACTCGTAGTGCCACCTATCTCAAGTCATGAACACAACATAAAAGTGAATTAAAAGTGTTCTTTGAAATTACTAAAGTGCTTTTAAAATCCACTAATGGCTTTAAATAAACCATTCCATAACTAACTAACTCTGGGCAAGTATTGTTGCTAGTTAAAAATTATTACTGTCCCTAGTACAAAAATTATCACAGTTCAGAAAAAACTATCCTATTCTGAGAACACATGCTTATCAATTAAGATTCAAATTCATTAAATTATTAAACCAAGTAACTAAAACACTCCTGCTTCCTGTTTAGTTTAATCTTGAAATACGAGTTAAAAAATTAAATGTGAATAATACTTTTTTCACATAAGCTCATAATCTGTGCATTTGTTTTCAGTACACGTTTTGGAACTTTATACCAAAAAATTTATTTGAGCAGTTCAGAAGAATAGCTAACTTCTATTTTCTCATCATTTTCCTTGTTCAGGTAAGCTGTCTTCATTTTACAGTAAGTTGTGTGCTCTTTCTAAATGAAAAAGGTTTTAAAATTAACTGATTTTGATGACCGTGGAGGTAAATGATTGAGCCTAGAAAGTATTTTACACTGATGATGTGACAAAAGGAGTTTTATTTAATTTCCAGGTTGTCAATGTGAATTTAATTTGAAGAGAATTTGACACCATCACTATTTGGATGGCAAGGCATGTCTTGAAAACATTGAAAAGAATGTCTGTAATTTTTATTTTGTAATAAACATCCAGATCAGTAAAACTGTTACTATAAATTCTGTTGATGACAAATTTCAGTTTGTTTTGCAAAAATATTATATTTTATAACAAAATAATGTCTCGATAGCAGTTTTCCAAATGTACTGTGATCAAGGCCTGTAAGAAATGAAATAATAGGTACTGATATGATGCTTGCTTAGGGAGGTACATAAGTACTTGTTTTTTAAATTAGTTCTGTGAATATGAATATACCTAGTGTACTGCTTTCTAAGTATCTTAATTCTGAACCTGTCACAGTCACTTACTGTGTTAAATAATAAAAATCTTACTAATTGAAAAGGTGTTTTTCTTTGCAGACCAGATTCTGTAGAAAAGAAGCAGTGCAGATTCCCAGGACAACTTAGATTTTGTCATTTGCACACCCTCTGTGAATTCTGCCTCTTTATTTTTGCAGAAGCCCCAGCTCAGTTTTTCGGGATTTACTCTTTGTGTGCATAAGAACAGCTCTATTGTATAACATGTAAAGCCAGTGCCATGCTAATTTCTAATGGAGCTCCATAATTTTGCTTCCAAAGCTGCAGCTTTCCAGTCTAATATTTCCTTAAAGTCTTGCAAGCGAATGTATTTATGAGGCTTTAACATCTGATGTTAATGTGACCTAACTACAGTACTGTATCTTCTTATAGAATCCAGTTTTCAAATTTTTACACATTCTTAAAGTTGTATTGAAGTACTATTTTTTCAATTAAAATTCCTTGCTGCCCTGTAACATATTAATGAACTTTTTTGAAAGATCGTACTTGAAAGATTGACTGCTTACATTCACAAAAATGCAACTAGAAAATATTTGTTCTTTTTGTTGCAGTTAATTATTGATACACCTACTAGTCCAGTTACAAGTGGACTTCCACTTTTTTTTGTCATCACTGTCACAGCTATCAAACAGGTGAGTAATAAAGTGAGCTAAAGTAAAACTAAAGAGAGAGTTGGGTCAGTTTGGGTCTGCTGTCCAAGCAATGCCCCCCTCCACAGCCTGCTGGTTGCTGTGGGAGAAGGTTGAAAAGAAAGCCTTGATGCTCACACTCTTCAGTAGCAGCCAAAACACTGGGTCATAACCAAGACTGGTTTAGTCCCAAGTACAAAGCACAGCAGATCAGGACTGATGTGAAGAAAATTAATTCCACCCCAGATAGCTCCAAAACAGTGGATAATTTTGGTTGTCCCTTAATAGATAACAGATAACTTACTACCTTCAGTCTTTATGCTAAATGCAGACTTTTCCTTCGTGAGTCTTCAAAGAAGCTATGGAAAGTTGTGTTTCTCTTTCTTTATCGTGGTAACTATTCACAATTGAGTATATTCTGTAATTAAATTCAGCACTTCTTGTTGAGTAAAAGTTGTGATACATGCAAGAGTATTTTACTATTTTAGTGTGGCTTTCCCACCCTTAAGATTTTAAGTGTTACACTTTAAGGTCTTACTGTTAGTAGTGACCTACCAAAGCCTGGGTTATGACATGCTGTGCACTGCAGTTCTGTGTATTTTCTTGATTTTTCAACAACTTGTGTAGATTTTGAGACCTTCTTGAGGAGCTGTACCAATCCCTGGATGTATATTACACAAAAGTTATAAAGTCTCTGTGAGTTCCTAGATTATTTTTGAGAGCATCCAAGGTAGTGATATTTTTATTCTACATTGAATTTTCAAATGTGCTCAAGGGAGTTAGATCTAAGAATGCTATGGACTACAAGAGATATATTCCATCTCTTAACCACTGATGACTTTGTCAGTCTCAATCTTTGTCATATGGCAGGACATTTTCAATAGAAAGTTGCCGATTCCCTATTCTTTAGTTTGTTTGCTTGTATAAAACACTAATTCATAGGGTAATTGAGCACTAAAAATAGGGTACTCTCCAAAGTTTATTGAAACAAAATTCTTCACAACTGTATATTGTATATAGGGTTAAAAGGTTTGGCTTAATTGTATGATGGTCATCAAATATAACAACCCTTTGTCATGTCGGTTCTTCATCATTTTGCAGGGAGAAGTCCCATTCTTCCAAAATATATTGCCTACACTACTACCTTCTTGTCAAGTCCTTTTATAAGTACTGTGCACTTAACTTGAGTCAGTAGAGCATGAACAAGAGATGATCACTTAAATACTGGAAACTGTTCTACACTTTCGAAACCCTTACTCATCCAAATGTCTTCATTAAAATACATGGTTTTGTTGGCTAATTGTAATCATGAAAGCTCTTTTTCATGGATATCCAGCACAACTCTAGTACTGACATGTATCACAATTTCATTTGTTCTAGTGAGAATATTTTTCCCTTACAGAGATCAAGTGTAATTCTTAAAATTTTTCTTACAAGCTAGAGATATTCTGTGTCTTTATAGCCAAATGTGCATCACTGCATCATTCCATTTCACTGTTTTCTAGGGTTATGAAGATTGGCTGCGACATAAAGCTGACAATGCAATAAATCATTGCCCCGTTCATTTCATTCAGCACGGTAAATTGGTTAGAAAGCAAAGCCGAAAATTAAGAGTAAGTAACTATGACTTAACAGGTTTCGTGAGTCAGACTTTACTTCACCCTTCTTGTAACACATAAAACAAGTTACACAGATATGTAGTATGATGGTGTAGTGTTTGTTGCATTTAATGATTAGACCTATAGTATACTAATTCTTCGTTTTATGCCTCTGAATAAAATATTAAAAAAAATAAAAATTCTAATGAGTTAAACTGTCTAATGAGATTAGTTAAATCACATTTATTATTATCATTCTAAGATTTTATTTTTAGATGTTACTATTGTTGATTTTTATCAGGCTGTTTTGCTTAACTGGAATGAGCTAACTCCTTCTGTAAATGTTACTTTCATTTTCCATTTTTAACTTGGAATTTCTGTCATGGTTTATTTTTTCTCTATTTTCTGTCCACTGTGATTATCACAGAATCATAGTATGCTTTGGGTTGGTAGGGACCTGAAATACCATCTAGTTCCAATCCCTGTGCCATGGGCAGGGACAGCTTGCACTAGACCAGGTTGTTCAGAGCCTTATTCAACCTGGCCGTGAACACTCTCTGGGATGAGGAATAATTACTGTTATGCACATTAATAATTTATTTAAGCTTGATTGTGACTTGTCAGTGCTATATATAGAGATACATGCATACATACAGACACAATACATTCTAAATATTTTCTCAAAACCCATCAAATCACAATCTCTTCATTGACCTTGTGAATTCTGCTACATTCCCTTTTTAGTATATTTTCAGAAATTAATTTGTGCTGCTTGTTTTTTTTTGTTGTTGTTGTTTTCTTTTTTGTTTATTTGGGTTTTTTTTGGTTTTTTGTGAGCAGATTAACTTCTTAACATTATTTTCTTTAGAACTCAGAAAATTTCACAGATATTGGTTTGGAATTTTCTTATTTTGAATATGTTTGTTTGGATGTCTTTTTCTGCTCTACTGTTTTTGGGCATAAGTGTATCAACAGTGTTCACAGCCGTTCTGCTGTGACCTTCCGTTTGAGTGTGATATCCTAGGGTTTTCTGGTAAAAAAAAGAATTAGGACATCACATACATGAGAATTCCAGGTGTGTTAATTAACCAGTTAAATATTCCAAACAAAAATAGTGAAGTACCATGCAACTGGATTTTGAATTTTAGTGGTTAATCTGTTCCCTGTATTTTCTTAATTTCTCCTCTGTTTATTGCCTTTTAGAGGGTGTATATTGAGTGACTAAATGATAGGAGAGACAGACCTTGAAAATACCTTGAATAGAAAGGGATATCTATGTGTATTTGTAAATGGGTAAAATTCTCACATCTGTATTACATGAGATAAAGTATAAAGTAGACCCCTCTGCACCTAAAGCCTGAGAACACTTGTTTAAAGAAGGAAAAAAATAATTACTAAAAAATTGAGTTCTTTTTCACACAATCAGAGAATGGTTGAGGTTGGCAGGCATCTCTGAAGGTTTTCTGATCCAGCCCCCAGCTCCAGCAGGGACACCAAGAGCTGCTTGCTCTTGACAGGTTTTAAGTCTCTCCAAGCATGGAGATTCCAGTACTTCCCTTGAGCGCTGTTCCAGTGCTCAGTCACGATCGCAGTGGAAATTAGGTGGACCCTCCTGCGTTCCAGGTTGTGTCCACTGCTTCAGGTCCTGTCACTTTCCACCAGAAAGAACCTGTCTCTGTCCTCTTTGCATCCTTGGCTGACATAGTGGCAAATGCTGGAACACCTTTTAAATTTTATTAAGATGCTATATACTTGTACTTCTATTTGGTCTGGGTCGAGGAAAATGAGAATTTCGTACCTGATTGTTGCAGGTATGCTTTGAGTTTGTGTTCTTCTGTGCCATGTGTAGAATCTGTAATTTTTCACTGCTATTGATTAAGGAAAAAAAAAAAGCTTTTTTCATATCTGCAATTAGATAAATCTCATTTTTTATGATCATTCTAAAATTTTATTTTTAGATGTTATTATTGCTGATTTTTATCTGACTGTTTTGCTTAACTGGAATTGAGTGACTCCTGCCAACTGCTAAGGATAGTGGAATTTAGCTTTATAAGCATATAACAAGAACTAAGATGAAGCTGAGCCTTATTATAATAAATTATGACATAAAAGCATATTGAACAGACGTTGACCTGAATTGAATTGAAAAATTGCAAAAATTACGTATTTTTGATGGGATATTTTAAACCCTGATACTCCTAGAACATGGGGTATGTCACTTTTTTAACGTCTAAAAATGTAGAAAAAATCATTTTTTAAATGATTTGCAAGAATATTTTGAATTTCTAATTGGTTGGCTGTTCTGTTGCAGTAAAATATTTACCTGCTGTAAAATATTGCCTGTGTTTCCATGAAAAAAATTATTTCACTCACCTTTAAACATGGATAAAAATAGGATGGACTTCTAGTCAAAAATTCTGCTAAATGTAACTGCTAAAAATGTATCCTGTGTTCATCAGCACATGAAATTGTTGGCTTTTTCCGCTGTGTCTAAGAGCAGCTCACATCTCCTGGTGGTTTTGAAACAGTTTTGTTGTATTTAGTCTTAACGATAATATCTTCCATCTTTCAAAAATGTTGCAAAACTTAATAAGGCAGTACTTGGCCGGGTGGTTATCCTGAGAGGAAAGCCAGAAACAGTAGATCTCAGTCATTCCACAAGGTATAATTCAGTTTTCCAGAGATGTCTCTGTAGTTCTTTATTCTTGTGGTAAAATCCTGGTGTAAATAAAAATTGTTGAATTTTCAAAATATTTGTGTTAATCTAGGTTTTAATTTTTGAAATCTGAAATTTGGGCTGCTACATAAATGCATTTTATTTCCTTGTGTTTTTTCCTTAGGTTGGAGATATTGTAATGGTAAAAGAAGATGAAAAATTTCCATGTGATTTAATATTCCTATCAAGTAGTAGAGGAGATGGAACATGTTTTGTTACAACAACTAGTTTGGATGGTGAATCCAGTCACAAAGTAATTAGATGTTCTACGTTTTCTTTTTAAGGCGAAGTTTGCTTTTAATTTTTTACACAGATCATAATATGACCTCATGCTTATATGTGTAAGCAGGTACACTAATTTGTGTAATTTATGTTTCTACCACCTGACTTAATTTCTCTAAAAGTGGTATTATTTTATGAAAAGTTTTAAGACCTTTATTTATGATTTTGTCTGTGTCCAGTATGGGCCTGCAGATTACAGTGGTAATACACTAACTTTTTTGTACTTAAGTGCTTTCATGGTGGCCTGATTTATGAATATACTGCAAGGTACTTACACATAACTGCTGCATCATTAAAAAAATAAGGTTGGAAAAGACCATATAAGACAATGCCCAAATAGGAGCATTTAGAGATGCTTCTTATTTGAATTATGAGCTCTTATATAAAAGTTAGTAAATTTCATGCTGAACTGCAGTGTATGTACAGATTAATGTCATGTATGTCTGTTCTTTTTTATCTTATTTACATGTTTTTATTAATTCCAGACTTACTATGCTGTTCAAGACACAAAGGCATTTCACAATGAACAAGAAATCGATGCACTACATGCTACCATTGAATGTGAACAACCTCAGCCTGACCTTTATAAGTAAGACAATAATACTTACCTGTTTCATTTAAGGTACCTGAGCAATAAATCATAAAAGTATCATAATGAAAAGATACTGGCTGTATCTCTCTGGTTGGAGTGAGCCCCAGAGTGAGCTTGAAGCCAGGTAGGTCTTCCATCCATACTCACCTTGTGCAGGTAGCTCCCTAGGTGTGCTCTGGGGTAGTGATTTCCAAAGGGGAATGGAACAAAGTAGTCCACTGAGGAATGCGGTGAAAATTTTAGAACTTCAGTTTCTTTTTTTAAAATACAGAAATAAGAGAGAATTAGCTTTACCAATACTTTGTATACTTCTTGATTTTGGCACCCATTCCTTCTCTGTATGTTACATACAGTTTGTGAGATTCTCCAGAGTAAGGTGTTCCACAATATAGAGAAGTTGCCTGGGGCATTCACTCCTTTGTTTTCAATGTATTGCAAAGTATTGTCATCTAAAAGGATTTACAAATTATATTATCTAGTTTTAACTAAAATAACACAAAATGCTGAAGTGACTTAAAAAGACTATTGCAAAGATATTGCAGGTTGAAGATAATAATAACAACATTCTAGCACAAATGAACAATAAGTAAAATGGCAAGCACCTCTAGTCCTGGTAGAGAACTTAATCAGTCACATTACAAAGTAAAGCAACTGTCAATCTAATCAGATCTGACAGGATGTCAGCCAGAAAAAATTTAAATTGTCAAGACTATTTGAAATACTGATTTTCACCTGCTGTCGTTAACCATGAGCCTCACACCATAGGCTTTGAAGTACCAGCTAATGACAGCATGAAGCCATCATGATTAGGAAAGCACTTTAATGCAGAACATAAAGAAAAATGTCTACAGTTGTATAAAGTCATACAATACTCAATATTTTGAAAAAGAACTGTACACAATTACACTAAACCTAATGAGAAATCTTGAGAAGCCTCTTTTGAGGTTTATTTCTTAATAGTGATACAAAAAGTCCTGTACGATTGAGAGAACACTTTTTTTTTTCTGCCACAGTAAAATTTAGCTGAAATAATACACAGAAAACAGTATGTCAAGCTAAAATGCACTCTTTTGACAACAAATAGTGTTGGAAGATGCAGAAAAAAAATTGCTTATTTCTGAGATGTGAAGGCATCTCTTTTCTGTGGTCTTGGTGATTAAGCAGCTGGTTTGGAAATCTGCTTGAGAACAGGTTCTTTAGAGTATCAAGTCCATCACTTGCTTGATCCCTTTTTTAAATACTTGGCTCTCTAAGTGAGTGACTGCAAGTTGAAGCTCATGCTATTATACATGGTGAAATTCTTTGTGACAGCTGTTGACACACAAATAATGAAAATGTTTATTCATAGTCAACTTGTATCTCTTTGATTTTTACTTGTAACTTTACCTTTCAACAGAACACGGTGGTGAATTTTTTTTCCAAAGGCACATGGTTATTTTGTATCATGATGCATCATGACCAGCTGTACATTATTGTCTTCAGATGTGGCCCCACCATGTTGTATGCTCTCTAAGCAGACAGGTCACCACTCCTCTGAGCCTCAAGAGGTTCCCTTTCTGGGTAACACACCCACCAGCTCCCCACAGTTTCCTCTACCACTGAGACCCCTCATGTCCAGCTTGATCCCCTTTGCATTAGGTTATCCACTTGGACAGTGGTATTGCAAATAACAGTGTACTGAGTCTGGCTGGAATGAAGTCAGTTCTATTCATAGCAGCCGGTGTAGTGTGGTGGTGTTGCTCTGGGACTAAAACAGCATTAATTGCACACCATTGTTACCAAATTTTTACGCAGTATCAAACTTTATGTTCCTCATTTTTCCCCTCCAGCAAATAGGCTGGGAGTGGGCAAGAGGCTGGGATGGACATAGCCAGGATGGCCGACCTCAGTTGACCAGAGGGTCTGTGCCATATAGTATCATGCTCACCAACAAAACCAGGGGGCTGGAGGCAGTCTTTCTTCCAAAGCAGTTGTTGGAAGCTGTTAGACATGGGCAGGCTCATGGGAGGTGGTGAGTTATCACCTTGGTGTCACTTGTTTTTTTCCCCTTCACTTATTGAACTGTCAGGATCTTGCTTTTGCTCTTGCAGTTCTCTTCCCTGCTGGAGAGAGGAGTGAGAGGCTGATGGGTGCTTAGCTGCTATCCAGGGTCAAGCCACCACATACAGATAAAATGTACTGATGGATATTCAGAGGAAGAATTACTTACTAGCTCTATGCTTTGGTTTTAGTTGTAGGCTTTAGATGTTTTAAAAGATAGTAATTGCACTGACTTATCTCAGGTAGTTTAGGGAATAAGACTTCATATTTCTTGTTCATGGCTCTACTTAGAAATAGACCTCTAATTTTTACACCTCTTTATATGGAAAATTTATGTCAAGTTACCATTCTGTGTATTTTTGTATTTTCATGTTTTAAGTGTATATCTATATGTATCTCTTATGTTCTTGTTCATGTTCTGGATAATTGGAGCCTGTTCAGTTGGAAAATGTTCTCTGTGATACATACTTTCTAGAAAATATTTCTTAAAAATCTATTAGCAGTCCTGTTAAACTACTTGTATATTTCCCTTTCAGATTTGTTGGTCGGATAAATGTTTACCATGATAGGAATGAGCCTATTGCAAGGTGGGGAGATCCAGAGTTTCTACACATTTAAATATTTCCTAGTTGAATAAGTATCAATAACGAGAATTACCTTTGGTTCACCAACATTGTACTGCTTTGTTTTAGTGATAGAATATTTTTCTTTTAAGAAGATTCCAGACTGCTATTTCATAAATAATTGATATTTCATCTTCTAATAATATTTCTCTTCTTTAGTATTTTAATGTCTTTATTCAACTGCAATTTTATGTGAAATATATTTAGTTTGTAAATGATTTTGATAAAATTTTGGCAGTACTTGTACAGTACTGCACCATTAGCATGAGATCTTGGTAGTGGACTAAACAATATAAATAGTATCACTTGTGTATTTCATTTTTCTTAGATTTTGAAGGGTTTGAACATATAAAATGATTTTTTTGTGTTTAATTTTACTAAGTGTGTTTGTACTTCTGTCTAAAATGTCCATAGTGCTGTGTGTTCTAGGAAGGCAACATCCAGTTTGCTGTACCTGATTTTGTTCTGATTCTTGCCACAAAGAGGCAAAGCAATAGGACAGAAAAGCTGCTTGCTGCAGTGCTATCCTAGATCCCAGCATGTGGGAAGTTACTCAGTGCTGGATAAGCGCCTTCCTGACCTCAGTGTGTCTGTAAATACATTATTTTCTGTCACAGTCTGCTATGGAAACTGTCAATTGATCTGGGTCATTCATGTAACATTGTTCCACTAGCTTCTTGAAACTAGTTTCAGGTTTTACATCAGAATTGTGGCCCTGTTTATTTGGTGTTTTTTGATTTTTTTAGGAGTTTCATACCACAAGTACGCTTTGAATAATATTGGAAAACACTGAATGTACTCCTTGAGGGTTTTTTTTAAAATTGCTATATAGATAGAATCTGACAATTCTGCTATGCAGTCTGTCTGTAAAGTAATCCTTGGTTTTGAACTCATATGATGATTAGTGTACATATCATGTTCCAGAATATTATTTAAACTTCATTGAGGTCCTTACATTAATTCCTGCACTCTTCAATAAATTATTTTACCTATGTTTATTGGCATTGTAAAAAATGTTTACAGCAAGTATAAAAAATATCTTGTATGCCATTTATACTGAAAATAAAATAGGAGTGTATTGTCCTTAAGTAGTTCTAACATACAGGACAGTATAGTTTATATAAGCCTGAAAAATAAAGGAATTAATATTTTTTAAAAATGAGTGCGCAAGTAGAATGTTGAGTCTTTATGGTGTTTAGGTGCATTGGTTTAAGACGTGAATTGTGAAATTGTGAGCTTAATTTTAGACATCTGTTTATCTATTTTTCATTTTCACTTTAAAATTTTAAATATACGTTGTAATTTGTTAAAATAAAAGTTTTTTAGTAGAACTAATTTTCTGTTTTGTGTGACTTCTACTAAGGTCTGACAATTTTCTCTAAATGTTTACATTTTGTAATACTTACCTTTTGCAGGCCATTAGGATCTGAAAATTTGCTTCTTAGAGGAGCCACTTTAAAGAACACAGAAAAAATCTTTGGTAAATATTTCTAATGATTATTTTAATGGATCCTGAAGTAATAAGCTAATACCAAGCAAAGTTGCAAGCCTACAGTTACTACTGGCCTTATGATTTCTATTGGGTGGCTTGTTTTACAACTTTTTAATGAGGTTTAATGCTGTTACATAGGAACACTTTAGCAACTGGAAACTGTGACTGGAATGGGATGTAAATGCTGCTTAAAATTTCTAAGTAGCAAGATAATAAAGGCATTTCTAACTTTGAGTTATCCAAATCTGTAGTTTCTTCAGACTGAAGAATTAAGGAAATGACAGAGTATAATAATCTAATTAATTATGCTCTTTTGAAGTTACTACATTGTGCAATCTTTACTAAAACAAGTTGTCTAATTTCAGGTGTTGCTATCTACACTGGCATGGAAACTAAGATGGCATTAAATTACCAATCAAAATCACAGAAGCGATCTGCTGTAGAGAAGTAAAATTTCTAATACTTATTTTGGGGTTTGAAAGCTGCATGTTTGAATGGTGCAAATCAGATATTTTTTTTCTCTGAAAGTGTATGTTTTATTGATTCAAATGAAAAAAGAGGTAGAGGGACTTAAAATTTACTTCTTTTTAAACAATTTTTTACTTATAATGTAAGTCATATACTACCATATAAATGAGGTTCTCAATACCGAATTATTCTTGTTAGATATTTTTTAAAAAGCCATTTTGATTTAATGCATAGCTCTTTAATGTATGATATTTTATTGTTCCATAAGACTTTCTTTCACTGTTTAGAGTACATTTACTGACAGTTTTCCAAGGTTGTGTTTTTTATTATCCTAGCATTCAATACTTTTCATTGCAATTAAGTCTTGAATTCAGTAAAAATGCACTTTTTTAATACGCTTCACTTTGAATCAGCTGGAGTAACAGTGCTTGTCTGTGGCATGTTTTCCATGGTTTAGCTAAAATTAATAAGTTCCATAGAGACATGTATGATGGGAAAGTAAGGCAATGCTATCCTTAAGGAGTGAACTGACATTGGTTTCTTACTATTTTTAAAATAGAGACTATTTTCTATTCCTATTCTGCTATCTGAAATCATCAGCTCTGAGTAAGGTGTCCAGCCTTGTGAAAAACAAGATGTCATTGACTGAGGCAAGATGTACTGACCAGCTGACAGCTTTCTCTTACACAATGACTGAGCAATGATCATGTGCCTCTTCCTGTTGTTATTGATGTATAACCCATGGCTTTGATTTCATGCTTATAATTAAAAAAAAAATAAATATTAAATGCAAAATATTCTTGCTCTTTTTTAGACCTGCCTAGAGTTAAAACATTACAACTACATAGCAAAATGTTCTTTTTTTGTTTTATATTTCTATAAAAGTACTTACGTGAGTGATCTTATAATGATTCAGTGAAGTGGCATGAAAAGGTCTGCAGATACAAGCCCAGTATTCTGATTCTGTCTATGCTATCGTTTTCACTAATATACTAGTTTTGGTAATCTGTCGCACACGTTTTGGAAACAGCTATAAAAATAGAAAAATAGAAATTAAAAATAGAAAACTATGTTTTCCTCATTGTAAAAGTACTTTGTAAGAGTTATTTAACATCTCAGCATTGTTAAACTTGCAGCAAATATAAGACTGTTGCAGAAGTACAACATTTTCTAGTAAATTCTGTAGTTTATATGCTAATGGGATTCTTATTTTGCCTTTTTTTTTAGATCAATGAATGTATTTCTTGTTGTATACCTCTGTATTCTCGTCAGTAAAGCACTAATAAATACTGTCCTGAAGTATGCCTGGCAGAGTGAACCATTTCGTGACGAGCCATGGTATAATCAGAAAACAGAGCCTGAAAAGAAAAGAAATTTGGTATGGAAATAAATTATAATACCAAGAACGTTTCCCTAAACCCTTAATTTATAGACATTCTACTGAAAAGTATATACAGTCTGCTTACTTACCAGTCACACTTTTTTGCTGACAGTGGTGATAGTGTACTTGTAGAAAGCTTGTATGTTAAATTTTTGCCCTCAAGTTGTATGTGTGAATTTAACTGATGAGAAAATGTCTGGTTTAGTATAAAAAGCTTCATGAAAGTGTTCTGGAGCTGCTTGTTATTTATATAAATATCTAAAGAATTGACCTCTTGCAGAGAAATACAAGCGCTGGAAGGAATTGGCAGCTATTGGCAGTCCTGTAAGAGACATGTTCAAAATAATCAGCTGTAGGAATCTCCGTAAAAATGCCCCTCAAAAGCTTAGTTTCATTTTGCTCTTTTATGAGCATTTGAGGCATTGGAGAGTATCAGTCACCAGTGCCAGATGTTCTTACAGAACAAGGACATTGTCCTGAATGGATACCCAGAGGATCCAAAGCAGTGAACTGAACCCTGCCCTACAGAAAGCACAATATTTGTTTCACTAAATCCTCCCAATCAGACTAGGGGAAAATTTGCTTCCTTACCCTAAAGGCAGGAGGAGCACATGCTAGGCAGGCATTCTAGAGTTCTCATTACCACCTGTAGCACTGTCTCAACCTGCTCAGCGGATTGGCTGTAGCTCCACCAAGTCTCCACTACTGAAAAATTCAGCCAGGTTATGTGCATACATTTTGCTTGTGTTGAGGGAGGGAAAGGAAACCCTTTATTTATTTATGAAATGCTGTTATGTAATTTGGTAATCCTTGAAGGCGTTGTTGTGGAACTATGCTATTTTTCTGGTAATTTTTGAATGTACATGTTAGGATTTCACTTCTTCCCCAAAATGTCTTCACCATGCTCATTAGTTGCTCTAGAACTTTACAGTGATGCTTTGTAATGGTATTCTACACCTCTATACGTGTAAATAAAAATGCAAATTTAAAAGAAAAAGCTCTGTTGCATGCCTGTTGTGATGTTATAAATCATGAAGGTTTGCATCCTGTGCTGAACCATGAGCTATGAAAGTGTGTTGCTTACTGTTCAAAAGTTATTTGAAAAAAACTGTTTGTAAATACATGTAGTAATCTTGCAGTCTTTAATGGTACATGAAAAAAATCAATATTTTCATCTTGTTTCTTTGGCAGTTTCTTCAAGCTTTTACAGACTTCCTTGCATTCATGGTTCTTTTCAACTACATTATTCCTGTATCTATGTACGTCACTGTGGAAATGCAGAAATTTCTTGGTTCTTATTTCATTGCATGGGATGAGGAAATGTTTGATGAGGGTACAGGTGAAGGACCACTGGTGAACACTTCTGACCTCAATGAAGAACTGGGACAGGTAAATTTCACTGAATGATAATTTTTTTTCAATTGTTTCTACTGTAGGCTTTTATTTTTAAACTGTTACTTCAAGGTTTTTTGGTTTTGTTTTATTTTGGGTACATGTACGTTTCAGCACTTTAGTGCTGATTAATTAAAAAAATAAAATATGAGATATTTTTATTTTCAGAATCAAAAATTCTGATTTCTCACCTAGCCAGTGGAATTCAATTAGTATTACTATAGTATTAAGGGATAAACACTTCCTCTACATTGATTATAGCGGGACATTATATAAGCATCTAACTTCCTTAGATTAAAAGTTAGATGGAAAAAAACCCTTTTTGTCTGACTACGCTGACACTGCATCTCCAGACACAAGTTTTATCAATTAAAATGATTGTCGGTCTCATTTTTGAAAATAAATTCTGTGTTAAGAAAATCATCACCTTGAGACAGATATAGATGCATTTTGTTTAAGAAAATATTTAAGATCTCAGTTAAAAATGTTTTCATAGGTTTTTCAAATGAATAAGTTGCTATATTTCTTTCTTTTTCTAGTCAAACTGATAATAAAGCTTTTAAGGACACATACCTATTTGGATTAAGGGTGGTACCAGGTATTTCATTGTTATGGCAGACACTTGACATTGTCTCCAACAAGATCCTCGAAGAGGATCTGCTGAATTACAGCCTGGATGAGCAGACAGTGAGATGGATTGAAAAGGGGGTGAGCAGCCAGGCTCAGAGGGTGGTGGTCAGCAGGGCACAGTGGGACGCTGGTATCTAGCAGTGTACACTGGGGGGTCCATACTGGCTCCCATCCTGATCATTAATGATTTGGGTGATCAGGAACCATCCAGCTGGAAAGCAGCTTTGCAGAAAAGGACCTGCAAGTCCTGATAGAAATCAAGTTCAGCATGAGCCAGCAGTGTGTCCTTACGGCAGAGGGCCAGCACTATCATGGGCTGCATTAGGCAAAGTGTTGCCAGCAGGTCGAGGGAGGTGATCCTGCCCCTTTCCAGGCCTCCCCTGGAATGCTGTGTCCAGCTGTGGGCTCCCCACTACAGACACATCTGTAGGGGCATCCTGGAGGGAACCTGGAGAAGGGCCACAAAGACAGCCAAGGAACTGGACTTCGCATGGCTCATGCAAAGACAGGTAGAGGGAGCTGGGACTGTCCAGCCTCGAGGGAAGAAGGTTCAGGGAAGATCTCACTAATGTATACAAATACCTGAATGGGAGGGTACTAAGAGGGTAGAGTCAGGATTTTCTCAGTGGTGCTCAGTGACAGGACCAGAGGCAGTGGGCACAAACTGAAACTGGAGGGTCTGTCTGAACATGAGGAAACATTGTGACAAAGCAACACACTGAATGACTAAAAGACCTTTGATTGATAGCATTTTGTAACTTTTATGATTTAACTGAATATAGGGATTCAGATGAAAAAAATCCATATAAATCCTATCCACTCTGGAAAAAGTTTAATTGTGAGTGTTTTATCTGCAGATAAAAAGCCACCAGAAAATTTGGCATTTGCCTTTTCAGATTAGTGAATATTACAAAAGTCAGTCTCAGTGGAAAGTGTGCATAATTAATGATGTTTTTGAAGACTGAACAAAAATTTATTTGGTTTTTAGTTTGTTTGATGCTCTGCATAAATGGTGAGGCTTGATAAACAATCTGATGAATTCTAAATAGTAGTCTTATTTTCAGTATTTAGTTCCTTACCTTACTTAATTCTCTTAGTTTATCAAATATGACATGCAGTATGTATATAATACCTACATCCAGGATCCAAAATTGAGCCAATCTATCTCTTCTGGTTGGCAGTTCAGGTTTTGTTTTTACTTTTCATGTTATTAGACTTAAGTGCTGAGGCTTATTGTAAAAGATAGAGTTAATGAAAAATTCAATATTGAGACAAAATTAGTTTTTCCAGGGTAATTACAGCACCCATGTGTATAACTTTGTGTCCACAATCCTCATTTAAACTAATGTAATTGTAGTGGGGAATTCTGATACTACCCTAAAGACTGTTCTGACAGTAACTGATTCAAATCCAGGCATGTGCATTAAATAATAATCCCTGGGAAATTAAATTTGTATGCATTTTGTTTCTATAAATACCTGTCTTTCAGCAAGAAAGACATTAAAAACTAAAAAAGGACCTAGAGAGAAGAGTGGAAGTAGGTTAAACACATAATTTCAATGCGTTATGAGGCAAAAGATAGCATTATTTGATACTCTTGTAGGATAAAATCTTTCAGGGCCTATATTTCTATGGAGATAACTGCCAAAAGAAATTGTTGTCTTCCTTTTGTGAAAGAGCATAAGAATTTTCAAAGGAAGGTGTAACCCAGTAATAAACTCAGTTTGTTCAGAGACGTTGGAAAATCTCTGTTCACATTCCTACTGTTTTTATTCTGTGCCCATTTGCAGATCGAGTATGTCTTCACAGATAAAACAGGAACATTAACTGAGAACAATATGGAATTTGTAGAATGTTGCATTGAAGGGCATGTTTATGTACCACATGTTATCTGCAATGGACAAATCCTCCATGATTGTACAGGCATCGATATGATTGATTCATCTCCAGGAGGCAGTGGAAAGGTATGATAACTCTTTCTATGTTCTTGGTTTTTTACAATGAAACACAAAAATTGAACTATACTGATGAAGGGAATATTAGAAATTCAGCATTCTTAAATTTTACTAATCAAAGTAGATAACTGCATAGTTAAGAGTAAGACTTAAAGGCTTAATGGGAAGTTTCTCATTTTAATGCAGTTGTAAAGCTGAGTTAAAACCCAAATATAGAACTTTCTCTGGTTAATAGCTACAAACATAGATAACTGGTTTCCGTTTAACCTGAGCTACAGCAGGGAAAGCAAGACAAGAAAATCCTTAAAGGGGAAAATGGGGGCTTAGTGCAAGGACTTACTTAGTCATCACTGAATGAAAATGTGGCCAGAGAAAGATTTATGATCAAATTAAATTACTTTAAAATGTGACTTAATTTAGCCACATCTGAAGTGTGCTACCTACAGCATGTATGCATTGTGGCTATTTGCTGTGTAAAGCAAAATTAGTTCAAAGTTCAGGAGTCTTCATATGTCAACAGGTGAACAGGGTGTATTTAGGCAGGGTAATCACAGCCAAAGTACAGTGTATTTTTTATTACATCAGTACAGTATCATATCATTCACACTCACTTCATATCATACCCTTCACTGTGACAAAATGAGGTCTCTTAAAATATGTTGGTGTAATTCAGCAGCCTTTTGTCTCTCACCCATGGCTCTCAGAATGTGGTCCTGACGTATGCTGAGTTTTTATCTTGGAATCACAATGGCACAGAGAGTTTGTATTTAACAGCACAGAAAAATCGGTTTCAGACAGAAAGAAAAAGATATAACACAGACAGGTATCCATGAAACAGAAATCTCTTTCTGTTGCCAGGAGCTGTCATTACCAAACCATCTGAAATTTTATAGGAAGTGGTTGACTGGAGCTACCAAAGTATGTGCACTTTACTAATTTATTTAGTTCTGAGGGGTGTTCAAGCTACTCAAGAGATTGAAACCTATAAGCCCTGCTAAGGCCTGTGGTCCAGGTACTACATCCTTTTGTGTGAACTCAGGACTTCTAAGTTACACCTTGACTATCATTTAATTAATAGTTGTTAAAGTTTAAGCAAAAGTAAAGAAAAAATACCTTCAGCCACATCTAGGCGTTCAGAGGAGATAGAAGATGCACGCTGGGGTTTTTTTTCATCATTAGCTTGACTTGTACAGCCGTCCCAGCAACCTGACTTGTATGGCAATCCTAAGGGTACAAACAGCTGTGACACAATTATGTGGTTACCATGGGGAAAGACTGGGCTCCCCCTCAAGGAATCTACCTTTAATAATCAGTGATATCGATCACCTCCCAAAGGAAGAGTTTTCAAGTGATAACATATAATGACAACCATTCCTTTTATTTTTCAGGAGAGAGAGGAACTATTTTTCCGAGCTCTCTGTCTATGCCACACTGTTCAGGTAAAGGATGATGATAGCGTAGATGGTTTGAAGAAAAACCAGGTATCAAGAAGATCTTGTATATATATCTCATCATCACCTGATGAAGTTGCTTTAGTTGAAGGAATACAGAGGTATGTGTGTACTTAGGTATTATATTTTTCTAAATTACATATCTAATCACTGAAGCTCAAAATTGTTTTCAGAACAAAAATTGTAATTACAAACACCAAGTAATCTACAGCTGATTGCTTTCTTAACATGAATTCACGAATATTCGTAGCCTAAAATCAACTAAAACAGTTTGGGATTTTGGTGGTTTTGTTTGTGGGCTCAGTCTTAAATCCTTATGACATGCTTAAACCAGATAGTTATGTATTTGTTGCATTCATTCTCTTTTTCTGTGTTTCATTTTACAGACTTGGTTACACCTATCTAAGGCTGAAAGACAATTATATGGAGATCTTAAATCGGGAAAATAACATAGAAAAGTGAGTGGTTAAAAGTGTAAGAAAACAGACTGATGATGAGTTTTTGTTGATGTGTTTAATAAACCATTGTTTCCTTACACATGATTTTTTTAAGTCAGGAAAGCCAGAAACCTTGTGTTTTAGTAGAAAAATAAAGAAAATTTAGTAATTTTAGTTACTTTCATTTTTGACATGATATGCAGTATAAAATATTGGTATGACAATGAAGGTGTGGGATTCATGACCTAATCTAATAGTTGCTGCTGGTTTTATATATGGTAAATAATATATTCTTAATAGAAAATGCTGTGTACCCAATTTGTTACTCACAAATAATCCATGGAATTTACAGAAGGGCAATATCTATAGAATAAATGTTATGGTCCATAATATGAGTCAAATTTTCAATAACATTGAAGTAGTGCAGCTGTTCGTGGTATGTACATACCCTTGAAAATTTACCTTACACTTCTCTAGAGAGATGTCTCCTGGTTAAGTCTGTTTTATATCTGGATCTTCTTGCTTGAGTACTCTGCTAGCTACACAGCAACTCTTGGAGACAAATATAGGAAACCTGCTGTTACTTTAACCCCTTCTAGGATAATATGGAGAATTTTTTCCAAAGGTTACTTCAGACTTTTTTGGCTCAGCTCGTAAGAAGTGGAGTCAGTATCATTTGGTGACTCAGAAGAAAGCACTATAATCATTGAAAATTTTCTCCCAAATGCATCACAGTTTGTAGACATAGGCCTGATGTAACTTTGCACAGGTCTGAGTTCTAGAGTGTTAAAAGGACTTAGGACTGAAGGATCTAATTAAACAAGATCTGGAAAGAGACAAATCCTGAAAAAGTTGGGATTAATGATTGGATTGCTTATGTTTATGCTGGAAAAAGAGAGGCTCTCTTAAATTAACAGAAATAGATAAGAGAGTAAATTATAGAGTACAGAAACTGATGAAATCAAAACAGTACTTTTTCTCTTAGAAAGGAAAGGAACGTGTGATAAAATCAAATCATAGAAGTAATGGCAAGTATAAAACCAGTAAATTTTTTTTTTCATTTGAATAAATTATCTATCAACATTTGAGCAAGATTATGGAATTAGGTTGACACTTTTAGGAAATTAGGAATAGTAAAAATTAGAAAAATATAAAATAAAGACTTGTGTGTAAGAATGCATTTCAAGTTCTCAGGCTATGTCTATATACACAAAAACTTTATCATCAGTAAAGTGCTCTGCTGCAAGGTTTCTAGTCTTCTACTTAAATAAATTAGATGGACTATACATCCAAAACTACTTAGGGACATCACAAGTTCTGTTTCAAGTAGTTAGGAGCTAAGGACTTTTCTTATTTATTATTTGCAACCTGCTGTTTCATTCTGTACTAGTCCATATTCCATAGTACTCAACATAATCTTCCATATTAGAAGTAATGTTTAATTTATATGCTTGAAGTCATAATAACCAGTTTAGGGATCGGGAAAATAGAGTTGTGTGAAAAAATAGTTCTGTTTCTGTTTCAGGTTTGAATTACTGGAGGTTTTCAGTTTTGATTCGGTGAGACGGCGAATGAGTGTAATTGTTAAATCTTCAACAGGTAGGGCTGTCACATTCTGTTACATTTTCTTGTTTCACTTGAATTTGTTTCAGATTTATCAGAGTTAAGCATTAAACATAGTCTGTATGCCTTTCTTTTTAAAATAAGGGACCAGATAGTAGCATGAGTACAAATATTGCAAAAAGTTGAAAGAAAACATTTTGAAGATATATTAATTTGGATTTTTTTTAAAGAAAGTATATTTAGTCATTTTGAATTCCATATGCTATCTCTTTTAGGTGATATATTTCTGTTTTGTAAGGGAGCAGATTCCTCCATATTTCCTAGGGTGAAAGAAGGCAAAATTGACCAAATACGATCCCGAGTAGAACGCAATGCAGTGGTAAGATTCCATTTTATTGATCTGTTCACATGATATCAGTGTCAAAAAGAAATTAAATGTTCTGACCTCCTGCTTTATCTGTTAACAGATTTGTCTTTACAGGCACCAAGGTTATTCTGTGCCAAGGTTCACTCAGGCTTTGTGGGTAGCAGTCTCTGTAACTCCCTTATTTGCATCTGTCCTCTACCTCATCTTCCAAATGTCAGTTATGGTGCAATATGAATGCATTAGATATGCACAACTGTGTGTTAAACCAGAGGTCATTAGTTAGCTCATTAGTATGGCATTTTCACAATTGTGGTTTTAATTAATTTTTAATAGAAGAAAAGTGAAAACCTGTGAATCTCCATTAAAACTATTGCTAGTTTCAGTCCCCAGCCTTAGCAACTGTGATTTGCTGCCTTTGATTCCTTTACAAGCTCTGGGGAGACAGTGCAGTGATCATCCATATCTTATATTTTTGCTTGCTAAAAATCAGCTATGAACTGACTGATCACCTTTAAAAGAAATTCAGAACTTGGTTTTACCTAAAAGTAGTATTTGGAGTTGTAAATTACTGAATTGTGTTGTGTCCAAAAGTATGCAGAACTCATTGCAATGTAGGACAACAGCCAGTCTTACACAGCATATAATTTGCTGCCATCCAGTACTTGAACTGAAAACAAAGTATTATTACAGATATGTGGAAAAAACCCCTACAGTGTCACCTGCTTTTGTTTTGAAGCAAAAAACTTTCAAAGTGCTTTACTAACCTTCATTATATGGAACAGCTGTCTGATAATTACAAGTAAAAGAGGCTAATGAAATTGGAAAGTATTTATATATCATATCCATTCAGTGTCTGTCAAGAAAGAAATCCAGACCAGCACCTATTTTTTCAGCCCATATAATTGGAAATAGGACTGGTTCCTACACACAGAAACCTCTCAAAGAAAATGCCTGGCACCTCCTTTTATCAATATCAAGTGGCAGGGAGGTATTTTAATAATTTTCCTTCTTGGTTTGGTAATAAGTAACTATACAAAGGCCTACTGAATAGATTAAAGCTAAGGAAGCTGAAGTGCCAGTTAAATGGTGTTGTGAGAAGCAATATAGATCTCAGGTGGCAAAACTTTCTTGTGTTATAATAGCTTTTCCCCACCTTGCACAATCTATATACTCCCTTATTCATCACACAATCCAGAAATTTGATGCAGTCTGAAACATCTACAGCTAAATTCTAGTTTTCACTTGACTGAAATGGTACAGTTGGATTTTCATTTTGAGTTCTCTTTGTGATGTTTGATCCCTGTCTGTGATCTGCTGCAACACAGCATCAAAATCAGACTCTGCAGAGCTACTATTTATATTACTATTATTTATTCTGACTCGTTCTGCCTAATTATACACATAGGGAAGGAAACCTTTACCTTGACTTTGCCTTCTCTTGTAATCTCATGTATCCAGTTGGATCACTGAGCTGTTTATCTTCTGGGAGATTGAGGTTGGTCAATTAGGTTGTAGCTGCTTCCAGAGCAGAACAGAATTAAGCTGAGCCTTATCCTAGTCTATACTATACTGTACCAGTCTATGCTTAGTCACTTCATGATGTTTCTTTTTCAAGTCCTCCATCATAAACACCAGCAAGAAGTCTAAGAAGAGTTTGTAAAGTGTGTTTTGTTTCTTTTGATTGCATTCTTTAGGAGGGACTACGAACCTTGTGTGTTGCATATAAAAAACTCACAGCAGAAGAATATAGCAATGTACAGAAGCTGCTTCAGAATGCAAAGCTGGCCCTTCAGGACCGGGATAAGAAATTGGCAGAAGTGTATGAGAAGATAGAAAGAGATTTTATATTACTTGGTGCTACAGCTGTTGAAGATCGGTTAGTTAGTACATTTCTTAGCTTCTTATGTTCTATGATGATGACAAAGTAATTTCTGCATTAGAGATTTATTTGGGAAACTACTTATTTGAAACAATTCCACACCCTTAGCCTACTAAAGTTACACATAGTAACTTTATAACCTAGTAAGCAAGTAATAATTGTTAAGTGGACAAAAATCAGTGTATTTGAACTATTTACATGTATGTAATAATTTACTGATCAAGTTATAGGCAAAAGTTTTGAAGGAAAGGACTACAAAATGGGTATTGAGGAAATTAAGGAAGAAACTTTAGGTCTTAAAAAGATTCAAAACATATACTAGTCCCCTAAACATTTTTGGAGTCATACTTCGGGGAAAATTCTTAGATCTGATAACTTCTATTGAAATCTTTTATTTGTTTATGAAAATCTTTCAATAAAGACCTTGCTTATTTCTAAGCAGTCTGTCAATGTATGTTGTCAATTGACTTTACAGACTACAAGAAAAAGCTGCTGACACTATTGAAGCACTCCAGAAAGCAGGAATTAAAGTTTGGGTTCTGACAGGAGACAAAATGGAGACTGCTGCAGCTACTTGCTACGCTTGCAAACTCTTCCGAAGAAATACACAAATACTTGAGCTAACCACAAAGAAAATTGAGGAGCAGAGTTTACACGATGTGCTTTTTGACCTAAACAAAACTGTCATAAGGCAAAATGGCAGCTTAACCAGGGATACCTTCTCAGGGTAAGGAAAAGGTTGGATTTTCAAATGGGCTCCTGGGCATTTTGCAAACAGTGAAATTGTGATATCTTAAGAACAGCAGTGTGTTTCAGTTTCTGTTGCTAATGTGTGAATTATTGTATGGCAATTAGGTATAAGCTTGTTTAGACAAACTTAGGTTTTCAATCATGGCTTTTTATCTCATTTCTGGTACTACTTTGACTATTAAAAGAGAAACCACAACTGATACTGTAATCATTTTTCTACCATAAAATGGTTAGCAATAAGTTAACAAGCATTTGTGATACTATTTTAGCAGAGATTTTCTATAACTCTTAGCCTTACAGCTTAAGTGTCTGGACCAGATAAACTTTTCTTAGCTCTCTTCATACTTTATACCCCATTGGTCTAATCAAGAACATTTGTATATTGAGTTAAAGAAATAATTTTTCTCCATGTCATCTGTGCCATTTTGTTTACATATCACAGGACTTACAAGAATGGTCAAACATGTTTGTTTAACTTTTTGTGCAATGCCAATTTTTTACATGTTAAAACTCTATAGATTTTTTTTTTCCTTTATCTCCAGAGCTGGAGAATAGTCCTAAGATAGTAATAGCAGGATTCTGCCTCTATGTTCAAATACAGGCTAAAAATATTTCACTATAATACATCAAACATTCAGTACATTACTTGGATTTCATAATGATACCTTTTCATTTGATATCACTGTACACCAATGGCATTGCCCTATTTGTGCCGACGGTAGCAAAGTGGTGAAAATATCTGGGAACTGCTATTAAATGTAATTTACAGAATTTATCTTTCTTGCCAAAAATAGCTTCTGTTCTAGTAAAAAGGATGAAGATACCTAAAATACAAAATAATAAATATGGTGTTTTTCTCACAAACACTAGTCTTGGTGAAACCATGTTTGTTGAAACCCCATGCACAGTAGTGTATAACCTTGGATCACTGAAAAGAGAGTAAAAATAAACCTCAGTGTACATTTATACAAAATTCACTGTTGACCTGGAGCCTGAAGCTGCTGTGTAATGCAGGCAGATGCAAGGGTGCTCTGAAATAACTTACTTAGATGCTGCAGAAAATAGTTCCTGCAGTCCAGACCATCTTATCTTCCCCCATTGTTCATTGTATGAGAAAATAGTGAATAAACTACTTCCTGTAACCATGGTTACACTTCTAGCAATGCTCAAATTACTACAGGCATACTGCTAATAGATTTTTATGGATAAGAATATATAGTAATATTATAGGAAACATAAATAATTACTATATTTTAGAATTATAAATAAAAGAAAACCTGTATTTGACTTAGCCACTACTCTAAAGGCAAAATATCCATACTGTAGATGTAGACACACTGGCCTTATCCATCTGGGCCAACAGGTTTCTTTTAAGCATTTCCTTCAAGGCACAATTTACTTCTGTAAAAGTAGACCTTTGGAAAATAATTATTTCCTCATCAGAGTACCAAAGGCCTATCCCTTTTCCCTTTAAGTGATTTTTCCTCTGTGTTATGGAATATGCCACAAAATTAACTATTCCTGCAGCTTGGTTTACCTCACTGCAGTTCTTGAAGCCTTTTCAAGCCAAACTGATAAGTCATTTATTATACACTCATTCTCACTGGTGAGGTCACTGAGGTATCAGGTTTATGTATTCAAACTGGTGAATTTTGAATTTTTCAACATGATATTTTCAACATAATCTAGAATTTTAAAATGTTGTAAATACCAGTCTTATACAAGGAATTTCCTTTAGAAGTGTATTAACTTGGCAGTATTCTTACTCATATTTTTGTTATTTAATTTTCACATAATTCTTATTGCCAGATGTTAAATGTGTCTTAGAATTTTAAAGTGACACTTAGTTTGTATTTTATCCCCGAACAGACTTTCAACTGATACGCAAGATTATGGTTTAATTATTGATGGAGCAGCATTATCATTAATAATGAAACCAAGACACGATGGGAGCTCTGGTAACTACAGAGAGATATTTCTTAATATTTGCAGGAACTGCAGTGCAGTGTTATGCTGTCGAATGGCACCTCTGCAAAAAGCACAGGTTTGTGTTTAATTTCATAATTGCTTGTTAGCTATGCACATATGTAAATATTGAAGGTTAATACTCTGTATGACTTAATTACTATGATAACTTAAGATGCTACCATTCATTTTTGTATCTTCCAAAATGGAAAAAGTTTAGAATAAAAGAGAGGGGAGAATTTCTACTGGCGAGCAATTTAGATAATGGAACGCTAAAACAGCACCCAGCTGTGCACCTGAATTTGATTTAGGTACATACTATTCAAATTTTATGGTTGGTATATGCTAATATGAACATATTTAATAAATGAACTACTGCTCTCTTTTTAGCTTAATAAGCTTTGTATAGTCTACTCCTTTGACACTGTAAAAACCTATGTTACTTGTTACTGCAGAGTGATATTTTTTCTCTGTTTTTAATGTAAGTTAAAAACCTAGAAGAGTCCAGACCAAAAAATGTATGCATTATCATGTTTAAGTATACCTGAATGTTTTATTTTCTGTTTGCATCAAGTAAAAACATATCCTTCCATTACTGAAACCTCTCAAGATAGCTGAAGAACTTTGAAAGGAAAGAAGTATTGGAATATGCATTTCTTTTTTCTTTCACTTTGTCATGTCTTTTTCCTCAGTGGGCAGGTACAGCATATGTAACCCTTATTCGCATTAACAAATATGTTTAGCCAGCACTATAACTATCTGGAAGTTTGTAGAAGTTTTCAGTTGCAGCTGACTTGGTACCAAATTTACAGAGGTGATAATTTGTAATGGAGAGATTTGAAGTCAAATTTTTGGACAGTGTATACGTCAATATTTTTATATGTATATAGAGTGTAACATATTTACTTAAATGTAGGAAAAATGTTCAAAACAGATGAGAAAGCAGAAGCTTTTAGTCTTTCATTTCAGGATTTCTTTGAAATGGTGCACTCTGTCTCTGGAACCCTCTTAATTTATTGATGCACTGACGCAGCATTAAGCAATCTCAACAACATCTTCCATTATTCGACTCTTCCTTCTTCCTGTCCCATCTCTCTCAAAATAGTTTGGACGTATTTTAAAAATGTTTGGAACAAATACTTTGTAGTATGAAGAAACTGTGATCTTTATGCATAGCTGTTGTGTTGGTTTTTTGTTCCTTCAGAGACTTTCTTCTAAAACTGGCTTGGTAATTTTTATTTAATGTTACACTTATGCAAAATAAGCAAACCATTACAGAGGAGAGTTTCTAATGCTATTTTTTTTCCAGATTGTAAAGTTGATAAAGTTATCAAAAGAACATCCTATCACATTAGCAATTGGTGATGGAGCCAATGATGTCAGTATGATTCTAGAAGCACATGTTGGTATAGGTAAGCCTGCTCCTTAGTGTATTATTTCAAGTGAAATGACAAAAATCATATATTTCTTAAAAACAGGCAATCTCAAAGCATAAGGTTGTATGTGTTATAGACAATTTTTAGTGCATTTATCCTAGGGATTGTATGAGACACAGTCATGATCTCCCATTAGATCAGTACCATAGCATTATTATATAATTTTGCTATTAATGGTATCTTTTTAGTAGTTCTTTAGTTACTAAATAGCTTCACCTCTTTATTGTTTTTTAAAGGAATCATTGGCAAAGAAGGTCGTCAAGCAGCAAGAAACAGTGACTATGCAATACCTAAATTTAAACATTTGAAAAAAATGTTGCTTGTTCATGGGCATTTTTATTACATTAGGATATCTGAACTTGTGCAATACTTCTTTTATAAGGTATGAGAATGCTTATTCTAATTTCATAAACCTCAAAAACTTAAATGCTAATATCCGACTATATACACTTTTTGCAGATAATGGTACAAACCAGCAACAATTCCATGAAGAGATTTTTCTTGAGTACCAGATGCAGTGCTGAAATGGGATTATTGTTTTTACTCTGAACAGGAAGTGAAATAGCTTTTATATAGATAGATTCTGTAATAGATGTTACATTTAAAACCAAAATTTTTATATTATTTTTTCATATCTACAAATTCCATCTCAAACTGGTCTCCTTATTTCCAGTACCTTCCAGGTTGTCTCTATAGTGAACTTCTAAATCCAAGTGGAAATAGTATTGGAGAACTTAGACATTACTGCAAATTAAGTTATGCTAAATTCATTAGGATAATGTAAGTGGAGAAAGCTCATAGTGAGCATCCTCCTGTTTAGACAATTGTTATTTCTAAATGTTAGCCAAAAATCCAAGTTTTTTCAGTAAGCAATGGGAGATTATAGAAAGGAACTGTCACAGGGAAATGCAGGGTTCTAGTGTTTGACTACAGGTATAATTGGGAGAGGGTGACATTTGGGGTTACAGCTAGAAACATCTTACAGTTGCTTTGCTGGAAACCATGCTAACCAGAGTATCCATGCTTGCTTATCATGGTTTATCTCTTCCTGTGGATTGTCTCTTTTTTGCTTTGCTTTAACTGAACTGTATTCCTAGATCCCAAATTTCACTGTCCTTGAATTTTCAAACTGTAGCTTTGTAAGATTGTTTTGAAAATATTTTGAGTGTTTTATTTCTAACAGTATTACTGCAAGATGTGACTGTTGGGGTTTAAATAGATGTAGTTTTTTTCTACTGTTCCTGCAATGCTCACTATTGTTAGTGTTATAAAACTATGATATACATATCTTATAGCATTGTATATAAATTAGTGCTTGCATTTTGCTTGACAACAGTCACTTTGTTTTTCAGAATGTCTGCTTCATTTTTCCTCAGTTTTTGTATCAGTTCTTCTGTGGGTTTTCACAACAGGTTAGTTGATTTTTTTTCCATCAATGTCATATTATCTCTTCCTTTTTTTTTGTAACAAAAAGATAGGATCTTCCTGAGAATTTAGTGTTAATTTACATGAACAAGAACATCACTTTTGGTTCTTATGGTATTCAGTGGGAATTGAATTTAAGTTACAGAAGTCAATTTTATGAATTATCATAAAGCTAATGCTAAAGAATACAGAAATACAATATCTGGAAATGTCAGTGCAATGTGAAATGTCTGTGGGAAGCTTACAGTCAGTTAGATTTAAGCCTACTACTGGACATGAATGGAGGAAATCCTGAAAGATGAGTAATTGAACCAGTTGTTCATTTTTAGAATCCAGAATGAAAATGAGAGAATAAACTAGTCTTCTCTAGCATGAGCAGGTATGAATTACAACTTTCAGATGAATAGCAGCATTCAATTAGTTGAAAAGAAAATATAAAAACTGAAAGATTCAGGAAAAGTGAACTGTTGCTCACCAGAAAAGTGCCATCATTCAGGAGATAATCCAGTCTTTGCCTTCCTAAATTTTTATTTTCTCTTCTCCCTTGTTCTACTCTAATTTCTGTAGAAAAGATCTGCCTCTTCTTTCTTCTGAATGAGGAAGCAAAAAACAAAGGAATGACTGACTGAATTTAGACAAAAAAAGATTAATGTTTTCAGTATTAAATTGAGTGAGAATTGGATATAATTGGGAGAAAATAGCACTATTGCTTTGAATTTGTTGGAAGAAAGCCCAAGAAGAAGTTTAAATGAAAAACTGGTTTTTTTCTGTTTTGGTTTCTGTTTCAAACGACCACTGGAAACTTTGTAGGTTTTTATAAAGCAGTGTCAGGATTTAGATATGAAAGCATGTGTTATGAAAATTTAGCTTAATTTTTATCCTTTTAAGTGATAAATACAATTTTGAATCAAAAAGGGGGAGGTTGATAGCAATTTTTCCAGAATAAATGATCACCAAATAGATTTTGGGAAATAAACAGCTATTTTTGTGGGGTGACATGGTAGGTTTGAGGGTACACTGATGATGCATACGTGAAAAAACATCTCAGTGAGAAGAAGAATCAAAGACACATTGGGATGTTTCTTTGTGAAGCTCATTGCAGTCACACACAGCTGAAAAACCTCTGGAGTGCTCCTGCTTCTTCTCTGAATATCTCCATGTTTTATAGACATTGAGTAGATAAAAGAGGAGGGAGATACATGGATGTTGTGTCAGAGAAGAATTTCTGCCTCTACAGAAATGTGCTATTCAGTTTGGAGTTGGTATTACAACTGAAACAATAGGAGGAGCTAGTATGTGGACGGGACTGGTCCTTGAAATGGATTTTTAGCTGATGTTTTTCCTGCAGATAAATGGGATACATGTGGAGAGTTGAGTCCTGTATCAGTAAGCAGCTGTTCAGGGGTATTTGCCTCCATTCTGAAGGAATATAGCTTTGGTTTCCTGCAGAAGTTCATGCATTCATTTAAAATCAAGTCTCATGCAGAGGATTTAATTTTAAAGTAAGATTTAATTTTAAGTTAAAAATAGTTGATTTAATTCTTTTCCATCTACAGACTTTATATGATACTGCGTATCTAACACTGTACAATATCAGCTTCACCTCCCTTCCTATCCTCTTGTACAGTCTAATGGAACAACATATCAGTCCAGACACACTCAAGAGAGAGCCTTCCCTGTACAGGTAAAATTAAAACACTGTAGCCCAACGTTTGACTGTTCAGTTGTAGGATCTGTGTCTGTTACAGTGGAAGTCGTCAGGATTTCTGTACCACAAGGATATGGTAGAACATCACATACACTGCAACAGAAGACCACGTGCATGGCCTACAAAGTACAATAGACAAACATTTTTACATGCACCTTTATGAATCACACCATGGATTTGCTACAAAGGGAGTGAGAGCAAAATAGAAATCACTGTTGAACAAAATTAGGAGATTTATTTTAGTACTCTTTATTTCCTCCAGCCCCCGGGAGGAAACATGGGGAACAGAAGTATTTAAAAAAAGGAAAACGTTGTTTTTTTCTATATGCATGTTTTATTCTGAAAGAGAAGATGACTGAGTGTTAGAGTGTACCAGAGGAAGTATTCTATGTGGAATTATTGTCCACACAGAAGCATTGTCTTCTCCATATTGTTGACTCACTTCTAGGCATTGGAACTGACTTGTTTAATTTCTTTGCCACTTGAAATACAGCTCTGGCCAATTAACTGCATTTGGCCATCTAAATTAGGAACAGTGCCCGGGTTAGATCCTTGTAGCTGCAAAGCCAGTACATGTCAGGGAGGGGTAACAGTAGTTAATCAAATGAAAAACATTCTTTGAAAGAAGTAGTATTAGCTGCCCAAACGTTAATCAATGTAGTGGTATGTTTTTACCAATGAAATTGAAGAGGAATACAAGAGATTACTGTTGAGTTTCAACAGTAATGTTTTTATTTTCTCTTTGATGTTTTGAATGTTTTTAACTTGGGAATGATGATTCAGAAGCCGCTTTTTTGGTTTATGAAAGCTAGTAGAGCTTATTTGTCAGAAATTTGTGGGTTTTGATACCTAACAGAGCCTCTTGCTAAACTGTTTTGAGCAATAGTGATTGTTCTGGGCGAGATGAGGCTGTTGTTGGCCACATACGGGTTTGCACTCTATATGGTTAATCTCTGGGGAGAAATTACTTTATATGGTCATCAGACAGTATTTAAAGTTTATATGGTGGAAGTACTGGTTGGTAGTAAATGTTTTTGTAACTCAGGGTTTTCATTTAACTGCGTCTTGATTTACTCTGATGTATTCTATACTATAAGCCAAGTTGATACATACCCATTCTGTGGACAAGAGCTGAAGTTGTAACATTTAAAATTCTTTTGTAGTAAGAAAATGCGTGCTGGTGAAGAGTTCGGTTGTTGACAAATCCGTGTATGTTTTTGTGGAAAAACATTCAAGAAACTCTATTAGACCTGAAGCTTCAAGTAAACTGCAAACCCCTTCACATTCCACATAAAATTAAAGTTTTATTTTGTTGCAATAGTCTGTATATAAGTATCCTAGGGAAAATAAAGCAAAATCTCCAGAGACCTCTAGTGTTGCCATTTAATATCTGCAGTGGATCATGACATGCACAGCAAGCACTGGAAAAGACATACCTTCTGTAAAAAGATGGAAAAGTGAAGGGGTATGGCACAGGGAGTTTGCTGTTGTTGAAATAAGCAGAGTTACAGGGAGCAGTAAAAAGGGTTTAATAAGAATTAAATAAAAATAAATTAAGAGGACATTTTGAGTAAGAAGTTAAATTTGAAGTAGTAGACAGTTGTAAAGTGGAAGTGTGGTGGTTTTCAAGAAATAATATGAATTATCTTATTTATCTGGGATTTCTGCTGATAATGAATAGATGTTTCTTGTTTCACACAGAGATGTTGCCAAGAATGCTTTGCTGCGCTGGCGTGCATTTATTTATTGGACATTCCTAGGATTGTTTGATGCAGTGGTATTTTTCTTTGGTGCCTATTTATTGTTAGACAACACAGTTGTGACCAGCAATGGACAGGTTAGTGTTGGATTTCATAACTGAAATTATGTGAATGCCATAATTTCATAACGTGAAATGAACATAGTTATAATAGTTTTCTTCAACATTTCATGCAAGATGATAACTTTTTATGAGTTACAGTGAGATAGATGGGTTATCTGTTTAACAAAATCTGAACTATGCAGTGAAACATACTGTGTATTAGTAAGCAGAGACATAGGATTGGATACTAAGTAGGAGAAATATATAACATAAATTTCATGTATTACTTCTGAATTTATTCAGAAACTTTTCCGTTTCATACTTAACATGCATCTGATGAATCTGTTTAACATATCATAAGACTCTCGATAGAGTAGTTATGATCATAAGAGATCTTAAATATACCGAGCTTTTTAATAGTTTAATTATTTTTGACATATAGCAGCTTAAAATAATCTATCTCTACTTGCTTTGCAGTCACATGAATGCAAATTTTATGAACTTTTGCATTTTATTTATTTTATCCATTGATATTTTGGTCTATTTTATTTGTGTGCTTTTTTTCTTTTTGCTACTTGCTTCTCTTCCTATCCTCAGCTAATGACAACCAGCACTCACATGGTAAGACTATTGTGGATTTGTCATAATATCCATTTCATCTTTCACTGTTCTTAAATTAAACTGTTAAAGAGCAGTAAAATATCATTTAAGCCTACAGTTAGAAATGTTCTTTATAGTTACTCTATAAGTACTTGAAATAAAAGGAACTTTATACAAAGTATATTGAGGTATTTGAGGTGTGGTAAAGAATCACGAACTCTAAAAAGGCTTTTGCTTCCTTGCATTTTGTTATTCTGTTGTATGCTTTTCTGTAATCTACATTTTGTTGCTGACTTTATGCTATATAAATTTTTTTACAGTTTTTGCTATAATGTGCTTTAATAGCTTTATAAAATGTCCTCAAAGTGAGAGAGAAAATAAACTCTACACAGTTTTGTTGCCTGTATGCAACATATACATTTGCTAGAAATGCAGTGTTCAGATACTATTAAGAACCACCTTTGTGACATCTGTCAGGGAAATGAACTTCTACTGTGAGAGAAAACACTTGCTAAAAAGTGTTTTTTCTAAGGACAGAATGAACTTCCACTAGAAAAACCTGTACAGTGCACTACAGCTTTTTTTGGTACCACTATGTTCTCTGTTAGATGTCCAAAATTCTTCATCACCATATACTTATGGTGCTGAAAATTAGTTATCATACCTGTACCAATTTTGTAAACAGTTTGTATTGCAAATATTCCAACTCGGCTCCTTTCTCAAATTCTAGTTGTCTTCCATTGCACACATTCAATCTAATTCTGAGGTTCTGAAGCCAAATGAATGCCTAATTCTCAAATTTCAAATGTTGAAGTCTACATCTAGATACCCATGTTAACACTTGAAGATAATGTGTTACTTGAGGAGACATTCTGAGTCTTAAGTGTCTGTGTTAGAAATTTTGTCGTTATTTGCCTGTGTTTACGTATAAAACTTGAGAGATATTGAGCTGCAAGTTTAGATTTAAAGGCTTGAAAATTTCAAGTGTTCACAAAGCGAGACACTTATGTGAGTTCCTACACACATGAATGCTAATAGGTATTGATAGTTATTTCTCAGTTTTTAAATTATGCTTACATCTGGAAAAATTCAGTGAAGAATTCGAAGGTTTGAAAGGTTTGTTGCTGTAACAAAATGTTATTATTGAGCAGGGAAAAGGTAGAAAGCAGTAAAGAGCATAAAAGAGCTGACAGTGACATTAATGGCATAAGTGATATGTAATGATAAAAGTCAGCTTCCAGATTTTTGCAATGGATACTGAAGCAAAAATTTTGAACTTTTTTTCCCCACAAATGAGCTAATCACTATTTTCGCAAAACTAGTAAAAAATGAGCAAAGTCAATACCTTTCCCATACAATGATGCCTGTCAGACTAAAATGAATATAACATTAAGGTTGCTTCCAAACACTGTTCCCCCCAAAATGTTTCTCAGTGTTTTGAAATTAGTTTGAAGCTATTTGCTTCCTGTAGTGTGATATTACTAGAATAATGGAAAAGTTTATTTCTAATCACTGAGATATCCTTCATAAATGCCTCCCTTGGTCATTTTCTGGTAAGCAAGATTAAGATGCCAATTATTTATCCCCTATCAATTGTTGTTAATTTGTGATACTGCTTTGTGTATATGGTGTTCCACTGTGGATAGAACATCATGGTTGGTGTTGTAACAACATGCAGTTAGAAACCAACTACAGAAGAAAGATAAGAAGAAAGGGAGGCACTGTAGAAGTTATTGCAGATTGCAAACGTCATCCTAGTTTACCCCTATAATAAAATGTATTTCCTGGGTGATTTTCTTTATTTTAACATTCGATCCAGAGTACCTTAAATGTAATTAAGCTGGGTTGAGAGAGACTAAGTTAAAAGGAATAGAATGAGAAATACAAGACAACAGGAAGGAAGATAGGTGAGCAGAAAGCTGAATTGGAGCGTGGAAGATCAACAAATACAGTCACAGGAGGAGGAAGGGAAGTCTCAGGCTGGGAGCAGAACATAGAAAAATACTTGATAATAAACTAGATGTTAACAAACAGTCTTACAAAAGAATGATTCATTGCCTGAAGACATGAGTAGTATCTTAAGACATTTTAAAAAATGCTAAAATTTTAAGACATTGTGAATTTTTGTAACACACACCTTCCCATATTGCTTTGCTTACCTTTCTCTGTGTCGAAGTAGCGGTCTTATGGATCTTCTCCCTGTGCTGGGACCTCACTTTCTGAGTCAATAAAATGGGTGGATAAGGGATTTGGTTGCAGACCAATCTCCAGCCTAACAAACACACAGGAGAAGGTCGTTTCAAATTCTTTATTTCATCTGGCAGCTTTTATTGCAAATACAGACAAATCTGTTCAGTATGCAGAAACTTAGACTGACAGCAGGTTCTCTGACATGCTGCACTTGATACGAGAATATTGTGAAATTTAACTGCAAGAATAAAGTTGGTAAATGGCATGATTGTATGTTGCTGATCCAGATTCCTGTCCAGTGTTAACTGCACAGGTGTTTTTAGGGCACAGAAAATATAATGATGGCATAAGCCTATTACATATTGAAGTAAAATGCTGAAAGCTTTGTGAATTTTATCTAGTGTTCAATAGACTCAGTCACACAGTAAGTAGTTTTAAAATAGTGACGTGATTACTGAGAATAATTAATCTTTTGGCCAGTCATTTGTTTATTTTAATTTTTTTCCCCATTTCTCAGTTTATTGCATTATCTTAGACTAGCTTCCTGCTGATTTATGTCCTGTGGCTGGCTGTGGTCTTCATTCAAAATCTTTCATGCAGCAGCATATTTGTGTGATCAACTTCCCACATGGATACCCTGTCATATAGTATTGGGTGAGCTCATACAGAAAAGTGTAGATTGGACATGATCCAGTTCAACTCACTGCTCTATGCAGGGCTAATAAAAATCAATTTGCTGAAGGCTTTGTCTAGTCTTTTTCAAGTTTTCGGTATCCCTGAAGGTGCAGATTCCATAACCTTCCAGGGCAACCTATTCCAATGTTTTTCTTTCTTCATGGTGGAAAAATTTCTCGCAATACCTAAGAAGAGTATTTCTTGTTGTTGAAGAAGGATTTGTTCCAGTTCTTGATCTTTGTAGTTCTTCAGACATTTGTGGGCAGCTGCTAAATTGTTTCTCAACCTTCTCTTCACCACACTAAGCTCCTCCACCCCTCTTTACAGAAGAGCTATAGGCTGCTAAACACATTAGTTGCTTGCAACTGATCATTTCCTATTTTTTTCACATCACTCATGAACTGAGGGGCCCAAAACCAAACACAGGGTTTCAGGTTCAACCTCACTGTAGCTGAGTAGATGGGAATAATAACCTTTCTTCAGTGGCCATGTTCCTCCATGTTGCTGTGCAGTTTTACCTTATGTATAGAGAGGGCACAATATAGGCTTGTATTCATCCTGGAGTCCATATAACCCCCCTGCAACTTCCTTTTCAGCAGTGCCATTCACTACAGCACTTCAGCACAGCCAGTCACTACTCCATCATAGGTGTAAATCTTTGCACTTCTCCTTACTTAATTCCATAAGGTATTTGTTAGCCTACTTGTCAAATCAGCAGAGGTCCCTCTGCATTGAAACTCTTGTCATTCATTCTTTCAGCTGTTCTCTATTTTTATACCACCTGGTAGTTTGCTCATGATATTCTGTCATCATCCAGCTACTGACAGGGATATTCCACAATTTCCAGCCCAGTTGCTGTTCCTAGTGTGGTTGCCTGATTACCAGAAGCCAGCCATCCATCAAGAACTTTGGAGTCCAGTGGTTCAACTAGTTTTCAACTGTAGTAGTAGTCCATTTAACCAGCTCCTGCTTTGTTATTGTCCAAGTGTCAAATGCCTTGTTAAATTCAAAATATATTGCAACCACTGCTTTTCCTCCTTAAGAACAACTCAACCTGTTGGTCTCACACTGTTGCCTGCTCCTTTCCTTCCCAAGCTTTGCTGCTAAATGCAAGAAGCAGGTTTTGCTTATGAAGACTAATATCCAGAGTATTGAGTAGTTCAGCATTTTCTTTGAAACCTTCCACTAGGTTGCCTTACCACTCCATCAGCAGACTTGCATTCTTCCTTGAAAGCAAGGATATCTGTAAATATCCTTTTTGTCCCCCTCAACACCCCTCAGTAATCCTAGTTAGAGCTGAGTTTTGTTTGTGATTCGTTCTTCTGCTTTTATGCTGTTTGCTACCTGCCCACATTGTCATCTCTGGAATGCTCCCATTTTGTTTTTTTGTCCATGCAGTAACATCCTATTTTGCCAACTGGATCTTCTGCTGAAATTCCATGCCTGCATGGAAGTTGTCTCATTCCTGAAGTTGTAACTGCAGAAGGGAGTTCATGAGATCTCAACAGTTATCTTTCAAAGTAATTCGGATCTCTTGGACACTTCTCTTTCATGGGTGCAATATCCTGAATCAAACACAGTCTCTTCTAAAGTACAGTGTCCTGTTTCTTACTTTCCCATTATTTCTCTGGATCCTGAACCTGGTCATCTGGTCACTGCTGAAGTCCAAGCAGTCCTCTGTGATAATGTTCATTACTAGTTCTTCCCTGCATCAGCATTAATGGTCATTTCTGCCCACTTGAAAAGCTGAGGTGTTTTTATGTCATTATGCAAGTCGAGAGAAAATCAAACACAAGTTAAAAGTGTTTTTTCTTAAAACATGTGGACTTTTTTTACTTGCATGGTTATAACATTCTTATGCTTATCTATATAACATGCTGTTGAACTTCCAAGTAATTATTGGATGTCAAGGACATCCAACAGAGAAGGGAAATCAGAAAAAAGATGACATCTAAGAAGATTGATGAAATGACTTCACTTCGTTTTTCAATCTCAGTGAACTTCAGGTTCAGAGCATTGGTTGTAGTCTTTTTCTGTCTGTCTGAAATCTGAGGTGTGTGTACACAGAGCAATAAACCAGAACACTTTGCACTGGATAGATCATGTAGGCATTCAGTTTTTGCTCAAGTGTCAGTTCATCATACAAAGCAATACTAAGCTTTAAGGTGTTTACTCTGAAAAATTAACAACATAATGGGCAATATTGCCTATAACTGCTTTGGACCATTTTTTATAGATGTTTGGAACTTGGACCTTTGGAACAGTGGTGTTTACTGTGCTTGTATTCACGGTTACATTTAAGGTAAGGTATGCTGTATTTTATCCACTGAAACTTTCTTAAAACTTGGGGTTTTTTTAATTGTTGCTTACTGATATTGGTTTCCTTCTATCACCATGCATTTTTTTATTACTTTAAATAGAGAGTTTGCTATCTGTGCCTTCTTAATTGTGCTCAAACTTGAAAGATGATTTTAGCTAATTCTATGTAGAATTCTTCTCTATTTTCAAAGGGTATAATTCTGTTTTATCTCCTGACGGGAATTCTTTTTGCATCTAGATAGTAACAACATCATATAATTTTTTTTTTTCAGCTTGCACTAGATACACACTATTGGACATGGATAAATCACTTTGTGATCTGGGGATCACTGGTATTCTACATTGTCTTTTCTCTGCTCTGGGGAGGAATTATTTGGTATGAACCCTAATATTAATTGCATTGCAGAAGTTGTTTCAGAAACATAAAGTTGTTATATTTCACCTTTTGTCACAGAATTAAATTTAGCTTTTATACAATGCAGAACTCTATTTTAAACACATCAAAATTGCTAACTGAGAGTGCTCAGCTCTTCTGTCAATGAATGTCTGCTAAAATCTTCTTAAGAATACAAGGAAAATATCAGACCCCGGACTACCAATGGGTTTTTCTCAGTAGTGTCAGTCAAAAGCAGCCCAGTCAGTCAAAAGGGTTGGTTCAAGGAGCTGATGTTGCTTTTCTGAGTCAAAATGTCACAGAGTAGGTCATGTCTGTGCTTTTGGTGACTGCCCACCTACCTGCTGGGCTTGTGTTGGAAGCTAACTGTAGCAGTCAAAACTAGAGACAGGGAGTGGAACTCAATATTGAAGTGATGTCCAAGAGTCCTGTGTTTGAGCTCATTGTTTTGCCTTCTTACTTAGCAAAGTGGAGTTACTATAGGTGTCTGAGCACCTTCTTGTTCATGCTGGTAAGAAGCTTTGTAGGAATTAGTATAACTCTCATGCATAGCCAATTTAAAGTGTTGGGGGTTTTTGCTATTAAAAGTTCTGTGTACTTAAAACTGAAATTTTTGGAAAGTAAATTGGAACAAGTTCAGTTCCTTACTTTGCTTGACTGCCATCAGGAGCTGGAAATTTTGTTTCACACTTGTAGAGCTCTCAGTTACAAGGCCATCTTTTAAACTACTGCTGAAGCTGTTCTACTTTGTATACACAATATTTTGAGGGACCAGAGAAGGAGGGGGCTAACTATTGCTTGGTGATTAAGATGCAATTTAATTTAGAGAAGGGATTTGTATTTAGCATGTCTTTTGCAAGTGAGTAACCACCTCTTAAATCCATGGATATTTAGCAGCCTCTTCTTTTATCTAGTAAGATAAGATCTCAGTTTCTTCAGCATCAGTTTGCAGAAGTGACGTTTTCCCAGATAATGTTTTCCAACCAGCCTTGCTGTGTATTAGAGATGTGACTATGTGTATGTAAAAATGCATTTTAGCTTAGTTATCTTTTTAGTATGCAAATACTACCAAATTTTGGAAACTGTCAGGTTTTATACTATAGCCTTGCTGCAAACTGTCCCTTGATCTTAGTGATTATGGCTTCTGGTTCCCACTACCTTAAAGTGATAATCATGTAACTGCATGGGATACAGGGAGATTAGGAAGCGAAGGTATTAATAGTGTTGTTAGATAAGTATGAATAGGATGGGGAGCATAACATTAAAGTATTAGAGGTACTTACAGGAGCCTGAGAGGTATGAAAATAAGTGTGGATAATGATCCCTAGTCTGAGGATACATACAATGGAGTGTGCCTTAGCAAAGACCAGGGGAATGGTGGGTGGGACACTAAGAAGAAAGGTGGAAAATACCTGGGGCAAGATAAGGGTGCATGGAAGAGCATAAACACGTTAAGAATGAACTTAATTTATCTTTGCAAGGGAGAGACGCTACACAGGGAGGGGACAGTGTGATACTTCCTGCAGTCTAGAAGACAAAAGGAAAGTAGATATCTCCAGACAGTGCATGGTTATCTCTCACTTTGAGAAGACTGGGATGGATGAATTCCCATAAACTGAGAAACTGAACCTGAAATATTTCATCACTGCCATAATTCTTGTATTTAATACTGCCAGCCTTTATTTTGTGTATTGAAGTGTAATAATTATTTTATCTTTTTTCCTCCCAGGCCTTTTCTCAATTATCAGAGGATGTATTACGTGTTCATGCAAATGCTGTCCAGTGGTCCTGCGTGGCTGGGTATAATTCTGCTCATAACTGTCAGCCTTCTTCCAGATGTTCTGAAGAAGGTCTTATGCAAGCAGTTATGGCCTACAGCAACAGAAAGAATCCAGGTAAGTAATCTTTTTCATCATAAAGTTAGGTGGATTTTGTATTACAAGTGTCTAATCACCTAGGCCAAGGTCAGAGATCAGATTAGAGCAGAGGTTCCCCATCTGTGGTGTCTGAGCAATGTGGTGAAAGATGCTGCTTGTTATTTATATGGTGGAATTAACCTGAATCCCAGGGCACCGTTTGTGCCTCCATACCAGCAACCACAGGGAAATCAGCTGATGAGGATGGTGGGAGACTCAATATAATTTTTGATTTGAGGAAATAAGAAGGGCAAGGGGATTGGGATCTCCATAAGGGTAGATAAGAAGCACTTACATCTAATAACATACTGATGCTTGTTACAAAAACAAATGCATTAAGACTTACTCATATCCTATTAATAATTTTTTCATCTTTTATATTTCAACTTACATTTTGCCTGTTCTGGTCCATTATTTGTACATAAATGTGCTTTGCTGTGCCAATGGGAAGAGGATTTTTAAATCTGTTCTCTCCTTTCATCTGATCAGTTCAAAAGGAGAAATGACTGGGTAAATACAGGCCAGCTCTTCTAAAGCTGGAGAGCAAGCCAGGTTCTGTGGGAACCACGGTGGTATGCTGAGGACATGAACAGTAAATGTTTCCTTCTATTTTAACCCCAGTAAACTTCTATATATTATATGTGTTAGAATGTGAAGGACAGTAGTGGTGCTGAACTTTAAACTTAATGGTCCTGCCCTTGCCCTTTTCAGCCCATCAGCTGCCACTGGTAGGTTAAAAGAATGAGTTACCAACAGTGGAAGGGATTAGGTAGCATTTTGATGTTTAATTGAGAAGGTACTTTGCATTAAGAGGAAATGAATAAAGAAACTTTGCTACCAAGGGAAAAAAATATCCCTGTGGCAAATGTAAAAGCCTCTGCCACTGTTCTGTATTCCTAGAATGTATAGGTGTATTAATGCCTCACTTCAGGAAAGAATAAAGAATAGCAGGAAAGCATTCCCAGGCAGATCAGTATTTAATGTTTTTGCATTTGGAGATCTTAGATGTCTCTTTGCCATGTGTACTACTTGTGGAAGAAGTTGACCTCAGTATAGATTCTGAATAGTTAATTTAAAAGTCTAAAGAGAGAAGGGTTGAGGTAAAGAAACAAGCTAATCAATAAAAACCCCTAACAAGAGTTTTGTAGCATTTCTTACAGACATTATATATTAGTACTGGAAAAATTAATCAATAGTAAAACAGACTTGGGGCTCAACACTGGCAGTATTAATTTTTCAGTATTTAGTCAAAGATCTGTGACTTTTAACCAGTTATATCGCTTGTGTTTCTTCTTCCCTCTCTTTGTTTCTTCCTGTCTTCCAATCTGCTTTGTCTAAATAACTGCTACCTTGCTTTAAACACAAATGATGTGCTCGGTTGCTTCCTACAATCTTCTGGGGAAATCAGACTAAACATCAGTGCCTTTCTGTTGAGCAGTCCACCATCTTTATGCTTTCTCAGACTTCAAGCAGTCTAAGTTTCTAATGGAACAAAAGGTGACTTTTTTCTGCCTTTCTGCATGCTTGGCCACTTCATTCAATGGACTTTATAAAGTTTATCATCAGAAGTTATTTACCATATTCATTATCTCCATTTGTAATTCATATCAACTATATTTTGAGGAATACTTTTTAGTATAGTTTTTTCCTTCTGTGTATCTCAAAAGATTGTATGAATTGTTGTCACAGTCCATCACTGTCACTATCAATTTTTGTCACTGTTCTTGCATTTTATACAATGTTTCTGCCTCAGGAATCTATGATTCTTATATCCCCATTTTAATCATTAGTCTGCCTGTAGATGAATGTGTGTTGGGTTTCCATTGTACCTGAAAAAGTAGGAGGACAGTGGCCACACAAACAAGTGATAATTTTGATTAGGCTGATGTTGGTAGCATCATACAGAAAATGTGGTACTGGAAACCACTTAAGCAGTCTTTGGAATATATTAACATATCTTCTCTGCTTCTAGAAAATACAGCTTTTTTTTTCTTTTTCTAGCATGCATTTTGAAACTGAGCTTTCCTTATGTTTCCTTTTATGAAATTTTGTGCTCTTTCTAGAAAGAAAACAACTCAAGATCTGAAAGTTTATGACATTATTTAATATAAAAGTAGAAGAAATGCTAGTAAATCTTGTTTCCCCTACAGTCTACAAGAAAACTGGTTTTTTACTTAATATTCAGAGACTGTTGGTTTGCATTGCAGATTTTATATCTTTCTGTCTTAATGGTTAAGATAAAAAATGTATTTCCTCCTTTTTTCCCCCCTCAAAAATATATAGTCAATAAAATTTACTGTAATTATGTAAGTCAGAGGGAAAATACATTTTTTTTCACTATCAACAATTCTGACTAAAATTGTCTCTTAAGTGCCTTAGGATTGGTTTGAACTGAGCTTATAAATTATTATTTTTGAATGTACTGCATTCCTAAAAGTGATATTGCTTTCTTTATAACAAAAGGGCTTTGTGAACAATTGAAAAGATTAACAAAGAACTAGTAACCATTTCCCAGGTTAATAAATTAGTTCTACTCAGGTAATAAGAATGCATAAAGCTTTTGAAGCAGTTATTATATTTCTAAATTAGTCAGTTATTTGAGAGTCACTCCATTGTGTGATGAGCGATTGTTTACCATCATTAACATTCGGATGTTTTGAAACCACATATAGTTCTGGGTTTTTTTCAGAGCTTTTCTGTGATATATATACACGAACAGACATATATGTGTATACACATACATATATGTACATACCAGTACGTGTATATATATGTGCATGTATATTGATATATATATATATACATATGAACTGTTGTCTTTCTTGGGCTAAAACATTACTTCTGCAAAAGCTTTGGAGGAATCTGTTGCCTTTGGGTAATTTCAGTCAAAATCTGATTTCTTCTTATATATGTAGTGTCTGCAACTCTGGCTCAATGACACAAATTGAATTTTGTGCTTTAACTGGTGACTGCAGCTGTGAGGTTTCTTTCAGCTTTTACTTTTAAAAAGCAATAGGGTATTTGTTTTAATATATATCCAATCGACATTGATTTTATTTTCTTTTTCTTTATTCTTCTTTTGTTAGTAGCAGGATTTCAGCTGTTCTGTTAGGGAAAATATAAATTCGATTTAAATTATCCTATTTTCATTTTTATAATTTTCACCTTGATTGACAGTGTTTCAGCAATTCCAAGTATTTGGCAGCTGAAATACCAGGTGTTTAGTTTCTGAGCTTATAAATTACTTCTGTACTTTCATCCCTTTTTAAGAAATATTTTTCTTTTTCTCTTTGTTTTTGACTGATGATTTTTTACTTCGCTTTCACTGAGTCACAAGCTTGGGCCATCAGCCATGTTATGAGATCTTTACCCTTTGCTGCACCTGTGGAAACCCAAAGTGGTCCTTTTGCCTGGGAAGCTTCTCTGGGGATTCATCATTCTCCTGTTCCTCAATGGGCTTAGCTGCTGTTGAACAACTCCTCTGGGCACTCAGAAAAGTGTTCACCAGCAAAGTGCTGCCTTTGTCACGTGTCAGGCTCCTCCTCTGTGGAAACAAAGCGATGGATCTTGCTGTTGCAGTATTTGAATGCTGTGGAAGAAGTTTCCTTGGCAACTCCCCGACCCTCTCTGCCCATAGTGTATGACTAAGCTGTAAATCAGCCTTCATTAGCACCGCCCCATCACCTCCGTGTGGGGCACTCCCTTCGGTATGCCAGCTGTTCTGGGCAGTAGTGAAAAGCAGGATGTCCACTCCTTAATGTAGGATTTGTATCACAGGCACCTCTCCCATTCAGTGCAGGTTACTGTTAGAAGGGCAGGTCACAGAGCCCACAGTATTTAGTCAGTTTAGTGATTTTGAGAGTAATTTTTTAACAGAGTTTGAAATGGAATTAGAAACACCCTCAAATGATTAATCTCAGGATCCAGAAATAGAAACCTTGTTTTACACTGGATAACCTTTCCTTTTTAAATCTATCAGAAAATCCATCACTTTTACAAGACTTTGCTATAACAGTTACCAAATGGTACAATTCATTCACATTTCTTGTATTCAGCAAGAGTCTCACTGTTTTTCCTCATCCTTGCAGAAGAGTATGAGACATAAAACAGCCCAAAATGCACTGGCGAACTGCGATGGGCCACTTCTTGAAGGAAATCTTTCACCTTCCGAGCCATAATTAGATCAAAGCTAGGTAACAGTATTGTACGTGTTGCCAATTTGGATTCATTTCTATTGGTGCTATTTACAAATCAACTGTTTCCTCCAGAGTTTTTGATGTACTTTGTTAGTATTGATATAAAATCATTATGTTTTACTTGGAGAGCCTAGTTTTTGCAAGAGATGTTCCATGCCACAGGTAAGATCTTTTTCTCTCAGAAACTTAATCATGTAAAGCAAACCAATAAATTGATATCCCCATATTCATGTCCTATAAATACACGGTATTATGCATAGGTGTTGTGTGACATTTCTTCTATAAGAACTGCAGTCATTATTGCAGAGTGTACTCACATTACACCGCAATGTAGAATACATAAAGTCAGAGGTAATTTTTACCCACGAGAAGTTTATCCATCCTCTTTCATGTGTATATAGACCAAATGCAGATGTGAAGATAACCATAGTGAGTCACTTGTGAATAGGACCTTGGTCAGAAGACTGCGGCTGTGCGTCTGACAGTGTCTGCCACAGTGCCATGTTCTGTACAGACCAGGGCATTGCTGTGTCACTGCCTCAGATCAAAAGAGAAGTGCCATAGTTTAGCTGTATATCTGAGACAGCAGCATAAGCTGCCCAAACATAAGGCCAGCAGGATGAAGTTCTGTGCTTTACGTCATCTCCTCGCTATGTCACTGATAACACAAATGAGTAAGAAGGTACACTCTTTAATGATTCCCACCTGGATGCCATGACTGTTTCCAGTCCCTTCATGCTCTCCTGACCCCAAAAGCAGCACATGAGGAACTGAGTGAATGTGCAAAGTTAGCATTATGTGAAAAGGACAAATGTCATGTGCTCTGTGTGCTGTAGGACTTTGAAGTAGCTGAAGACAGCTAATGTAGCTGATTTGCTTTTAATGACTGTTACATGAGTAGTAGTAGAAAATGCCAACTTCCTTGACTAGCTTCAGGCTTGGTAAAGACTCATCTTGGAGCCATGTGTAGAGAAAAGCATTTTATTTTTAGAACTTTCTATGGTAACTAAAATGCTTCACTTTCTAGCTGAAAGAATAGGAAAATTACTTATCAAACTGTATGATTACTCCCTCTTACATTTCCAAAATAAATCTACTAACCTGTACCTGATTTTATGTAATAATGTTGCTGTTTGGTCTATATGTGTTTAAAAGAACCCAGGTCTCACTGTGGTGAGCAGTTTAGGATAATTTGTGATCTTTCCAAGAGTGTTTTTTAAGAGAGCTTTCAGATTGTTCTAGGTTATGCAAGAGTAGTGTTTCAAGCTTGTGATTGGCATTAAAGTGTCATGTTACAATGCAGCCAAAGTTCTATAAGCTACGTCATTAATATTTACTTTGTGATTTTGTCCTTTTCCTCCTGTGTTCTGATTAACAGGGAAGAAGGGGATGATTAAGAATAGACGATTAACTGATTTATATGGCATTCATGGAAAGATTTATGAATAGCATTGCTTTGAACCTTTGTTTATAATGCATTTATGTTAGATACCATCACAAAACCTCCATACCTCTATACCTGGAAATTGTGTGTGCATTTAGTGAAAAGAATTTTATAAACTCATTGGGGAAAGGGTTGTGCTAGTTTTATTTAAGTTTGTGCACATGTCCAGGCTCTTGTCATGCAGCTGTGGTTTTCTGTAGTCCTGAGCATTTCCTGAGTGGAAGTGCCGATTCTGCCAGAGTCTGGAGTGATTATGTGAGAAAGATAAATTTTAATGGGCAATTAGACCAAGATAGTATTGAGATGTACAGCATAAATTGCCTATATAGATGCTACACATCTTAAGCAAGTCTAGAATTCAATACTGCTTTGAAGTACAAAGCAAGTGTATTAAACTCTGGAACCTTCATCTGTTAGCACAAGCTGACTGTAAACAATTTTCTCTCTTTGAAAGTACAGGGCAAAGTACTTGAATCTGTCCTGTCTTAAAATTCCACATAAGAAGTTCAGGGATAAAAAGATGTACCAGGAGAAATTCCAAAATTCCAAAAACCTTGATTTAAAACACTTCCATTTGAAGGCAGGCCTCTTTGTCTTCATCTCTTCTCTGAAGAGCCCATTATCAGGTTTAGAAGTTAAGTGTAAAATCATGTCTGGTTCTGTAGGTCTTAATATAAAACTAATCATGTTGAAACTGGCTGATTGCAGAGCAACACGAGGGATTATACTTTCACATGAAAGTAATAGCCATAGTGGTGATCTAGGGAAAGGTATTATTATACCAAGGGACAGTGGTCCTAGAATGAAAACAATTATGTACTTTTGGTTCCAAGATTGTCTCTTTACTGTGTATTTGTTTCTGTTTTTTCCCTTTAACAGAATGCATCGAGGCACTGTCGGGAGCACATCTCGGAATTCACACCTCTTGCCTGTCTGAAAAGCCCAAGATACAGGAGCAGTAACTGCAGCAATTCCCCAGCAAGAAGGTCTAATTCTCATTCTAAAAAAGTGATGTTTACGCAGTGGAGAGGCGTTGATTATTCAGTACTTCCATCTGTCTTTGGCTATTCAAATAAGCATGGCGCTTCCAGTGCAGGCTACCACTACAGTGGGTCAGGTTTGGAAACGTCCATGTGACAGAACACCAAGTCAAGCCTTTAAAAACTGTGGTTTTGTTTATTTATTTTTTCAGGAAACAGACATGTCACAGAAACATATTAAACTATATGTGGCTTTTGAGGTCTGAAGTAGTGTTGAGACAAACAGGATCAGGAGCTAGAAGTATGAATCCTTCCAGGCCAATAGGCCTCTTTTTATGTTTTGAACTACTGGAGCAATGAACAATCTGCAGTCTGGTACTGTGAGACTGGTAGCACTAAAAATTCTCTTCATCCTGTGTCAAGACTTCTGTGTATTTATTACTTCTGTCATCTTTAGTAATTTTCTTTGTTACTTGAAGTGCATAGTTTCAGTCAGTCACCTACATCTTGAGATCAACAGTTTTAATTTTCAGCCAGGAGCAATTGTCTCAGTTATCTCAAATGAAATTATCCTAAAGCATATTTAACAAATGCTGTTTCTGATTTTCCTCTGTCCTTCTTTCTTTCTTTGCTCTTTCTGTAGAACAAACTGGTGTTTCCTCTGTGCAAATCTGCTCTCAAGAAACACTCTCTAATGTTCACTTCCTTGTAAGTGGCCAAATCAGGGCTTTGTATGGTTTTGGTTACTTTTCCCCTGTAGAAAGATAGGCAAAACAATCCTTGTGTAGAGTATGCACACACAATATGAAGTCAAGTTGGCTGTTAAATAGGTAAATATCACCAATGTTGGTATCTACTTACAAACTGAATGTAAGCATTTTGCCTAAAACATCTTTGAATTTGTCAAAGATGCACGCTACCTGGTGTTGTCACTTCCTGTCCCTATGATTGTAAAATACATATAGCAGAAAGTATTATATATTAAACTTTGTTTAACACAGTTTGTTGGGTTTTTTTCTTAAAAGAAGAAAAGCTGTTTTTCTGGATGAGTATCTCTTACTATCTTGATTCATCATCTTAATTCTGATTTTTTTGTATGCGTGTATGTTTAGATACTGGCTAATGGGCTTGGTAGATGTATGACAAAGCACACAACTGTTAGCTTTTGCAAGCAAACCACGAGGTGGCACGCAACTGTTGACTAACAGTTGAACCACAGTTGGGATACAGAAACTAGTTTGACTGCAAGGATTCTGTTTGAATTTTCTTAAGAATGACAGCCAACTTGCACTTCTGTTTTCTCTGCTACATTTATGTTACCTTGCAGTAATTCAACTATTAGCTGCATCCTTGTGTTGTTTCTTTAGTCCAGTGTTTTATTTTGGGGTGCAAAAATATCTGAAGGAGTAATTCGATTTCAGCCAATTTCAGCTTGGTGGTTAGAACTGGTTAATAGCCATTTTCATTCAATGCCTCTGTGAGGACATACCTAAAAATTCATTTCAGTGTGAAAACAAAATATTTGGAATCAGACTTGCAGCATTTCTTGGAAGACCTGGCCAAGACATTGTTAGTTGTCATTCGTGTGGGATAGAGTGGCAGAGAAAAATTATTTCCCTTTTTGTGTTTTAACAAGAAAAGACAGAGGCAAAATAAGTTTACTTACTACTTTGCTTTTTAATGAAAGAAAAATCAACTTATTAGGTAATGTTCCACACAGTATTCTGAGTAGTTTTCGTATTAAACAAACAGTGATTTATTATTAAAATGCCCTGGGTCAAGCAGAGATTGTAAAGTGAGTTATGAAATCTTCAGTATACCAAAGATAACAGAATTTTACAAGGTCTAACAGTGAGCACCACAGCTAAAGGTTTTTTATCATTTAACATATAGCACTTTTAAGTTTCAAAGAATGTCCTTATAGCAGTAGCATTTGAAATACATACTCATGTGTGTGGGTGTGTGTACATATACTTGCCATTGCAGACTTGAATGTTGGTCAGTTAGAACCGTCCCCTACATAAAACACTGGTGTATATATTTTTAAGAAGTTAATATGGGTATACATTTTATACCAGTAGCAGTGACAAATTTCTTGTGTGTAGTTAACAAATTATTTGTAATGTATTTTTTAGAAATCTTAAAATTGCCTTTGCACTGAAATATTTTTCATACTGTAGCTATTTATAAATCTGTTTTACGCATACATTTGTTAACACACCATTTCTATTTTTTTTAAGTGTATGTTTTGAAGGCTTTTTTTATAACTATAAGTTTTGGCCACTTAAATTTAGCTTATAGTGGAGTCGTGGCTGAATGTTAAAGTTCTAATGAATGTCAAATTAGAAATAGAGGTCTGTCGCTCTATGAGTCTCACCCATTGATGTTTTGTTGGGATTTGTGGTAGCAGTGATTAGAGCACTGTACTTGCAGTGCTATATTATAACTGCTCACTTTTTTACTCTACAAAGCTTCCTGCTTTTTTACTTTGTGAGTTCTATCTTTTAGCCTTAAATAAGGAAATTTTTGCTTGATGTTTTTGAAAATGCTGCATTCTTGTTCTGCCTACTAACAAAGCAATTCATTGCAAACTTCATGTAGCTCTGCACTTAGATATTGTTGACAACGTTGTTCAGGCTGAAACACCTGTATACACGTTTGAGAAATTTTAGTTAAACATCATTTTTTGGAGGAGAAATAATGAGTGAATGTAAGTGGAAGTTTCTGCTTTGATTTAGCAATACTTTTACCTTTAAAAAGTTGGTGCTGTTTGTTTGTTAAAATAGACTGTTTAATGAAATGAACGTAAAACATCAACTTGGCTTCACTTGATGTGTTTTTGCTTCAGTCCCTGTTACTATTGCCATGTAAACCTAGTCCACCGCAGTAGGTGTTAACTTGGGAGTTTTACTGCAAAAGATAAAAAGATGAAAAGGTAGGAATTTGATCAAAATGCATTAGTGTTTGATTATGGGTGGGACACTGACAGGAGACAGATTTTTTTTATGTATGAAGAAAAAAAAGAAAGAGGAAAAGTCTAAAAATCTGTGTAACCTTCTAACTTGCCTCGTTTAAATTGTTGCAGCTTTAACAGCATAATGTCCCCATAACTGCTTCTATAAATGTCTTGAAACTGGTAAGAGCTAACCAAATGTACGTGAAGACTTAAGAAGTATTTCAAGCTTTTTGGCCACAGAAGCTCATATATTCCTGCAGTGGCTTGTGGCAAAAGATCTTTTTTGTTTTACCATGTACAATAATTGTTTGTTCAGCCACTTAATGTAAAAGCTTACAGTTTACTTTCTTGCTTGCATTAGCCTGTTTGTCTTGACCCAACTGGCTTGCAAAAATAAGAAGACAAAAAATAGCTTAATTGTGGAACTGCACTACTTTTCTTTTGGAAGCCAGTGGGATCCTTGTGCTCATGCTACTGTCTGTTAAAAAAGCTTTAATGGAAATTTGTGAAAATATTGCAAAAGTGAAAACATACATGATTCTACTTTGCAGAATAATCAAAAAATCAGTTTATATAGCTTTAATTTTTTACCTTACGAAAATTCACAGGATTTCAATCTGCATTGTCTTGGACATAAATTCTGTGCTATATACACTTAGCATTTTAAAGGTTCTTTCATGAGCTAATGTAAAGTAGAATCTGCGAAAGTTGCTGTATGGGGCTGGGGGTAGTTATCTGTGCTTTAAACATTAAAGATGTCTGTAGTCATCAGCACCAAATACTGACACTTATTTTTAATTGAACAATTTTAGGTGCATTTATTTGAAAATAAATCAGCCTTCAAATCTAATGTTCAGATTATCCTATACTATTTCATTTATTTGATTTGAAGAGTCAGTGTGTGAATACATTACTGTAAAGTTTCTTTTCAGTACTATTTTTAACTTTTATTTCTGTAGACAACCAAATATACCTTGTTTATATTCAGCCACATTTTGGATCCTTATGTAGAATATATAAGCAGGAGATACAAATCTGCTTGCAATAAATACAAACATTCAAGACTGGTTTAAGTTTGCTTACAAGTAATTACAGTAATTCTAGTATGAATATGAGATGGTTTCATATTAGTCTGTAATAAAATGTAAGTATATAAAGAAAACAGAATGAGTGTTTGATTTGGTTTTTGAATATGTTTGTAGTCGTGCTCATTTCTCATACTGGAGAGGGTCCAGCAGAGCACCACAAAAATGATTAAGGGGACTTGGAGCATCTCTCTTACAAGAAAGAGACTGCAGGAACTGGGCTGGTTTAGTCTAGAGAACAGAAGACTGAGAGGGAATCTCATCAATACATATAAATATCTCAAAGGTGGATGTCAAGATGATAGTGCCAGGCTCTTTTCAGCAGTGCCCAGCGACAAGACAAGGAGCAATGGCCTTAAAGTAAAACACAAGAAGTTTCACCTCAACATGGAGAGGAACTTCTATACATTGAGAGTGGCAGAGCACTGAACAGGCTGCCCAGGGGCTTGTGGAGTTTCCCTCTCAGGAGACATTCAAAACCCACTTGGACACATTCACATATCACCTACTGTAGATGACCCTGCCTTGGTAGAAGGGTTGGACTGGGTGAGGTTGGAAGGAGGTTCCTTCCAACCCTACCAGTTCTGTAACTCTGCGATTTTCAGAGTGTATGTAACCAGCTAAAAAAGCAAGCTAACATAAAGAAATTCAAAGAAGGCTGGAATATGAGCTGGGGGATGAGGGGTTGTTCCAAAAGTAATAGAAATTGGTGCCAGTCCAGGAGAGCTGTGTTCCTTCTTCACAGATTTACTAAGTGCTAAGGTTCTTTCCAAAGTAAACTCATAATCTACACATGAGAAGGTCTGCTACATTTCCTTACAGTTCTGCTGTGTGATGTACACAGAGCTATTTCTCTTTGCTTTTGCAATGTTGTCAATCTAAAGAAGCTAAAGTAAAAAACAATGGGCTCTGACATCTGAGTTGATAGCAGAGTTCATAGATTCTTACAGAAGAGGCTGAGTGCACAGAGAGACCCCTATTTTATTTCATTTGGTGATACAATTTTACAGAACTTCCCTGCAGTCTCAAAACCATTACAGGCTCCAAAGTACATTGGCTCCACCAGGGTGAAGGTATCCCAGACAGCCTCCACAAAGCAGTTCAGGGTGTCAGGTTTGGTCCCTCCTTCTGCTGCTCTGAGGATATGTAGAATGCTTAGGCCTTGCTTCTACATTGATTTTGTACTTCCCATAATAAACGTTTCAGAGGAACGGGTTTGTATTTATATGAAATTTTTATCCAAACAATACAAGAATGTTGTACCCATCACCCTTTTGTACATCAAGAAATTTTGTGTTTCTACTGAATGAACTTATAGAGAAGGTAGTTTGAAGGGGCTATGTAAATATAGAAGATGTTTTTCTCTTTATTCATGTAAAGAAAAAAAGCATAAATTGCAATTAGATAGGATATTACATTGAAACTGTTTTGGAAAAAAAAAATAATGTGATGATGTATCTGGATTTCAGGAAGAATACAGTACCCATATGGACATGTTACCACACAACTTCATTTTGCACATAAAAATACATTTACTTATTTAAATGAAAAAATGACAGAAAATAATTTAAGTGAGGAACAGTATTCTCAATCAAATACCATGTGTTTTCCATTATCTTTTAAGTTATGTTCTTTTAGTAAGTCACATTATAGAATTGATGGAAAACTGGTTTTTATATTCTATAGTCAGGCTACTCAGTATTTTCTGCAGTATATGCAACACTGCTCTATAAAATCTTACCTGAATGTTATCTTGATATGAAGTGAGGTAGGCTGGAGACAGACTGAAGTTCCTTGGTTTTGTTTTTCAAATATTCTGATTTTCTCAGGTGATACTCTACAGGAATTTAGAAACAGTATTTGACTATTCTATTAAAGCTTTGTTGTTGTGTGTTTCCACTGCACATACAGGTGTATTAATTTTCATTTTATTCAAATGCTAAGGCAAAACTCATACCCATTTGAAGGCTTCATTTACACTAGGAAGTGATAAGATAGGGATAAAACCAAATATACCCATTAACTTCCTTCATTATACAGATCAGTTTATCAGGTGCCCAATGTCTCCATTTAGGTTCAAAAGGTTTTTGAAAAGAAAAGTGCACTCTGTGATCTTTCTTATTTAACTGGCAAGTATGCAGTAAATTAATAATGTTGAGTCTTAATCATTTAAGTGTTGGTTTTCCATTTAAAGGTGACAAACAGTATTCAATTTTAAATGACCAAAAGACGTGTTGTTTTCCATTACTAATTTCAGTTAAGAAATCTCATGGTGCATTATGCTTTTAAAAATACATAGGATGCAGTCTCCTGCTAGGTTCAGAGGCTTCCTATTTCAGGGAGAACTCTTGAGTCTCTCCTTATTTAATGTGGGTAAAACTGATCTGTTTTTCTTCCTAACAAGGTAAGGAATGTAAATATTCATTTCAAAAGTACGTCAACAACTTACCATGAGACTTCAGACATATTTTGTAAAGATACTTCCTGCTGAAATGTTAACCAAATTTGAAAGCTCTGAATCTTGCCGTCTAATAAACACTGGGGTCTAGAAGAGAAGGAAATCCTGGTCCAAAGGATCAAGCCATCAAGTGGTATGCAGCCTTTTATTGCAGAAAATACTTCCAACCAAATAGCCAGCCTAGAAGAGCATTTTTCTAGGAAGTACTGAACAGGTTGTTTCTAGGATGAACAAAATTGCATAGCTACAGAAAGTTGTCAGTATTAATCAGGTTGAAATCTAATTGTTTATTCCCAGCTATGAACAGGTAGTGTGTATAATTTTATTCTAAGTTATAGCCCAGAAAGAAATATTTCTCCTCCTGAGTGGTTTCAGGCACAAGATCACAAAGCTTAAACTGATGCAGTGATAGAGCTCAGTAACAGTTGGGATTCACTTGGCTTTTAAGTTACTCTTCTTAGAAAGTCCAAATTATGTATTAGTTTAGCACAAAAGCCGTGTTTGTGCCTAACTGTGCTGAAGGGAACTGGTCCAGATCGAAAAAAGCTGAAGATCCTTCCACTATAGATTCTACTGGAACGTGAGTCAGGCTCTTCTGTCTTCTCAAATATGGCCCAGAGCAGATGATTTGGAATCCACCTTTCTTGAATTGTCCATCTGGAGTTTAGGGTTTCAAACTTCATTGCCTGCTGAACTCTTGTTCTCCCTATAGGTCGAAAATTGTATACATGCGTTTAATTTCCCCTTGCTTGCCTCTTACCTGACATGCTAGAAGTCTGTGTAACATACCATGCTTAATTCTGAAAGGAAAAAACCCATTCCTTTTATGATGGGGAAAACATAGTTCCATGCATTTTAGCAAGATAGATCTCTATTTTTCATGCTCTCTCAGAGGAATATTCAGCAGGCAAATCAGCACATCTGAAGCAACATGGTCACCACCATAATGGTTACTTGCCTTGGTTGCTTTTACACAAAAAATACTTGATCACGTGCACATAAACACACAAACTCTGTGTGTCCCCATCTCATGGGGGAGATAATCACTCATCTTCATCCTGCTTTTCCCAGGCCTTTTTCTCAGCAAATTAACTCTCAAAGTAAGCTCATCTACTCTTTTCTCTACTGAAATTGGATGTGTTTGGGAAATTAACCTTCTCCCTATTGAGTCCATTCATGCAAATTGTTAAAAAAGGATACATAGTCTCATGGGACTTAGTAAATTTATTTTTCCTTATAAAAAATATGTGATTTGAAGGTATTGGGAAAAAAAGGAATTTTTAACCCACTTAATTCATTGCAAACTACCTATGTCCTACATTTTTGTCTTGACAAGAGAAAAGGTCTCTTTTGATACATACACAAAGATTTTAAGCTAACATAGCTTTCTATGGCTATTTAAATTCTAACACCACTGCCACCAAGGAAATTCTTACCCATATCCAAAAGATAAATTTCACTCTGATTTCCTCCTGATCTGGTTCTGCATCACTCATGATTATATCCTTCAATCAACTTTGGGAAATATGCCATTTCCTTGAGTCCATGAATGTGTCCATATCCTATCTGAATAATGCACTTAACTTTGGCATCTTATATATCCAGATGTATATATGTCAGTTCATGAGGACCATCTGTCAACACTTTATTTCCAAATGTCTATGAACACTGAAATAGAGAAAGTTGAGATATATCTTAATTTCACTGGCAACTAATGTCATTCAAGAAGGCTGCAGCCTGACTCATTGCTTAAGAGCTGTTGCTAGCAGCTACTTGTGTTTTCCATAAGGTTAATTGCCAACCACACCATTAACTTTTTAACTGTTTCAGTCTATGAAGATTTACATTCCCGCTACATTTCACAGAGATGCACACTTGCCAATCCTGATACAATTAATTTTATATCCACATATTGAGCCAAGACAATAAGTTTGGAATTCTACTGATTTAGGGAAAAAAGTGGATGTTGTGCAAAAAGCCTAGGCTCCTGCTGCCAGGCACAATAAATCCCATGATACTCTTGTCACTGATGCGTTTTCTCGTCTCTGTGTGGACACTACAGGTGTTACATGAAAGTATGTCAGCTTGGGAGTTAGGAAGGTTAATTAGAGTGGCATAATTAGAGTGATCCACAGCAGAGTTCAGTCATCCCCTCACGTGGATTGACCTGTAAATCTTGTGAGTGTCCATTTGAACATTTGCCTGCACCTCACTTTTTACATTACTGTTCACAGATATTTCATCTTACTGCCATGTCACACCACTCTTCCAGTAGTGTTCATGGATTGCAAATCCATTTATTCTTAACTACCACATCAGATGTACTCAAAAATAACATGCTCTACTAATATTTTTAAATAAAGTTCGTGGGTTTTGTTCAATCCCAAACAATTCCTTTACTATGAGTCTTCATTGTTTCATTTCAGTTGTTTCATGGTGCACAGGCCAGAGCTGATCTAGACTGTTTCCCACAGAACAAGACGGCAGCACCTATGACTTTGAAATCCCTGCTTCACATACTGCAGACCAAACCACACCATGTTTCTAGTCCCAGGAAGTTTTCCAGTCCCCTCTCCCTCTTTGCCTCTTCTCTGCACAAGCAGAAGTAACTGGGAGTTGTGTATTTGGGAAGCTCAACCTCAAAATATGATCCACGAAGCCAAATGTGAGGTTCAGGCTCAGGCACTGATGGCTGTTGAATGCAAGGTGTCTAAGCTCCCATTACGGCATTACAGCAGGACATTTCTAGTTGGGTGAAATAAAAATAAATAGTATCTGCAACATATTTTTAATCATGGCATTCAACACAGGTTCTTTAGCACATATTGTAATTGTTTGTGTGTGTGTTTACTAATTTACTGAGCTTAAGCATCATGAATTCCATTAATTATTTCAGGGGGTTTTTTTAAGCTCTTGGGAAAGCTAAGGAAAAAGTAACCAGGAGGGAGAGAAAACATATATGCCAAAGGATCTTCTGCATCCATGATAAAGAAAAAAAAAATTGAGTATTCTTGGTGCCTTCTGTTACTATGACAACAAAGACAGAGAGACACTAAATTTGAAATGTGAATAGCATTGGGGCTCTTGCACAAGCCAGGAGCAGGATGGACGTCTAGCTTCACCCTCCCATATGAATTCTGTTGCTTGTGGCCATGTCCCCAGTACACATTCTAGGACTAATTTATTTAGCTGACAAGGTCTGGACGTTGCAGCCTGAAGCTGTGGAGTTTTGTAGGACAGAAGGATCTTCAGAGTCCCAAATCTCTAGCCAGGGAATCTTCCTCCTTCCATTTAGACACTTGGGGCCACAGGCCGATCTCCCAGTCCTCTGAATACCTTTAACAGCTGTGGAACCACTAACAAGAGACCTCGTCTGACTTGTTACCCTGAAAGGAAGGAAGGGAGGAGAGGAAAGAGGATCATGTGCTCCACATGTCAGATATGTTTTACAGGCATCAGGAGTGGTGGAAGAGTCTGATTCTGTGCCAACCACCCAGGTAAACAACAGGACAGATTTTCCACAGCCACTTTCCAGAATGAATATTTGCTAAATCAAAGTTTGGGGAGATGCCATGCCCTGTAGATTTCTCTATGCCTGCAGAAAACCACCTTCTGTCTTGTGACAGGCATTTAAGATTGCATTGCTCTTCTAGGCCCTTTCTGGAAGCTCTGCCATGCAGGGTAGCGATGGCACATGAGCTGCACGAACTCTGCTTGCTTTTTAGCTATTTTGCTATTGCTGTCCACAGTGTTGGTTCAATTAGAATGGAAAAGCACAGAAAAAAACCCTTTCCAGATTTCGTAAGATCAGTTTTTAAATCTGCCCTTTTAAAGCCATGCAAATGAGAGGCTTTCTCCACATTAGCTATAGTTTCCCTTAGTCCCCACACTTGTTGCTATGGGTTTCCTAGTACCTTCCAATAGGAGGGTCCCACCAAAGAATTCTCATTTTATATACCTGATTCTCTGGAGATAATGTTTGTCATGGTTTATTCACTCTTCATACATCTTACAAGACTGGAGTGTATCTCTGCTTTTTTTCCAGTGACTGATTCAGAGAATAAATGGCAATAAATGGTAGGAGATATACGAAGGATGACTTAATCTCCAGAATCCTGTGTCTTCACACCAGTGGTGACAAGAAGTCTCTCACTGGACCATCTGTTTTTTAAATCCCAAACTTGTACACTGTTTTTTGATTAAGCTGAGTTCAGGGATGGCATCAAAGAGCAGTTGGTGTGCAAAGCTTTTTCCTCATAGGTAATTAGCTTTCTTCCTATTCTCTGCACATATTTGAGTGTCTTGTCCATTTGATTCCTGCTCAAGCCAAATCCTTTCCCATTTGTTATGGCAATTGTCCTGTGTTTCATCAAGAACTCTGGCAGACACAAAAGGAGTATCCAGCCATAACAAGCTCAATGTTCCACTGCACCGTTTGGATAAAATCTAACTTACTGTAGGTTAAAAGGACTACTATGTCCTCTGCTGGTATTTCTAACACATTCAGCTTGAATTTTCCACCCTAGAGTAACCCTGAAATCAAGAGTCTTTCTAATATTTGTGGATAGACTGGTGTTATTTTTAACACCAGTTCTTAGGATTTGTATTAAAGTAAATATTTCATTCCAAAGAAGACTTTCTGGAGATACTTTACACCATCAGAAAGCAGAGTATTATTGCAATAGTGTTTCTTGAACCTATGATTCATGTTTGTTAATGTTCACGGTGTAATAAGAAGACAGGCTTGATTTTCCAGTAAGTTTTCTCACTTCTTGTAAAAACATGGAATTGTGCAGCTTACCAATGGAATTCTCTGAAGGCTTGACTCTTCCTTTTCCCAGTTTATTCATATTTTCACTATGTTTGCCACTAATAAATTTTTCGGCCCTGTATTTTATCTCCTAATTTGGGGGGATTTTTTAGCCTGCCTTAATTTTAATCAGAATTGATTTACATAATTAACTAATTATTTCCATAATTATAAAGAAAAGACTCATTGTCAATCTATGTTAAAAAAAAAATTCCTCTTGCTTGTATACAGTCATTACTATTTTATTCTAGGTATGTTTCAAAAATCTCCCTAACTTATCCTGGAGAGCTTCTGCAAATAACAGCTTTGAGTCTTTTTTTTTTTTCTCAGTACATTACTATGATTTTACAGACAGTTTCTGATTCTGAACAAGTTGTGGTTCAGACCAGTTGCTCAATAAAGGTCTCAGGTTTTTGATGGACCCAATTCATGTAATCTGTTCCTGAAAGCCAACTTCTTGTCGTTTTGTTGCTCCTCCAGACTTCATAGCTGGCAGAAATGGATACAGCTGATATTAAGAAAATTTCGTGCCAAAGTGCCATAGTTAGTTCTGCTCTTGCTTGAATTATGTTCACGTGATAATGATTCCCTATTTAGGTTCCTTTGTACATCTCTTCTTACTCCTTGAAATTTAAAGTAACAGAATCACAGAATGAACTAATTTGGAAAAATCTTCTGAGATCATTGAGTCCACCATGTGACTGAACATCACCTTGTCAAGTAGGCCATGGCACTGAGTGCCACATCTAGTCTTTCCTTAAACACCTCCAGGGACAGTGACTCCAACACCACCCTGGACAGCCCATTCCAATGCCCAATCGCCCTTTCTGCGAAAACTTTTTTTACTAATGCCCAACCTAAACCTCCTCTGGTACAAATTAAGACTGTGTCCTAAATGTGTATTTTAGAGTGTTCTAGACAGTTTCGGCACAGGGCACTAGATCAGGAGAAGTTAATGCCTGAACTAAAGGTCCTTCCTTCACTGAAAATATTGTCTTCTGTCTTCCCAGCCAGACTCCCAAAACACAGCTATTCCAGTGAGCCTCAAACACCTTGCAGAGTTTATCCATCCATAATTCTCAACATTTGTGCAAGTGATGAGCATATTCAGCCCTTCATCCTTGTTAGATCCTTCTGGTCTTGTCCAAGCTTTTGTATGAGTTGAAAAAAAAAGAGTCATCGACACTAGCCCCATGTTAATGTATAACACTTTCACACTGACAGCATCATGCACATGTGTGTGAAGGAGGTGCTCCATGGTACAATTTCTGCTGAAGCAAATACTTCATTGGTTTACAATTCCTAGGAATTCCACCCTATTCTTCATATTTAGGACAGATATTTTAAGAAAATTCAACCTCTTTCCAACCCACTTTTACCTTCAGCTGTTGTAATGTGAAAGCACACATTTGCTCTAGTGACTTACTTTCTTTCTTTATTAATTTCTTCAGACCTAAATGCCATCTGTTCTTGACATTTGCTTGAAACTTAACTGCTTCCTGCTGAAATTCACCCCAGCTTCTTAGCATTAGTCAAAACAAAAGTATTTTCCATGGAGTATAGCATTCTTATAAAAGCCAATGTTGTAATAATGGGTATATCTTACTTAATGTAGAAGAAATAACATTTCTGAGACTATTCATAATAAAAGTCTATTATACGATCCATCTCTTCCATAAACTCTGATACTACTAGCCAACGCAACTTTGAGGAAAGATTCTATGCTCAAAAGTATCTTCCTTTGAGCAAAGATTTCTGCAGAAATCCTGCTCAGTCAATAAAATGCTCAGATCTTCAGTCTGACTTCTCACTGCTTGACTCCAGCCAGTGCCGAAGGTTCTTGTTTGACACAGAACACAGCAGGAATCACAAAAGTCAATCGCCTCATGTTTCTACTGGTAAAAAATAGCAGGTCAGGAACTGTCCTTTGGCACAGGAACCAGCTGGCACAACGTGGCTTTCATACTCACAACTAAACTCTGATCTCCTGAAATAGGTCAGTTTCACAGTCTGCTGGGAATGGCCCCAGCACATACAGACCCTTGAACTGCTCCTCAGGGATTGTTGTTTGCTAGGACAGAACCACACTGGGGACACTACAGAGGATGACCAGTGGCTGTGCTTTAATCCTGAACCCTAGACCCATTTAGTTTACTGCTGTAGGGATAGCTATAGGGATAGAGATAAAAAATGCCTGCAACACCAAACAGAACAGAAATCTAAACTGTATGTTTGATTTCTGCCTCCCTTGTGCTTCAGAGTCTTCTTTCAAAGCTATTTTTGACAGTATCTTCAAATTAAGGCATCTTCTCTGCTCTTTCATGCCATCATTAATTAACTCTTTTTCCTGGACGACCAACTAGATCTTTTCAACCAACACTGAAAATGTTCTTGCAAGTACTGGGGGGGAAAAGAAAAGAAAGAAAAAAGAGAAGAAAAAAGATCTATCTGAATCTGCACTTTCTCTCTGCAGTCCCCTATTTCACAGTGAAGTGTCACAGGGTCATTCTTTCCCATGACATACTGCAGCATGGCACATTGCATGGAGAACAGACCATGGCTGCTGCTAAGGTGACTTGGTTACCTACTTGCAGCTCAGGTTCTGTTTGATCCACATTTTGGGTTAAGCTGCCCTAAGAAACTGCTAGATACCGAAACTTTGTTTCTGTAAAGCCATTTCCTGACACTACTCTGGGTCAGTGGGATTTAAGAAGGAGCATTTCAGGTTATTAAGGAGACAAGTGTACACAGCATATCTGTCATCTGATGTATTTCTCAAAATCAGAAACCTCTAGCTCAAGAAATAGGAAGTGCATGAAATATGTGTATTTTAGCCCCACTTCGTCCTCAGCTCTGGAATGTTTTTCCTGAAAAATTTAGTGTCTGAAACTTGCAGTTGTGTTATCATGAACATAATGAACTGCTGTTGCAGCAGGGATAGAGAGAGTAGCATTGAAGACTGCTGGCTGGATGAGAAGGGATTGGGAAAGACTGTGGTCACTTAGGGACAGCACCTCAGGTGCTTCTCATGAAACACACATCTCTGCAGCTCCCATTTCTCATGTGTTTGTACATGCAGCACACGAAAGCACATGCAGTGCATTAAAAGCAAAGGTTTTAATGCTTGGGGGTACCAGAATAAAAAAGAAAACACCTGTTACTGGTTGGCTTGTTGCTTTTTTCCCTCCCTATTTTTTATAATGGGAAAACAAATCTGCTTCCAGCTGTTCAATTGCCTGATCAAGACATAAACACACTAAGTGCTGTTACCTTCATATACACATTCCAATAAAAGCAATACAAAACGCTAGGAGCCAAGCACTGAGACACCAGGAAACATCAGAACTAAGGCTGCAAAACTTCACATGGCACACGGTGTACCTCTCCACTATTGCAGAACCGTGAAATTGTTTAGATTGGAAAAGACCTCTAAGATCATCAAGCCCAAAGCTTGATCAGCACTGCTTAATAAACCATGTCCTGAAGTGCCACCGTTCAAAAAGATGAGGCGATGCTCCTACAGGTAGTAACAGCTTTCCTGGAAATAACCACTTTTCACTGAGGAAGGCACACAAAGCCCCTCACTCCAACAATCCCTCCCAGCCCGGGGACCACCTGCCCCTTGTAGCCCGCGGCGAGGAGGCGGCGGCGCTTCCCAGCCCCTGCAGGTGCTCGGGGTGAGCGCGGCCAGCGAAGAGACGAGCGCTGCCTTGCCTTGCCTTGCCTTCCCTCGCCCCACCACACAAAGGGCCGCGGCCGCCGCCCGGGGCGAGCAACGCCGGTGCCGGGGCGAGCACCGGAGCCCGGACAAAGGCAGCCCCTCTGTGCCGCCTCCCCGCCGGCGGGCGGGGCCCGGCGGCGCCTCCCCCGCGCTCCATCCCATCCCATTCCCATTCCCATCCCGCTCCCTCCCTCCCGTGCCGCGGGCCCCGGCGGGAGGCGCTGCCCCGCTCGCCCGGGCGAGCTGCTGAGCGCCGGCGGCCGCGGCCACCTGGTGCTGCGGGCAGGGCAGGGCGAGGTGAGTGGAGAGCGGCGAGCTCCTCCCGGGCCGCTCCTGCCGGGCGGGGCCGGGTCGGGTCGGGTCGGTTCGGTTCTGTCGGGCGGTGTGCCCCTTCCTTCCTCTCTGCTTTGCCCCCCTCGGTTTCGGCGGCGATAGGTCCGGGCCGGGGGAGGAAGCCGAACAAAGGCAAGCACGGTGACCTGCCCGAAAGCGAGCGGGCAAATGGAAAGCGGGGCGCTCGGCTCGGGGTGCGCTCTGATGCCGGGGGGCGAGGGGGCAGCCGGGGATGCCCCTGCCCTGCCCTGCCGGGCTTGTCCCTTGGGGCTGCTTCCCCGAATTACATCTCTCAGTTATATCCCCGAACCCGAGAAACAAAGCGGTCCTTTGGCATGAAGAAGGTGTTTGAGATGCGGGGTGTTGATGGTTGGTGTTACCTGCAATGGTTAATCATAGGGACCATAAAAGAGGATGTTTCTGCCGCTTGTGGTGTTTATTTGCCTTTTGTATCTCACTGAGACTGGACTATTAAAAGAAATTTGCCAGCTGTGTTTGTAGATTTGTTGGTGGTTCTGTAGTTTTGGGTTTGTTTGTTGTTTTTTGGTTTTTGGTGTTTTTTGTGTTTTTTTTTTTTTTACTTCTGTTTCTTTTGTATCTACACAGGGAAGGAGATTTAAATATTTGTAATCTAAAAACAAGAAATAAAGGTTTATTTAAAGATATTTTTAGCCAAAAACCTTGAAAAGGAATTTAAAACTTTATCTCGATAGAATTTGCAATGGCAAGAGCCTATTTGCTCTTGCAAGCCCATTATTTTCTTTATACAGCCAGTTTGATTTAGTGACTTCAAAATGACTGAGAATGTGAATAGTAGAGAAATAGAAAAACTCAGAAAGCAAATAAATAGAAGCCAGATTTGTTTTCTGAAAGATCTTTTGTAGGTTGCCTTTCTATGATAATCATAAGTACTTTTTGGAGTTTATTAGTACAAATAGCTTTTCTAGCTTGGGTAGTCAAAGTTCAGTGTTCAGTAGCAGGGCCTGTGTTTATTAAAGGTGCTTACCCTGTGTAAGTTTAGTTAGCATGTTGAAAGAGAATACACTTCTGAACAGAAGTAAACTCCATTTTAGTAGGAGGGGAGAGGAAAAAGATTTGTTGTGGACCCTAATTCAAGAAGGTGCTAAAGCACATGTCGAATAAAGGCACAGTGGTAGGGTAGGGAATTGAGCGTTGTTTTTGTACTTGATGTTGCATGTCCTTTCTTGTGTTTTGGGTCTGGCTGCTACCACATAACCCTCTTTTCCATTCTTATCCCTTCTGTAGAGAGGTCTGGGCCACATGCACGTGATTTTTTTTTTAACTTTGCAATTCTTGATGCTTCACTGATTTGTGAAGTGATATGCTTCACTGATTTGGCACTGGACTATACAAAAGTAATTACAGAAGTTGCATGGAAAGGCCTTTTCTTTTTTTCTTTTTTTTTAGTGATGGAGGTCTGTAAAATCAGTCTTGAAGGCAGACACCTGTGTGCACTGTTGAGGCTTTGCAGGAACTTCAAAATAGCTACCAGATATAATTGTCTTAAAACATACATCTACTTGAAACTTAGAATGCAGTGCTTCTTTCAAAATTAAAGTTGTCAGCTGCTATTTCAAACAAAATTACACTATTGGGTAAATCTATAACAACTTCATTAGGAAGTAGTCATCATGGTTACTTAACAGGAAATTAAATCCAAGTAGATCGGAAGAGAACTTGCCTCTTCTTTCCTGAAGCATTACCTTTACCTTGCACTTAAGTTCAACAAATTCTGCAGGCACAGGACATTGGCAGTGCTCTCATCTCTGTAGACAGGCAGTTGGGAAAGGTTTCTTGAGCCTTAGTAAAGCTCAGCCATGCCTTTTTTTCCTTCTGTGTGTGTGATGGTAAAAGACTGAATGCTGAGGCTACGAGTCTTGAGGGTTTTCTTGGTGGGTTATTGCAAAATGCTTTTGATCTGCCACAAGCTGGGGTTGAGAGGGGGGAGCAGGAAGAGAGGGGACATGTGGAGTACATGTTCTGTGAGCCCTTTGAAACTGGACACCTATTATATGTTTGTCAGCAAGTCGGTGGTATGAAGTGACCCAAGTGATCTCTCAGGGACCTGTGTCCTCTCAGCTGAGCAAAGCACGTACTCCTCTTTTACGGTCACTGAACAAAGGCACTCTCCTTGGAGCTTTCTGCAGAGAAAGGTCTCAGATGTTCCAAGTTCTGATTTCAAGAAAAACTGCTAATATTATGATACTTGTTCCCGTGATAAATAAATTAAAAACCAGAACGTGCCATGTACTCAGTGACCTTCAAAAAGTAGCATGTATTTTTCATCTTTCAGCTAAATTGGTCTAGGAATTGGGATTTGTGTGCTTGGCCAGAAGCACCTCTGAGTTAAACAAATGGGATTTGTGTAGTGTCCTCATGCTGGTGGGCAGCATCTTGTGTTTGTCACGGCTTTGTGCACGGAATAATGCATTGGTGAGATGGGAGTTGGGGTTTATCGTGACAACAACTTGAACAAAGGGAGATTTATCAGCCCCTTGAAATAAGGGGTCAAGTATAAAACCACCTCATTCTCCACAGAGAACTGCATAGCGCTATCAGCTTCTATTGTGTTTCAGGCTTAATCTAAAAATGAAACCTGGCTTGTCATTCTCTGGGGTCTTGGAAAAAATCTCTGAAATGTGATCTGAGTGAAAATAGATACAGTGAACTGTTCTAGAGAAGTATAAGCTGCTCTCCATGCTGCTTTGGAGGACACCATGTTCAGGCCAGTATTTTATTTGATGTCTCATGGAATGAAAGAGAAATGAGTGGGAAAGAAAGCTGGGGTTGTGGAGGCAGTATGAGGGGGCAGGAGGAAAAGTTTAGATATCTAATTCCAAAAACTCCGTTTTCAGGAATGTAGGTGGTTTGGTGGGAGTTTTAAAGACTAAGAAAATTATGCTTTTGGTGATAATGATCTCTAGGCAACTGGAATTCTGTAATATGGAGGTTTTCTCACTTTTACATTAATGCTCGTCAGACTCTGACTTTTCTTTGGTTATATTCACTGAAAATATGGAAGTCGTGCATTCAGCATTAGACATCAAGTTTGTACAGAAGGAACAACAGGACACTTTTCAAATTCCATGCTGTATAAAAGTTGAGGGCCCCTGTGTTTTCCTGTTTACAAAGGGGAAGTGTGGCATGTATAAGGTCCAGGTTTCTGAAGGACATGAGGTGCAGCTCAGGTGAGATTGCTTTGTCCATACCTCATTTCATTCCTGCTTGGAGCTGTTGTTTCCTTGTCCTTATGCTCTGCTCCATAGATGGTCCATGGATGGTTTGGTGTGCACTGGGCCCATAGCTCTGAAGAGGAAGAGAATTTGGCTGAGTTCTTGAAACTCTTCCTGTACCTGTGTGCAGAGTGGGTAGAGTCAGGCAGTAGGGAATGGTGCTCAAGTCTTGGGAACTCAGCTACCCTCTGCCATCCTAGGTTTATCTTTTTATTGCCTTTGTTAGAGGTCGTAAAATAGAATGCACAATTCTGAGCTGCCTAACAAAAGTAAACTTATGTTTTCTGCCCCAAGAGGAGGAAGGAAGACAGCTGAGTGATTTAATTTAAACTTGTAAGCATTCCTCAAAGACGTGGCTATCTATAGGATGAAAAGTTGAATAAATCAGAAAGCATCTCTTATGAAATGCATTTGATTTTTTTCTTTGTAGAGGCCTCAGGTTAGCTCTTGCTAAGTAGTCTTGCATTTTCTTTTAAATTAGTATTTTCTACATAAGCCCGTTGATGACTTTTAATGCTTTGTGAAAGGCTTTTAAATACAAAATGAGACTCTTTATCTTGAAGAACTACTTAGTATTCAAGTTAAATGTTGATCACAGTACAACTCCAAATGAGAAAAAAAATTTAGTCTTTAAATTGATTTTGACTTAAAACATGTGAGGCTATTCTACATGCCCTAGAGAGAGATTAGAATGGGGCTTTGTTGCTGCTGATTTTCCCTCTTCATCTTCCTGAACAGCATGTGAAAGGACTGGGAGAAGGGCTGGAGTAGAAATGCAATATCTCTATAGGAAGAACTTGAGTAATTTCATGGACTTTACTGAAATCCTAAAGTGTTTTATTGTTTTTATTATGCGACTCATTGTTTGTAGCACTATGTTGGTAATGTGTACAAAAGTGGGACTTTTCATCGTACAAACTCAGCTGCCTTGAACTCTCTGGAGTTGAAGTGAGGGGGTGATGAGCCTCAGAGGATGCCCATCTCTTACTCCAGGGAATGCTGAAGTCATGTGGGTCAAGTAGGTTTTTAACTTAGCCATCTCAGTTTCCTGTCTGATCTTGGATGCCAGGAACCTGGGCTATAATTTGTGTCTGATGTATTTTGCACTTTCCCCTTGCAATGGGTGATGGGAAGAACGGCTGGCCAGCATTGCAAAGCATAAAAATTGGGAAGAATGCTGCAGACAGCTACATCCCTGAAATAAGATTCTCATCAGAGCAATATTGACAGGTTTAAATACTATTCCATGTATTTTAATCCATTCTAAAATAAAGAGATACTATTGTACAGATACTGGCATCCAGTTCAGTCCAATTCTCCTGCAGAGACCTGCAGGGTATATGGGTGAGCTCTTAAATCATCATCATCTGGACTCTGCTGTCTCTATTGATGTGGGTGCACTGAGCTTGGTGAATTGCTAAGTTTAAGCTGGCTATCCAGGCTGGGTATTAAACAGTTTTTCTTTAAGGGCATTGGCATAAAGTGTCATCACATATATGGAAAATAAGTGTGTGAAATCTTAGTAGGTGCTAAATTAGGAACAGTTTTCCCCAAATAAATACATTCTATTTCTCAGTGATTTAAATGGAACAATGATGAAAGCACAGTAAAATGCTGCACTGATTAAATGCTGAGGGAGGTGATTCACAGGACAATCTGAAAATATCGGACAAATAGTCTTAGAAGTGAGATATATTTAAATGTTTGTGTTATAGCTGATTAGAAATAATGCCCTTCACCAGGAAAATGCCTGAAGAAATTGCATCATGTGTCAGCAACAGTGATGTAGTAACAGTGCATGGATTGAGGGTGATGGGGACCCTGGGAGCTGGGTTTAAGTGCCTTAGTGAAGTGGATTTAAGTTTCTGAGGTAACTGTGTGCCTTACGTAATCTGGTTACATTTGAAGATAATAATTAACTTCTGCCTTTGCAGTGTTATTCTTGAATTAAAAGGGCATTTTGGATGGAAAACTGAAGTAAATTCAATGAAGTGTGTGTGTGCAAAGTGACTGAAATGGACTCTTGCTTTCAAAAACTCTTCTTTTGTCTGAATTTCATAAGCAGTGTTTTGGGAAGCATTAGCACCTTAATTAAAGAATAATGTGGAGTTAACAATTACGGATATTAAGAATATTATTAATTATTACAGCTCATGGGCCCACAGGTTGAGAGGTCCTGGCTGCAGTGAAGTCTACCAGTGCCTTTGTGTCCTGACAAATGAATCCAAATTCTGCCCCTGCTTTTCCTTGGGTATCTCACCAACTCTGATGTCCGCAGTCTAATTCAAAGCAAACGGAAAAATTCAAACTCTCAAGCAGTATTGGTTCTAGCACATGAAACTGAGGTTTGGGAGCAGTTGTTCAGATGTGTAAATGTCAAAAGGAGGTTTGAGTCTTGGCCTTTTTCCATGGTGCATCAGCCTAGTTTTATGCTGGCTGAGGGTATGAGTTTATCTTTGGATGCTTTGAAATAATAAGAAAAGCTACTGTGTCTTCAGTGTCACTGCAGTGATCCAAGTGGAGTTATATCCATCAGGGATACTTTGACTATTTGGAACGTCTTGTATTAGCTCATAAACCAAAAGAAAAAGTTGGGATTGTTTGTATTTTTCCCCCAATTTCTTTGCCCCTAGAGCTCCTGCTGTTTTTTCTTAAGATCTAAGTTCACATTACCTTAAATTCTTAAAATTCTTAAAATCAAGATGATCAGTGGATCAGAAAATAATTAAGGATTGAGGTAATAAATGCTTGTCTTTAACTGCATGTTTGTGTATCATAATTTCTGGTAATCTTCAGGAGTTTCTATTCCTTAAAGAAAAGCAATAAATTTACAAAAAATTATTCCTAGAGTAATTTGCTGACTTCTGAAGCATAGATCCTGCTGCTTTTCAGTTCACCTTGCACAGGAGCAGGAGAAAAACAGCTGAAAGTTTCTGGAATTCTTGTCTTCTGCAGAGAAGACTTTCCCCATCTTTGCCCCAATTCTTGGTGTAAGAAGTGGAGAACTTTAAACTTTGCTAAGTGGCTTTAAGAAGTAAAAGCTATATTTTTTTTGGTCTCAGATGTAAGCGTAATTGAAATAATTCCCCCTGCTCCAACAGAACTAAAAAAAAAATTGAATTGCCAATAAGTGCTCTTTTTATGAAACCCCCTGTGCTGTTTAGGTACCTGCATGTGCACACTTGTGCCTGTCATTGCATATGGCATGCCAGGCAGTTGTAGAGACAGAAACAGTTTAAAACTGTGTCCTATTTGCTACATACATTATTTACTAGCAGAATGTGCATTAGTACAGCTGGAAGTGTTTGCCACTTTCTGTGTGACAAGGATGATGTGTGCAATGAACCTGTCCAGTTCAGCAGCTTTAGAAAGAGTTCAGCAATTTGCTTTTAACTCCATTACCCATCCTCTGACAAACACTGCAAAGCCAAAGTGTGGAAATAGGCAAAGAGAATTAAGGAAAAGGCAGTATGTTGGCTAAAATAAAAGAAAATTGCTCCCTTTAAACTGGGGAGAAGATGCACCTTGCTGTAATACTTGAAGGATGCTTTATCTGGAAATCTTCTCTTCTGTTGAAGCATTGCAGTAAGTGCCAGAGAGAGTACTTTATTCTTCATGAGTGATTCCTGAGGGATCTCATGCTAAATAATGTCTTTTTTTAAACAGATAACTCTTTTATATTAAGAAGACTTTTAGAATAGAGTTTACTTTGTTCAGGTCTATAAAAGTGACACCTTCAAATATAATACAGAGAATGAAGACTTATTATTAATATCCATGGTCTGGAGTGATCCTTTTACTCAATTTTTAATCAGCAGCTAGAAACAGATAAACTAGAAACACTTGGATTTTGATGCTTGCACAACAAATGAAGATTGTGCATCTGTTTCTTATCTAAAAAGCATTAAATTTGCCCATGGAGATGCTTATCTCCCCTACTTAGGCCTGATACTTTCCAGATAGACTTGGAAAAGCCTGTCAGGTCCCTTGTGCCTGGAGATTTGTACCATTATTTTTCTTGCCTGTATGCCTTCTGGTGGAGAATGGGAACTTACCCATCTCTGGATGTGGTGTAATTTCTTGAAGAGTACAGAGGAGCAAGAACAGGTATCCTGGGAAGAATACAGGGATGCCATCCCATTGTAAGGTTGTGGTGAGGAAGGCCAAGGTGAAACTGGAGCTGAACTTGGCAAGGGATGCAGGAAGTAACAAGAAGGGATTCTATAGGTATGTCAGCCAAAAAAAAAGGAAAGTCAAAGAAAGTGTGCCCCACTGATAAGCAAGGCTGGCAAACTGGTAACAGTGGATGAGGAGAAGGCTGAGGTGCTCAGGCTTCACTGGCAGCCTTTCTTCCCATGTTTCTCTGGTATATGAACTGCAAGATGGGGACCAGGGCAGCAAAATTCCTCACATTGTAGGAGAAGATCACGTTTGTGACCACCTGAGGAACTCAAATGTTATGGGACCTGATGAGATGCATCCCAGAGTCCCCAGGGAAATGGGTGATGTTGTCAAGCCATTCTGCATGATTTGAAAAGTCATGGGGGTCAGGTGAACTGGAAAAAGGAAAACATTTTTCCCATCTTTAAAGAGTGTAGAAAGGAGGACCCTGGGAACTACCAACCTGTGAGCCTCACCTCTGTGCCTGGGAGATCACGGAACAGATCCTCCTGGAGGCTGTGCTCAGGCACATGGAGGACAGGGAGGTGATTAGGGACAGCCAGGATGACTTCACCAAGGGCAAGCCCTGCCTGACCAGCATGGTGGACTTCTATGACAGAGTGACCATATCAAGTGACAAGGGGAGGGTTACAGATGTCATTTATCTGGACTTCTGTAAAGCCTCTGACATGGTGCCCCACAACATTCTTCCCTCTAAACTGGAGAGAGTTGGATTTGACAGTGGACTGTTCAGTGGATGAATGGTTGGATGGTCTCATACAGAGGGTGGTGTCAATGGCTCAGAGTCCAGATGGACATCAGTGACAAGTGAAGTCCCTCAGGGGTCTGTCTTGGGATCAGTGTTACTTAATATCTTCACTAATGACAAAGGGATTGAGTGCACCCCCTGCACGTTTGCAGATGACACCAAGCTGAGTGGTGCTGTTGACTCATCTGTAGGACTGGATGCCATCCAGACCTGGACAAACTCAAGAAATGGGCTCCTGGGAATCTCATGTGGTTTAACAAGGCCAAAGGCAAAGTCCTGTGCCTAGGTGAGGGCAACCAGTGGTATCAATTTGGGCTGGGGAATGAACTGCTCAAGAGCAGCCCTGCTGAGAAGGACTTGGAGGTGCTCGTGGATGAGGCAGTGTCCAGGTGCTGCTGGACACAATCCAGCCACGTGTTCCTGCAGCCCAGAAAGCCAAGTGAGCCCTGGGCCACATCAAAAGCAGGTGGGCAGCAGGTTGAGGGAGGGAATTCTGCCCTTTGCCATAGGGACACCCCACCTGGGGGGCTGCATCCAGCTCTGGGGTCTTCAACACCAGGAAGATGTGGAGATGTTGAAGTGAGTCCAGAGGGTCACTCTTCACTCCATGAAGAGGGTCACAGGGCTGGAGCACATCTCCTGTGATGACAGGCTGAGGTGGCTGGGGTTGTCCACTCTGGAGTAGAGAAGGCTCCAGGGAGACCTTACAGCACCTTCCAGTACCTGAGGGAGCCTGTGGGAAATCTGGAGAGGGACTTTCTACCAGGGCATTTGGAGATAGAAAAAGGGGTAAATATTTTTAAACTGAAGAAGAATTGATTTTAGACTAGATGTCAGATGTTTGGTTGTTTTGGGTTTTGTTTGTTTTGTTTTGGTTTTTTTTTTTTTTTTTTTTTCCAATTGGAAGGTGAGACGTTGGAACAGGTTGCCCAGAGAAATGGTAGATGTCCCATCTCTGTAAACATTCAAGGTCAGGTTGGACAGGACTCTGAGCAACCTCGATTGAGTTGCTCATTTCAGAAAGATTGGGCTTTGTGACTTTATAAGTCCCTTACACCCCAAACTATCCAATGATTCAACTTTGCACAATTCTCAGCTACCTTTTACAATAATTAATTATTTGGAAAGATCAAGATGTTTCCTCACGAGGACAAAATCTTTCACAGTTAATACTGCTTTATTTGTTATTTCAGGGCAGGGGTGATTTCTGTTTATGTTAAAAAACAAACCTCCCTGTATTTCTCTGGCATAAAGAGAAGCTTGCAAATGTTTAAGGATGTGCTTGCTCTCTTGCCTGCAAACACATATAATAAGCCTGGTATTTTCTAGCTCCTTCTAGGCTAAGGAAACTTCTGCTCAGGAAGAAGGCAGTGGTGAAGGATCTGGGTGATGTGTCAGAAACCAAACATCTTCTTCCTGCCAGATTTCAAGTGTCAAGGTTTCATTCTGTTAGTTTGGTTATGAAAACTTTGAAACTTTGAACTGTAATTTCAGCCTCCCATATAATGGTAATCATAGTATCTTGTCCTTTTTTATCATTATTTTTTTTCTTTCACTTTTTTTGACAACCCATGTTCTGGTGTGCTCTTTCACCTAGTTAAACTTGTCTTTAGAAGGTGCTTTTAAGATAAATATTGACTTGTTCTGCTGAAAATACAGAGTTATATTGATTTTTTTTTTTTTTGCCTTTATGTAAATCACATGTTTGCATACTGTTTTTTTATTTTGTTTTTTATATTAGCTTCCTGACCTTTGATATAAGCATTTTGAGAAATTACAGGGAGCTCAAACTTTTTTTTGGTACTATACCATGCATGACTATTGTAAGCTGCATATTTTTTCTTCAAATAAAATCAAAGATATAATCTGTATGTAATTGTTATCCATAACATTTGAGCCTCTTCTTTCAAGTAGCTAGGTTTTTCCCTTACGTTTTGCAGAAAATGATTTTCTGTTTATTTTTCTATTTCAGAAATCAGCTCAAAGAGTTTTCATGTCTGACTACTGGTATCGGACCCTGATCCTGTGCAAAGAAACTGGAAGCTGCAACTGCTTTGCAACAGCCAACCAGCCAAATGAAGAGAAAGAAGAAGATACCAACCATCAGGTTGTGGTGTCAGATACCATGCAGCTTGTGCCAGATCAGCAGGAGGTGACAGAAATCACAGCAGGTGAGAAAAATACAGCATATTTTGAAACTGGCTGGCTGGCTGCCAGACTGTTAAGAAGAGGACAGATGGCTTCAAGAATTTTAGCGTTTGTGTCTCATCCCTAACAATGAGAGTAGGGCAGGGAGCCCAAGGAAAGGAATAGCTGAGTATTCACTGGAGGGGGTTGATGGCACCATGAAAACAAACGTTCAGTAGCAGCCAGTGAATACTTGTGCTTGGGAGGACTGGTGCTTGTTATAAGAAATTAAAATAATTCCATGAATTAATTGTTTAGCAAAAAATAGCCATCCCAGAGGAACCTGACCTACCTTCCTACAATTTTAAAATCATGGTTTTGAGAAACTGCTAAGAAGCAAGTGAAAAATACCTCTGCACAAGCAGAAAACGGTAGTGAGTGCTAGTTTATAGTTGCTGGGACAGAGAATACGTTGGGGTTTTTTTTTATTGTACCATCTTATCTTATATTTACCCATGCAGGAGGTTGTCACATGGCTCATATATGAATGTAAGCCTTGCCTTGGTACTAGTGCAGATGGACTTAAATGTTATAATTTGATTAGCAGTTGCATCTGATGGCATTTGGTCTTTATTAACACATCTTCATTTCATTTTGAAAAATGTTTTTATAAAGCCTCCTAGGTAATTACATTTAATTAGGTAATTAAATGCCTAAATATATTTATGCAAACCTCTCTAAGCTAGAAAGATGTTCCAAAACTGGAAAGGTGGAATTCACTAAAATACAGTTTTGCATTTAATACACAATTACAAAACAGGATATGACTCCTTTGTCCTAGCTGAAATGAAATAATGATGTTGCTACTGCAGAATGATTCATAGTCTGCTCTGACTTCACAGGAAGTAGTGATTACAGTAATCATTTTGCTTTTGTACCAGTGACGTCTCAGCCAGAATGAGGTTTCTTTTGAAAGCAACAAGGAAAAATGCATAAAAACCCTGCAGTAATTCCAGAGGATGATGTCAGGGTTGATCAGATATGATTTCTGTGGAAATAAGGTGTGTGTATCTAAACTACAAGAGAAAACTGAAGGGAAATCACACATATCCTGACTTTCTAGTGGCCATCTGTGCTAGTTATGGAAGAAGGTAAATATCTGCTTGTTTCAATTTTCTTGTTGTCTATAACTGTTAAAATAGGAGCAAGAAAATGTGAACTTGATACCTGCAGAAACGATTTAGACCTAACTGGTTAAACAGTTAAACAGACTACTAAAGAGTTTGTGCAGTCTCTAGCTTGTTCTTAATGGAATCTCTAGTGAAACAAACCACTGCTAGAGGTGAGCTGGGTGCCCTTGATCCCATCTCAGTGATTTAAGCCATGCTCAGAGCACTGTGCTTCTGTGGTAGAAGAAGAAACAAGTCCTGGGAAGGCAGGCCTGGAGTAGGAAGTCAGAGGAAAGATGATTCTGTATTGTGCCATCTGAAGGGTTTCAAATGGGAAATTGCTACTTCCCCTCCCCAGAAATTCAGGGGAGAGCTGTGTTGGGTTCAAAGCTGCATGTTTATTCTCTGCTCAAGGGTCAGTGAATCAATGGTTGGCTGGCTTATCGACAAAGGAAGGTTAATAAACTGCAGGGATTGAAATGAAAGCCGTGAAGGCAGACCAGGAGCTGAGTATAGAGATGTACTCATAGGCATGAGACTGCCTGTATTAGCCTGCACATACTTGACTATGCTAATTTCATCTTTTAGCTGTGGTTGTTGCCCTTCTATCACTGCAGTGTATGTGAAAGGGACATGAGGTTTAGTGAAAGAAGTTCTGGACTAAGTTTCCTGGCCTGAGAAGTAGCAGATCTTTCCCTAGGGATTACATCCATGTCTGGCATGACAGCTGAATTGCAAGCCATTAAATGAAACTAGAAAGCACATGATGATACTCTTTATCCCTGGAAAAAGTGGGATGTAGTATTCAAAAAAAGCTACGTTTGTTTTCTTTTGACTTGAAGATGGCAATGTGTAGATTGGGAAAGGAGCTTTCCCAGAGCTAGGCAGAGACTACATGAGAAACTTAGTTGTAGATATTTTCTACTAAAGTTCATAAACTTTACAGGTAAATTAAGTATGAAAGGTTTTCTGTGCCATATTTAATACTGTTGTTGCTGGTATTGAGGATTGACTAAATCATTGTTTGTGGCTATTTTATTGGGGTTTGATTTTTAACAAATCATTGCTCTTAATTAATGCAATATGTAGGTGAAGATTTTCTGACTTGATCAAGGGACTGCTAAAAAGAGTCTTCTCTGAAAAGAACTACAGTGACATAACATGGTGAATATTTAAAATGAGAAGATTTACTCAAGTTTTAATACTTAATAAAACATTTATTTCAAGAAAACAAGCAAGTGTTTTTTCTGTTGGTAAAGGGAGCCATAGTGCCTGGCTCTGTGAAACTAATCTTTATAGTCTTCTCATGGGAAAAGGCAGAAAGAGAGATGCTGCCATGGAAGATTGTTGGAGTCTTCTCCCTCATTATTTCTGACTTCTGAAAGCAAATGTGAGGGGTGTTAGTCTCCCATGCAGACATATAATACTGTGTGATGGAGAGTGTCTTTCTGCTTTTATTTAAGCCATATGTTGCTGTTGCTGAAGTTTTAATTCCCTCTCCCTCCCCAGGAACTCATCTGCTGTGCTGTTGATACTTTATTAACAGCCATATTTTACTGCAGTGTCTTCCTAGAAGTTATAATTAATATCAGGTCTTCATTGTGTCTGTAAGTGTGCACACAGAGAAGATACTGCATCTTGAAAGCTTTAAGAGTCGAGATTGAAAGCAATAGATGAACCAGCATGCAAAATTCAGCTCGAGGCAGAGCACAAGTGAGATGGGAACATAATAATAACCAAGTTGTGTGTACTCTTGCCTCAATTCAAATGGTGTGTGTAATTCAGCCTTCCCTCCCCTGTCTTCAGCAGAGCCTGAAAAATTGAAAGATCCTGGAAATTAATGGAGGCATGGAAGAAAATAATGAATCTTTACTAATAATAGGAAAAAAAATCCAGTATTTTCTCAGTGCCTGTTGTGTTGTTCTACCTGTGTGGCATTGGACTTGAGGAGTGATGTGCTTGGAGGCCTATTCACATATAACAGTTGTTTAGGGTTTTTTTCTCTCTAGTGGTCATCCCCTTTAAATGGTTGATGCTTTTATTTGTTTGGGGTTTTTTTTTTCCCTGTTCAGGGTTTTTAGCCTCCTGCCATGATGCAGCAGAAGAAACTTTTTGTGGTCTTGAGATTTGATAGTGTTACATCTTGGGAGCTGTAATTGCTGTAATAGTGGGAAATAGCTGTGAGGGTGCTACAGTCAAAGCTTTTACAAAAGTAAGGGACTATCATGACTCTTCCCAGGTTTTGAAGAATTTAAGAATACAGGTGACAACTGACTGAAGTCTCAAGACTCCTTAATCCGAACTTACCTAAGATGATATACTTAAGGAGTAGGAAAATATTTCTTAATTATTTAAAATTTTAAAATGTGTGTCATTTTATAAATTTACCTGATTTTTTGGCATTTTTGCATCTGAAATTACAAGGCAGCTGAAAAGACAGCAGAGTGGGTATGATGTGCCAATTCTAACACTTGTAACAGTGGTGCAAAGCACCAGACCAGGCTCTTGAAATGCTCATCCATTACACTCATGCTCTTTGAAAGAAATGTGCGTGGTATCATCTCAGAATGTTTAATTGCATTGTTTTCCATACATAAACACCCTTTTAGGTACCACTCAGGGTCATTACTGAAGGTGACAGCTTTAACTGAATTATATACATCTGCAACATCACTGGAACAGGATGACTGATGACTCATCACCTGCATCAGAAAAGGGGAAAAACCAACATTTCTCTTAAACACTTGCACGTCTGGTATCTTCAGTTATACTCAGAACCCATGGTATAACTTCAGCTATGTGTGTTAGCCCTTTGCTTCTCCTAGTCAGAACTGTGTAAATTCAAGATTTCAAAAGTAATGTACGAGGGAAACATTGTGGGTATTCATTGTTATAATAACTACACTGTTTCAAATTAAGTGACTTTTCAGAAAAATAATAGTTAATGCTGTTTGGATTGAGTCCTTTCTATTCCTTGATAGTGTAAAAAGGCAACCTTTAAAAATCTTAATTAAAAACCAAGATACTGAAAACTGTCTCTTAGAAGCTGCTTTTATTGGTAACTAGAAGAGTGCCATTGAGGTGCATTTCTGGGGAGAAGTCTTTCATTGATGTGATATATTTTGCAAGTTCCTTGATTCTTCAAGCTGTTTTATATTCTCCAAGAAGCTTTATCAGATTCAACGTTTTAATAGAAGTTTAATTTTAATTGGCAAAGTTATGTACATTGCCATATGCTTCCACTAACAACTTTATGAAAAGGTTTTCTTTTCAGGGCATAACTTACAGACTAGACTGATACAGCTAGAAGGTGCATGTGAAAAATAGTGTATTTTATGAGGTTGTTTGCATACACAAAAAAGTCCCAATTAAAGTGTCAAGACCAAAATATGTGAGGCAATTGAAGATTTTCTCTTTGTTAGAATTCCAGAGGCATCTACAAGAAGACCATTGGAAAAATTTGTTTCATAGGTGTGACACCAAAGTACTGTCATCTGATTAACATTGGTACGTCTTCTGTGGAAGGAAGATGGCATTACAGACTTCTCAGCCTCAGTCTGCTTCTCAGTCGTGCAGGTGCTAAATAGCCCATGACCTTTTTTACCTTTAAGTACAAGCCAACTAGGGCAGGAGGAGTCTCTAAGCCATAATACACAAGCCACTTAGTGATACACGGTCCAGCACGTAGCTGGGAGCTATTGTTGTCCCTGGTGGCATCTGTCACAATGCCCAAGGAGGGGGGAACCTGGGATTTGTTTTCTTTTTTTATGAACATAGATCTGGACTCAGCATAATTTTTTGGCAGAAAAGGGTATTTGTTTTGCTGTGCACTTTTCTTCATCTTGCTTGGTGTCAGTGGGCTGTCCTTTAAATACTGGTTGTGTTTTGCTGTGGAGCTTATAAGAAAATCCATGTAGAGCTTTCTGTTTGCTACTAGTGTTTTGATTCATGTGAAGTGCATGTCCAAGTAAGATACAGCAAATATTATGTGTGCAGGGTTAGTATTTCCCACTGTTGGAGGCTGTTTGCCTATAAATGTCTTTACAAGCCTGTTCCCTTGCTGGCTGCTGTAGGACTCAGCATGTGTTGGTGAGAGAGTGTGAGCTGAAGGAGCTGCTTTTTAATAAAACTGAGTTTGAACTGAGGGAATTTGGCAAATTCTTATGAGCTTTACTCCTCAAAATGAGACACGTTAAAAATTAATTGAAATAATCTATCCAGCAACAGGAAAAGAAAGCCTTTGCATGGTAAACCTCTTCTGTGCTGTGCTGCTGCTTTGAGTAATAGAGCAGTGAAATCCAGTCTGATTAAAATCAGTAGGAGTCTTGTCAGGATTTTCGTCTTAAGACTTCTAAGCTACACAAGTTAACCACCCTCTTAAATGAAATTAATATTAAACATCTTACTCTAATTCCTTATTTCCTGGGAATTACAGCAGATACGGAATATATAAAAATAACTTCTTGTACAGTTCACGAAGTTAGAGCAGAAAAGCTTCATTAGTGTAAAAAGGAATTGCCAGTTAAAAATTATCTATGCAGAGGTAGTTTGGTAATGTCAGCAGTAAAATTCTATGTGAGTGCACCTACCTGTCTGTCTGTCTGTCTTTGTAATTAAGTTCCACACTCGATGGACTCACAGTTAACTGCTGCTTGCAAAAAAAAAAAACATTTTCAGGAAATGGTGCTGCCTGAAATTGCTCTTAACTTTTATCAAAGGAGTGAAAGCATTTTTCATTTTTTGTCCAAAGTTCTTTGAACTCTGTTGAGAAATACTTTAGAGAGATATCACAAGCACAAGTTATATGTGATCTTTGGTTTATAATCTATTTAAAAACTATAGCCATTTAATCAGAAGGGAAAGCAGTAACATTTAGTTTATGGAGAAAATTCCTAGCTTTTGTGGTACACCTGAGTATAGTGAATCTTTGTCTTTTTATTTAAATCATGCTTTGCTTTTCAGATATTCTCAGTGCAGAATCAAGCAATAGGTGCTTTCTGAAGTTAAAGCAGGAAAGCTTTGTCAATTCTGTTTAGTCCTTGACATGAGTACCTTTGTGCTTTTGGTGCCTCAGGTGGCTCCAAAGAAATTGGAACAGTGTCTAAGCAGCAGTATAATTGAAATTCAAGAGGGGTTACATGTCTAACCTGCTTAGGCATTCTGTAAATCCCATTTTCATGCATCTGTAGGCAGTAGATATCTTTGTCAATCTGGTTGATTATAATAAGTAAATAGAAAAAAACCCAACTCCATATTAAAAATTGGCTTATTCTGTAAGGACAGGCTGCTTGCTGGATTTGGCAATTGCTCCTCAGGTTGGGAAGATGGAGAAGTTGTGAATGTAAATGTTAGATCTTGGATAGGTGCAGTAGGAGCCATCTGAGTGACAAGCTCTCACATGCTGCCTTAATATCATATAGTGTTATCTGCATATCTGTAGGGTAAAATTTGGGGTTATATAGAGTCACTGGCTTCCAGCTGGACTGTTTATGCTGGACCATTTGTCATGGAAATAAATTGCTTTCCCTCAGTTCTAGCCAATACCCAGATTAAATGTTGGGTTCAGTTGTTGCCTCTGGCACTGAGGAATTACTCAGGGTTGTTTCATGCAAATGCACAGATTTTCTGGGGTTAATCAATGCAATTTTCTTTCAGTGTTTAGGAAGTCAAACTCTCATTACATAGGAGGAGGGAACTTTGGTAACAGAAAGAGTTCAGAATAAAGAAATAAAATATTGAAGTTCCTTTTCAACTCTGGTTTTGCTTTCTCCTATAGCTGGAAGTCATTTAAGTTGTTTAGTGAGAAGTGTTATTTGCTCAGCTCAGTTTATATCTGTTTAAGCCTATTTGTTCATCACAGGGGTCATTAGAAAAATTGTGATTCTTTAAAATTATTTGTTGCACATAATTAGATTATTGTAGTATTCAAATGTCATCTGAACTAATTATTGAACAGACTAAGTAAATTTCATGATGTATCTGGAGTCTGTCAGTTAAAATTTCCTGCTGTCAAATTTGTGCAATCTGTTTTGCAAAGACTTACCTGAGGAAATGTACTTATTTACTAAGTGTGTGGAGGAAGGAGGGGAAGGCCTTGTGGTATCCCTGCAACATATGTCACTTCCATCTGAAAATCATCTTGGGGAAAAACAGCTACACTGAAAATGACAGATTCCATGAAAAATAAACCACCTGGGATTAACTGCTGCCAAGGAAATACATCCAAAGGTGAAGGTTTCAGGGAAAACACATTAGTGGTGCTTCTGCTGAGGTTTCTTTGAGGTAGGGAGCAAGTCCAGGCAGTCTGAAAACCAGGCAGTCTCGTCAGCAGCTTCTGTTTCCAGTAAGGTGTGTACGTGAGGCCAGGTATGTGCAGAGAACGTATTGGGGACCTCTAATGCTGTCAGGAATTGCCAAAAAACCCAATGGAAGCAAGGCTGGTGGGCCTAGAAGCAGAGTCAGCTCTCTTAATGCTGCCTGAAATCCTCTTCACTAGCATTCTTTGTGTTGAGGACAGATTTTTTTCTAGGTGAGATACTAGCAGTTGCTTTTTTCCACATGGATAGGGCTTGCAGTCAGAGGAGTAGGGGGAAAAATGTGGAAAAAATGTCACATTACAAATGTTTGCTTCTGTACTTTTCCCCCCTCCCTACTATTGCTGCTTTTGAGAAACACCTCATTGTAGAACGCAGATTGTATGTTCTATCACCATCCTGTGTACTGAAATTTGCTGTTTGTGTGCTGTAGTGTGCCCCTGTGGTTTCAGTGCAGAGCAATGGTCTCATGTGGTGTGCTGTGTACCTGGGCATTGTTCATTGCTCACAAAAGGGCCTGTGCCTGCCCTCGTTGCTGTTGCAAAACATGTTTACATAGGAAGGCTATTAAGGAGATTGTGGAAAATATCAAAATGACATCTGTGGATATGCAGCCAGGACCAGTCCCAAATGGAGCAGTTGGGTTTTCCTGGTGGGGCTCCAGCAGCACTGCTGGACTTTTGTTCACTGCACTGCCAAGGAAGAGGCTCCCCAGCTGCATGTGGGAGAACAGTGCCAATATTTGGGGCACTTTGGTAGCATTTGGGTATTTAAAGCCCAAGAAGACATAATTCCTTCAGTAGTTTTTCTGATGAGGACTGAGCTACCTCATCACAGGTTTTCCTGTCTTTGCCCAGAGCTGCTGTCATTCCTGCTGTCTGCAGTCTGGGGTGTGTGGTGCTCTTGAGCTGCTTCGTGTGCCCTGCACACACCTTGCTTGGTTTCTCAAATGGCAGGGTAATCAGCTTCATGCAGAAGGGCTACAATAGCATTGGGGTTCCCAGCATATGCCACAGCAAAGGCAGTGGAGTCCTCACCCAGAAAAAAAGTGCTGTCCAGGTTCCTCATCAGCCTGGAAGTCCGGGTGGATGCTCAGTCTGGCTGCTGAGCTCCTCCTGGGTGAAGACACTGTATTGAAGAGTCACTAGACCGGAGGAGGTGGTAGCAAGTGGAAAGTTGGTTTGCCACTGACTGAGGTGTCCCAACTTGTAATAGGAAAGCCTTGAGTTTTTCCTCAGTTTCCAGTAGCACTTATACTTCTATTAACTAATCACTTTGTGTGATGCAGTGCTTGGAGCAGAGATGCTGTTCTCATCTGATTGCATTTTAAAAGAGGGAATTGTGTAGATGTCAAAATCCAGGCAAGGACTGTGATGGTGAACCCTGACTGGTGTGTGCCTTTCAGCAGGCAGGTGAAACGCCAGTGCCTGCAGAAGGGCACCAACAAGGATAAAGCTGAGCTTGTCCCACTGTCATTTTCTTTGGATTGCTTAGATGAGCATGTCAGAAATATGGATTGTCCTGTGCTCCTCCCACAAGGTTCCAGTTATTGTGTTCTAGTTAGGGAATTTAGACCCCAGTAGGTTTTAATATGAACTGCAAATATGGGATGTTATTAGGCATTAAAGGTGTTAAAGTTCTTTGGTGTTAAAGCTCATTGGAATCCCTGTTCTGAGCATTTATTAGGTTCACATGTGTTCATCTTGTTCTTTGTGAAGTTTTGAAGAGTTTCTGCTTCGTCTGATCTGGTTGGTTTTTAGTCATTTGATTGGTATCATTTTGGTGGGGTTTGCTTTATTTATTTATTTATTTAATTAGTTAGTTAGTTATTTTGCAAATCTGTGTAATTGTTAAACAAAGAGAAAAATAGGTTTAAAGAGCAAAAAGGTTCATAATAAAACTCTCCATTGCATGAACTTGAAGAATACTTGAATACTTTTGCTGGCAGAATTCTTGTCAACTGGTTCTGTTAGCCCAGTGCATCTAATATTCCTGGGTGTAATGTGTCATTATGTAATATGTCATTTCCAAAGGCAACCAGGAGTCAGTCTGTCCTTCTGTCCATCCTTCTGTTGGGTTTGTTTACCTTCTGAAAAGGTGAAGAGAAGACAAATGAATATTTAAAAGTTTTATTAATTTCTGGTTTCACAGTTTTTGACTGCCAAAGTGATGCCAAAGTATCCAGAAATAGATACTGTAATTGTTATATGCTCCTGTACCTGGCCCTTTTATCTCTTCCAAGAAATTGAGTCTTGCTTTCCTGTGCCCAGTAGATGTTGCTGTTGATTCAGTAACACTGGAAGAGGACAAGTAGAAAAATGCTTTAGGAGCTCAGAAGATTTATAAATATTCCAGTATCTTATTCAGAGAAAAGAGGCTACTTTTAAAAAAATGCAGTGCTTGCATTTTAGTTTATATATATTGGGTGTCCAATTTGTAGCATAAATGAGAAGTAAGCATTATGAGTTACTGGTTTAATATCCTATGGAAGGACTGCATCAAAAGTGGATTTTCTACCTTGTTGTCTCCATTATGGTTTTACTAAGTATTTGTATTTTCATCCTCATCCTAAGAAGCATGAATAATACCAGTCATGGTGATATCTCTGTAGCATGGTACAATTTTGCAAAGCTATGTGGTGTGATCAGAATAGGCATTCCAGTAGCCCCTCCCAAGTCAGCATTGTTTCTTGGAAGCTGCAGCCTTGCCAAGTTATTAGAGCACTTTTTGGGATGAAAACCCATTGCATGGGGTGGGTTTTCGGTTTTTGGGTTTTCGAAGGAGATAAAGCAAGGGCACTTTTGGAGTGGAGACTGGAGGAGAATAAAGAAGAAAACATTTAAAAGTGCCGTTCAGTAAGGTCATTTGTAGGGGAAGGTTTTTAAGATTATTTTTTAATGCACTCTGGTCTTCTAACAGAGTTTGAGAAATAGTTTGTTATTGAGTCCAAAAAATGTGTGTGAATAAAATACTGAGCAGACAAGCTTACTGCTGAATTTTCATTCCCTTGTGTATGGGAAAACACCTGCAGCTGCTGGTTTCCTTGGTAACAAGTTCACTGCAAAATCTAAATGCACTGCACTAAGCCTGTCAATTGTGCTGCATTTGAGGAGAGTTTAACATGCACATTTGGACCTTTTGATACATGAGTTTCTCAAATGCCGTGTCATTTTTGCTTTTTTTGCATAAAATATCTGATTAAAGGAGATGTGCAAGATGTTTTGGATTTTGGACAAAACTGCACAAAAGGTTGGTATTTACAAGTCTAAACATGGCCTCTGTATGTGTCTATAAATATTTTCTTACAGGATCTTGTTTTCTGAACCCTTACTTTTAAAATCTTGCCTTTTAAAGCTCAGTGCTATTGGTTGCATATTGTTAAGTCTTAACTGCTTTTTGGAGTTGGAGATCAGAGAGCTGCTGAAAGGAATTGCTAGTACATTTGCCATACTTTGAATTTTGACAGGACACTGGTTTTATTTGTCTAAGTAATTCAATATGGGATACTTGTATATGTTCTGACAGATGAGTATTTTTGCTCTGAAAGGAGTATGATTTCATATATTGTGTTAGAAGATTTTAGTGATGCTTATGATTAGCTTCAACTGTTTGAGCCAAAAAAAAAAAAAAATTCTATGGAACAGTGTGGTTGTGTTATTATACCAGAAAGAATTAATTTAAAACCTGTATTGTTGTACTTTAAGAAAGAGAAACTCTGTTAAGCAAGTATTGTTAGAGTTGGATTGTTTTTCAACGAGTATGTTTAGCATAGCTTCAGTGTGTACAAGGATCACAAGTACATGAAGTAGAAGTCATAGTTGTGACTGCCTTTCTGATTGTAAAGGGGTTTCCCATATTTATTGGGGAAATAACATACAGTACTGAGAAGACTAGGCAGTATAAAAAACCACAACACATGTTGACAAAACATAGTCTGTAGCTTGTCAAATATTATAGCCATCTGGCAGTGACTCCATGGTGGGATTGCTTTCTAAAAAAGGCTTTAAAATCTTTCATAAACTCTTTTTTCTTTCTAAATGGAGGCAGCTGTGCACATGAAATTATGTATGACTTTAGTAACTAGACTCTTTGCATTTGGGGTCTTATTCATAATATTAATATTAAACAAACTTTGAATCTGAGACCTTACTGTGTTTCCCCCACAGATAATATTGAATGTCATTAATAAGATATATATTTTTAAAGAGCTCTCTCTGGAAAAGACTTGAAGTTTTCATGGACTTTCTTTTATTACTATTTGCTTTGGGTGCTCTAACTTATTAGTATTGCTTTAGAAGGATCCTTGAGCTCTGTGTACAAACTGAGCCTACTGGGGGATTGAGGTGGGGAGAGCAGGCAGATACTGTCTTTTACATGAGAAACTAATCTTTAAAAACTCCCTTGCAAATGTCAGGGGAAAAGGAAATGGACAAAAGGAGAGTGAAAGAACTATTTGTACAGTGCAGTTATTCGTGTTCCGTTTTCTGAATCCCATCATACCCCTTCTTACTGCCTTTATACTTTGAAAAATGTAGACAACACCAATATTTTTTCTATTGTAGAGCAAACAGTTTAGTTTCCTGAACAGCATGCTGCCTCATTCTGTGAGGGAATAGAAGTTAAACGATCTAAACTCTGCTTTTGAGGCTCTTTGCTTGCAATCCACTGCACCAGTGGTAATTACTCTACAAGAGTAATCCCATTTGCACATAATGTGACAGGGAAATCTGATACTTAGAAAGATGAAGTAGAATAACAGTTTATACATGTAACTTTGTGCTATGCAAAGTTTTTGGATACTTTAAGAATATCTGATTTCTGTATTTGATTACATATTTTCAAATATTAGTTGTTGTTTATGGTTATGTATTTCTTTGGTTTTACAAATTAGGCCCATCCAAAGTTACTTAATGGTTTTTGCTTCTGTAACAGGGAATGCTGGCAACAACAGATCCAGCCATGCTAAGAGCTACAAATGCAAAAGTGACATTTCCTTAATGCCTGTCTTATTTTTCCCTGTAGGGTTGGTTGAGATTTTGAAGGAAGTAAATGAGTCTTAGGGGGGGTGCTAATGCAATCAGTCTCTAGGGGCCAAAGAGACTTTTCCTTTCATGTGTATTGGTCTTGTTATTGCTGGATTTTCAAGTTGAGCCTTCCATGGCACATGGTATCCTTAAGCCTCTTCTTTATGCTGCCTTTGGAATTCTGATTTTAAATTATATTTCATAATGCCTCCCTGTTCTCCCTGCTGCTTGTCTGTGCTCTGCTGATGCACTGACACTATTCAAAATGTGCTTCCTCTTGGGTACACAAGTAGGAATGGTGAAGAGGATCCAAGTGTTCTTCTTCAGAGATTCAGACTTTGCCATGGCACTGATGAGGCTCTGGGAGGGAGCTGGCAGCTGAAGGAGTAATTTACTGCTTGTTGAAACTGATCTTGTAAAGAGAAGAATGCTGAGAGCAAAATTTTGCAGAAACAAACTTGAATCATTTGAGAAATGGCAAAATACAAAACCTGAAATTTTGTGGAAATCTCACTTCAAACTTTTGTGACATTACTCAATGGAAACAGGTACACTGCAAGAGCAGCATGATTACAAAGCAGCTGTTGAAAATACCAGTATTGAAGATACTTTGCACTTCTTGGTGCCTCCTGGAGATTAATTACCAATAACTTTCTGCAGCTGACCTGACAGCACCTGGCTAGGGTTAGAAACAAATGTCTCCTGAGCTGGTATAGGAAATGGTGCACTGTACTCTGGGGATGTGTCTCTCTGCCAGTGTGTCCCCCTGCATTAATCTTTGTGGATTTATCCACAAGATCCTGATCATGGTTGTGATATTTTTAAAAGTATCTCGTAATTTTAAAGCTTAAATTATTTGAAAGTGGAGTCCATGAAACCTCTTCCTTTATCAAAAAGCACTTAATTTTACTGCATTTTAAGTAAGTGAAAAACTCCCAGCATTGCATTAAGTTTCTCATTGACAAGAGAATCCTTGTTTTGGATTGGAAATAATTCTGAAGAGTCAAAGAGGGAAAATAAGAAAAAGCAACAGTGGTATGTAATCAATGAAACAAGGAAATGTATACATTCTTGCTCATATTTTTCTTTCCAAAGCAGTAACAGTTTAGGACTGTGGTTGTTCAAGAAAATGAATAGTAGTACTTCCATAAGCCTACTGAAGCAAAAATTCAGTCTTTCTGTTTCAAGAAAGCATGAAATGGTGGTTTGGATATGGCTTACAATATAAAGAAATCTAGATGACATTTTTCTTTCTGATAGTTTTACCATAATGCAGCAGAGTAACTAAAAACTGAAGAGCAGTCATTTTCCCTCATCTACTAAGGGCTTTGTGCAGACCATCTCCCAAGAAAGATCAGTTTAATTTGGCTTGTTTGAGAAGTACCATATTCCATGAGGAATATTAAATGGAAAATAAAGGGGATCTGAAAATATTCACTATTTCGTATCCTAATTAAAACAAAAAAACCCCAAAAAATTATTGAAAATTGGATATAGTGATTTTTGCTTGTCAAGAAATGAAAAAGTTGTAATTGTTTGCAAAACAGTTTTTTAGAGGCATTTTTCTCCTACCTGGAATCTTCTGCCACTTTTGATGTTGTATTAAGCATCCACTGACAAAAATAAGAAAATAATTTAACTTTATTTACTTAGGATTGTTTGCATTAAAATAGATAGGGCATTAGGTCTAGTAAGGAAACAAGTTTTCAAGCTCTGTTGTGAAGGACACAAAGCACCATTGTGAGATCTGTGATGAGTGTGAGCACTCTGCAGCAAGACTGAGATCTTGTTTGGGGCATGGCCTCTGTGGCTGCAGGTGAAATATCCTTGTGGTTGTTGAAAATTGCTTTTCTATTTCTAGATGATTAATAAAAATAGATGTCTAGATGAGTAATAGAAAGATTATTTTCCTATTTTGAGATTTCTTAAATTTTCCTGTTTTGCGTTAAGAGAAAGCCAAGTCCTTTAAGAGGGCTTGAGGTGCATTCCAGGAGGGAGGGCAGCACCCAGTGTGGGATGGTAAGCAACCTTGGGGCAGCACATCTGCCAGAGGTGGGCAGCTCAGCCAAAGCAGCCACAAACTGAATCCTCCCATGTCCTCAGTGCATTCCCTGAGCATTGCACTACTTCCTTTTATAAAGCTCCACTGAATGCTACTTTTGAAGATGTACAAGTGGAAAAGGGCAGTCAAATTTTAAGATGCATCCCATTCCACCCCTGGAGGTATTTAAAATCTGTGTAGATGTGGCACTTAGGGACAGAGTTTAGAGGTGGACTTGGCAGTGCTGCATTAATGGTTGGATTCAATTATTTTGAAGGTCTTTTCCAACCTAATGGTTCTGTGATTTAAAAAAAGTTCCAAATTAAAGTTGACATCCTTCTACTGAGCCCTTTATCTGTCTTAAAATTTGTCAGCCTGTTCCTCAGGGGTAAGTTTTATTCTGTGTAATCAAATTGAATGGTCCTGAAAAAAACCCTGCTTTTTTATTCTGAGTACTTTTTGTATCGTTGATTGTATGTAAAATTAACAATTATATGTGGCAGTTAAATACCACTTTTTGTTACAGAGAAATTTTCTGAGTGTTTTAAATCGGTCCTGACTTGGATGGAATACCTGCTGAACTTTTATGTGTGCAGCTTGTTCTTTTGAAATAGGAATTTTTACAAAGTAGGGCATGTCATAAAATTTAGACTTTTAATACTCAAAATATGAACACACACATAATTTGATTTAAAGCCTAATGCTTTTTAGGAGACCTCAAAGGTTTGAGCTCTAAAAAAATGTTGGACCAACTCTTTTGGAGTGAAGAAATTATTTTCTGACCCCTCATCCAGCATTTCCTTTGAAATAAAATCACCCTAACAACAGAAGACAAAAGCTGTGTGTTTTCTGGATCCATTTAATATCAGCATTTGCATACATAATACTAAGTCTGTGGAAGAATATGACTGTGGCATCTCTGCATCTATGCCATCTATTTAATTATCATGGTACCAGTAGCTGATTTTCTGAAACCAGAGCTCCCCGGCATCCACTACTTTATTTTTCTACATTTAAAGTACTGTGGTTTCATTTCTTTTGGGGTTGGAGTAGTTTCCCTTGTGATGCCTTTCCTTTAACTATACATATATATGGAAGTGCCCCAATGAAGGAAATAACAGTGATACTTCATTTCCTTCCATATCACTCCTTTTTGCAGCAAATTCATTCCCTGCTCACCTTTATGCTTCCTGTTCTTAGTCTTCCTAATTTCCTACACAAAGTACTTCCTTCATCTATGAAGATATCTCAGTAAACTCAGAAAGGAAGGGTCTTGCTTGGCATTGCACTGGCAAAAGGCAACATCCATTCATTTATTGCCATGCCTGCTTTTAGAGGAGTGCAGCTGTGGGCACATCTGGATAGTTTAGCTCCTCAGACTGAAGAAAAATAAAAGACTGGAACACCCTTCAGCTGGAGCAGGGGCAACTGGAGGTGTTAAATTAAATAAACTCTTTCAAGGCTGTTGGCTCTGCAGTGATTACTTAATCCCATGTGACAAAAAAGGACAAAGAAGAAATCTGAATGAGGCACTTACAAAGAAACTCGGTACTCTTTAAACACAGCAGAGCAGTAGAAGAGATTCAAATGACATTTCATCCAAGCAAGGGAGGCTGGGGAAAAAGAAGGCCCTGCCTGTTATGCTAGGAAGTATTGAAACTTATGATCTGCTCAATCATTTAAAGTTAATTCAGGCTCAAGAGCCTTACTACAAAACTTGACAGCAGTATGAGGAATGCTGCTCTAGCATGAAGCTGAGACACAGGTTATCAAAGAAACAAAATAGGGAAAGTTAGTAACTAAATTAAGCTTTAAGAAGTGTTTTGGGGTTTTTTTTTGTTTGTTTGTTTTTAAGGAAAGGCTAGATTGCAATTGCTGGGGGCGTAAGCAAGCTGTTTGGGGAAGACTGAAAGTACAGGGAGTTGGATTGTCACAAGATTGGACTAAATTGGAGAAGAGACAATCAAATAGAGATGAATATGTTGCATTTTATCTGTCTTCTACTACTTTCCATCCATGAGCCTGAGTAATAATGAAAAAGGAAGGGGAGGGTGAAGCTTTTCACCTACTGCTAAGTACTTGTGCCTGTCACCTCAGCCTAGTCCCTGTGTGGTGGTGTCACACATCCCGGATGAGGGAACCTGGAGAGCAGCTGCCAGGACCTCTTCTGTATGGCATGTACTTTCTTAAAGAAAAATTTATTGGGGTTGAGGAGACATTGAGGACTTGATGGAGATTTGGTAAATTAATATATTCATTAAACAAGGCATAATTTTGATGGAATTATTCTGTTAGCTGCTCTTGCACAACTGAAAGCTTCTTTAGTCTGTGTTCCTGTATGAATGAACCTTGTCTATACTCTGGCTTTGTATGAGTGCTTTGAGTGTCAAGGTTTTAAGAAGAAAAACCTTGATTTTTTGTTTCCCCTCCTTCCTCCATGTGTTTGCTAAGTTCTCTGTATTCCTTGAGATTGTGAATCTAGGAACAATTTTCTCCTTGTGAAAGAGCGAGGTGTTGCCAAAACCAGAATACTGCCATCTCTGCTTATGAATCCCAGTTTCAAATCCCAGATGCTTTACATAATAAAGCCTAACTGGGCTGATTACCAAGAGAACTCAGTCATTCAGGGAAATAAAAGGGAAAAATCCCTTTTCTTCATGAAGGAAGAACTCGTGCCAAGAGGAGGTTGAAATGTTAAAAATGCATTTTCTGTGTGGATCTTTCATATCAACTGTCCTGTTTCCCTTTTCTTTCCCTTTTACTTAAGGCTGGGGATCAGTATCACCCTTGTGCAGTGGGTGTATGTGGCAGTTTTTTGTAGGACCTGAGAGGACCTAAATTTATGAAAACCACGTTCAATGGGTCTCTTCCCTGTCTGCAGGAGCCCAGCTTAGGTAAGTCCTGGCTATGTTTGCAGTGGTGCCATGGGTGCTGTGGCTTCACTGCTCGGTCTATAGAGTTCTGTGGTGGGTGGGGCTATCCACAAAAGGGCTTGGCTGCCTGATGCTGACCGTGTGGTATCGCTGGGAAGCTGCATGGGATGTCCTGCAGGGGATTCAGCTGCACAGGCACAACCATCCCTATGCTCTGCCTGTTCCCTCTGCCACAAGTGACGTGGCAGGGCCCGTGCAAAACGGCAGCAGGGAAACCTCTGTGTGCTTTCATTTCTTGTAGTCCTGCTTTATAGTCAACACATCATTTTTCTTCCTGCAGCCACTCTTAGGCTTCCTATGGGTTAAATTGGAAGCTTTCTTGTGGATTAGTAATTTACTGAAAAATAAGAAATAGAGAGTTGCTTTAGTGGTCAGTTGGTCGGTTTTCTGTGAGTGGAGGGGGAGGTACTTGTGGAGAAAAAGCAGGGATTTCTGCAGGGGTTCCTGCAGCTGTTCAACATAATCCTAAATGAACTGGAAATGGAAAAAAGCGTGGAAAGAGAAAATTTGCAAATATGTGAAAATATTTATTCAAAATAGTAAATTCAGTGCTGAGTGCAAACCATTGGAGATAAATTGGTGGTGCTAAGTAAGTGATCAGTAGTGAAGGTGAAATTAATTGGTTGTACAAGCAATCCAGATGGGAAAAGAAAATGCCATTCTGTGAGCTAAGCCGTTTCCCTCACTGAGAGACCTTGACTGGCTGTGGGTAGTTCCCTGAAAACAGCAGCATCTCCGTTGGCATTCAGCGTTGGTCTGAAAGGCAAACAAAACATTACAAACCGCTGAGAGGGAAACTGAGAACAACAAAATCCTTATGTCACTGAGTAATCTCTGCTCTGCTGCTTCTGGAGCACCATGTCCAGTTTTGTTCCTTTTGTTGGAGTACAATTTGTGTACGTGGAGGTGAAGGTGGTCAGAGGTATGGGGTTGGTTTTATACAAATAGGAACTAATTAGTGTAGGAAATTTTCTGTCTGTAAAACAGGCAATTGGAGGAGACATAATATCACCTACAGTGGCAGTCTGTATAGTCATGAATGGCTTGGGGATGTGAAAAGAGAGTGTTTATTTCCTGTAGGGAGTTTTTGGGCTTGTTTTTTGTTTTTTTTTTTCCCACTGCTTCACAAAAGAGAAACTGGGGCACACAGAAAACTTCCAGGAAGGTAGTTTAAACAAAAACAGTTTTTCACACAGCACATAATTAAATTTTGGAACTCACTGATGACTGATGTTACAGAGATCAATGTAAAGTTAGCAGAGAAATCTTTAGGTAAATTGTAGAAAGTATCTTTTGCTCAAGCAAAACTCAATACATGATTATATGTTAATGACTTGTGGTTACCAGCATGACTCCGGCACATGTGTTACTTCTGGAACATTTTCAAAATAGCCACAATTTCTTGAAAAACTAAGTAATCCTATTTGGGTGAAACTGTTTGGAAATAAAAGGTGTGTGGTGTTGCTGTGTTTGAACAGGATTTGCTGAAGACTACAGCCGTAACCAGAGTAAAATAGAGAACTGAAGGAAAAATAATGTTGTAGAGGCTTTCAAATCTAATAGAAATTTAGAAAAAAGTCAATACAAATCCGGTCAAATATACCCATGCAGCCATGGAAATTGATTGATTAAATTCTGAAATACATTTGCGCCTTTCTTATTATCTTTACAGTTTCACTGAAAGAAACAGGAGTACAGACCATTTGACAAAAAATATTTCAAATGCATTTTAAACATCTAAGACTGAACTGAAAGGCTGTGTACTCCTCAAATTTCTTTATGAATTCCTCTGTTGCAGCAGGGACTGGTGAAGATATTTTGCTGAAGGTAATACATTAACAAAAGTTAAAAATCAGAATTCCAGAAGCAGCTTGAGTTTTTAATTTAAAAAATAATTTTAAATAATCATATTATATCTGAAAAATGACAACATTTCCTATTGTATTTACAGACTCTCAATGCTAGAACTGGGCATCAGTTCTTTGACTATCAAATTTTAATTAGGCATGAGATGTGTGGGACTGAAATGGCATGTTTAATTCCATAACATGATTGTCATCATAATCTAAAGGGGTGTAGGGATCAAGTAAAAACTTCAAGAGAATGAAAACTGCAGTAGCTCTTCCCTGAGATATAGTCATGTTGTATTTTCAGGACTGTTTTGATTCCTTACATAGCTCACAGTCAGATACTGGATTGCTTCATGTTGCAAGAAAGATCAGTTTAGTCTTCCTATTAAGAGTGGATTTTAATTAGTTTAAGGTCTGTTTTAGTCTGACTCAAGGTTGTTCATGAAACCATGGATGAGCCTGTGTCAAACGAGCAGAGATTGTAATCCCACATTTGGTTAAGGATCTTTAAGTTTGGTTAAGGATCAGTTTCATTAAGTAGAGAAGCTATGCCAAAGCTTCTTACTCAGGAAGACAAGGCCTGATTTCCATGAATGAACATGATTAAACAAGTGCATGATTACTAATAACCCACTTTTAGGTAAACTAACTTTCAGTCCAGCTAACTAAACCTTTCACGTGGATGCTCTGCTGATATCTTGCATGTTTGGGATTTGTTTGAAGGTGTAGAAAGTATATATAAAGTGATACTGTCGGTGTAACTGAGGTTTTAGCTAACATGTTAGGGTTCTCCATTCATTTTGCACAAGTATAAGTTATTATGTGATTCTGAAAGTTGACTGGTTGACGTGGTAAACTTCTTTGCTACATTTTTGTCTTCCTTTTCATTTGTTATTTCACTGAGAAACTTCATGGAAAGATGGACCTTTGATATATGGGAAGCTTGAGCAGTCTGCTGATTCTCCATGGAAAACATGAAATGCCTATTGAATTGAGGCAGGATACTCAGGGAAATCTGGGATTGAACTATCATCTTCTCTTGCAGTAGGTGCTTATGAATGAATATGTTTGCTGCACCAGGAAACAGCATAATCTTACAAGAGAACTTTGCTGTTCTGCATATGCAAAAATGCCTTAACTTGCTGCACTAACAAATCCCATTGATTATCTGACATCTGGAGTTCTCCCTGTGCAGTCTGTGGGTGCAATATGGTCACACAGCTTTTGTTTGATAATGAGCCTCAGCTATCCAAGTGCACCTGCAGACTTGCACACCTTTTCTCATGTATTTGCTCCTCTTGGGCCACCACTAGAATGACAAGAGCCTGGTCTGGTAATTGTGGTCTTGCTGCTCATCACTTGTTCCTTGGCATAAATGCTGTCTCAAATGACAGTCACAGAAACAAAATACTTTTTGCATTCAAAGTTCCTACAGATCCTGTGTGTCAGTGGTAATATTTTGTTATGGAAAAGCTTGACTGAAGACTTGATTTTGTCATTTCTATTAATATTGAAATGGAAACATATATGGCTCTAGTCATGTCTGATAGATGGAGATGCTGTGGTCCTGTCATACTTTGAGTAGAAATAATGTGAATTAATGTAGTAAATGAATTATCTAAGTTAATTTTATTGGTAGAGGAAACCTAGATAGTTTGATGGGTCCTCTTAAAAACTTTTTTTGAGTTCATGTCCTCTCTAATGCTATTGTTGAGTTAGGAACAATTCATCACAGGTGTCCACTTATTTCCCTTGGAAGGGTTGCTGTTTTTACCTGCTGTATGCAATCTGTAGAAAATTATCTTAAATAACACAGCTCAGTCCTTTTAAACATAACAAAAAAAAACCAACCCTTTTTCTTTTAGCCATGGATAATTTTTAATTTTGGTTAAAAATTAGGATAAGACCAATAGGATTATTAGAAGAGTGGGGGAATTCAGCTGACCATCAGCAAAAACCTGCCAACGATGAGATGTAGTAGGCATCAAGATGGTCTTTGAAAAAAAAGTATTAAAAGCATCATAGTTTCAAACTTGTAGGACAGTCTGTATAAATGCAGTGAAAATCAATTATGAGGAGCCGTTATATGGAGAAGCATTGTACTGCTTTGAGTCTTGTAGATCTTTCTGTGTCCCTGAAAGTTTCCCAGTGGTACTGGACCCTCTATTGTAAGTGGAAGGTTACTGGTTATGAGGTTTAGTTTTCTTGACTGCTTTCTGCAGCAGTTCTGTTGCCATACACCTTGAGGGGTCCATAGAGCCTGGCTCTAAAACCCCTTTGCCTAAGGTGGGAATACAGATTTCACAGAGTTATAAGACTGCTGTGGCACAACATTTAAGCAACTCCTCTAAAGAATCCAGAAGACAGCTGTGTTTAAAGGAAATTCGACAACGTTTAAAGGAAGTTTGAAAGTGCTCAGCCTTCAAAAATGACCATTCCAAAGTGAACGCGAGGGCACCCTGCGGGCTGGCGGGAGCGGGATCTTCTTGGTGCTGTCAGCGGGAAGGCATTTTCCTTCCCAGCTGCTCACCCTGGCAGCGAGCTGGCAGGAAAGGAAGGTGGGGGAGCCCCGGCGTTCACGTGGGTGAGGATGGGGCGTTCTGCGAGCTGGGGCTGCTCCCGCGGGATGCAGCGCAGCCTTCCCAGCGCCGGGCGCGCCTCGGCTCCGCAGCGCTCCGCATCCCTGCTGGCCACTGAGGGCTGGCTCCGCATCCCTGCTGGCCACTGAGGGCTGGCTCCGCATCCCTGCTGGCCACTGAGGGCTGGCTCCGCATCCCTGCTGGCCACTGAGGGCTCCGCTGCGGGCAAAGCCACCGTCGGCAGAGGGGACAGAAGTTGGGAGCGGTGCTGCTGTCACGGACATTGCCGGCTCCGGCTGCCCGGCGCTGCCAGCAGGGAACGTGGGCTCTGCCTCCCCGCCTTTGTGCCTTCGAGCGGAGCCGTGCGGAGCGATTGAAATGCGCGGCTGCGGAGCGCTGCTGTAGCGGGCTGGGTCGGGGATTTTTCCCCCCCTGCCTCCTTTAATCCTTGAGCAGGGGGGGCATGTTTGCTGTGGATTCTTTTTGTTTTATCTGAGAATGAGATGCTGGCTGAAAATTGAAGAAATGGCCCTAGAAGAATTGATGCAAAGATTAAATGCGGTTTCCCAGTGTGCTGGTAGGAGGAGCTGCTGGTCTTAAATAATGTGTTGTGTGGATGCTGTTAGTGATTTTGTGGGATTTACAGAAAATCCTGGCAATCTGACTAGCTTTCTTTATGCATGCTCTCATTAATAGGAAAGAAAACATTAAGAGCTTTTGTCAGCAGGTTAAACTTTCGTTGATATTAACACTAATTAACAATTTTTTAGTGTTATGTTCTTCCTGAAGCATGCTTTAAACATCTTTTTGAGGAGTTTTGGGTAACTGTTAGCCCAGTCATATACTCTGAATGGGTCTTGATTCCCTTTTTATCTGACTCAGCTGTACCTAAACTGGGGGAATTACAGATTTCTCTAGAGAAACGGGTCTGATATGAAGCAGTGAACAGCTCAGCTAACTGTAAGCACTGTAAGCTCATATTTTGGGTGGATCTAAATTGCGCTTCCACGAGAATGAAGAGTTGCATGAATTAATCGTGGTAAATGTAGTTTTACATCTGTATAGATTAAAAATTAGAGCAGATCTGCTAAAATGTTTTAGCACTGTAGAAAGATTATGGAAATTTCTGAGATTGTTTTATTTGTTGAAAATGTAAATGCTTGTGTGTTCAAAACTAGAACTAAGAAGCAGTGCACAATGAGGTGATCTTTGATTAGATTTAGGAGTGTTATCCTGGTTATTGCTCATGCAGAGATGTGAACGTGTTTCAGAATAAAAAGTTACCTGGAAAGACAAGAGAGGTGGTTTTTGCATCCTTTGAAACTGGTTTGCCCTTTATTCTTGGTTGACAGATCACAGAAGTCTTGCATCTTGTCATGTGAGGCAAAACAGTGATTTGAAAATACAGAACATTAAGGTATACAGAACATTATAAGGTATAATTCATTGCAGTACCAAATATTGGAATTTATCTTCCCGTTTTCCTAGTCTTCTGTTTCCTAAGGGTGACTTTTTCATCTTTTTCAATTTCCATGTGGTGGAAGGAGATAATTAGCAAGATGGCTGATGCTGTGGTCTGATGAACACATAGATTAAATGACAAATATGGAATGAACAGATCAGCTGCCTCTGTTTCCCTGGGTAGGGAAAAAAGGTATTTTACCTTCTTAACAACATTTTTTGGGGGAGAAACAAGATTTGATCTGACAAGCATTAAAGTAAAGGTCACATACACACTATTTTTTCACCTTCCTTGTTTTTCTTATTGATTATCTTCCTATTTTCAAAACATCTCTTTATAAAATATCTAGATATCTGTTTCATTTCCTGTTTTGGTTTTCTGAATGCTTAAGAAGAAAGCCAGGCTGATATTTGCTATGGCATACTCTCTGTTGCAGTTTATTTTAGTATTTTGTACATTACTTTTTCCACTCCCATGAAAATGTTGATCTAGTTTTTTTGAGGCAAGATAATTTTTAAGAATGTATGGTGGATTTGGTTGGGAATGTGGGAGCCTTTTCTTCCTGAACTGAAGGAGAGGGAGGTTTGCCTGTGACACTGCCTGTCTCTCAGCTGTGCTGCTGCAGGTACACTGTGACCTTCATGTAAGTCACCAGCAGCTCCAGATGCTGTTTTCATACTTGCTGGCAGCTCTGGCCATGTGCTGGTTTTTAGCTTGTTAAACTTTCATATTTAAAGGAAAAAAAATAAAAAAAGAAAAAGCAGCCTTTACTTTACAGCCAATTTCATGTTCATGTGATTGAGCTGGTCCCTCTCCTCCCCCTTCTCTTTTTTCCTCTCTGTTATAATCCTTGTGCAGGTGTTCTCAGACCAAAGGCAGCTCTTTTATAGAGCCAGTGGTTGTATTTATAGGTGATTGTTTCAGGTTTCCTTTTTCCTTCACCCCCTCCCTCCCTTGTTGCTGTCAGGTTGCTCAGACAGTTTCTCTGTCGCTGTCTCCCATTCTTGGGCTGTGCACTGTCCTTGGGTCTAATTATCCTCTGTCTGGCTTCACAGCAGTTCTCTTGATTCAGAAACCTTTTGTAAGCAAAGATTTCCTTAACAGCCCAAGATCATGTTCAGACTTTTTCAATAGCTCCGTGCTCAGGAGTAATTGAAATGCAGAGGTTTCCCTGGCTTCGCCCGCCTGGTACAGATATCCACCTTCAGGCATCGAGAGATTTTCTCCTTTGTAGGATTCTAGGTGAAAAAATAAAAAAACTGCTCTTCTTCCTGAGATTGCATTTTTTTTTCCTGAATTATACTGCAGGCAGGCTGAGATTTATCACAGGTAATTTTAAACTTTTGAGTCAGAAGAGGAATTTTAAACCCCTTGTGCACCAAACAGAGAGAAGGGGGTATGTTAAGAAGGAAAGTCCTTCCACCTTCTGAGGTGCACTGGTCATTCCTATGACTGGGTCGGGGCCAGGAAGGCTGGAGTAGCTCAGCTCCCAGCCTAGCATCTCCCAGTGCCTGAGGTTAGGAATGGTAAGTCTGGGTGTGTCTGTAATCTTTCACTGTTCTGTCTTTGTGCCTCTGGCTGCTTTCCCACTGGCAAGAGTCCCCTGTGTCAGTCTGGCACTCACACGACCTTTCTGGGCTACTCATCCCTCACTGCCACACCAGCACTTGCCTTAGAGGTCCTGCTCCCTCTGCTCTGACCAAATTCTGATTTACTCACATTCCCAGCCCCCATGGTAAGTTACTGACCTCTCCTTACTCTCTTAGCAGCGAGTGATCCTCTCACTGAGTCCCTCGAGTGCCTTCCTCTGCCACATTTCACAAATCCAGACGGCTTTCTCTGGCAAAGCTTTGATTGATTATTTCTCATCTTCTTCACCTTCACCTCACTCTCCAACACCTTACAGATACATGATCTTCTCCTTCTGCACATTCTTGGCTTCCAGATTCATGCTCCCTAGTTTAATATTATCTCCAGTTCTGACTCTTGCTCCACAGTTCAAAATAACCTTGTGCTCTACACTTTCCTAACAACTGTAAAAGATGTTCTCATGGCATCTTCTTGTATTTTTTCCCAGATATGCTCCTCAGTCTTCCCAGCCACTTTCCTTTTTTCAAATGGCCACCTGGACTTGGATGACCAGACAAATTGTTTTTGCTGTTCTGATATAAATCCATAAAAGGTAGAAATAATTTAAATAAATTCTCTGGTTATGTTATCTTATTTTCCATTAGAGTTTTGGGGTTATTTCAGAAAAAAAGGTGAAATTATTATTAATATTAAAAAACAAAATCCTATTTTTCTGTGTTTGTTTTGATGGATAATGGCATAATTTCTCCTTTTTTTGGGTGTAGTTTTTATTTTTCTTCTTTTTCAGTGCTGTTGCTGTGTTAAATTCAACCCTCTTCCACAAATTTCTGTTTATGGACAGGACTTCCCCTCTCCATGGAACAGTAGCTCAGAGGTTGAAGCCTGAGATGATAAACAGTTCTGACCTGGGACCTCATGGATTATCCATATCACTGACTGCCCTGGGGATTCTGTTTAGGACTCCCTTTGCTCTGACTGACACAGAAACAGTGTTCAGGCACCAGCTCTCAATGTCAGTCCCTACCCCACATTTGCATCATTTGGAAGCTTTGCAGTGATGTGTTGTCTAATCCGTGCAAACAGGCAATACAAATCTGACATTCTCAGCCTTAAGCTTGTGGAAGCCCCACTATAATGGTTTCTTTCCACCTTGGAAAAGGGCCACTATTGCAGCTACCATCTGTTTCCTCTCCTCAAACACAATTTTAATGCTCTGCAGAAAGAAGAAACATCTGCAAACCAAAGAAGGAAAACATGTGGTTCCTCAGTAAATATATATGCAGTGCTGGTATTTTAAGTACAGGTAGCATCCCATAGCCATTTCGGCCTCAGTCACTTTTCAGTCCTATTCACAGTTTGGGCCCAAACTTTACATTACATTTCCCTGGCTTTCAGTTCTTGGCTTTTGAAGTTTTGAAGGCTGGCTCACCTGTCTTGACAAATTAGGCACAGATGTGGGAGGAAGGGACTCACACACCATCTCCAAGTACCCAGAATCACTGGGGTGAGTTGGATTATTGCAAGAACAAACAGGAACTTCCTCAGGCATACTGAAGGGACGTTTTAAAGTTGTGGGCAGCTGGAAGGACCTGTTCTATGTGTCCTCCCCTTTCCTACTCTTGTGAGCTTGCCTGCTTTTTCTTACCCTTGTAGCTTCTGTCCTTGGTTTGCTTGATTTTCAACTTTGGGAACTCAAAAAAATCTTTCTCCATGTGGCAGAGTGCTCTGTATGCTTCTGTTAATTTGGCAAGCAGGCAGGTCTGAGCATGAAGGCATTGATTTACTACTTGGCAACTTTGTCAGCTTTCTGTGTAGCTGGTAGAGCTGGAGAGATCCATGTGAGAGCTCTGAAACCTGCACGTTGTTGGCACATCCACTGCACCCAGGTAGCCTTTAGTGGTTGTGGGGAATGCCTCTGCCTGGTATTTACTTGCTTGCCCTTTGTTTCAGCTTTTCTGCTGAAAGTACCAAAAGTAGGCATGCCCTTCCTGACATGAGGTTTAAAACTTTAAGTGTGGGAGCTGCAGTTGAACAGCCATAAGCAGTTAGGAGTGGATTGATCATATTTTCTATGAGGATGCACTGTCATGGATCCTGGGAGCACCTGCATGGCATCCATTTCTTAGCATGTTCTGGCCTAAACCAAACTCTTTATTTTACTACTGAAACAGCTGAATCTAGTGAAATTAGTGGGAGTAAGGTTCAGAGATAGCAACAGAATCGTCCCTATTAAAAGGAGTTGGCTGCCTTTTTGGGAATCTCAGGAGAAATATTTTGATCCACCTTTAGGTTGATTACATTTTATTTTTAATCAAGCTAGTCTTGCATAAAGATTGTGTCCCAAAACATTTAATCACAATAGGGTTTATTTTTTTTTACATACAACCCCTCCACCCCCCCCCCCAAAAAAAAAAAAAATATTACTGACTTCATATCCAAAAATAGCACATTTAGAATGGCTTTTCAGAGGATTGCAGGGTTCATATTTGTCAGTCTCCTTTTCAGTTTATGGACTTTGGGTATATATACTTAAAGCTTGCAGAGCCGGGAAAGCCCTGCCTGGATTTAAGTACTTAGTGATATGAGAGAATAAAAAAGCCTTTTCCTTTGATGCATTTTTATTACCATGGTGTCTCAGAATATTTTCTTGGCAGGAGTGCCTGGCACAGCTGCCTGCCACGCTTCCAACCACAGAGAGCCAAGCTGCAAGATTACCTTGTGCATATCAAATAACAAGGAACTTCTGCAGAAAAGGAACAGCTCAGAGCAGGGATGGAGTGTCTGCATGTAACACAGGCTGTGCTGTCTTCAAGGTGTTTGCTCTAAGCTGATGTGTTGGCCAAAACCTGGGAGTAGGAGACATTTGAGTTGCTAACTTTTTCATTTAATGAAGAAGATCAAGCCAGCTACTTGAGATTTTTTTGTTTGTGTGTCAGTTCCAACAACTTCTTAAGGTTTTTCAGTACCTGAAACACTGCATTTCAGCTGGAAGTTTGAACCTGCTGTTTTACAATATTTGGCGTAGTTCCACTGTTTCTTTTGTCTTGTCCCATTAAGTAGCAGCTCTCATTTTGGACAGAAAGAACAGGGTCTTAAATGCTGTTATATGGATTAATCACTTCTAGGTCTCTTGAGTTAACCCTGAGTACTGTGTTAGCTATTTTGACCTCTCTCTAGTTACTTATCCCCACAACTACATAGCTCAAGCATGAGACACTTGGCTCACCACACATAGGAATGCAGCTTTGTGGTGATGCAAACTGTCTGGAAGTCCAGCCTTTAATATTGCCTTTAACAGCACTATGGGTGCAGCCTCCTCATGCCTTGTGGAACAGTCAGCCTAAGCACATACTCTACCTGGGTGCAGGTAGAGATGGAATCATCACCTTGGAGCTTGACTTCCTGCACTGAGTGGGCAGTTTTAGATGAAAGATTCCCTTATTTACAGCAGTCTTGGATGCTAGTTATATCCTCAGTCTGCCTCTGCTCTTCTTTTTGTGGCTTTTGAGTTTTTGTAATAACGCTTTGAATTTCTTTATGATGATGGGAAGTGGTGTTTGAGCTGTGGTGCTCTGGGGGCATGGAGCTGGCTGTTGAGCTTCCCACATGGCTCCCTGGGGCAGCAGGGAGTGGGACACAATGAAACCCTTGCTGCAATGAAGAAATGTTAAACTTGGTCACACAAAAGGTGTAACTGGCTGTGAGTTTCAGCATGGGAGAAAGCTGAAATGGAGAAGCCTTGTGATAGCCATCCCCAAATGTTACCTTCATGTGAAGGCTGATGGTGTTTGAGCTTGGTAGGAGTCAGTGTGATGGTGCCTTAGGCACTTAAATCCCTTTGTGGACACAGGGCAAAGCAGTAGAATGTGGCACTCAAATTGTGGTGAGCTTATAAAGCACAGTGCAGCATGGTGCTGCTAGGTTTTGAAGATTTCAGTGTGTAATGCTGCTTGGCAGCAGCCAGCCTTTTTGAAATTGATAATCTGGGCAAACAGGTATTTGGCAAGTTGAGAACTGCACTGCTGTGCAATAAGTAAGCTCCTGTTTTTTCACCTGTGCTGTTACTTGAGGGGCTGTAAGTGCTGTCACCCTTCTTGTGCTTGAGGCATTCGCTAAGTGACAGTTTTACTAAAAATCTTTCTGCCTTCAGCATTTCATGTGGCAGGCAGAAAATTTTCACTGAGAAGTGACTGTCCTAGTTCTTTTAAAGTCTCAATTCTTGTTGAGCCAGAAATGTATCTTCCTTTTCTTTCAATTCCTGCCTATCATCTGATGGATTTAAAGGGAAGGTGGCTTTGCATATGAAACACCAAGATAATTTATATAAATAGAAAATGGTGAGAATACACATTTAAAAATATCAAATGATAAATTGCAGCCTTTTTTGTAAACACTGCTGTATCTGGCTTCTGGGATGGACAGTCGTTTCCCTTGGTCACTGTTTTGTCCTGGGCTGCTGGTTTTCTCTCCCTATGTTACTTAGCTGGTCATTTGAGGTTCCCTCATGTCACATGGCAGCATTTGAACAAGAGGTTTGTAAAACCAGTCTGTATCAGGTTTTGGCCCATGAACCAAATGAACCAGTGTGTTGTGTGACTGATTTGTTTCCTCTTTCCGTGTTTACCTTGCATGTGTTACTGCAGGCACGATGCCTGCTGAAGCAGCTGCTGTGGAAAGGCCCTGCCAGACCGAAATGTTCTTTATGGCTCTGTATCCTGCTGCTGTGGAATATTTGGAATTGAATTGGTTATTCTCTCTTTCCGTTATCTTAACATTGGCAATTTTCAGATTTACTGCAGTCATTTGGTAATTCATATGGTGAGGTGAAGGCTGAGTGGTTTTTTCTGATTCCCTGTCTGGCTCTGAGAAGTGCCTGAATTCTCCGGCAGGTGTCTCGGGTGTGGGAGGGCGAAATTTACCCATCTTGTATCCTCTTGTTGATGCATACATGAATTCCTCTCTCCAAACACCAGGTAATTCTTCTGCTGACTTTTGCTTTCAGTTTCCAGCTGAGTCTGGAACTTGGTTGTTATTACCAAATAGATTTATAAAAGGAAGCTTCATACTTTCTTAGTTTGCATTTCACTTTTTTGAGGCGCTTTACTCAGCCTTTTAGCATATTTGTAATCACGAAGTACATTTATATAAAATACTCTATTCTTGTTTTAATACTTAAAATTAAAGTTCCCACCAAACATTCAGTGAAACAAAGTGAATAAAAAGCCTGTTTGTGTTTGGGGAAGAAATTTTTCCAGCTTACTTTGAGAACTGTTGGCAATGGGAGAAAGGGAAATATGGGCTAAGGAAGCAAAACAGGTGTGTTTGGTTATGCAGCTTGGATAAGAACCAAAAGCTGGCAGAAATGAGGTGATATAAAAAGATTCTCTGGATGTTTTGCTCATAGATGGGTATTTAGTAGGACATGAAGCTGGGTCTCCATAATGCACTGTCTGAAAAACAATAGCTTTATGTTCAATAGTTATGATGGAATATGACCTACATTCACAGAATCACGAGAGTGATGAAAATTCATGATCATTACTTAATTCATGCTTGAGTACATGCCAGGCTCTAATTATGAGATAGCTCCAGTCTGCTCAGTACCCAGACATTTACTGTGATCCTGGCACAGGTGGTTTTTTTGAGGACAGCCACAGTCAAAAATTCCATTTCTGGGTTCTGTTCTGCAACAGCTGCTGGGGCTGCAAGTGACCTGTGGGACGTAGGCTGGAGTTCAGATACAAGAGATTTGAAGGTAAAGAGCATCTGAGTGCGCTGGAGGGACCAAAAGGAAGTCATCAAAGTTGTTAGTGGCTTTCAAAATGCTATCAACAGCTGACAGGAAAAAAAAAAAAAGGACCTTTCCACATCAGATAAATCACTTGAGAAGTAAATGTAAGAAAAAATAGAATCCAACACACAGAATTTTTAGCCTTCTAATTCCATACTTCCTTGATTTCCTTCTACTGAGTCTCTTCAGTGTTTCTCACTCCCATCTCGTGCTTTACTTGCCTTTCAAGGACATTGCAATCTGCATCTGACTTCAGTGCCATCATTGTTTCAAAGTCAATTCCTTTGAAAATTGTGTACCTGAATTTCTTTGAGACCACAAAGCCTGGAGCAGGAGAGGGATATTAATAGAAACAGATTCTCTCTGTTGTTACATGAAGACAGAAGATGAATTATTTCAGTGTGCCAGTGGGAGGTGTTTTTCAAAGCAATTGTTTACATTTTTGAAGATCTAATGGAATTGAAAAGGTCTGGGTGGCACAGAGAGCACCATAATTTTGTATAAGGAGAGTAAAGATGCACCTTAAATGCTACATTGCTAATTTTTGCAAAAGGTGTGCTTAGCAATTACCCAAGTTAAAGTAGTACTAACAGTTCCCACTCTGCCTTCAGAAAATCAGGAAGAAACTTTGCAGCATCCTACCACATGCCTTTTAAAACATGGAAACAGAGCAATTAGTGCAGGTTTTATTTGATACTGTATTTAAACACCCTCTAACCCCACAATGCTTCTTTTAGGATAATGGTCTAGTGCTGAATTCAGTAAAGGCTGCCTGACATTCTTACAGTGCTGCAGGGAAACATTTATTGGAGCTGGTGGGAAGAGGTGGGATTTCAATTTTATCCCCAAAGGAGGGCTAGAGTTTAGAGAGATCCAAGAGGAGTTAGAAGGGAAATAAAGGTATTTGAGACAGCCCTGATGTGCGACTGCCAAGGCAGGAAGGGATGTGGGTGTTACCTTTTGGCACTTGGATTGCAGAGAAGCCCCTCCTGTTTCCCCACATTCCCTCAGGAGCTCCTCTCCCATCCTTTCCCATCAAGTAGCTCCTGACTTTCTGCACGTGGACATTCCCTGAGCTGCAGCATGGCTGGTGGCTCTTTGGTGTGCATCCTGTCTGAGAAGGAAAGCAGGAGCAGGCAGTGCTACGAGACAGAGGAGCTTCCCACTCACTCAGTATCACCACCACCCTGGACCAGCAGTCTGGCTGGTTTGACAGCCAGTCTGCAAGTTTCCCTGAATGTGAGACATGTGATGCATGGCTGGTACAGAGAGCTACACCTGTGTCATTAAATTGCAACAAATGCAGTTTGTAGCATTCAATTTTAAAGATACTTGTGGAAGAAAAGGAGGCAAGAGGAATACATCTTCTCTCTTTCCTACCCCTTTTCTCTGCCTCCTGCTCCTGGCAGCAGATCAGCTGTGGGTTATCCTTACAGGGAGGTATTTTTGCACATTAGGCTCGGGGGATTCTCACAAGCCTTGTCACCTGTGTGCTGCTCTCGTGTGCAGGGAGCAGGGCAACGCTGGGTGCTGTGCTGGGGCTTTGCAGATCTTGTTTCTCCACAGACCCTGCCCTACAGCCTGTCTGGGACTGCAAGGGCCACCCTGTCCTTCAGGGCCCCTTCATCCCATTGAGACCAGAGTGCTTCACAAGCAGCTGCTCTGGCTGCAATTTACTGGAGTTTAAAAGTACTCAGGAAAAAGTTATTAGAAGTGTCAGGTTTGATTTTATAGCACATCATTAGTGCTGGAGACCTCACAAAAATTATCAATGCATTGGTAATTGAGGAGGGAAGAAACTTAGTTTAACTATTTATGCCTTTAGAAAGGAATTTTGAGGGTCAAAGCCTGATTTTAAAGTGAATTGCTAATAACACATTAAGCAATGAATTAGTAAGTTATTAAGCTATGAATAAATGAAATTGTGTTTGTTTTAAAGGCTGGTCATTTGCTCTGCTCCAGTTTTCGTACAGCCTGCCAAACCTTTCACTGATGAGCCAAACTGCTCTCGACAGATCCCTGCCTCGAGTAACACGTTATCTGTATTTGACACAGCAGAAAAGGAAACATCAGACAAGCGTGGTGGAATTGGTGAGGGAGGGAGGGAGGAACATTCCCAGCAGAAATAAGGTCAGGCACATCACTGCACGGTACTGCCAGTGGTCTTCAAGCAGTTGTTCTTGTTTGGGAGAGTAAGGGGTGTGTTCCCCACGGTATCTCTTGGCAGGTCTCGCCCACTGCTTGCAGAGGTGAGAGTCCAGCTGTGGCTCCTGCCCAGCTCAGTCACCTGGGTTTCCTTTCCTAGAAGTGAGGTGGGATGGGAGGGAGCAGGGCAAGGCAGAGCTTGTGCATCTCCTCCCCTGATAAAGCCAGGGCACGGCAAGGGTGGGAGCCCAGGGCACAGCAGCGCCCGTCCCATCGCAGGCAGCCTGGGAGGCGTCTGCCAGCAATGGCTCTGTGTAAACCTGGATACCTGGGGCTGTCACCTGGTCTTGTTTTCCACCTCAGCTGCTTCTGTCAGCAGGCAGCCAAAGTTATGTTAGATGTGAAAGAGCATTTTTTTCCCAATGTTTTAGTTTCTGTCTCTGTAGCTTTCCCCCTGCAGTTTAAAAAAAAAATTTGTTTGAAAACTGATGTAAAATATCACATTTCACCATACTTGATGCAGAGTTGTGGGTTTGTATGGTGTAGAGTCAACATTTAGTGAGCTTATTAGGTTCTGACAACTGTTAGATGTCCAGTCAATAGAACTGCAGTTTCCACAAACAAAAGTTTTTAATGCCAAGCAACAGTTTGATTGCTATTAATAAACCATGTTGCTGCTGCTTAGTAAATGAGACCATTTTATAAAACCCAAACAGGCAAAAAACTCAACAGCAACCATTTTTAATAAAGTTTTTGATTATTTAATTGTTATTTATTGATTATAACCACTTTCCAAGCACATCTACTGTTTTCTCTTCCTTGCCTATGGCTTCCCATGGTTTCTCTTGTATCAGGTGGGAGATGGGTACCTTGCAGTGCTTTGAACCATTAAACTTTTGGTTGATTAAACAGAAATTTGCCTTTTTTTTTTTTCGAGGGGCCTGCCCTGCATCATCCCAAGATCATTTGGGCTGATACCAGGGAAAGAGTGAGCACACATGGCCATGGCACTGGAGGAGCAGGGATGGGGTGTGACTGCTCCTTCACTAGCAGTCTGCAGTTCATGAAGAGGAGAAATGGTGAAACTCCTGTGGCCATCTCCTGTAGTTTGTGTTTCCTGGATAACTGAATCAAGTACAATCATCTCTTTAGAAGCTGACTGTCTTGGTGAACTTCAGATCTGAAATGGGTGTTGGAAGTTATGCTGTTGGTTTGCTGACTGGCAAAGCAGAGAGAAGCTGCTTGATCTGTTTGTTGCCGTACTGTGGGCTTGATTTCTGCCCATTAAGCCCAGTTTCTTGACTGAGTCTTTTCACTTCTCGATGCATGCTTCTGGCAAGATTTAATTGAATATTGAGCTCGCCAGTTACCTTGGAATTCTTTTCAGTAGGTTCATGTCCAGCTCCTAGTCTACTGTGTTGCATGAAATAGAAACATGTGACATTTTTGTTCATTCTCTCCCCTGCCTGTAACTAAGGACTGCTGTATTCCAAGGTGTGGTATCTGCACACAGTTTGTTTTCACACAAGATTTTATTTGATTGCTGTGAAAGGTAGAAATATTTACATTTTTATGGTACCACTTATCCAAACTCTTAATTTTTTCACACCTTTGAAACAAATACATGATGTGTTAAGCAGTATTTTACTTTGAAGATCAAAATTGTATAGTTAGAAATTACAGGGAAATTCAGATTCTAGTATGTATAAACCATTATCAGAATTTCTTCAAGTGCCACATTTTTAACTCACTATGTGAATAAATAGGATAGAAATGCAACCAGTGACTGATTAAGTCTCTGTTTTGCATTTAAGGCTCTCTCCTTTGCATTTTCATCTTGCACTATGTCTCAGGAAACAAATGTAATGGGATGGTGATCTGGGAAGGCACAAGGCTGAAAGCTGAGTGTGCACATTGAGTCTAAAAAGTGACATTTTGTTGTGACTTTCATTTTTTCCTTCTTCCTCTTGGTCAGTTTATCAATTTACGGATTTGCCTTAGCTGAGTCCAAAATCTAGTTGCTTAAACTAGAGACAAAACATACATTATATTTGTAACAACTTTCAAGTATGTATAAGCAATCAGCTGCAATGATAAGAAGAGCTAGAAGTATTCTTTTTAATGAGACACTTTTTTTCGATTGTTTCCAAGCCATGTCTTGAGAGCTGCAAATATTGTAAAGATGTGCTATTTATTCTGTTCTATCCTAGAAAAAAACAATGTTGTGGCAACTATTTGCTGCTTTTCTAGCCTTGATATGAAAGATACTTAAAAGATGCTTGTCTTTTCATTTAGAAATCTATATTAATAATAAACTTATTTTTCAGTCCTAAATTATTAATCTTAAATGTTATCTGAGAACATTTTGGTCATTTACTGTTTTTTAACTTTTATTATTAATTTATAATACTTGCAAAGTTAATATGAGAGATACATATTTTTATACTTCGTGTCTGCTATCAATTCTTGTGTTGCATTTTGTTGAGAATATATTCAAGCTCTTAAATTTCTTATTTTAGTTGGAAAAAGTGCCTTAAATCGTGGAATAGAGGCATGAGATTTATTCTGAAAAGGAAACAAGGTACATCTAGGTTTGTATGACTGCTCAGTGTTTGCTCCTTTGAGAGTGTGTTTTTTGCTGTGTGCTGGTCTATAAGATCATGAAAGAGTAGGTCTCTCACCCAAGATATTGTGTTTTATACTTTATTAAAAACTGCACCCCATAAACCATCAAAACTTGTCAAAATAGACTGTAATTACATTATTTCTTATTATTTCATATTAATTACATAATTTCTTATAATGTTTGCATATGTACACTCCTGTCCCTCCCCCTCTATCCCTGCCTGCATGCTGAGGAGCATTTCTGTATTGATGCAATATGAGCAGGATGATGCCAGGTCTTCCTCACCTGTTTTCTTTGAGATGCTGCAGCAAAGCAGCTACTCCAAGTGAAGGATCAGTCCCCAGCACTGAGCAGGAAGCACAGGGGCATTGTGGCAAAGCCAGAAGCAGTTTCCTTTGCATGGTAGAGATGCTTTCTCCTCTCCTCAGGGTCCTGAGAGGTTAACTCTCATCCTGGCCTCTGCCCCCACTGCTGATGTCCCTTGCAGGTCCCTCCTCAGCTCTCCTCCTGGGGTCCATCTGCTGCACCCACCTCACACCACAGCTCCCCTCCCAGTGCCTGTGTCTCCTCTGCCCTCACTCCTTTCCAATCCCCAGCTGTCCCTCCCCAATACCAAGTTCCTTTCCTTCCACAGGCCTCCTTGTAGTGTCCCCTTTCACCAGAAGTGGACTCTGTCCAGCCTCCTTTCCCATTCTGCTGCAGCCTCACTGACCAGCCTTCCCCAGGCTGTGGGCTGGTGTGCCAGCAGCCCTGTGTCCTCTGCAGGGAATCCTTCTACTTCCCATGCCTGGTGGTTTTGCTACCAGTGAGAGGAGGCAGGGGCTTGCATCAGGGAAAGGATCCAGACCAGACTGAGCGTTTTTGGGGAGCCATGGCAAGCCCCAAGGCTGTAGGTGCTTTAACTCCTTCACTTGCTGTCGTTACACCAGAGCTAATGTGCTGAACACTCTATGGATAGAAAATGTCCTTCTGGCTGTGGTTTGTTGGTGCTCAAAGGGGTTCCTGCTCAACTTAAAGCCAGTGCCATGCCAGAACAGTCTGTCAGAAGCAGAGGATGGAAGAATGCTAATTACAGTGTGGATAAGAGATGTGTCTGCTTGTTAGGACATGGAGGAAATAGATCCTAGATCTTCACTGCCATAGATGATTGCATCACCCAGCACCTAACAATAGACTACTTTTGGAGGTCCTTGGTTGGTAGGGCCCCCTTCAGAAAAGAAAGGAGATCTTGTTCTGCCAATCCTTTAATGACTATGTCTCTCTGTGTGCACTCGGGGGTTCAGATAGCCAGATGAATTTTAACAGAAGGTCTTTGTGTAAAATATATGCACATTAAGAAAGAAATATATTTTAGATCAGTTTTTAGGAAGAATGTGAAGTTACAGGGGGGAGGAATGTGTAGTGCTATTTTGTTCTGTTTTGCAATTCCTTTGTAGAAAAGATTCAGAGTATGGTACTACAAGACTATTTCCATTTTTCAAACCTATTTGTGGTTAAGTTTTATTTGAAGGAAGTTGTTCAGCTGCATGTATAAGGCTGCAAATACATTTAGAAGGGTTGAATTATGAGGAATTCTGTTTGCTGTCTTTGTCTTCATCATGTGTAAAGGTTATTTGGAGTTGTATAAAAATTCAGCAGTTTAATATTAATTCTTTATTTCTTGAGCACCAAAATAAGAAGATGTAATCTTTTATTCAAGCAAACTGAATAGGGTTGGTAATTGGAGACTTGAGGATTTAGGATCTGTTTGTTGTTTTATAGCACTGTCCACCCACTGCAAATGAATTTGTAATTTATTCTCCCTTATTATTAGGTGATAACCTAATCACCTGCCAACATTTGACAGGTCTGCACACTTGTGATTTATTCAATTCCATCTTTCTAAAACACGGAACAGGGTTTTGATTGCCTTTTGTGAAGGATTTTGCTAGCAGGGCAATGGAGACTCATTCCTTCATTTGCAGATAGAAACTGCTTAATCTGGTAGCTCTGAAGTTTGTACAAACTTCTACCTTAAATACCTTAAATCTACCTTAAATACAGTTGCTTTAACTCTTTTTTATACCTTAAAAATTAACACAAACTTAAAGATTATTTTTCTCTCCTTAGACAAAGGACTTCGGCTGTCATGCTTACTGTTTTTGTACTTTCTAACAGCTGTTAAATATATGATGCACCATTTATCTGTCTGCATGTGTGTACAAATTGTAAATAATTTAATGTTTTACTTTACCACTTGGCCTCTTCACATAACTCTAAAATGAGGAAGATAAAATTCTGCTAAATTATTAATTCACTGGGAAATTGAAACAACCAACATAAATTAGGCACGGAAAATGGTTCCCTTTTCCTCTGTGGGAATCAAAGCAGTGAACACAAGTGGATAACAGCAAGGGAGCTAAATGGACCAGATGATTATAGAATCATTTATATTGGAAAAGGCTTCTGTGGGTATCCTCAATACCATCCACCTGCTCAAAGCCCATGTACTTATTAGAGACATGCTTGGTTGAGTCTTGAATGCCTCCAACAGTGGAGATGATCCAGGATGGAGGTGTTCAGGAGTCTCCTGTGCCCATGGGTACATAGACAGGGCACATCAGACCTGTTGCCTGGCTGCCTTGTGGATTTTGGTGGTATTCTGCAGTGTTAGAAGTTTTCCTGCAGGTTAAAACCTTTGCAGCAAGGTGTACAGGTGCTCCAGTGCCATTGTGGCAGATCAGAAAATTTTGCAGCTTGCTCTAAATGGATTTTTAATAGATCAAGGCACAGTGACTTTATGAAGGATTCTAGGTCTTGCAACTTAATTTGTTTGTGTTGATTTTCGTAGCAGCCAGTTGTTCCTTTTAGTTATTTGCTGTGGGGTTTTTTGTTTTGCCATATTCATATAGTCTGTATTGTCGTAGTTGTCACAGATTGTTTTAAATGTTTAAAGAGGATTAAATGATTGTACACAGAGAAATGTGGCAAGATATTACTAGTATCTAGAACAGCAGCAAAGTCCAGGCATGTAGCTGCAAAGCAGAGCAGAGTATAATTTGTGGTGTAATAAAGAGCCTTGTAAACTAAAGTTAAACCTGTATTCTGCAAAATTTTTGCACTCAGTAACAGCCTTTTCTCTGATACTACTTTGGTTTTGATTTGGATTTATTTTGATTTGAGAGCAGCTGGGGTGTTCTGAAATATTTGAGTGTTGTATATATTTGACATATACTGCAGTATCTGTGCTTTTTTTATTTTGTTTTCTTACCTGCTTCTCACTCCTCGGATATATCTTGGAGTCTCATACATTCTTCTGTGGGAGAAGGTCAGTTTACATAATGCATTCTGGATGCTCTTCTTGCATTTAAGGATACAAAATAAAAAATATCCCATGCAGACCTGTATATAACTAATAGAGCTGCCTGGTGCTGGTGGCCTACACATCAAAATGTGAGCAAAGATTACTCCTATGACCAAGTCCCTGATTTGTGTTGGACTGCACAAGGAGAGAACCAGTTCCCTAGATGATCCTGTCCTTGGGTTTGGCATTCCACTGCTGATTCTTGAACATCCTGCTTGGCTTACTCTTGTCAGCCATCCAGGTGAAATGCTGGATGTTGTTTGGGAAGCAAATCACTTTTTCAGTGGGGAGGCTGGAATGTGTGCAGAAGGTAAAATACATACAGTTTAAATGCACAGGGACAGTATATATGACATGGTGGATGGAGTACTTGCCACCTGGAAGAGATGCCAGCTCCCTGGAGCAGATCACCCTCCCTAAAGACCCCAACTGCTGCATCCCTGAGACCAAGTCCTCAGTATCAGTCTTAGTGGGAGTGTGCCCCTCTTTCTCAATAGTTCCATCTTTAGTGTCATCATGATCTTCCTCAAACAAGCTGAGATTGATGAAGTCAGTTTGGTGATGAGGAGTGAATCAATGGGATAATGTTTTTAGTGATCAGACTTTTCAGAAACACGTCCTTAATGGACAGCAGAGCATGCCTGTGTAACATTTCTTCTGTATTAAAAAGGAACACATAAAAACTGCTATCACAGTGCTGTCTTTCCTGACAGCATTTAGAATGTCTGGAAAAAAATTAATCTGTGAATCCAAATGTAACAAAAGAGATCAAAATTTGGGAGGGAGAAAGGGACTGTTAGCTGGGATTAACCTTTGGTTTTATGGCTCTACACCTGTGGGGACCCACGTTGTGTACCCTTTGCAGGGTTTAGTCACATCAGAGAATATACAGGCTGAGGTAAAACCTATGATTTTTTGGTAATGTCTTGACATTTTCTTTCTCAGTAGCTTACATACTAACAATGTTACCTCCCCTAGTGTTTCTGTGCTGTATGACTATGTCAAGAGGAGCCATGATTTCATCACTGCCTATTTCTACTTCGTATATTTAGTTCACAAAATCTTTTGTGTCTTTCAACACATTTTGATGTAATAATTTGTTTGGCAATTGTAACTCCAATGATGTATTTACCCATTGTGCCTTTATTTGGGTTCTAAGTGTACAGCCATAAATAGTCATTATTTATGCTATTAGTGATATTTTATTTTATTTATGCAATAGTGCTATCTTATTAAATCATGTGAACATCTCAGCTGAAGAATCCAAACACAATCACGTTTTGCAGTACTATTTTCTGAGATATTCATTAAATAATACACCCAACCTGGAAATCAATAAATACATACAATTTCAGCAGCTTTCTACATGCCCCTTTGTGTATCATCATATTTGACTATTTCAACCAGGAGCCACATCACATGCCTCTGCTTGTCCTACCTGGAACATATCCATGAATACTTTCACTGTTAGGCTGCACAAATGCAAATGCCCACACAAAGGAAGCAAGAAGTCACTGGGAGCAGAAATCCTCCTTTTGGCAGCAGAATGGAGTCAGGTCAGAGTGCCTGTGTGATTGTGACTGTACTCAGTGTTGGTGCTTGTTGGTAAGATGCTATAGATGGAATGATTTTCTCAGCCTTTTAAAAGGTTACAGTGATGGTAACTGCATATTATATAGCATTTATTTTAGATGTTCAGAAGGAAACTGTTGATTTTTAGTTCTCAAAGAACTTTTCACTACTCAGCAGAAGCACAGACTTGTAGTCCTTTGCAGTTCCAGATGGCAGAAAGACCCTTGGTCTCTCTCTCACTATGTTTAGATATATTTGTTTCCATGTCTTTAATTATGACTGTGTAATTACAATATGTCTATTAAAACTGAGTAGCTGATAAGCAGAATGAGGCAAACCAACTTTGAACAAACTAAAATTTTGACTGTCTAGGAAACTGTTGAACAGCCCACCAGAAATCCCTTCATCCCTGTTCAATTAGGCATGCTTATCTGTACACAGGAAAAATCCTATTTTGCTAGAGGCTGACATGAGCACCATCAAAATCAGCAGTTAATGAATATTCATTAATATTAGGAAAAATCTCATTCCTTCTCCAAACACTTATGTGATTTATCTCTATAACCATTTCAGAAGATTGCAGTACACAGCCTTCTGTGCTGCATCCTCGCAGTAACCTGAGAAAAATTGTATTAAGTTCTTACAGCATAGGGATTTTTGCAGCATTTTTGAAAGGTCCCTGAAAGGTATTACTTACAGCTTCATACAAGCTTTGTAAAGTATTAATAGCACTACTTCTTCTGTGCTGAGTGGATTACTGCCATACACATTTGTAATTGTTGTAACAGTGCATGCAGAAGAATTTCAAAGCAGCCACTCAACTGAAAACTCTCTCATTTTATTAATAGCCCATTCATGAACAGACTAAGAGAGAATTGTGAAAAGTGTAGAAGAATTGAAGTCTGATAAGAGAAGATGTAAGAACTGAACACTGGATCTCTTGGGTCCAAAGCACTTGGCAACAGAGAAAATTTTTCATAGGAAGGAAGTTTAGGGTAGCAGAGACTGAAGGCTGAAAGGATGCTCCTGGCCTGTGGCAGCACTGCAGGACAACATTCTCTGTTTATGTAGGTGCTCCACAGTGATTTCCCTCTGTACACTTTAGATTGTTGAGAACACCTGAAGCTGTAGCCTGGGCCCACCCCTGCTGGGAGCTGTCTGGATGCATTGATCCAGCAGTGGTCTATACAGTGTTTCGTATTTCATAGTTGTCAAAGGTATCATCTGCAGGAAATGACCTTCTCTAAATCCTGGGGTTTGCATTTTCCTGGCCCTCAGCAGTCGGCCCTTCTTGAACAATCGGGAACTGTGTTCCCAGGTGCTCTGTCTCCTTCAGAGAAACTAAGGAAGTGCAGGTTTCATTAGTGAGCTGTTTGCTAATCTCAAATGCGGCAGATCCGGTTGGAGAAAGCAGCAGTGTCTGTCTAAAGTGCAAATGCATTCAAATCCCTTCTCTGCCTGCTTCTGCCAGAACTCAGCCTGATGGGAAAGTAGTGTACCTGCTGTACTTGTTAGAAGATAAAACTTTTGAACTAGAATTCCATTTTGAACATAATCAAAGACTCCTAAATGCCAGCCAGAGTTTTCCCAATGTCAAATTTTGGTTCTGTCTTCCCCAGCTTATTCTGCACAGAACTATTAGCTGGAAGGTCAGTCAGTGTTGTTGACTGTATGTGTTATTAATTTCTATACATTAATATGTGTTTGCATAGACATGTATATGCACATATTATATGCAGGTGATTTTTGAACAGAGCTTTTTCAATATATAAAGACAGCTACTTATCCTGAGTCCCTGAGTTTGATTATTAGCTTGTACATTATGGGAACGACCACTGTGCCTCAGGGTGTATGCACAAGGCATGGCTGATAAGCCTGAAACAATAGTAGCTTTATAGGACACAGTGAGTAAAACTGTATTTGATAAACCATTTTGAGCCACTTCTTTCTGCTGCCAGTTGTTTTATCTGATTGTCATCAGCAGCTTCCTCTTGCAGTGACTCCATAGTGTGCAGGCACCAAAGGTCTCCCATCACTTTCTTTCTCCTTGTCTTGCTGTGAATATCCATTCTCTACAGGCCCCCACCTGTGGTTTCCTCCCTCCCTTGTGCTGGGCTCACGGAGCAGCAGCTGTTGGGTGCTGAACTGTGGCTGGCTGAAGGTAGGGTTCCACATCAAGCTTGAGACTGAAATTATTCCCTGGAGCTTCCTATGTGAGCAGATCCCTCTTCACATGCTTTCACTTCTGACCAAAAAAGTAGACAGATCCCTCTGACAGATCTGTTCAATCACAACCTGTAATTGTCACCTTCCAGGTAATTTTACCTGGTAGAATTTAAGTAAATGAGTGAGCTGGTGGTAGCAGTTGCATAATTAGCTCCAATATCACAATGGCATTTACCTGTTGCTTTGCACTGGCACTGGATGCTAATCAGGCTTTCCCCATGTTCTGACCTCCTGGTCTTTGTCAGTGTTTATGCAGTTTCCTTACTCTTTCCTTTCTCTTTCTGTACAGACATGTACAGAACATCTCTGAAGTTTTGAAATCGATTGCTATTTGCCTTCTAAAGTGAAAGGACTCAAATTAAAGGACAAAGTGGAAGTGCTGTCCTGTTGGATGTTAAACCTCACTTTGCATGGCTGATCATAAAGAGACATTCTCCTCTGGTTATTTCTCTGATCCACTCCGATTTTCAGAGTATTTTCTATTGCTAATGGTGAAGGAACTTGTTCTTTTCGGTCTCATTTATTGCTAACTGTCAAGAGATTCTGACATGCAGTATAAGATTATCTAAATTAGAGGGACAGATGTTAGGCTTTAAGAGCTTTTTTTTATCTTGACAGTTAAGTGTTAACACTTCCAGAAAATCTTATACTTTGCAATTTTTTGTTTGTTTGTTACTGGACATTTAAATTATGAAACACTCTGTATTAGGTTTAGGATTTATTTTGGTTTAATATTTTTTGAGAGATCTTTCTGCTGTAAAGAAACACTAGCATAAGTGTCTCAGTAGCATAATGTGCAAGTATAAATAGAATGCAAGCTGTCCATTTATCTCAGTCCTGATCTACTTATATTCATCTGATGCTTATTACAATCGTGGGTTGTCTCTGAGCAGATACATCCAGTTAGGATTAAGCTTGGACAACTAACCTAATTCACTCTTGTAGCTTAATTCTGAGTGGGTGTTCAACTCTGTAAAACAATTTACATTTCAGATTAGAAATAACTTGTATATTACATTTTAATGTGTGCAAAACAGTTTGTACAATAATGTAGCATGAGTCTAATTTATCTTTCTGTCTGTATGACTGTTCTCAAAAAATTAAATAATGCAGGACATAATTGATAACACATGATTTAAAGAGAAAAATCTAAACAACATTTTCATTTTTCTTCTCCCTCATTTCATTTCCACTGTTATTGCAAGTGAGCTGATGCTGGAAGATCCTCATGGCAAGATTTAGCTTGTATGTGCCCTTATATTTGCTTTTAGAAACTGATCCAAGAAACAGTTATTTCTGAGCTCTGCATATGTGTATGGTAGATGCAGTGTCCCATGTAATTTTCAGTCTTTTATATTCATGTGAGATCAGCCCTCTGGGTTGTTACTGGGGATGTGAAGGCACTTCTGATACTGGAATTTCTCCTACCTGCCACAGCTGCAGGGGAAACAAGTGGGTGAGTGGAAGATACAGATTGCACAGGTGGACTCTTGTCCCCTGTGTGCCTGGTGAGATCTTCAAGTGCATGAGAGTGCCATGTTGCTTGTGTGTGAGATGTACTCTTTCCCCTGAAAAACGAGGTCTACAATAGGAGAAAAAGCAACACCAGTGCCAGTGGCTTATCAGGAGATATGAAGAAGTGTGGAGAAATTGAATAAATTTAGAAAAACCTCTGGAACAGTGATGATTCTGCTGCCAGAACCTCCTGGTCTGTACAGTTAGGAGGGATGCATGCTCCTTAATGTGACTCTTTCAGCATCACATCAAATGTGAGGATGTAAGGAAGGGCCTGTAAATAATTGTTAGGATTTGGAGGAAAAATCACAGTAGGGCATTCAAGATGTCCTGTAAAGATAAGGCCCCTGTACAAACAAAAAGATCAAAAGGAGCAGTAGGAACATTTAGTGGTAAAGAAAGTGATGGCATATTAATTTAATGATTCCCTATAAAACTTGAAGTTACTGTTCTAAAGTATTTTGAGAGTCCCTGGGAAAGGAGCAATCAGAGTGTACAGCTGTAAGTCAGCGTGGCCACTTCTCCCATCAATGTGCAACACTCTGCTCATGGTCAGAAACAGACCTGGAAATGAAACATGAGACAAATAAGCCCTATTTCATTGCCATAATTGTGTTGATTCCATCAGGCTGTCTGCAGTCATTTAAAGATAATTGGAGGGGTGTTACCCACTCAATGTTGCTGTTTATGTGATGTGAGATGTAGGTGCAGTCTAGTTGGTTCTGCCAACTAATACTCAAAGAATATTGCTGCCTGTAAACTCTGGTGTAATTTGCTGGTGCTGTACAGAGCAGAGATGTCCTTCAAATAGGAGCTTTTGTTATAGTAATGCCAGCAGCAAGGGAAAATATTCAGTTAATTTTCCTGGAGATAGAAGCTGCTGCTGTTTGGAAAACAGTGCATTACACCATCTGTTTCCTTCTGATTGCGCACTACCATAGCCATTGTTGTGATTAATTTCTTTGCTTCTAGGCACAAATTTGAGTGCTTGAAAGAAGATTAAAAGCTTGTTTGTGGACAGGGATGTAGCTAATGGCTAGATTTCAGGAGGATTGTGTGTACTTACCAACTTTACAGTTTAAGACATCAATCTTCTGTATGCATTTGATATGTGAAGAAAGACAGGAGAACATCCTTTTTCCTTGTAATAATCTACACGAATTGTTGAGGTTTTCACCATGTACCACTGGTGTCATCACATTTTCAAAACACCACTGGGACAAAGAGTCACTTTTCATAGAATCAGAGAATAGTTCAGGTTGGAAAAGACCTTTAAGATCATCAAGTCCAACTGTTAACCCAACACTGGCAGGTCCACAACTAAACCATGTCCCTAAGTCCCACATATATGTCTTTTTAAATACCTCGGAGATGGTGACTAAACCACTTCCCTGTGCAGCCTGTCAAATGTTTTTGTGAAGAAATATTTTCTACTTTTCAATCTAAACCTCCCTGGTGCAGCCTGAGGCCATTTCCTCTTATCCTATCTGCCTCATTTTCTAGTGAGGCTTGGCTGCTGAAAGAAGATGTGTAGTTTCATCCTAATCCCACTTGATTTATCTGAACAGGTCCTTAGGTCATAAGGCTGACATGCCCCAAAAGCCCCAAACAAGCAGTTATCCTGCCAGGCAGGAGGGAAGCCCTGCTGGCTGGCAAATGGCCACAGGCATCTCCTGGCCACATTTGCTGCCTCCACTAGGAAACTCAGCAAGGAACATGTTGCAGTGTTGTCTCTGAGGATGTTGTTGTTGCCCCTTACTGGCCAGAAACACTGCCCCCAGTGACAAGCAGCACAAGAAAATGCAGAATTTTGCCTAATGCTGTGTCTTACCTCAGTTCCTCTTTTGTTTGAACCCTGAGTATATAGTACAGGGCAGTCTGTAACGTGCCTAGTGCTGCTCCTGTCCTTCCTTCCTGTGAATTTCTGGGTACTCAAATAAGCTTGAAAAACCTTTGATCCACGACATGTAGCACAGCTGCAATATGCAGTGGTCCATCTGCTTGATATCATGAATTTGCAAAACAAGTGATATTTGCATGAAACTCATCTGTTCTCAATTTTTAAAAAAATCTTTTTCTTGGTTGTCACATTTCAAGATTGTCACATTTGTCCATGATTCCATGTCAAAAGTTGAACCTCTTCCAGCTAGGACTAGAACAATTATCCTATGTTAACACGGTGTATGCAAACTAATATTTTGTAATATGGTATTTAATATTTACTTCAATGTGACTTAATTAAAGGTTGTCTCTTCGAATTTGCTTTCAGAGTAATAGATGATACATCATATTTGAAAACACTTCTTCAGGGTGATGTGCATAATGGTATGTTTTTGCCTTGTGGCAGATCTGTGGCCATACAGGACATAGTTAAACAGAACTGAGAGGAAAATCTTGACTGCCAAGTAAAGCAGCATTATCAGTTTCCTCTCTCCTGCACTGAAAAAGACAGGGGGAGCAGACAGTGTAGGGTTTCCTGATATGTTTTAAGAAAGCCTGGGATTCATTTCCCCTCCCTTCCTTCCTATTAGCTGTTTGTTAACTCCCAGGAAGATCCAGGTTTTTCTCGTAAGAACTCTGCTCACATTCTGGAAACGGCTCTGCCTTTGAAGGGCTCAGCCCTTTGCAAATACAGAGGGAGGAAGAGGAGTTGTGTTGGTGATGGGAGGCTAACTTTGGGCAAATGAACTGAAGAGGAGTTTCTAATTGACAGCATTGTATTAACAATGATATTTTAGTTTAATTTGCTGGCGTGAGCATAGTACTTGTCCCTGCAGGATGCCAGGTGCTTGAGACAAAGTAGGAAGTGCACCAAGCGTCAGTGTGAGATTTCTGTCCTTGGAGTGCCGAGCTGTGAACTTACAAGGAAGACTGTAAAGTTAAAAGAGAGACGTTCAACTTCTCTTTCTTCAGGAGAAGCCTCACAAGTTTCTTTGCAACAGCTGAACATCCCTCACGTTAGGAGAAGGATGTGAAGAAGGAGGTGATTGATTGTACCAGCTATTGGGATGAGCACTGGTGCTGGATCTCCCTGTGCAACTGGAGTGCATTGACAACCTGGATGTTTTGTGGGGACTTTCCTTCATCTAACAGCACAGGGCTGTTAGTTTGGATATATTTATTTTGGATAAAACACTAAAAACTAGACAGTTTTGCACCTTTTTATATTGTCTTAAAATGCCACTTGCTAGTCTGACCTGCTTGTGTGAGGGGCTGTGACTTTTTTACTCATACTGATCACAGTAAGAGGAGACTGGAGCTGTGGCAAGATGTCCTGTTTGCTGGATCCAGCATGCTAGGAACTGAGAGGGTGATTCAGCTTCATGCAAAAAGCATCTTGATATTTTCACTCCATTAAGTGCAACTAATCTTTCTTTTTCCTTTCTAGTGGAACTAGGTATTGGTTCCTGAAGAAAATCATATACAATACAAATAACTGCACTGCACCCTCTTCAGGACTTTAAACTATGCCCTTTTTCATCAATATTGGTATCATCTGAATTTAACAAAGAAATTTCACAGTCTGCTGACATTTAAAACAAAATCAGAGTATTTTCAGTGTGTTAGAAGAGAATTTCTCTAAAGAGGAGATCTTTGATTTCCTTTGCTGAATAGTTTGGTGAAGATTCACCCATGTCTCAACGCCGCCTTTTCAGGGAAGGACATGAAAGTCCTTTTAGGATCCTACAAAGATTCTTCCAAACCCCTCATGGCAGAAGGCACTCAAGAAATAACCCACATCAAATATGCTCTGGTGAGGTCAATGTATACGTGATCCTATAGTGTGGTGTGTGTGTACACAGAATGTTGCAACTAAACTGGAGCAGCATGTGAGTTAAATATGAGCAGTAAGCAGCCTAGGATTTGTGTTACTTTCAACTGACGATTCTTGCAGGAACAAGTGTTTGTATTATTTTTGCTGCAAATGCACTCATATAGGGTTCCAGCAACTGTTACAGTTAAAAAATACAAACCTTTATCAATATTAGGTATTACTCATGACAATAATTACTCTCTGTCACCAGTACCTACTGGAGAAAAATGTTATGCCTTGTTTTTTCTTGCATTTCCAGGTGTATGACAGTATCTAAAATAGATTTGAAAGCTTTACATCAGCCCTCCTTTTATATTCTAGAACATTGCTTGTGTATTCCTCTCCTGAAAAGTATACCTATTTATGCAGAAGAAAATATTTATAACTGTACTCAAAAAATCAAGAAGCCTCTGATCACATCTGTAATGTACTAAATTTAGGACTTGCCACCACTTACTCAGTCTCAAAATATGTTTCATACAGTATGTGTTAATGTGACTGATAATTATATAATCTTTGTGTTTAGTAAAGCTACATTTTGTTTTTTTCTTTTTTCTCTGAAATAAGTTAACCCTAACTGGCTAAGATAAGCTGGAGTAGATTTTTCAGTAATTAATTAAAACTTTATTTTTTTTTAAGCACAGGGACCTATTATGGTCTTAAAAGAAAAGGGACTTTTTTGTTTCTTTTTAAATTAATTTGGAAATCTACATCAACATAAACTAAGCTACCTTTGTTAATTTTCAAGGCTTTTCAGAATTCCTTTATTTGATGTTGACATTTACTCTTAGAAAAAAAATATGAAGAGAAAAATGCCTCTCTGGTGATTTGATTTTTCTTACACCTTCATTTGTATTATGCTCACTGAGTCTTTTGTCATCTATGGTGTTTGGAATTAAAATTATAAGGGTTTTTTTAATAAACTTTTTTTTTTAGTAACTTTTGAAATGTAAAGATTTCACGTTTCCTGACTTATCAGTTCTGGGCATTTTGTGAGGCCAAGATTTGGTACTTTTAGGAGTGCTTACTAGTAAATTACCAAAATATAACAATTAATTCTATTCAACTGAATTAGAAAAAAAATTGATGTCAATTGCTGTTAATAACAGTAAAGAAAAATCAGGAAAAAAATAGCAGTATTTTTACCACATGGAGTGCCATCTTGTAAAGCAAAATAAAACAAGGTCTCATCAAATTTCGGTCTTACTTTCACATAGAATTCGATTATCACTTGGTAGCACTCACACTGCAGTCAAGTCCATAGTGTAGCCAAGAAAGACACCACTTTCACCAAATATTTTATCATATTTATGTTTTTATGAGTTTCAAGCACCTGTTGGCCATTCATTAATGGATTGGAGCTAATCCAAAGTATAGGCAAAGCATTGACTACATAGGAGAAAAACAAATTTAATATCTTGAACACATTCTAACAAATAATATTCCTAATTTTTGCCTAATTTCCTTTAGACCAAGATCCTTAATATAAATCTTGTAATGCTGTGCAATCATGTCTTACTTACATCTTCCTTTCACTATTTAGAGGTGTGTGTATAGTCAGAAAATAGTATGTTTCTGTGGGAAGCTATCTGTTCTGTCTCCCACCCATCTTTATTATTATTCTAAAACTCTTTTTGATCATGTGGCAGCCTTTTCTGTTTGAAGTCTTCAAGTATGCAAAAATTCTGTTTCCTTTCCTTCCTGTTACCCATTTTATTTTGACAGTAGGAAAGCAATTATAGGCTTTTAATGTTAACCTTGTATATCCAATAAGAATTACTCCATTGTTTTGGTCGAAACTGGTTTATGGCCTTTTGGACTGATAAAAGTTTTCCGCCTTCCTGGTAGCAAACCTCAGCTTTCAGTGGCACTTGCAGACAAATGTTACACAGAAAGTGAATCAAAGTTTTAGATTGTGGAAAGGGACAGCTATTCCAGCCTGGGAACATTTCTGTGCTGTAGCTATGCTGGGTGAAATCCCAATTTTGGTAGAATGTATTTCCACAGTAAATGTGCTTGTGATTCTGTGAATTCCATGATGTATGCACCTCTCTTCTCCTTGTGACAAAGTTGAGCTGCTCTGTCCTGTTGTCCCAAGTCTCACAAAGCTTTGTTCTCTTCATTAGCATCTCTGGAAATTGCTGGGAGTATGTTTGCTTTCCTGTCACTTCATCCTTTCCCTGCATGTTAAAATATTTAATATAGAATATAGAAATCTTTAGCTGAACAATGAATGTCCTAGTTCATATATTGATTTTGCATTACCTTATTTACCTTAATAAGGGAAGCTGGGCTGGCTTCCAGAGTCATCATTCTTCATCAAATCCATCTCTGTTTTATTTTCATTTTAACAAAGCAGACTTTATTTACTTACAGCCTGTTGGCAGTTGAATCTGTCTTCCTTGCCCTAATCTCCATTGCCATGTTCTCTGCAGGTGTCTTTTACCCAGGGCAGGCTGTGTTGCCTTTATCCGCTCCCCCTGGTTGAGCCCTGGCTCTGGTGACACTTGCTCTTTGGAATGCAGACGTTTGGGAGGACCAGGTGCCATGTGGCCCCTCCTGCCTGGACAGGCAGGGCCCAGGCTGGTACAGGGAGTGCTGTGAGACAGCATCGTGTTTTCTGAATCCATCCCTGACTCTGAATCCATCTTCTGTGTGCTTCATCTCTGGCTGCAAGTGGGGCAGCAGTTGTGGGTTTGTGGAGGATTTCAGCCCTGGGAAGCTGTGGCTCTGAGCAGTCTTCTCTGGAGACACCTGTCTCCCATCAGCACGGGAGATTTTCCAAGGTGCTGTGGCCCTTTGAGATGGGAAGCGTAGACCATGCTTTGAGATTCTCCCGCTTGTCATTTTCTCCCAGCAAATGGAACAGTAGGTCAGCTTGAACTGAGAGCTGTAGAACAAGTCTGGCAAGTGGAGATGCCAGAGACATCTGTCTTCAGTCTGTGCTGAGCGTGCTATGGATGGGGAGTATCTTTGGAGGCATCCTGTAGTCTGCATCTTTTCCCTCTGGATTCAGGTTGGTTTTCTGACAAAGATGACTGAAGCTCTAGGGCAGTTTGCTTTCGCGTGTAGTTCTAGCAGTGTGATGGATGGGTGGCAGAGGAGACTGTCTGTGTCACAGGGCCCTTCCAATCCAAAGAAGTTCTGCAAAAAGGTACAGTGAGCAGCACTGTAATGTGGGTATCTCATACTAATATGTTTTTGTAGTGAGTCAGAGCTTGGTTAATCCATAACCTGAATAATCCACCACAAAGAGTGACGATGAGTAGAAGAAGAGCACTCGTGCATCGTGTGTGTCAGCCAAGGGGATGTAGATGTGGTACATCTTTTCCTGAAGCTGTATGAATATTTCTGTTGAATATTTGGGCATTCTTGTAAGGGGAGGGGGAGTTAGATTATGGGCAGGCAAGCAAAATGTGTGGATGCAGGAACTGTCAGACTGAACATACAAAAATAGCAGGAATATTTAAGTACCTGAAGGCTCCAGTGTAGCTAAAGCCTTCCTGGAGCCTGTACAAACACTGCCATTTCTGGTCAGTGTTAAAATCTGCCACAACAACTTCATTACTGTTAGTCCCCACACTAGATAGGTCCAGGTGTGTGAGGCTGTGTTTACTGTTTGCTGCATTCATGCCTTTGTTTGCTGGCTGCATAAAGGTCTTTAAAACAGATTAATTTGAGATTTTGAGTTTCCGTGCTTGAGACTTTGGCCTGTCCTGCTTGAAATGCTCTTGCACTTTTTTGATCAGAAAGATGAAGAAAAGAGTTAGGTGTGAATCCATAGCAGAGGTGATAAACTATACCTGTGAGTGAGCAATTTAGTATGACTAGTTCCAGATAGCATTGTGAATATCTGCATGAAAAACAGTTTTGCTTTTCCTTGTTAAAGCCTAAGATGAACAAAATATGCTAAGGGCTTATGTTTATATATATTGTATCAGACACTGGGTGTATCAGCAGTCTGTAAATATTCAGGGTGGGGTGACGAGGGGCGAACACTATAATTAAAGAGATAATTACAAGAACAATGGCATTAGTGGGGGAAAATATATTTGTAAAGTCATCTTGTGCCACCTGTTGTATTTATGGAACAAAGTTCAGGTAACACAAAAGCCCTTACCTTCTCGGGGCAGTTTGTTCTGAGCAGAGGAAGGAAAAAGTGGTCCTCTTTCTTCTCTGATGATGAATCAGAGAGGAATTTCAGTAGCAGAAATGAAGAGTTATTATTTTTTCTCAGAATGGTGTTCATGGCTGGACTTTGTAGCACAGGGTAAGTTGGCTTAACTTATAATAACTCCTAGATCTTGTAAATGTAAACAGACCTGTGTAGTCTGCTAAGTCAGGGGTGTGTAAGGTGTTGGCTTGGGGCTATGCTCTTGGGAGTATTTTAAACATGTTTTATATGCGCTAAAAAAACTCAGTGTATTTCAAGACTCTTAATATAAACTTTGCTAGCTCATTGATTCTTGAAAATACACACTGTTCATAGCAAACGCATCATTGGAGAGACTGAGTGGTAAATGGTAGTATTTGGGTTGTACTTAAAAACCCTTCTTCCAAAGGAAGTAAAACATCAGGTATTTTAGGATTTAAATTTACATATAAGGTTTTTATAGACTTTTTTCTCAGATAGTATTCCTTAAACTTACTACCATTGAATAACTGTGATGTACATAACTGATTTATTTGGCTCAAGCAAGTTACTTGGTGAAAAGTGAGCACATCAGCAAAACCAGTCCCAGGTGACATCCTTGTGAAGACAGAAAAGGTCCCAAGCAGGATGTCAATCAAAAGTGAACTGTTTCTTCCCTGAAATAATTTTCAGAGCATCATCATACAATTTAATAGGAAAGTGTTCAATATATGTTTTCTGATAGAGGTTGTTACTATTCAGATACCAATTCAGTAACACTAGCAAATGTTTTTCTTCCTGCACTTAAGTGTCTGTATTGACTTGTCCTATAAATTTGAGGGACCTTAGCTTCCTTTTTTCAAAATGCGTTTTTCAGCTTTTTTTTTTTTTTAATTAAAATCTGAATTCTTTCTGTTAAAAAGTAAAAGTGAAGGAAATGCATGAATTGAGAAGTGTATTTTACAGTACATTAAGATGCATGCTTTGATAGAAAGTAGAAATACCTAAAAAACATGACATCAGCAGATTTGTGAGATGGATCCTATTTAAGATTCCTGAAATTGCTTATTATGTCCTAGGTTTTTGTGTTAAAAAAGCAATTTGAATAAAATTAGAACATTCTGAATTGCGCTGTTGTAAAAGTTGCTATTTCCAAATTTTTTGTGCCTTAATTCAGAGGAAAGAATGTTACTTCTCCAGCTGTGTGTATAATAAGGAAGGAATACATTTTGGGATACTGCTATACAGACCACCACTTCTAGGCTCCTGGGTGATGATTGTTCCAAGAAAACAAAGACTTTTGGGTCTCTCTAATGAGCAAGAGACACGCACACAGGGCTGAGGGCAATACAAGACTGTGCCTCTGGGCTCCTCTTCCCCAGATCCACACTGACTGAACTCCATGAGCCTGCTCCTTGGACCTCTTCAGCCTCTCTTTTTCCCTGTTTGCTAAGATTTAAGCTTTGAGTGTTCTTACAGGGAACGGACCTATTCTAAGAGTTGTCATTTGATGCTAAGGGTTGCACATGTGAATGGAGGAAAAAAATGTGAAAAATAGTTCAGTTACTTCAGTACATGTCAAATTAATCCTCAGAAAATGAAATCTAACTGTGCCTTTGATTCTTGAAATGGGGGTAAAATGTCTTCCTGACCATTAGTGCTATTTGAAAAGCCCATTTAATTAGAGGGAGTCGTTATATACAACATTATACCATAATAGGCAGCGAGCTAGTAGGAATTTATATTTTTCCTGCTTTCATGGCCACTGAAGAATATATGAAAAAAAAAATAAGGCAATAGTGAAAGAAAAAACTTGGAGTTGCCCTGATCAATAATCTGAGAGACTTTGCTTCAATAATTTAGAGTAAAAATGACTTACTTTTCATATACTTTTGCTTTTCCACACAGAGAATTGTCAACAAGTAGATATTTACTCTCTGGGCAGAACCGGTCCTGGAGCCAGGATGTAGCTTTATTTACTCCCTTTATCTTCTTCATTGTTCTTCCAAGAAGTTACCAATCTCATGTGCTGTTGCAATCTGTTTAGTTCTGCTGAAGTCGTGCTTAATAGGACGGTTTGCACTACTTCCTCTTACTGTGTATGCTTACAGTGTTTAACAAAATCCCACATGATCTTCAAATTAACCTCAGAGGTTAAGCCTACCTGAAAAGGTTGAGCACACACGGCCTCATGCTGAAGCAACCTAAGCCAAAAGTATCAAAGTTTATTGTAAGATTTCCAGCACTTCCTGACTAAAGCTAGCTCTTGTATTTACTTATTTATTTTATCTTATTTTAGAGCCATTACATCTTCTTCCAAAGCAGGAAGCGGATATCAGTGCAACTTTTATGTGTTGCATTTTTTGCTCAGTGATCTAAAAAACATCCCAAAAAAGATTTTATTTTGGTCAGAATTTTATCCAACATCACAGTTTGTTTCTTGCACTTGGATTGAGTATTGCATGAGACCTTCTGCAGTCTTGTTGGTTGATGGTTTTTTTCTGAAAATAATGGCCAAGGGCTGCTGACAGCTCTGGTTTTCACATATACTTACTCTTCATTAGTATCTGTCAGCACTCTTTGGTGTCATTGACTGTGACTTTGTCAACTCACACACAATTTAGGGTGAAGGACCAGGCTCTTGAGTAAGTTCATTCTTTCCTTTTGGAGTGAGGCCAAAGAACTAACTGAAGGACCTGGGAATTTTCTGTAGGGGCTGCTGCTTCTTCCTTCTTACCCCCCAGGTGGAAAAAATGTGAGATTTTTCCACATACACTGTTTACAGCATGCAGTGAATCCCAGCCTCGTCTAATTATTATCAGTCTTACCCTTCTTTGTAACTTCAAAATTTCTAGTCAACTCTGGAGTTTTTTTAAATAGAGGTCACAAAAAAGTGACTCCAGGGACCAAGTTAGACAAAGATCCTGAAGGGCTCAGTGGCAATGGCTTGCAGTTGTCTTTTAGTAAGGAGTTTTGTCCACCTAACAAGCCATACCAGCTGGTGGAGCAGTTAGGAGGGAGTGAAGCTGTAATTTCATGTGTGAGCAGTTAGTCAAGAGTACACTTTTAAAAATTGCGTCCAGTACAATTCTCATGAAAATTTATCTTAGAGTTGTCCTTGATTACAACAGCTCTTGTGATGTGTGAATTACCTACAGTAATCTAAATCTGGACAGGGCTCTATTCTGAGAACCATTAGGAGTTTCAGATGGACAAGCTTCACATAGTTGCTTAGTTGTGTTAGTGATGAGTAGTTCTCTGAATGATTCCTTCTCTTGATTTATTTCTCTGAAAAATCACTTTAGAAGTGTGTGACATATAGTTTGTATGATCCTGTGGCAGAGAGATAATGGAACAACTCATTTACCTGTGTCTTTTGGCTTTTGGGGAAGGAGCCACTTGCTTTTCAGGCTTTTATTTGAAGAAAAGATGCAATATATTGCCTTTGTTTTTGTCTTCTTTCATGAAACACAAGCAACTTGTTTCATGCAGCGAGTCTGTGGAGCAGAATACTCTCTTAATTCCTAAGACATCATGATTAAAAAATAAACATTTTTTCTGCTTTAGCCAAACACATAATTCTTACATAAGCTTACATAATCACATAATCCTTGGTGGATTCCAAAGGTGCATGTGAGAAAGTGGATAGGGATCAATAAGTCAGTTGTTTTTAAAGTGAGGTAGTAAGTGAAATGAAGAATTCAAGATGTTGCTTCTATCCTTTTACATTAGAGAAACTTTGCCTTTCTAATACTGTTTGTTAATAGCTTCATTGAAACAGAAACTCAAAACATGTCCTTCTGGAGAGAGCACAGCTCTCCTTCAAGTCTCCTTTCAAACTCTCTAGCTTCTACCATCCAGATCTCTAGTAGTGTCTTCAGACATTTTAACTTGACTGTGCAGCTGGGGCACAGGTAATGATTTGTGTCATCTACCATGGTGGCTACAAAGACTGTTTAAGGACATCAGGTGCAAGTACAGATGGTGTCTACTACTTCCAGTGTGAACTTTTCCCCTTTTGGTTGATAGCATTTGATCTTGGTTCTTTCTCTGATTTTTTTTCTGACTTCCAGCTATTGAAAATTATGTTCTTTGTCTGCAAGGTAAGTTGTAATAATAATTTTTGCAGATGTTTTCATTTGTCTTTAGAGAGTTATTTTAGGGCTCAATTCTTTGGAAAGAAATTTCAAGATTCCAAGTTTTTTAGAGTGTTCTAAGCTGATTAGCATGCTCCCAAGTACGAGTAATGTGCACCTCCAGCACCAAACCAATCTCTTACAAAACCAATCTCTGCTGCTACATTCACTGAAAGCATTCAAGAAGATGTTCTGGTATCTACCATTAATATTAAAGCCTGGAATCATAAGAACTGTCTTAGTGGCTCCCAGTAAAGCCTATTTCTTTGCCTTTGCCAAAAGGAGGACTTGGGGGTTTGGCCCAGCCCTCGAAATTTCTTTCTATATTCAGCTGTCCAAATACAGATCAGACTGTATGCAGAGAACTTGCATACAGGAAAAATCTGTAATGAACTTTAGGTTTTGAGGTGTCAGGAGATTGTTTTGGGGATCATGTGCCTGGACTCAGGTAACAGCTTTCTCCCTGAAGGTGCCTGAGCCACCATTTGGCAGTGTTTAATCTTTAAACAACTGGAGATTGTCTGGGGGTTTGAGGATAAAAGTCTGACGGTCACAAGAGCTATGGATCCTCCTCCCAGTGTTTTCCACTCTGGCATGCTTCCAGTGTAAAAAAGAGAAAAGGTATTCCCAAGCCCATTTTATCAGATGGGGTTTCAGCCATTTGCCCATTTTCAGGTCACCTCAGTTTATCCCCTTCACCATTACAAAGTACCTTAGCATATTTTTTGGGAACAAGGAGTCATAAACAGAGTAATAACAACTGTTTTCCACATTAGTTTGCTTCCTTCTCTCGGTTACAAAACCCTATTATTATTATTGTTTACATTTAAACAATGAGAATGCTCTGTCCCCTCTCCCTGTCCCAGCACACCAGCCTCAAACCCTTGTGGTCCACAGGATTTTTGTGGATACTCTGTAGCACAGTCAGGGTAGCGTGCTGCTGCCCTGAAGTATCCTCTGCAAACAATGGGCTTGTTCACTCTTGAATAGTTTAAATTTTTTAAAACAATTTCCTCTATGTGACCATGTTTATTTTAGAAAGGAAAAAACATAGGGTGCTCTTGTAACCTGCAAAAGGCATCGGTGCTTCAGGAAAAGAAGACAAGTTTTAGAGCGCAGTGCCAACAGTTAAGCAAAGGAGGGGAGGCAATATGGTATAAAACAATAATATAAAATCAGAGAAAACGTGACAAAGTGGGCTTTGGGTTGCAGTGTGCCAAATTGTGGAGTACACCAGAAATACACTGATGAGCTGCCAATCTCTGCTGTTGCATGGGAGGCAATAACTTCAGTAGAACTGCTGCCACAGATGGGAACAGGCTTGCATTAAGTCGATTTCTCAGCATTTAGGCTTCAGGAGAAATTTTGGTTGCTGGTTTATAGCACGGTGCTCAATCTGAAGACCTCTTTGCAAGAAGGGTATTTGCACAAGCTCTTTATCAGCCAACTGCTGGTGGCTGCACCTGTAAACCTTTAAAGGCAGTGAATTCACCCCAGCAGGGCTGGATGAAGCCAAATAACACTCAGCTGCCAGGAGGTGCCAGGCAGATGCATGTATTTTTGGGCAAGCTTGTAATAGAGCTGAGTTTTCCCCTACCACTACAATGAGAGCTACCTTCTGCTTGCTGAAGAAGAAAACATGAAATAAGCTCAGTGAAGTCAAGGCTTTTTTGTTGTTGGTTTGTGGAGACTAATATACTTACATGCTGTTACCTGTTTGTAGTTGAGCTGCTGTTTTCATCACTAGTCAATAAAATGGGGGTATTAAAAATAAGATGTGCATTGCGTTTTTGTGCCCTAAGGAATCACATGCAGGTAACAGCAGGGAGTTGAATATGTGTTATATTAAGTAATTTCAAATTTGTTCATAGCACAGAAGAAATACCATTGAAGAAAAAGATGGACATTTCCAGAGACTCAGAATGAGGAAAAAATGGAAGGCCTGTTATACCTTACTCCCCTAAATGCTCTGAAGAAGTGTGTACAAGATATTTCTTAAAGAAAATTTCAGTTTCTTGTCCTGAAACTTCCCTCAAAAGTACAGTTCAGCAAATAAGTCCTCACTGGGAAGTGGGAGTGCTTTTAATACTCTTAATATTACTTTGCTGTTGTTCTGTTTGTCTGAGGAGTATATTTGGTTCTTTGCTGATCCTTTGAATTGGGTGGGTATCTGCATTTGTTATCCTTGGTACTGAGCATTTAGTGTCCTGGACAGGGGTCTGTGAGTGTTCAGCATTGGCTGAACTGCTGTAGTGTGGGGCTGAAAACAGCAGCAATTACAGGATGTGCTGTCTTTGAGCATGGAGAGATGGAGGCTTTTGGCAATGGACATAAAATCATGTTAAAAAGACACTGTTAAATACTTCAAAGATGAGCTGTAGGATGAGACCTGAACTGAAGAGGCCTCATTTGGTGCCACTGTAGTGCAGGGAACTACAAAGAGTGCCCTCACCTTTGATCCACTTGCCTTGTGCTTTTTCGCTTAGTGCAAATACAGGGGGAAGAGCTCAGTTCAAATTATGTTGAACTAATCAGGTATGCCCTTGGTAAAGAAAGAGCTGGTGGAAAATAAATGCATTTTTTTTCAGAGTCAACAAGAGGAAGAGCAGAAAGAATGGCTAGGAGTTGTCTTGCTCTTGTGAGATTCATAGGCATTTGTTCAGCTGCTGCATGTGTCAGAACAGGTGGAATTTGCTCTTTGGCCTTCATTTCATCTTTCTTTATATCTTCATTCTCCTTATGGAAAGGAGAAGAAACACGAAACTGTTTCAACAGCCTCTTGGGGTTGAGGCATTTTCCCAGAACAGCAGATGTGGGGGACCCCAGAAGCGTTGCTTTCTGTTAATTGTGACATCCTAATTGGTGAGGGTTGGGAGGTTGATGTTACATCTCTGACATGGCTGGTGCATCTCTTTCTGTTATTGCTCATCTCTAAACAGTGAGAAGGTTTTTAAGGTGTGCTGAAAAATGGGGCCTGATGAGAGGCTGGCAGTCACAAACCACCCTTGGCAGAGGCGGGGTTTTGTTGTTTCACGCCACAAGCCTGTGACACCTGGGCCAAAAGTAAATAGAGTGACAGGGCAGGCTGCAGGCTGTGATGTGGAAAATGAAGGTAATGCTGCTGGTAAAAAGCTTGTCCTCCACACTGCTCTCCTGAATGGGCCAGGAAGCATCCCAGGAAACTGGAAAAGGAGGAGAATGTCTGTTGCTTTAGGTTGATTAAAATCGCAGGGACTGGCTGCTTTTCCAATCAGGTAAGAGCACTGGCATCCTGTTTGGATCCTGGAGACTGGAAACAGGACACAGCTACAGCTGCTGTGCTGCAGTTGTTTGTGGATGTTACAACAGCTCTTTGCAGGCTTAGGTTTTTAAAACTTATAGAAGTGGCTCCTTAAAGGAATCACTGCCTTTTAAAATAATATGTTAATATTTCCTTTAAAATCCTGTATCTACAAAATAAAAACGTCAGGTGTGATTCAGTCTGTCTTCTGCTTCTTTCCTTTTTGATCAGTGGGAAATGGTCTTATCTTTTGCTGGTATTAAGTATCTTTGTGTCTGGACGAAACTGTGGAGCTTGTTGAAGCCCAGGAGTGTGAAAGAATTGGCAATGGGAGAAACGGAGATACCATTTTGGAAATACTTAAGTGGGGGGAATGGCGACCTTTGAGGATTGCTCAGTGCAATTTTTTCACACTTGTCCCATGTGTGGGGACTTTGTGGGTTGCACAGCCACAGACAGCTTGCTGCAGTGTGCACGCCTAGGCCACAAAAATTCCAAATCGTGAGTCAAAATCAAAACTGCCTTGATAAGTAAGAAGACAGTGGCATTTTTATTCTGTGAGTTATGCATGTTTTACCATTTTTAAGTGTAATCTCACAACAGTGTGGGTCAGATTTATACAGTGTAAGAAGGATTTCAGGTTGATGGCCCGTTCTGAAGAATTTTGCTTATATTTGCCAATCTAAGATGACAAGTAATGATATGATCTTATAAGCAGATTTTTTTTATTCCATTTGAAGCGATGAGTAATCCTTCAGTACTGAAATATCATAACTAACTTGTCCAAACCCACCCCAACTGATTATTTTAGAGATGTGATGGAATTAATATTTTTTAGCTCCTAATTTTGCCTCAGATCAAAAGCAGGTCTCTCTTCTTGGCTCTCTGTCCTGTTTGCTCTTTATGGATTTTTGGAAATGATGATTTCTGCAAATTTTCCTTTCCTTCCTTTGTAATAAATAGTTTTATCTGTGTTCATCAGTATTGCAGAAGCATATGATATTTTCTTTGGAACCGGTTCTCCCACAACTTTTGACCCGAAAGTTTTTCTGCTTCCCGAGTATCTTGTTCATCTGGAAAAAAACCAAAGATTCTGTGTAGTTTAAGAGTCATAAAAAGGGGGTGTCCTATTGCTGACAAAGTTTTATTTTATACTTAGGCTATAAATATATTTGTGATTGTGGCACAACACTTCATTGGTTGTAATGATCTCTGTTGGTTCTCCTTGCTTACTGAATTAATATTCTTACTAATATATATGTTTCAGAATACATAATAAACCTGGTTTTCCTTTCCTAATTTTAATTCTTGTGCTACTTTCATCATGTGTTTCTGTTGTTACTACTCACTGTTGAGTTCTCCTTTCTGCTGCCACTAAACTCCACCTTCATTTTTTCCTGCTTCATTTGCTCCTTTAATCCCACTGCCGGAATAAAAATGGAACTCATCCTCTTGATTTTTCTGAATTTTAGTCCTGCCTTCTATCCATGCTCAGCAGTGATTTGCTTTCCACCTTTAATTACAGTTTTCAGTTGTCATCAGACTGCAACTTCCCACCTCTGAGTTTTGAACACCACTGCAGAAACCTTGAGCCCCAAGCCAGAAGTCCTCTATTCCTCACATCTGAATAGCAGTATCTCTGTAGGCTCTGCTGTTCTGAGTACTGCTGCTGTTTGTGGAGTTAAAAAGATCACATCCATTTCTTTGTTGCTGTTGCAGCTGTGGACAGAAGGAACTGTCACTAAATACTGCAGGATAAAGTGCTTACTTCTAACTCCTGTGTGATTAAATTAATCCTGCAAAAAGTCCAATTTTGTGTCTCTCTGAAGTGAGAAACCTTGGTAAACCCTGCAGCACAGCCGAGGAGAAGCCTGTGATTAAAGACTTGTGGGGGATCTTGTTTAGAAAAGACATGTAAATAAAAAAAAATAAAAAATCATGATAATTCAGTTCACAGAGCACTAGAAGATGTAATTTCTAAATTAGAAATTGAAACAGATGTGTGATAACTGCATTCAGTGGCCAGGCTTCTGCCATGGCTTTGGGGAAAGCCCCTAAGAGTAATCATGAGGCCAGAGAAGGACCATCCTTGATAGGGTGTTATTCTGCCTTAAAAATTGCTGACATGTTCTTTTGCATTTTGTTTTACTTCTTAGATACCTGGTGTGAAGGATGTGTAATCTTCAAAACTTTGAAGTTTATTATTGTCTTACAGTGCAAAGTGTACTTTTAAGGTGTAATTTCTCAGAAGCTCTCCTTATGTTTTTTTCAGGGCATTATCTTTTTGAAAGATAGTACAGGATTCAACCTTTTGATTGAACAGCACCCTTTTCTTTTAAGTGCTCCAGCAACTATTTGCATTTACCAGCATACTCGTTTTCAGTGAAAGAGTATATTTCTTCATGGATGGAAGTTTTAATTGGGGATTATTATTGTTGTTTCCTGACTGTGATTTTTTTATTGGTTGTATTTGCTTAAATTTAAGTTTGGTTAGCATGCAGGGACCCTTTTTGATGACTTAGCATCCAAGCTGAAAATTGCCAAAGCAGTTTCAAAATGGATTAGTTTTGTTGCTGTGTGAAGATTTAGCAAGCTGCTTAATATAATGGATTTATACAAACATACGTGTTTGTGTGTGTGTGTGTGTATGTATAATGGGTGCATAGACGAATTTTAATCCTTGGAATCTTTTCATGTAAACCAGACAGAAATACAAATCTTGAGTGCTTGATGACTTCAAAAAGAATGAAACCTCTTTTGCATCCATTCTTTGAAAAACACATCAAGAAGGATTGGAAGAAGAAAATTAATGGAGCTTTTAAATAGTCTAGTATGCTAATCTAGAAGCCAACAGATTATGCATCAAATTCTCCATGTCTTCAAAACTCCACGAATTTATACATTCTGCAGCTACAGCTGTGAGTTAGATGTATTTTGCTGGGGTGGTTTTTTTTTCCAGAATATACATTTGCATTATGCTTAGGATGATCCTGTGAGGATAGCTTTTGTCATGCTGAATGCCACATTATTTTGTTGGTGTGCCTCTTCCTAAGTACAGCACCCCTGAAGGAAAAAATGTGTTTAATAATTATATTTTAATGTTGAACTTACCAGACTTTAATATCCTTTACCATGAACATAGCCAACCTTATGCTGCACACTTGCACATGCTTTACAAAACAGGTACAGTATCATGTATATTTAAGCCATAGTCATAGTTTCCTTTTCTGGGTTTCATAAAACTAGGATAACACAGTCTTTAACCTCAATTGACTTTGCATCCATCCTTTAACAGCTTCTCCCACAGTGTTTTCCTCCATTCTGCAGGCTGCAGCCTGTCACTCATCCCATGCTGAGGTGGGAGGGAGAATTAACCTGAGTGCTGAGCTTGAGTGGAGTTGAAATTTATTTCCTTACATTTATAAATACACACTCTTGTGCCCACCAAGATTTTCTCAGGAAGGCTCTTGCTTCTTTGTGTTTTAATAGAGCTCAAATTTGCCCTGAAGTCTTCATGCTAACATGCATGCCCATATAGCACAGTTTTCTTCTCTGGTTCTATTTTAAGCTGGATCATGAAATTCAGGGAAAGATTTTATGCTTCAGTGCTTTTGCTCTTTCTTTCTGCTCTTCTCTGAAGTGCACAGCAAGGAATTCAGGTATTATAACTGTAGAACAAACATTTTTCCTGTGCACACAGTCCAAAACAGAGTGCTAACACAAAAAGCCATTCGGTTACTGGCTGGAACCCTCTTTTACCAGAAGAGTGTTTTCCCGGAGCCTGTAGTATCATCAGCCCAGCTTTTTGTGCAGAATGTTACTGCTAGCGAAAAAATTGCCTTTGCCTGAACATCTTTTTACACAGGCATCTGAGACCAAGTTCCATAGAGACACTCTGTGGGTTTCTGTCTCCCCAGCAGAGTGGGGGGCAGGTTCCAAGGCTCCTCCACAGCAAATGCTGGGCTCTCTGTATGTACTTTTTCTTCACGTGTATTGCTAAGTCTAAAGACACTGATCCCTAAAAGTGGGAGATGAAGGTGTGCCTTGTTGGTCAAGATTGAAAGGGTTGGACCATACAGTGCTTTATTTTGGTGCTCTTAGCCACAGACATTATTACATCTTGATCAATCTGGAAAAAAAATCTCATCCTTGGAAGTGTTCAGGGCCAGGTTGGATGGAGCTATGAACAACCCAACTGGGGGCACAGGAATTGGGAGATTACCTAGATGATCTTTTAGGTCCCTTCCAACCCAGGCCATTCCATGATTCTACAGTATATATATGGGGGTTTTGAGATTTAAGGCTAGGAAAGAGTAATCTATGAAGCCTAGAGGATGACTGTTCCATGTATCTATTGTGCTAATCCAATAAATTAAATTGTTTTTAAACTAGTACTAGGTTTTCACCTGAATGACTGATTTCACTGTTTTTTCTGCTGTGAAATCTGAGGGTAGAAGCCTGTTAAAATGTGGCTGTCCATGTTGGGTACAACATGAAGAGACTCTGGAGCATTCAGTGTTGATTAATACAAGGATTTATAGTTCCTCTCTGTCTTGACAATGAGAAAAAGCACAACCAACATGTTATACATCATTGTTTTTCCTCTCTTATATTTGTGGAGGGTTTTTTGGTTTTGAATTTATTTTTTCTTAAGGAAGTGGCCAACATGTCAAAGTATCAGGTTCCTGGATCTTATTGTGTGTATCTAGGTGGGAGTAATTCCTATCTGGAGAAGGGTGTAGCTCCACTTCTGCATGGTTTTAATCTCTGAAGGAGGCTATAAAACTTCCTCTCCCTCTCTGTGGATGTTTGGAAAGTGTTCCCATGTCTGCTTTATCATCATTTATTACCAATCACATAATAAGGGTTATATTTCCTGTGTGCTGTGCTGCAGGTGACACCAAGCCCGAGCCACTACCAGAAGGACCTGGTCAGCCAAGCATGTGGCAGTGGACTCTCTGCCCACTGTTTGATACCAGCTTGGCACTGTTGAGTAAGAAGTTAATATCAGTGTGTATACCTGCATTAGGCATCTGAGACTGTTCTTCCTGGAGCTGTGCTGTAGCACAACAGCCAGAAATAAAAATGCTGTGACTTGTGCAGATCTTTGAGGAATACAAGTCATGATACTGATCTGGGAGCACACTCCACCCAGCGGGTCAGGTGGCTGTCCTGGAAAGGAGGGAGTCTGGGCTTGGAGCCCAGACATAGATCCTCTGTCTGACAGTGCAACAGATGCTGTCACCTGATCTAGGAGAGGTCACCTGCTCCCTCTCAACTTTCACATGTGAGAGTATTTACATGACTTGTGGGAGTGGTGTGAAGACTCATTCACTAATTTTTAACTATCTGCACAGTCTAATGTGCTAATCTCTCATAGAATACAGAATAGTTAAGTAAAATAATTCTAAGGAGTGTCACTTCTTTTAAATCTACCTTGATCTAAAAACATCTGATATTGCTTAGATAACTCTTGTGTTTTGGCTTACTACAAAGCATAAGGACAAAAGTAAATAGCAGAATTGAAAATAAATTACCATGATCATAGTCTTCAGATCACATATTGATGTCATGCACTAAATAGACCTGCTTGTATAGATGGTAGATTTGTTAGAATACATTTGACTGGTGTGGGATTATCAGCAGTTCCTGCTCCATGGCAGATGAGTGGTGGGAACACAGATGTGGGGCGCTTCAGAAAATCACCTCTAGTGTGGTCTGTGAGTGACCTGGGTTTGTTTTGGTTTGCTTTTATGGGATTGGTTGATGGCTGGGAGTGCTGATGCAGAAATGGAGCTTTTTACCATCTGCAAATGGGATTTTGTGAACAGATGTAACCATCAATTCAAGCTTTTTATCCTTGCTGTCCTCTTTCCCTGACCTCTCCTGTCGGGAGAGGACTCTTATAACACTGTGAAGTGAAGAAAAACAATGCATTTGTTTTCATATGGCTGTTGCTGTCACTCGTACTCCTTGGCTCACTCTTTGTATTAGTGAGTCTGAACAGCTGATAACTAATCTCAAGTGTATTAATTAACAGGTAGTCTGTCACTGGGCAATTACTTTAAAGGATCAGGTAAAGCAAGTCCACTCAGCGTTCATGTCTGAAAGATCATATGGAATACTTCTGTTCTAGTTTATTTTGTCATTTGTTGCCTTATTTTCTGTTGTGTTACTCATAAGATTTCAGTGTATTTCCACTTGCAAAGTCACATTAGTAGAATGCCTTTTTGTCAGCTCCTGCTGCTTTGGGGAGGCTCCTTCATAGAGAACAGGTGTTTGATGGGTTTCCCACCAAGGAAAACACCCCAGTTTGGTTCCACCAAAGACATGTGGGTGAGAATTCCATTACAAATAGGAAAAGCTGAATGAATTTCTGGGGAGCTTTCTAGCCAAAGGTTCATTGGAAAAAGGCCATTTGTCTCTTGGGCAGTTAATATCTGTATGGAGTAGGGATGGATGATAGAAAAAGATGATAATGCTAGATTTACTGTACCATTGTTTGTTGAAACTAGAGCTTTTAAAGGGAGAAAGGCACAGTTAGGATTAATTTTTTAATGCATTCTTACTCTGATAATGTTTGAACAGTGCATGTGTTCACATTTAAAGCAAACAGCTTGCATCTAACGCGTGCCAGCGCTTTATGCAGGAAGACAAGGAGCGGTAGCCAGCAGCCAGCAAGTCCTTTGGAGGACCTCTGAGCCTGCTGACAGGCACACTTACTCTGCATGTAATTTGAAGAAAGGCATTGTGCCCCCAGTGGCTTGGCTTCCAGTGAAAGATGGAGTTTTGTGCTCTCATTTTGCACTGAGGATAAGCTCGCAGATAAATAGGTCACTGTCCACGGAACTATTTTGCTCTAAATTGATTAGAAGCAACATGACCTTAAGCCTGATCTCCTTGCTCTACAAAGATATTGCTGAATTGTGGCTGCTTCTGAAGAAATGCACAGGTGTGTCTAGTATTTCAAATTTTCTTAGTTGCTTGATTGCAGGTCAGGCAGGAACTTTGCCAGATAACATTATCCTACCCAGGAAAATGGGATGTGTTTTAGTACAAAGGCAAAAGTTGTATTCTGCTTGTGTGTATCCATGTATAAATATATTTATTGGTGTGGCTGTGTGTGTTCTGTCCTTGTTTAAATTTGCAGTGTATAATTTTATTTGCAGATGTAGCTCTCAATACACCATATGTATTCACAAGCTCTGTACTCTGTATACTCTGTATTTTACATGGAAGGTACTTTGCTCGGGATTCATTCATGCCGTGATTATGGTGATCAGAACAGCTGCTAAAGCTTACAAGGAGAATTTGCTGTTGCAGAGAGCTGTCCTGCTGTTTCTGGTTTACAGTGTGTTTTAATTTTCAATTCATTGCATTTTGTATGACTATCAGATACATAATTTCTCCTGATCCCTATTGGAGGTAGAGAAAAAGCAACGTTTATTTCACAGGATACAATTTGGCATCCCCTAGTTGTTAGTATAGGCGAGTTGATCTAAAATGAATTATTTCTTTAATTCCTTCAGTCAGAGCTTTCTATAGAAATGTTGTTTCTGTAAAGATAAAATGAAATAGTAGACATATTATTTGCTGTTAATAGTGCAGCCACAGTCCATTGCAAAATGAAAGCATGTTTTGTGGAACAGAGACAAGCAAAAATTGCGTCCTTATTCTGGTGCCTGAATCTACATTCCTAGTTCTGTATTCTGCTTTTGGTATGCATGACTACTGCAGAGGAGACAGAGAACACCGAGCCCATGGACTGGTGTCTAACCTTCCAATACTGTTGCTTTTGAAATGTCAGATTTAAATAAAACAGGTATGTAAAGGGTGGGTCTTCTAACTAAAGGGTGGATCTTCTTACTAATCTTTAATTAGTATTACTAATCATCAACACGTGAGTCTGAGTGCTCTGCTTCTCAAGCAGTGCTTGATGCTACCAGGGTGATACTGAAAGGCATGCTACTTAGGAGGAATGAATGAAAGGTTTAAGAAAGATGAGGATAACCAGATGGAAAGGGTGGAGTAATAAGCCTGAGTAACTTTTGTTCTTTATGTGCATCCCTGAGAGGGGAGGGGTGGATTTAGGAAACCACTGGTTACTGCAGGAGACATTCTACAGTGAATGTAGAACGAGGGAGTATTTTGTGTCAAATCATGGTGGTGCATATGTAATCATGCCAGGACTACTTGTGTAAATTGCCAAGTTTAAAATAGGGTGTTTTCATTTGTATTTGATCACTGAGAAATAAGTGAGCAGGGCTTTTATTAGCAACTGCCAAGGCTTGATTCTCATCTGTTGACTGCCTCCACTTCTTGTGGGCAAGTTCAGTGTGACAGAGATCATTTCTTTCTGGAGAGCTGTTGGAACATTCTGCTCAGAGTGGGCAGAAGCGTTGTCCCATTCCCTGGCACTGTTCTTTCCTCTTCCTCCTGAGCTTTATATGGAGTATTTTTTTGTGCCTACAGTCAGCAGAGGGGAGAAAATGTAAGTGAAGGAGAGGTCTCAGCAAGGTTGACTGTATTGCACTAAATGATTCTGTAGCTGCCCATGGGATACACTGAGCTGTGTTCATGTCTTGCCTCTGAACTACATGAAGTAGTTCATATTTGCAGTGCTTTAGAAAGGTATGACATGTTTCATCTTTTTCATAGCATTAGACAGTAAGCCACTGTGCTTCAAGAGCTCTTACTAACAACTCTGCCAGCTGTGTGGTAAGGTGGGGCAGCCAGTTGAGTTATGAATTCAGAAACCTCTTCTTTATAAGTAATCTGTAATCGGAGTCCCAGATACTGGGAACTTTACAAGTGAATGTTCTAGCTGAAAACTAGTACACAGCTCTAAACAAGCCTCAGTGTTAGCCCTTCTTTCTCTCTCACACACATTCCCTTTCAAAGCATTAGTTTGTGGATCTGTAGTTACAAGAAAAACTGTACTTGTGTAACAGTACCATGAAATAATATATTGTCTCTTAGGAGTTGTTCTCACCATCCTCTGTGTTGTTGAAATGATAAAAGTCAAGAAAACCCTTACTAACAGGGCCTGCAATGACAGGACAAGGAGAACCAGTTTTAAATTGAAAGAGGGTAGGCTTGGATTGGGCATAAAGAAGAAAACTTTTTTTACAATGAGGATGGTGAGACCCTGCAACAGGTTGCCCACAGAAGTTGTGGATGCCCCACCCTGGAAGTGTTCAAGGCCAGGTTGGATGGGACCTTGAGCAACCTGTCCAGTAGGTGTCCCTGCCTACAGCAGTGTGCTTGGAACCACATGGTATTTGAAGATCTCTTTCAACCCAACCAACTCGTTTTATGTAACTTCACAATTGTTAGCACTGCTATAATTTGTCTCCAGAATAGATGTGTACATTAAGCAATTAGATTTTACCACCTTGCTGCTTTATAAAAGTGTTTGGTTGTTTTGATTTTTTTGTTTTTTTAGAACAGAGTAAAATCACTCAATATTTAAAATCTTACCATGCTTCCGAAATAACACAGAAAAACAGCATTCTGTGTAGTACAATTGCCCGATATTCATAGTCATACAGCTGGTCCTGTGTGTGTTGACTTTTCAGTTAAAGCTTTGGGACCTGCTTTGAGTTGCACTTTTTTCTGAAGAGGAAGAGTTGAAAGCAGATTGTTTCGGTGGAGACAAATATTTGGTTAAATTCTCTGAAAAATATCCACTTCAGTGTATGTGTTTCAGTTGAGTAATTGCATCGTTAGTTTTTAAGGCTCACTGAAGATGAGTCCTTTAGCTTGCATGTGGCTCTTCTGTTCAGAGTTGATCTTTCCATTTCCTCTATTTGGAAGACTTCCTCTTCTTTGCAAAGCTTTAGTATTTAGAAAGCAAAATTCCTGTAATGACTTTCTCAGAGCATTAAATCTTACTAAAATGCAGTTGGCAAAATCTAATGTCCTTGTTATTCCATAGAGGCTTGCTTGCTAAAGTACTGAGTGAGACACATCTGGGTCACTTCCCTTCTTATCACTTGAGTTCTGGCAAGGGGAACATTCTCTGCTGCTTAGTCTTTCTCTACTATTTCTCCATTAAAAAAAAAAAATCTTTGCTTTTGACAAAATCTGCTGCTTGCAGATGGCTAAGTACGTCTAATACTTTAGAATTTTTTTTTATTCTGTACACTCAGCATGATTTGCAGCATTAGGGAGTTAAGAATGCTGCAGTTTGGGCAATATTTAAATGTGATTCCTTGCAGTCTGAAACTCTCCTGCAAGAACAGAAAAGGGTTTACCTGGCTTCCTTCAGGACGCCCTGGAAAGAAGAGAGCAATATTGTTGTTGCAACAGTAAGAGCATGCCACAGGTATGAGGTTAATCATGCATTTGGGCAGGAGAGTACACCTGACACTGTTACTGCTTTATCTCTAAGCCCATTTTGTGCTTAATATGAACTTAGGCTGTGTGACATGATTCTAAGTTCCCCTTACTTCTCAGTTTGGAAAGAGAGTAATTATTATGACTGGAAATAGCACAAAAAATGTGTCTTTCTCACTAAAATAGTCTGGGTGTACTTGAGCATGCACACAGCAAAGGCATGGTAAAATAGTTTAGATTTTTGAAGTGGTAACACTTTGAGATGTTTTGCAACATTGCAAAGCACACCCCTCTCACCTTTTGTCTTACTTTGGATTTTCTTCAAGAACAAAGAAATACTAGATTTAGGGTTTGATCCCTAGATTGACTTTCTAATTATTACACCATTTTCTTCTGTTACCGATTAGCCAGTGTTTAGTCCCTCTTGTAAGCCATATCCAAACTTAAAGGTGATCCCTGACAAGCTGAGGACTACAGACCAGTGTGTCAAGTAGGTGTGACTGATGAAGCAGAGGAGGAAGAAGCTGCAGTATTTAGCACTCATAGTATCCTGTGAATGCATCTATTATACATGAAAGGGAGGGGGATTGTATTTCCTCTCTGCTTGTGCTTTGAGAGCATGTTATTTTGGCAAAATAAGACAAAGAACTTTGTTGCCTTTTGCAAAAGGGGAGGTGGAAGAAGAAAGAGGAAAACAATCTGATATATATAATAAGCTGTCAAATCCAATAATATTAGAGTTGGAAAGAAACCAAAATCCTGCTTGGCTCTTAAAGTATGATTTTGAGCAGGTATTTAATAATTTGACTCAAGAAAACGGGTACTGTTGCACCTCTTGTCATTTTGGGCCAAGCCAACAGCAATTGCATTTGCTGTATACATTAAAACTTCTATTTTTAAAGGAGAGATCAGTGTTTAATCTCCCTACTTGAAACCAAACCATCATTCTCATAGTTTTGTAGGTGGTTTTGTGCCAAATCCCCAATTCTGTGATCTCAAAGAAGAAACAGGTGGATATTGTGATTGCAGAAAGCAGAAATTGCCTGAGTAAAGTAGGGGGTTTAGTAGGTTTCCGTACAAAGATGTTGGGTTTTAGATTTTGTTCTTTAACCCATGACAAGTTCCTGCCTCTCATATTTAAATTCTGGAGTTGTAGCCTTTGGGGACTAATTTTCCTGTCTTGTAAGTAGTTGTGGTGTTCTTCAGTTATGATCAATGAAGCAAAATTATCCAGCTTCATTTCAGTGGAATAATTTAAATATTACCAAAACTTAGGAAACATGAACAGTGCTGCAGGAACACAGTTTCAGGACTTTGTGAAGGATCTGTCAGGTTTTCTGATGCACTGGACATTTCAAACACCACCCAAATAAATAAGTGCCTGTGTCCGCTGTGCCTGGGGTTATGATACAGGGAATATTTTTCCTAAGATTTTAAATTTTCTTTGGCAGTACCACTTCCAAGTCTTGATTTGACCAGATCCTTACTTAGCACTGAAGGTGCATGGGATTCCATCCTAGCCTGTTGGAGCACTGGGTATACAGGAGTGCTGTTCTCTGCATATCGTGACAATAGGCCAGACAGTCTTAGAAAATCTACTGATGTTAGGAATGCTGTGGAACTGGAACTTGTATAAAGCATGATTCTCTTAAAAGAAAAGGCATCTCAGCTTAAGGATCTGCTTTATATACCAGGGCTTTTGAGAGGAAATAGGGTTTCTAACTAGGAGAGGAAATGGGAGATAGAGCTTAGCTGTAGTCTGTAAAGCTCTTACAAGTAAAATTCTTATGTAACTATATAATTAATAATAATTATGGAACACTCAATATGAAGCTGTTTGGGGCACTAGTTTGTTTTATATCTCTTTGTGCCAGCAACTGGGATGCTGGTAGAGGCAAAGAACTTGCATTTTCTGCTTGCTGAAGATATTTTAGCTCACAAGAAACAAACAAGTTGCAAAAGCACTGTTTTGCCCAGTTTTCTTCCCAACTATACTTCAACAGAAAACTGTGTTTTGCATGAAAATTTCCGAATTTATTCACTCACTTTTCCTGGTCCATCATTTTAGTGACTGTGTCAAATGAAATTGGAATGAGCTCTTCCTAAAGGTATTTTGAACTGGTGAGATTTGAAATCTTTAGTTTATGAACACTTGCACAAATTCCTGTCATCAGCCTGGTGTGGCTACAAATAGCATGAGGACCTGAGGAGCCTTGTCTGCAGCTGTTGTGCCTGAGCACACCGAGCACTGAGCTTGCAGGCATTGTCACTAACCAGCAGTGATTTTTAAAATTCAATTTTAAAGCTGGAAAGCTCGCTTGGCGTCTTGAGCAGCTCATTAGTTTTGGGTGGCTTAGAGCAGAAGAGGGCTTCTGTACACCAGCTCTGCTGCTCTGGCTCTTCCCTGCTTGGGGGGCTTCACAAAGGAGCTGACTGTTAGTTGTGGTGGTCAGGGTGTGAAGATGAAAAGGGAAGAATGAGGAAATGAAAGATTTGCCTTGGGGCTGAGAGGGGTGAAGGGACTGCTCTGAAAGTCATTATCTTGCATTTATAATTACCAGATTGGGAGGGTGGTTTAATGAAGAGATTTTTTCAAATGAAGACCCCCTTCATAAAAGGCACTCAATTCTTTGGGTGGGTAAGCTGCTCCGGAGGAAAAGCAAAGCAAAACTGGTTAAGAAAAATACAGTATTTCTTCAATTTAAGGCACGGATTTCATAGAGAAGCCGTAGACAAGTTTTCATGAAAACTTTGCAGACTCAGCAAGAAAGAGGAGGAAGAAAAACGGTAATTTGATTTCTGATGTGCTTCTTACTGGGATCTGTGCTGAAAGGTGTAACTCTGTCCGGATGTGTACAAATAGATTGGCTTTCAAGTTGGCATAAAGTAATGGCCATAGAATTTCCTGCAGAATTACTCAAAGGGTGATATAATTCCAGCTGGCTGGCTGGGAATTTTATTAAACTGGTTACAGGAGGCTCACAAGTCATATTGGGAGACTTCCTTTTGTGTAATGTGGGTGCAGCCAGTTCAGAGTCCACTCAAATGCTGTGTTCTGTGAAAGTGGGTTTGCTTCTGCATGTCAGACAAACTACAAATGATGATGAGTTTTAGTTTGATCAGAAAAGGAAGAGGAGCTTTTTATCAATAAGGGAAATTCTTGACTGCAGTGACATTGATTGTTCTCTCAGATCCCAAGTTCTTCAGGGCTTGCTGGCACCAGGTAATTCAAGAATAAGTTATCTTTGTGCCCTCGTGTTTTAAATCTGCCATCCTGCTTCATCTGAAATGCAGTCAGGTGCTTCTGATGGGATAGGGTCAGGTCCCTCTAAGCCATCATCCTTTATCATTGAGACAGGACTATCAAAGCAAGATTTAAATTGAATTAGAAGATGATATATGTGCAAGATTATGGTTCACATTTTTAGTGAGAAAGGCTTTTTTTGGTAATAAGAACCATATATATTTAACTGATTCCTTTATGTTAGTAACATGACAGTTCTACCCTCTCTTACACTCATAATTTGAATACTAGATAATATGGGGATTTTTTAAAAGAGCCTCCAGTTGTCAGCTTAGAAAAAAAAATCTTTGCACATTCCCAGCTATTTTATGTTGGGGTTTAAAAAATAGTAATAAAAAAGCAGTACTAACTTTAGAGACCTTATTTTACTGTTTATTATCACCTATAATACCAGATGCACTATAATTCCCAGGGGCTTTCTTTTAAGCTTCTTAAATGGGCTCCTCAGGAAAGACAGGATATTCAAGCATGTTTTGATATGAGCAACTTTTTTCAGCAATGAATTTTGGATATGGTAAAACAGACAGACCCTTAGGTCTCTGCATGGAAAATACTGTATAAGCAGAAAAGGTAGAACAGGGAAAATAATGGACTATTTGAATCTTAATCTATTCAAATACAAGTGAAATTTGATCCTATAAAAATTCCTTACAAAACAGTGAGCAGATTTTCAGTAGTTCTGTATTTTAATGTGCACTTAATTAGCTTTATAAAAATGGAAATAGTCCCTAAAGAATGTAGCAGGTGGCAGGTTCTCTATTTAAAGAATTTTTCCAAGAAAATATTTTCCCTAAAGGCTATGACAGTAAGGAGTGTGTGCTCACACAGTCTATCCAGCATGTGTGCCTTTTGTTGCCTTATCCTTTCAAAGAAATAGCACATTGAAGAAATGATGGACAACCTTGAAGTGAAATCAGATTGAACCCCAAACAAACTGTGATGAACTCTCTTTTCCAGAGGGATGTTGAATGTCAAGGAAATGGTGCAGAGTAATGAGTCTTTACAATTGCACCTCCTCTGAAGGAAAATATATTGAAGAGGGATTTCTGGCTAAATCCACGAGTGGTAATAATGCGTTCAAGTATCTTGTCAAGCTGCTGGATGTGACCTGTTTGGCAATTCCAGGAGTTGCATTTCCTTGCTCTTTTTTTGTGCTGATATTTTTTGTCTTGGTTGTTTCAAATTATTGAAAATCAGGTCTGATCTTAGTGCATACTTGGCTTTTAGAAGTACGTCTTGAAATCGAATCAGCAGGAACAAGATGAGATGGCTTTGGTGGAGGGGAGTGCAGCAGGAAGAGCATTTTGGTGTCTCTCAGTGGACACATTGTGCTGCTCCTCCACTTGCAAACAGATGGGCTCTTACATTTGAGTTAAAACTGAGTTTAAAACCAGGGGGAGGAAGAGACTGTCTTTTCAGTGAAGCAGTATTTGACCAGTGTTGTGGGGCTGACCTGTGCAGGTGGCAAAAGCTGCTGCTCCTTTCAAAGGGAGCACTGGAGCAATCACATCTGGACTTGAGTATTCACATGGCACATGTCCAAATTGCAGTGGGGTTGATCACAGGGCTACATGAAGAAATAGTGATCCTTATGTAATGATGCATAAAGAGTTTCTCTTCCTTGGGAATGGCCTGCCTCTGCCAGTGTAGTGTGTCACGTGTTTACTTACATATGCAAAATCAACTATTTTACTACACGCTTAGAATACAATGCTATGCAGTAATGAAAATTTTGTCTGCTTGTGACTTCAGGCAGGGTGGCATTTTATACACTGATGATATTATTTTCCCTTTTCCCATCTCCCACCAAAAAAATTGGCATTAATCCTGTAAGAGTTTGTATTCAGGTTAATGGGTCCACCTGCAGGTATTGGTTTGCAGAGTAAGGGCTGTGTAGTTTTTTAAAAGCTGCTGCAGGAGGGCTCCTTGTATCATAAGACGCAGACAGCAAAAAAAACCCTCTAAAATCCTTTTTCCTTTGTGGAAGGGGGGTATTCCTCTTCTGGAAGTTACTTGGACGTCTGAGATTGTAGTTTTGAAACATCTGTGTTCAGTGTTCTGTTGAAAATGTAGAAATGGTGACATAACTGAAGGTCTGGGTGAAATATGACTTGACAGTTAAAAGTATCCACTTACGGATTTGACAGCATGGTATGCAGAGGTCCTCTGTTCAGGCAGCAGTTCACCGGATGCAGTAAAATAGCTCTGATCAGTGTGTGACCTTGAAAGTGGTCATGGGTCTTCCTCTGCCCAACGGGACGACAGAGAACAGAGAAGTTCTGTTTCACAGTATAAGTTCTTGCTTATCTGGAAGAAGTAACTGAAAGTGGCTTTTTTGCTATTCTCAAATAATTTAAGTTCTCAGAATTTTACATATATGAGAATTGCTCATAGAAGTGTCTGTATGCTTACGATCTAGGATTTGAAAGACCTCAGAGAACCAGAGCCCTACTTCAGCTTGTACTTCAGTGCAGGTGACATTTACCCTTACATCAATTTTAGGTTTTTACTTACTTTTCCTGTGCACATTCACAGCTCTGTGTGTCAAAACCTATCTTAATGGCATTTCAATGTACATTAAAACCCACAACTTCAATGTCGGTGCAATGTCAGATTAAAAGAAATGTTCATAACCAAATAAAGAAAAGGCTATGTCATCTCTTCTATACTTTGCAGTGAGGCTAATATGTGGAATAATTGTTTTTAGGAATTGCAAAAGAGTAAAACTTCTTGTTTCCTTGTAAAAAATGAGATCACAGTTTATGAATGAAGCAACTCTGTCATGCAGTCTTTGTCACCATGAGTGAAACTCAGGTTTCTGTTTGACCTCTGTGGAAAAGTTCTGTGGGAAACGCCTCTGCTTAAACACTGGGACAGAAAACCAAGGGCTGGGAAAGCAGAATGGTTGTCACTAAGCTGAAGTAGGAGGGCTGAGATAAAAGCTTAAGCACTGCTTTTCAGTGTGGAGGTAGAGTGTGTCTGTGTTTGTGTTTTCAAGGGGGGGGATGTACTTTCAAGCCAGTTCTACCTATCTTATTTAATGCTGTTTTCTTGGGGTATTTGAATGTAGATGACAGAATCAAGATGAGTTTAATATGTAAAAATCCCACTGTTTAATGTTATTCCTGAGGAATATTAGTTCTACAGTGTTTTGTTCAGTGACAGTTCTGTACTGCTTCTAAATGTCAGTAAATGTAAATTCCTCTTTTATTAGTGTGCTATTCAAAGAAAAGTTTGCCCTTGGCAAACACTTGAAAGACTCCAAGGATTTTCATGTATTTTTCAAAAGTTAGACAGTTTTCTGCGTTTTTATGGTTTAGGGATATATTTTTTTTAAATACGTGCTGTGAAATTTTGCATAAAATGACTTTGCGATGCAATTTTTTTTTTCTCTTTACAGATGAAATCATGCATCAGGATATCATTCCCCTCTATGCTGCAGATATTCAGGACCAATTAAAGAAACAATTTGCTTATTTGTCTGGTAAGACTGTGGTGTTCCCTCCTATACACATTGTTTAGACACACAGTTCAGCTTGTTGTCCTTTCACAGTCTCTGAGGACTCTTCTATAAGAAATCAATGAGTGACTCAAATTGCAGGCTACCAAGACTTGATATTTAAGAAGTTATAAAAGATTTTTTAAAGGCATAATAGAAATTTTAAAATTACAGGTAATTTTCCAGTTAACTGGAGATTGCAGCATGGATACTCTGGTGGTGGGTATGGTCTTGCAGTCCTCAGCTGACAGCCCCAGCTACCAGGGGCTCAGCTGTCATGTTTGATACTGGAGCCCAAGCTGACACCTTGGTCCTGACTGAAGTGGGACCAAGCACCACGGTACCATGTTCTCCCACAGCATCAGTGCTGGGCTCAGGCAAGTGTAGCATCGAGTTCTGGACAGGATTTTGGACTTGGTATCACTGACTGCCTGCTGCAAAGGAGCCTGCTTTTGGCTATAAGGCTGTCTCCAAAAGCAGCACAGCCACTTTGGCACAGCACAGAGGGTCTCTGCCCCTGGGTCACCCGTGCCCAGCAGGGGATGGGGGCTGGAGTTTGTGCTGTGCATGTCCTGGCTGCTGAGCTTGCACCATTTCCACCCTGAGCCCATGGCTGGCTGATCGTGGGCAAAGGGAGGTGCTGCCATTGCTCACGGATCAGGCTGAGTGCAAGAAGGTGTCTGAAAAGCTTCTGAGTTTGTTCTCCTGTCTTCTGCCTGTAAAAGCTCTTGCAGGTGTGCAGCAGTCAACTTGCTGGAGTTATGGCCCTGTCCTGCCCTCCCTCCAGTACACAACAAGGGTTTTGCAAATAAACATCAGTGGCTTTGCAGAGCTGCCCTGCATCCTTCAGCATAAAAGAAATTTACCTCTCTGAGCTACAGCTAGACTGTGACTGTTCCCTCTCCCTCTGAATCCCATCCTGTATCAGATCCAGAACCACAGGGGAATGAACAATGTAATGCTTTACTTGGAAAGAGCTCACTGAATCTTGTTTTACTCATGATTAACTAATAATTATGATTTATTTCTGCTACACAAGCTAAACTGTGGGTCTGCAGTAGTGACTGTTTTCTATGGGGTGATGGTAGCAGTTGGAAAATAAGATTTTTTTTTTAAATGAAGTTGACTGTTCATGCTTCATTTGAGGTTGTAGTGTTTAAGCTACAATTCTTCTCTGGAAATTTATTTTTTTGACTTTCCAAGCTCATTCTAATCCATGGGCAGAAAATGTCTCATGAGAGTGTTATGCAAGAATCAGCCTATCTATGGAACTATAAATAGGGTTTATATTTTGCCCCTCTGAAGTGAGGGGGGGAAACTAGTGATTGTGGTAGATGAGTTGTTGAGTTCACAAATCCACAAGTGTCTTCAGCACTGAATAAATCCACGTGGCCGTGGAGCTTAGTAAGAGGAGCCATTCCTCATTCTATTTTCTTCTATCTATTCACAATCATGTCAATTAGAATTTTGTTTTATTTGCCTCAAGGAATAGGTCAACAGCATTACTGTGATTAGATTGTTGTATTTTATTATTCTTGGGTAACTTGAGTGTTAGGCATTTTCATTTCACTTTAGAATTCGGGTTTTTTTTGTCCTAATGTTCTCCTGCAGGATGCTGATGGTTAATTCTTTGTGCTGTACCAAACAGTGGTTTTACAGGTTCTGTGAATGAAGGAACAGAGCCAATGTTTTGATACTTGATTTACGTACAATTTGTTTCTTGTTACAGTTGAGCTTAAGAGAGGCTTTGCTCTAAGGCCACTTAAGACATTCCCAGTGTGCATGAATGGGACTTTTTTGCTTATTACTAAGTTGCCTTGGAAATACAATCTAAGTACATGGCATAAAACTCATTAAAATGAAAGTCCATAGATTACTAATGCCTTTGGTAAAATAGCATGTTTGCAGGTATTGCTGAATGTCTGAGATGCATTTCTGATTTTAGTTGTTGGCATTTTAACAGTAAGTCAACATGTCCTTGAGAATTGCTTTGGTTTCTGTAATAGCATGTATCTAGGTCTCATGGGACACTTGCTTGAATAGGGAATGAAACCCAGTCTGCTTCTGTGCCTAAAGGCTGTAGCCCTTCCCCAGCTGCTTTCTGTGTTTTGGTCTGAATCAGGGTCACTTCTCACTCGTGTCCCTCGTTGTGCTGGGTTGTGATGGAAATGCTGCAGGAACATCCAAATTAGACTTGAAATGAAACAAAATTAAGTGAAAACTGCCACTAATGCTTCAGTTTGTCAGTAAATATATCAAAGTACAGTGAAATCAAGGTGCTCACTACTCTGCAGACTGGCTCTTGCTCAGCAGTGAGTATGCAGTTGTGTTCAGCTTAAATCTAACGCTGGGGCAAGCTGTGGACAAGGCTTGTAATTAGTCATCCACACAGAAAGTTTATAAAGCCCAAAGTTAATATTTTACCTCAGGCATTGTTGTTTACTTTTTGCCCACTTTCTGTGGAACAAGGTCCTTATCTGGGCTAAAATAGTCACTTTTGTTGTTGCTAGGCTATACTAAGTGTTGTGTCTACATGGTTCAGTGTTTCCCCTCTTTTACCTTTGCTTTCTTTAGTTACTATTAGTGCAACCACTTTTTCTTCCACATTTAAAAGGGTCTTCTGCCCTTTTTTTTCACTTGTTTTTGATTTTATCCCATGAAGGATAAAAAAAAGTAAAGTCCATTTAAAAGTCTCTGGAAAATGTATTCCTTATGTGTTCCTCACAATCTTTCATTCATGTTTTATTTTTTTTTCATAACTATTTTCTCTTTCCATGATTGCTGTGTGACTTTCATACCCACCCAGCCTTGAGTCTGTCTGCCATCACAGTGTGAAAGAGTGTTAAAATAAATGTAGATGGAGAAGAGCATACAGACACCTGTGTATGTTGATATGCATCTTAAATAATTCAAGCTGTGTGATGTGCAAATGGGACTCTTGGCCACCATGAGTACTGAACCAGTTATTTAACTCCCTTTCCTTTTCCTCTTTATGCATTGAACAACTTCAAAGTGTTTCCATTAAAGGAAATACAAATATGGGTTCATGCTATTTTCATTTTTGCCTATTGATTCCTGGTTGGTTTTCCTTCCATTGAAAAATTGAACATCAATACTAGCTTTCAAAATGCTTATATCTTTGGTTTATAAATATATACATATATGCTTATACCTTTATCATTGTAAATTGTAAGCATCTCACTTTCTCCAAGTTTATTTTCTTGGATGTGCTCTTGCTTTCCTCTGTGGAAATGACCTGACCACTCCTCACTGGTCACACTGTTCCCATTGAAGTAACTCTGGATGCCGAGTCTGTAAAATTACATTTGAAAATTTCTGAGTGGATCCTGTACCACATACACTGCAACAGTTGGCTAAAAATATCAGCCTGATTTTTGTTGCTGTTATAATATAGACATAGAATATCTATATTGTGTGTGAACAGGGGAAGAGGTATTGCTTAGAAGTCTTTGTCTTGCACAAGTGTAAGCTTAACTCCTGTTTTTCATTTACTGTGCTAAACCTCCTGTCTGTAGAGATTTAAAAAAAAATCAAAGCAAAAATGTAGTAATGGAAAAGATAAAGAGAAAAAGTGAATCTTTGGCTAAGAGATTTCCGGTTCAAATATGTTCAGATGCAGATTTATGTATTGCAATCCAATTTTTAAGCCAGTATATTTGCTTCTGATCAGCCTGGGCAAAACGCAGCTTGTGAAGTTATGCAAGTAAAACTTCTCATTTCAAGGAAAGAACATTTTAATAAATTCCTCTTGAATCTGTTTTTTGTTGCAAAGGATATGCAGTGAAGCTTTTATCCACTCCCTCATTTAAGCCTACATGTAATTTCAAATACTGAATTCTCCAGTTAAGTATATTATGCAAACAGAAAGGAGAAACTCCTTATCAGAAATGCACTAGCAAAATAGTTGAACCACTACAATAGTAAAAAAAAAAAAAAAAAGTGAGGTAAGCCCTTAGTCACATGAGGACTTCACTTTTGACAGGACTGCAATGTTTGAGCAGCGTCTACATTGTAGATCTGAGCCATTCAACAAGGATGATGCTCTTGGATCTTGTGTGTGCACATTGATCAACATAGGGATCATGGTTTTTCTTATAGTCTAAATACTATTTCATTTGCATTATAGAATCTAGGCCAGAAGACTCTTTGCTGTGTCATCTAATTATATCCAGCTACTTACTTCCTTTTTGTGGGGGTGGTCAGAGCACTTTTGAGAATACTTTTTTTTAATGCCAACAAGAGCAGACTAGTTAGGGAAACACTGCAAAATAATCTCTTAGTCATCCTTCCTGGAAGTTAGTCTAAGCAATTTCTTTGCTGCTGTCAAACTTTGTTGTCCATACAAAACCCCAAATAACTAGCATGTCTTTTACAGGGTTGTGGGGAATTACCCTTTTCTCTGTGTTTGTGTGTGCCTGTGCACTTGTGTGTGCGGTTTTTAGCAGATGTACAATATGCCAGTTTTTAAACTTTCCCTGTCAGTGCTTTTTTTAAACTGGAAAGAATACTAATTATGTGTCATTGGAGATTGTTTTTAGATACCAAGTTACTAACGTCCTCTTGATTAGAAATTATGAAAATGCCCTGCAATTACTTTGGGTTAGCACCTCTCTATCACCCAAACTGCTTAATAAAAAAGAAAACAAATGCAGAAGATATAGCAACTGTGATGGGAAAAGTTAGATGTAGCAGAATATAAAAAATAAATGCTAAATCACTGGAAACTTAAAATTAAAGGAAACTTCCCCAGTCCAATCTCAATATAGCACAGCTAGTTTCCCATGGTTATTTTTTCTTCTGTTTTCATCTACAAGACCGTGATGCTCTGAGTACACACAATTTTAGCAATTGGTGATATTGCTAGTGTTATTTGTGTTCAAAAGTTAGGAACATGAAGTATTATTTTCTAAGCACAGTTAAGTCATTTTGCTGTGTAACCTGTGGAGCTAGTACAATTCAATGTTTTTAAAATTTTCCAAACACAGGGCTGTCACTGTTGTAAAAACTTACCTGAGACCAAGGCTCGTAGATCTGTTTAGAAGAGCTCCACCTAACAGGGCTTTGCTAGAATTGTCAAAGTTTATCCACTAAAAAATTTCCATTTTATGGAGGCAATTTGTTTGATTTGACACTAAATCTGTTAAAGAAGTTTCATGTATAAGTCAGTTAATGACAAAGTTTTCTGTTAATGAACACTTACAGAAGTAGGGTAGAAGGAGATCTGCCTAATTTAAACTGGTGTAGTGTTTTTATTTTATTTAATTGCTGAAATAAGCTTCAGTCCTCTTTACTTCTATGGTGCTTTCATTTTTAGCCTGGAAAGTAATAATCCTCTCAGTTGCAGAATGTTTCTCAGAGCTGCATGTTATAAGGGAAGCATCAAGGAATTTTTGGGAATCATTTCAGGTAATATGTCTGCAGACTGATTGCACCCACTTAGGGACTGATGCATTCTCTTCTGCTCTTTGCAATAAACAAAAAACTAAAGCTGGCACTCAAGTGGCATTTATTTAATATTTCATAGAGAAATTATGCTGAATGTATTTCAGGATTTTCATAGAATCACAGAACAGATTGGGTTGGCAGGAACCTTAAAGATCATCTGGACTATCCCTACCCTGCCATGGGTAAAGGCATCTTTCCCTAGATCCATTCAATCTGACATTTTTGTAGTCAGAACAGTGCTCATAATTTTTTAAACAAAAATAAGGGGACTTGTTATACTTTCAGAAAATATGTTTTTTTAAAAAAGGCTAATATTAGGCTAAGAAAATGCTCTGATTGCTCTCAGGTACTTGATTGTCTTAAAAACACCTAAAACTATTAAATTCCCTGTGTAATACTAGAAAATCAGAGAGCAGGCTCGTGTGTGCCTCTGTGGACAGAACTTGTCCAGCAAATCAGTTAAGGCTGTTCAACAGCTGTAGCTGGAATTTCAGGACCCTGAGCTAGAGGGGAATGAGAAAGAGATGATTTTCCAGTGGTTAGGTTACCTCCAGTGGAGGTAGTTAGATAAAGTCACTGTACCTACTAACCTGAATTTATTCCTGTTAAATGACTAATTTTTTGTGTGGTGATTAAAATTGCAGTAACTAATTTTAAAAATTACTCTGTATGTATTGAATTATTTGCATGAGTTTTAGCACTCACAAATTCATCTGTCTTTTTTTTGTAATCAGGTGTATATAATTCTGAGCTGCTGGAAGATTATTATATGAATTAGTTTTAATTATATGTTTGAATTTTTTGCCTTAAACCTGTGTTTCTAAAAGGATGAGAAAAGTAATATTGTTCAGTACTTGTCACTTGAATGGTTTCCTTCTCACTAAAACCAAAGTCAACAACAATAAACCCCCTAAGAGTATAGCTTCCTAAACCTTTTTTCTCCTTCCCCTAAGTTCTGTGGCTTGATTTACTTTTGGGTGAAGAGAAGAAAATCACATTTTACACAGCTAATTTTATGAACCATGCTGCTTTTGCAGAGGTGAAAAAAATGTGGAAGAAAAGAATGATTCTGAATAAAGGAAAAAAATAATTTCTTGCTGCATCAGACTCATTAAGAAATAAAGGACACTTTAAAAAGTGAACTCATTATTTTTTCTATTATTTAATATAAACACAATTAATATGTGGGATTTTTACTTTGCTTTATTTCCTATGCTCTTTTTGTAAATTTCCCTGACAATGCTTCTTTTAAAGCAGTGGCTGCTTTGGCCAGTGACCTATCTTCCTTTGATGGCTGTGTATTTAATCACAGAATCACTAGGTTGGAAGAGACCTTCAAGATCATCAAGTCCAACCTATAAAGTTGCAATACAGAGAGCAGCTTCTGTAAGTCAGTATTGTTAAAGCTGAAATTTACAGAATTTCTTATGTGCAGCATTTTGGGTCACTCTGCCCTAAACTCTTTTGAGCAGCAGGTTCTGATAAGGAATAGCAGCTGAGGAGCATTTGAAAGTATATGTGTGCTCAAGTGGCCCAGCAGGGAAACACTGAAGAAAAAGATAATCAGTGTGGAAAAACCTTCTAAGAGCTCAGGGCAGAGTCATCTCCACCCAAGATAACCACAGATGACTGTACTAGAAACTGAAAATTAATAGGCAGCCTCCAGGCAGGATGGCTCTATTTGCCCTTGACAATCAGTGGTGGTCTGGGAACTTCCTGACAATCCTAGTCCTGACTTCTGCTTTTAGGACATGTCCTGCAAGTCTATTGTTGTTGTTCTTTTGTTTCGTATGACCTATTTATAGAAATTAAGTAGAACAAAACAAGTAACCAGTGAAGATACCACAAATAATGTATGATTGTGCCTAAAAATAGTTACTCTGAAGAGAGCAGAACACCTCATAAGGAACAGAAATAATCATTATCATGCTTTTAATAAGAGAGGAGAATGTTTTAGTGAGAGCTTGGGTAGAAAAAGAATCAATAGAATCAAAATTGGTCTTTAATTTTATTTGTGTTGTGAATATTTGTATTGCTAAAATTAGCTCCCTTGACTCAGTGTTGCCATGTTTGGATGTGTCATAAAGGTCATGTTTGCAAACTTGTGATATTTACATATTAGATGCGTTTTTTTGTTGTTTAAATACATCCAGAGCACATTTTTTTTTAGTGTATTTTGATTCCAAGAGGTTCATAGTGACAGCACCATGCCGTCTGTAATCAGATTCACCACAATTAACATAAAGATACCATTTGAGCTCTTCTAATTACATGTGGTTTGGAGGGAAGTTGTGATTTCTTTTATCAAATGAATCTGAGGTCAAATATTTATCTTCTTTTTACTGTGAGGTTAGATGCAAAGGGGCTGGAAGTGGGTAATAATCTTCACAAATCACTGTTGTTCTCATAACTGGTGCTGTTAATACAGTTTGATGCTGGTTTCTGCACAGTTACCGGATTTCAAGGCTGGAAAAAATATCCTTGCTATTTTATAACAGCACTTTGTTTTTCTTCTCCTGTTAAGCAGTGAAGCAAAGCTAACTTCCCAGCAGTGTGTTCCTGCCACCCCAGAACAGTTAACTTCGTGCAGATGCTAAGCCTCAGAAAACCTCTTCTCCTACCTGTCTTTATGAATATATACTTGCTAAAGACATGAAGCACTAATAATGCCTTTAAAAAGAAATTATTACATTTTGCATGTAAGAACGTGTGTGACGTGCACAAAGCATTGTGTCTGTGAATTGTACCCAGTGTCACAAATGCCAGGAAAGATATGGATAATGGTATCTAGCTCATCAGCAGCTGTACTGTAGTGTAGGTGTTGAGCTCTGGTTTACCTTCTGTACATAATCTGGGAATGGGAAATCTCATTTGAAACACCTACACCCATTTCTTTTAATGTTCTGCCCCATCTGTATCACCAACCTGGAAGCAAAGCAGCCAACTGAGCAGGGTGGGGGGTGTTGCATGAATGAGTTCCAATTGATAAGAGGGTTGAGTTCAGTTCAATGTGGAGATTCTCCTACTGAATTCTGAATTAACTTTTTTTATTTCTAAATTAGTTCATTTCTTTCTGCCAATTGCTTCCATGCAGTTGTCGTTTATCAGAATAAAGATGCACTGCCATCTGGTGTCAGAACTGCTCACAAGAGCCAAGGCATTTGTCCAGAAAAAATGTAATGGGCTGTAACAAATTCCTTTCTATAAAACTTCCTAATCGCTGGAGAGAGGCTGCTCAGAATGAACTATCCACACGGAGCCCTGGGGAAAAACAAAAGACAAAAAAACAAAACAAATTAAAAAAAAAAAAAAAAAAAAAAAGGCAAGCAGTTGTTTCATTACTGGGAAATTTCAGTCTAGGTAAAGATACTTGCATGTAAACACATTTGCTTCTTCTTTTGTAGGTGGGAGAGGGGGAGATGGCTGCCCTGTTATCACCTTTCCAGACTATCCGGCTTTCAGTGAGATTCCTGAAAAAGAGTTTCAGAATGTCCTGACCTACCTGACAAGCATTCCAAGGTGAGCACCTGTCTAGAAGAAAATAACCTTTTATCTGCTAAGGGACTTTTCACATTTGATCCCTTACATGTGGTGTAAAAATCAGGCTTTGTATTTAATTAAAGAAAATGAAAATTAAGCTTATGGTGCAGCATCAGTAAGTGTTGGTTAGTGACAGCTGTCTAAGGTAGTTTTTAGATAAATTATGTACTGCTATTTATATTTCATCAGAAAACTACTTCCTGGTATGTATGGATATAGGTTCTGTGATGGACATCGTCCTCTTGTGTCTTCACTGTATCTTAGAACACAATATTCAGTGTTTTAATTGAGCACATGTATCATTTTAGCAGAATATCCTAATTCCTGGGTGCTGCTCAGGATATTACTCAGTGAGGGAACACTCTATCCACATACAGCGGTTTTTCCTCTCCACCTGAGCTGTTTCCCTGGCTAAGATGAATGTATAGTATCTGCAGACTTCCAGAGCTTTGCCTGAGGGTGCAAAGCAGGGCCAAGGGTTAATTGTGACTCTCTTAGAGGGCACCAATGGGATGCTCAATAAACATCGTGATTTTTGTTAACAGTCTGTTAAGGAATGAAATAATGGGCTCAAAATCTTGATGGAGGTGCAGAAGGCAAGTAGCAGAATAAACTACATGCCCTAGACTTCAGGAGAGCAAATTTTGGACTTATTCAGGGAACTGCTAGGTGGGATACAAAGGAAGGCAGTTCTGAAGAGTAAATCTGCTGTGGAAGGCTGCCAAGTTTTGAAGGACAGCATTCTCCAAGTTCAAGAAGGATACGTCCTGGAACGTGAATAGACGTAACAGGAGACTGACCTCACTGTGTGAAAATGAACTTGTGACTGAGCTGAGATACAAAGGCAGAAAAGGCTGAGGTACAGGAGGTGAAAGCACGGACAGGCTACAAAGGAAGAACGTAGATACGTTGTCCAAATATGTAGGGATGGCGTCAGAAAAGTCCAAGCACACCTGGAGCTGAGGGACAAGAAAATAGAGACGTCAAGGACTGCTCAAAGAAACTTCCAGTGATTTAGCAGCACAGGAATAAACAAGGAAAATATGGGCCTGTGCTGAATGGGCTGGGAAAATTAGTAGCAGCCAATACAGATGGGGCTGAAATACTCGAGTTCGTCACTTCAGTCTTCTCTGACAGTATCTTCCAGGCCTATGTGGTCAGAGAGAGTTCAAGGAGAAAAATGGCAAACAATGGCTGAGGACAAAATCAAGCATCTCTTGAGAAATCTTGACCCAAATCTAGTGTTTGGGATGAGATGAGCCGCTTTGAGAGTGGTGAGGACGCTGATCAGCATCATAGTAAGGTTGCTCTCCATAGTCCTTGAAAGGTTTTGAGATTAGAGGTAATCTCACTTTGATCTGTGAGAAAATTATGGAATGAGTCCTCTTAAAATACACTTTTGGGCACATAAAAGAAGGAGGTGATGGAGAGCAGTCAGCATGAATTAAACAACAGTAATTGTGCTTGACCAGCCAATTTCTGTGATGAGAATACTGGATCATCAGTGAGGCAAAGCAGTTTATGGTTTTTGCCTCACCCCAAGCAAGACTTTCAACTCAGTCTCCCCCAGCACTCTTCTATTCACTTTGAGTTGTTACATTTTGGCAGGTGGGCTGCTAAGTGCTTGGATTATGTGGCTCAAAGAGAGGTTTGATATTGGCTGATGTTTTGTCTGGAGACAGACTTCCTCAGGGAACTGTATCCATGCTGTCTGATGTCCTTGGCAAGGATCTGGAGTAGGAGATGGAGTGCACCCTCATCAAGTTGTACCTGATGTAACCAGCCCCTCCTGGCTGTACTTCTTAATCCTTAGTTTGTCACTCTGAAGCTCAAAGCAGCTTTTGCATTTTCTTTGTTTATCCTCATGGTGATTAAACTGCATGGTGCTAAGCATCCCTTGATTGTATCTTGAGTACTGTTTCTGCAAATAATTATATTCTAAATTCACATCTGCTTCTCCTTTTGAAAGTCCTTGGTGGTGCACTTCATGGTGGCCCACTGAACTGCACAAAGTGGGGTTCATGTGAGAAATTCTGATCAGAACAAACAGCATCTGGTACAGTGGGGGAGCACTGTGTGCATCCCAGCACACCACTTGGATAGGAGTGGATTTTCTGGAGGTTTTTCCTCCAGTTGCTCTTACCTGACAACAATTACTCTGCAAATATTGAGCCAGAAATACTAATTTCTTAAGTCTGGCTCTTCTAGGATTTTCTTGTTTCTTTAATTCGTAAGTATTTAGAAAGAGAGGACTGTTCTTTGTAAACAAAGGAGATAGACCAGCTGTCTAGATGTTAAGAGTAAGGTATTCTCTACTGTAAATATAACAGTTCTCTAGGTTTAAAGTGATGACAGTTCAATTTCAAATCTTGTAGAAATAATGCTGTTGTTAAGATAGTGATAAATGTGCCACTTTTTGTGTCTGAGAATTGATAGAATCTCAAAGGGCTTATGACATTTCTGACTGATATCTTAATTAGCAGTGTCAGAAATTTACTGTGTAAAATTCTGCTTGTGAGGCCTTCTGCAGGTTTATAGGAATAAAAAACTGCAGAAATGACACTAGCTAGACACTACCATACATCCCCTTGTGAAAGATATTTTACTATTGATATTTTGATATTGATATTTACTATTTACTATCAATTTACTACTGATATTTTTGTTACTGATATTTTACTATTGTTATATATATACACATATATAACCCTACAAGGGGCAGTGCTGCAGTTCTTCTTGAACTGGGATATTTCTAGTGCTCTTAAAGGTGGTGTAAGGTAGGATTTTTCCTGCTGTCTTAGTGTTCAGATACTGTTTTATGTGCTTTGGAAGCAGCTTTTAAAGGAAGTGGAGGCAGTTTTTAGTTTGTCAGTTGGTCAAATTGGTGTAAGGAGTACAGATTTACAGAAAAGATGGAATTGCAGCTCATGGCTCTTAAGCATGGACTGTTCTCCCAGGTTATTTAATTTATCAGATATCTAACTGTCTTTTGGCTGTTCTGACAGACTGAGGGGAAATGGACTTTCCTAAGAGCACAAACACATCTGGAGCCACCCCAGTTCCTCAGAAAACTACTTGTTCTACTTGGCCCTGTACAAGATCACAGCAAGGGGTTGGCAGCAGTAACTCAAACCTCATTGTCTTACTGCCTGGAGTCGCATGTTAAGGGAAATTATATTTCATGAGGATGACAGCAAGGAGCTACTTAGAGCTCATAAGAAAAGACCTTTGTGCTCTGCAGTAGAGTTCACCCAATAGTATATTTACTGGTATAATAAATCTTAACAGTGACTTCAGGTTTTCAAGATCTCTTCCCAAGTGAAAGAAGGCTAGCTTAGGACTTTCTTGAAAGAGGAGAAACTGAAAGCTCTCAACCTACCTTTTTATTCCTTCTAATTTTATAAATAAACATGACCTTATCACCTCTTACTGTGTCCCTGTTCTGTGTTATCTGAACACTGGGTTTCACAAGCTTTTTCTGTGTGAACTTTCTCTTGTCACAGTAAACTTCAGTCATGAAACAAAAAATATCTCATGTACCTTGCATTTAGGAATAGAACTATTAAAAGTTGTATGCTATCAGCTTAGGTGATCATAGAGTAGAATAGTGTAAACAGTAGAGCTATTAGCATGTGCTTAGCTGTGTAAATGCCTGATACATGAGGATGTTAAGAAAGGACACAGTGGAAAGGGAATACCTCATCTCAGTTTAAAGATGCTCAGTTAACCTAGGTGCAACTGTATAACATTAAGCAGAGAGCTGAACCTTATTCTTCAGGTGGGTGTTGTTAATGTTGCAAGGTAAATTCGTGTTCCATAGATGGCTGGATAAAATACAATGTCTAACATATAGTTTGTAGTAATCTCAAAATATTCAGTACAGATTGTTGACATGATGTGTGACAACAGTCATGTACCATGTGTACTGAAAGATCGCTGTTTTGTCAGGAAAAAACAATGGATTAAGGATGAGTACAATAGACAGTAGAAAATTGCAGCTAATGCTTTTATAATTTCTGTTTTGTTATTGAAATTTATGTTCTAAAGGTATCTCTGTAATGCTTCTGAAGCGGGTTTTCCTTTTAGTAAATGATATTTTTTATTATTACTGAAATATAAGATAAAGTATTATTTAAAAGGTGAGAATTGTCTCAGAAAGATACATAGGCTAGCCAAGAAGAATCCATGGCAGTACATAAGGCAGTACTTTCTAGGAAGAGTTGTTTAACTGAAATACTGAATTGGTACAAATATTTAACATGTAAATATTGATACACATGAATTAATAGTTCTTACCAATGGAGTTGTAGCATACAGTACTGTCTCTATATAAAGTGTCTGTAAGAGGTGACAGCTTTAAATTCAGTTGTGCTTCAGTAGAGGACAATCAATCATGTCTTGCATCCTTTTGGGATATTGTGAGATATTATAATGTCCAGGTAGTTGGTCTGATTCTCTTTCTGCAGAGAACGTCTCCTATTACTTCACTCTCTGAGTCCTTTAGGGATGACTGCTGAGCTCGGCAGGAGAAAAAGGCCCCACAGATCAAAGTTGTCTTCTCTCTTAGCTGAGTAAAAGTTGGATAAACACCATCATTCTTAGTGCATAGTGGGAGAGGCAGCTGTGCAATGTACCTTTTACATCACACGTGTGCTGAGGCTATTGCATTTCAGGGCATTCAGTGTTCTCTGTTTGGAAAGTTTTGAGGTTTTTGTCGTTTTTCTATTGATCCTGGTAAACAGACTTCTAAGATTTGCAGTGTACCTTGAAGGCAGGTGTTATTCAAATTTCATTTCTCTTCATCACCGCTGTTTCTTGGAATGTGTTTTATTAGCTTAAGTGTGTATGCATTGTTGGAACATGGATTTACCAAATATAGGTAGTAGCATGAGAACTTGCTCCAAAAGAATTTAATAGATCATTGCAGTGGTTAAAAAAACTTAACTACATTAATACTACAGTATTTTTCAACATATGGTTTTGCTTCTGGTTAATTAGCAGTTTCTACTGCAATTAGAAAACAATATGCTGTTTATGAGAACAAAAGAGCATAGTTTTAATGCTTTTCTTTCCTGCTCATATAGGCTCATCTTTAAACAAAGAAAGCACACTAAAATTCTTGTGGTCACAAGAGATTGGAAAGCTAGTATTTCAAAGTGTAAAGTTGAGTCTTAAACATAAAATCCCTTTCAAGAGAAATAAGTAGTGCAGACTAGAAAATTCAGAAGAGTTTTTGATGGCCTGTTTGAGGCCCACATTGCAGATTAAGCATGATACATGGGTCTTTCTTGCTTGTATTCTGCCAGAGCCTTGTACAGCTTCTCTTTGTTATGCTGTTCTGTCCCACTGCATGGTCTTGAGCATAACTCAGGTCCACTTGGCATGTTCAGCAGTTTCCTGTTTTGAAAGGTGTCCATCAGTTTCCTGGCTGGGAGAGCATCCCCTTCTTTGAGATCCCTGAAGGTTTACAAATGCTTGAACACCGTGTAGCCTTCTAAAAAATCCTGTTGTTTTTTGGTACTCTCTGGTGTAGGAAACTCGGGAGCCATCCAAGCAATGGAACAGAATGAGATGGCCTCCAAAAGTGTTCAAGAGCTCAGTAGTTATGGTTTGCTAAGCTTCTCCTTGTTTACTACACCAGCTTCCCATTTTTGGGGATAACACTGGAAAACTGAGAGAGAAATCTGAGTGCTAAGCCTTTCAGTGCGTTCAGATCTGTGTGGGCACAGCAAAGCATGATGAGGTGGATTTAGGCAGGGGCCAGAAGGGCATGCAGCAGCATGGCATGGGTGCTGCTGGAGCTAGCAAACCTCGGTGCCAGGGACACGAGAGCTCAGGGCTCACACAGCTTGGGCTGGCCAATCTCCTTGGCATAGATCCACCACTGTGCTCTGAAAGCAGGGGCAGCAGTGTTGGGGTAATGCTGTGTTTTGAGCCTGTAAATCCATCAGGTCCAGCAGACCTTGCAAAGAGCCAGTGTCAGAGGGTAACTGCCTGTGTTTGCTCATTTATCTGCAAACTGAATGGGCATCCCACCACTAGCTAAGAGTTCAGCACTTTTGTTTTATGGAGTGCCAGGGATGAACATCACCACATAATGGGAAAGAAGTGCCAAAAACCAGATGCTCTGACAGTTCATACTGACGTGCTGAGCAGCAGCTTTGCAGCTTCAGAGTTTATTTCTGTCAGCTGTGCTTAATTTCCCATCTCTCCTCTTTGTTGGATTACAATCCACGCTGAAGATATGGAACCTGTACCCTGCTGTTACCTTGGCAGGCCCTCAAATTTGTCAGTGAGAATATCCCAGGACTTCCAGCAAAATCTGTCACGCTGTGTGTACCCTTCCTTTCTCAGAGCACAGCTGCCAAACAGTTGTAAATGCCATATGTTGCTGAAAGCAGACAGGGAATGTAGGATTTTAGGTTTGAAGCAAGAGTATTGTATCTTACATTTAAGTGGTAATCCAAAGTTTTTGTGTCAGATACGTACCCTTGCAAGATGAAGGTAAGAGCCCAAATTGTTACTTAGAGCCTGAATTTTTGGGTTTAGAACTATTTGCGCTTGTTTCAATGTACGCCTTACAAGTCCCTTAAACTTGTTATAAAGCCCAGCCCTGTACAGGTAAAGCCTTTCCAGTCTTTAAATCCTATTTACACCTTTAGGGTTTAGAGGATTTGGGTAGTATGTATGACATGCACCATCCAGTGGTAAATTTAGTCTACTAATAAGAAAAAGTAAATAAGCACTGCAAAATTGTGAAAGCTAATTACTAAAATTCTGGACTGTCACACAGGGGTTTTTATTAGTCCAGTATTAAATTCAGAGAATTTAACACCTTATTTAAGTGTAATGGCACAGTTCTAAAATAAATTGTGCAGCATTCCCTATAAGATTGTTCCAATAATTTGTGCAGTAGCATTAGTGGTTGTTGCAGTGTCCTGGAAATATGTATAATTCCAGTATTGCAGTTCTGAATATGTTTAAAATGTTTTTATGGAGTTAGATTTAATAGTTCTAAAATGATGGTCACACAGGCTTTCTGTTGCTTAATTTACTTAAGCTTAAACCGACATGGAGCCTTTTGCCTTTATTGACCTATTTATCCTTAATTGTCCCTCCAGGATAACGTGACCTACTTCAGCCATCTGTAGTTAAGTCTAAATGAGTCCTCAAAGTTGTTGTCTTTCTTCATACAGTCCTTCTAAAAGCAGCTCTGCATGACCTGAAGAAATCACTGTGTTTTCCATTTAGAAAATTATAACTCTTCCTTAAAAACTCTTACTTTACTTAATTTCAAACACTAAAAGAGGATCTGTTGAGCAACTACTTGTTTAATCAATTTTTCTTTTGCCTGCAAAAATGCATTAAGGTCACTCTGATTTTAGTTCCTTGGTGGGATAAAGCTTGTGAAGTTCTGGGCAGTCAGAACTAGATGATCTTTAAGGTCCTTTTCAACCCAAGTCATTCTATGAATCTATGAAATTACCATTAAAAAGGCTGATGGGTACCATGGAAAGGCAGTAAATGCACGTGGTACAAGCAGATGTCCCAGCCCAGGCAGATGATGATGCCTGGACACTTCAGTTGTTATTTTTAATCCTGGCTACATTCCCTTGGCTTCCCCCCAACAGCATAAGCTTTTTGGAGCAGAAAGAAGGTCAGCATATATGACAGAATATAGCCAGCATTGCTGTCTTCCTATCAGTCGTGGTTAAGAAAGAATTGCTGAAAGTGGAAGAGAAGCTGATTTGCAGAACTGAAGGAGCACAGGAGATAAAGAGCAGATATAGGGACCAATCAAGGAAAATACTGACACCCATATCTCTGGATCTGAGTGAGGAGATAAAAGAAGTATACTTGGCATAAATTGTCATAAATATTTGGCAGTAAATAAGGTGTGTACCAGTGCTGTCCATTTGGCCGAGGAACATAAGGAGTGCTTGAGACAGAATTCCCTCACGTTGGGATTTGTATCTCACAATTTCAAGAGACCTAGTTCTGTGCAGGATAAAGACTTCTGGTTGCTTTTGGGATCAAGGCTGTTTGTCAGCGAGTTGGCATTTGCCTTGTTGCCAGGATGTCTCTGACAGTGGCCCATCTTCCTTGCAGGTTCTTGCTCTGCTGGCAGTGCAGTGAGCTGTTATTGTCACGGTCCTGCGAGCTGCTGTTGTCACAGTCCTGTGCGGACTGAGGAATTTTCAGATCAGGCATAAGGTTACACATAACCACTTGTGGCTGTCTGGCCTACAGTCATGGTGAAGTTTTGAATTGTTAATAACCCCTTAGACAAAGCTCTTTGAAGTTGCTCTCATTATTTTTTCTCCTGTTTATCTGACTTTTAAGATCTCCGGTCACTAACACAACATCATGTGTAATTTTTCTTGCCTATGCTTATAAAGTGGCAAAAGGCATTTATTTTCATGGTGTCACTCTGCCAGGCTGTATGATTCTGCTCATCTTTTCTGCTTCATGAACAAATTTTAACCACTTGCCTATGATGATTTTTATTTATGCCGCCTCACAACCCAACATTCATCTAAATTCTTCTTTGCCTGCTTGCTGAGAGATCCTAAAATGCAATTTTGGTTATCTGATGATTCCCCAGTCCTGAGTAAATTGCAATACAGTGTGTTTTTAGACATGCCTGGGGCATGAACTAATAATAGCTGAGACCAAAAGTAAGCATAATAGGAAAGGAAAGAGAGAAGGTTTTCATCAGTGGTACTCTGGATAAGATTTAGAGAGATTTAGCTGGAATGTGGAGAAATAAGAAAAAAAAAGGTGCATAGTTGGGGCAGGGAAATACATCAAATTTCTTATCTGAACTTTGTCTAATGATGAAGCTTTAACAGGTTCAGCCCCAACAGAGAAGCTCAGATTTTCTTAATTTCCTGTGCAGCTTCATCTGTTTCTGTGAAGGGAAGGCAGTAACTATCATAACCAAAATAAAGAGATGGTGTAAATGCTTTGGGATTTTAAACGTGCATTTAAAAAATTATCTATTCACAGAATTTCAGTATAGAATTAATTAGATTGTAGAATAGTAGGCATGTTGTTTTTGTGGGGGGTGGAGGGAGAGGAAAAGGTTTTTATTTTCAAAATCAGATTTGAAGCATAAGCATCAATAAGAAATGGTGCCTTCTTGCTAGCAGGTTGTGCTGCTGCTATGGAGTGAAATGCAGATGTTAGTGCAAAGAGCTTAAAAGAGAATAATTTCTACTCGGCATTCAGTGATTTTGACAGACCACTAGAGGCTGCACTTGTATAACAGCACTTCTGGCTATCTTATTTTAAATTTCTTCTGCTGGAATTCCTTCTCTTTCCTATATTTCTCCGTGAACAGTGGCCAGCCGTAGTTTGAGCTGGGTAGGTTTTGCCTTCAGCAGTTATAGTTCATTGAGCTGACTATGACAGGGGTCAGTAATCAAATAGACAAATTTTTCTACATCAAGAACCTTCTTTTGTGTTGAAGGACAGGACAGGTTGCTCACTGATTAAACTCAGTAAGGAATAGATGGCAAGCTTTTTCCCTTTTTCCCTGACTCCAGAGATGAGGATATGGACAGACAGGTGCAGTGCAGTGACTTCCACATCACCAGGCACCAGCTTTCAATTCAGCACATCAGGAAGTTTGAGGTGAGCCTGCTCCTTGGGTGTGCTTTGGATGATTTTTCAACGAAATAGAAGAGATGGACATGTCCTTCCAGCACTTCTGCACTAGCTGACTGCTTCAGTGTTTTCAGCTGAAGAGACAGAGGTTACAAAAACTAAAGCCAAAACTGTATTAATTGTCTGAAATGATAGAATTAATATATGAAATTGTTAATCACCGTGATAATCCTATTTTTGTCCCATATACAGTGCCATGAAGCATAAATAGAATGCACCTGTAATATCTGGTTTTCCTCATAAATATTGCTGGAATAAGAAGTGATTACTGATAGACTAGTTACACACCTCAGCTGAAAGTGATTCGTGTAGGAATCTGAGCTGTCACAAATGAGCATCACCACAAGATGTCAGGCCCACTGTTTGAGTGGGAGCCAAAATGCCATGCCAGTTTGCTGTAGGGGCTCAGGAGGTCTGCTAGGTAGCCAAAGAGCTTCATCTGGGTGTTCATAAATGCTGCCTTTGTTAGGGACAATTTTGTCCTCGGATTTGTTCAGTATACTTGACCTCAGTTAGTCATACATCTACATATGTGGCAGAACTTGGCAGCAGACTGCTATTTTCTGTCTAAGTGACTGAATGCCATGACAGCAACATGCAGTTGTATATGCAGCCATCTTTTGGAAATACATTTTCATTCTATTTATTTTCTTGGCAGATGGTTTCTTTGCCACTGATACCTCAATTACAATGCAAGTCTCAAATTTCCTGTTGTAAAAATAGAAAATATAATTCTAAAGTTTGCTAATTTAGAGCAGGTGTAGTTAATGGGAAGGTATTACTGTCCAGCTGTCAGAACACTTCCCACTTGTCTTAGGGTTGTAATTACTTCATGATTACATATGATATAATTTCACAAGTATCAAAAATGATAAATTGCAAGTTCAGAATGTAATTTGTAATATTATGCAACTTTATAAAATGTTACATTTGTAACACATTCCAAAGGATTATACCTTCTTTTATTTGCCAGGCTATTCTTCAGTTAAATGCTTTTAAGTACTAATTTAAGTGCAGATTTTTAAAAAACTCATTAAGAAAGGTCTGAAATAGCAGCAGCATTACAAAGCAGTATTCAGCTTAGATACAGTGTTAAAATCTACAGGCTCACTTTGCAATTGAAGCAAGGCAGTTCAATGTAAGAGCTCATATGTCTGGTTTATAGTCCTTTTTCAGTTCTTGCTATCTCTAAATTGTTTTAATCAGAAGCCTTCTGCAGTGAGGCTGGGTATTTTGGGCTATAAAAGCCTGCAATATCTGAGGCTTTCAAACTGGAGCTTTGTGCAGTGTGATATATATCAACTTATTTTCATCATTTACTCAAGAAAGCACAAGTCTGCTTTCTTTTCCTTAGAGATGGTGGCTTAAAATGTTAAGTCGTTTTAGTTTTACTTTGGGTTGTAAGAAAGAAGTTGCCATAAAATAAAAATATTTAAAGACCAAATGAGTACAAGACATTTCAAAATTATACAGCAGCTTTTAAACATTTTAAAATTGGGGCTACATGCCAAATATGATGTTTTTTGTATCTTTTTTTAAATGTCCAGCAAGTGGATTTCTTTTGGAATGAAGTGCTTGAATTGGCCAGTTCTGAAACAAAGCAAGCTTTTCAATAATGAGCAATCAGGAATTGTAAGAAAATGAAACTGTTCTAGGTCTAATTACTGTTTAGTGACTAGGTACTACATTTTGTATAATGTTACAGCTGAATTTTCGTGTTTTTTGGGTGTTTTTTTGTTTGGTTTGGGGGTTTGGGGTTTTTTTTGTTTGTTTGGATTTTTTTGTTTGGTTTGGGGTTTTTTTGGTTTTTGGGGTTTTTTTTTTGTTTGTTTGTGTTTTTTTGTGTGTCAAGTTCATAACCCATTAAATTCTTCTGCTCTAGGAAACATTGTACCCTCTAGGACATGATCAAATTGAAGTAGTCTGGGTTACCCTACATGAGGGACAGGAGGAGAGGAAATGTGCAGCAAGGCTATGCCAGGTGAATTGTTACTGCCCTTTTCCTTGCTGGCAAACCAGCATAAAACTGCTAATGTGAAATGTCACCACAGGGCTTAGCTGATACTTTTCCTTTCCTAGTTGCTGTACTGGAGATTTTTATCTAGATTTGTTAATGCCATTAATATCACATTCTCCACTATATTATTTGACTGTCTTCTAGAACTTACAAAGGCAACTAAGGAGGTGGCTCTTCTCTGCTTCCGTTAATTTCTGGGGCCTTCATTTTTTTAATGTGCAAAACACTGATGATTAAGAAAGCCCCCAAGAAATCATTCCTAGCAGCAGCAGGAGAGATGGAGAAGGAGTCTTTGAGGTGGCTCAGGTTCAGTCAGTTGAAGTGTCTCGTCTCTGCAAATGTAAAATGCAAAGTTTCTCTTGGGAAGCAGCAACCTTGGTCATTAAGAGTCTGATTTCCAATGGCCTATTCCTAAACTAAGTGACCAGTGATGAGTGGGTGAGCCAATTCCAAGTCCCTCTTACCTAGGTTTACAGCTGTGTGCTAGAAAAGATGAGGGTTTGTGAGGTGCTCCAGACCTCACATCCTCTGAAGCAATGTGCGTGTGTGTGACTGTGCTGAGGGTGAGGAAGCTCTAAGATAGGGTGGTACCAGGGTTCTGCTTATGATACAGATTGCTGCAGACATTGCCTTGGTGCTCTGTTCTATGCAGTAATTCTTCATGGAATGTTACTGAAGTCCTACTATGGAAATAGCTGTTCAGCCCTTGAGAGCAAGAATTTCTAGTCCATTTGTATGCTGAGGTAGTTGAGGTAGGGAACAGTCCTGACTGTAATGTAGGCCAACTGTTTAATAATAAAGCTCTAAGACTGAAAATCAGTTTTGAATGAGTGGACTTACGTAACCTAAAATGCTCTGCAGAATTTCAAACGTGCAAAGGTTTGATACTTTCAGGTCTCTGGGATGAACCCAAAGATTTGCTTTGTTTCATTTGTAGCAGAGATCAATGTATACTAACTGCTTTCATACAGCAGTGTAGAAGCAATAGGAAATTATTTGTGTAGCAATTGTCACCACCCATACCTTGGAGAAATGCAAGGATCTTTCAGAGGATGTTTATGTAATTGCTTCCACATACCCCAGAGGGATGTTTCTTTACACAGTCCTATGTACTATAAGCTTTCCCACCCTTTCCCCCAAGTGCATGAGCTAATAACTCTTGAAAGCAAGACAAAGAGGAGATGTCCCCATAATCTAAAGCTGTGGAGTCACTAAGTGGAAAATTCAGTTCCTGTTCTACAGTCTACATGGAAAACTGACTGCTTGTTGGGCAGGTATTTCAACCTCACTGTCACCTCCTCCTAATGGTTTTACACTGGCTCCTCAAGACCTCAAGGGAGGGGTCTGAGCAGAAAGTCTACCCTCTGCTGCATTTTTTCCTGTCCTCTGTAGCCCTGCTCCTCTTCCTCCCCTTTATACCTTTCTAACCTGGCCTTTGTGAGTTTGCTGCACACATTTCCTGCAGAAGCAGGGATGGTTCCCTGTCTTCCTAAAAATGTTCTGTTCTTTGTTCTGGCAAATAAACCGAAGATCAGTGCTTATCCCATGATGGTTTGGGTATTTTGTTTTGCTCTAGGGGCTTTTTTGTGCATGTATTAAGAGAGAAACAAAGGAAGGAAACACTAAATTTCAATTAAAAGCTTATATAAATTATGTTTCAGAAAGTACACAGGATACAAGTTAATACATAAAGACAACAAAGGTCATATGGGAAATGTTAAGAAGCCTGAATAGACAGGTGCTTCTGCTAAGGTTTTCTAATATTTCTCACTGTAAGGGTTGCTTTCTAGTAGTTTACAACTCTGCCAAATTTTCTTTCCATTTGTGAGGTGCCTCCTGATTTTATGGTGTAAAGTTCAGGCAAAATAGCTGAGTGGTTCCTAAGATGCCAGGGAACAAATCCACCATGCTCTTCAAACATTGAAACAATTGTTTGAGAAGCTCAAGTGTCTACTTCCTTTGTTCAAAGGACTCAGACTTGACATTCAGAAGAATGATGGCTTTTGTGTCAAGAAAGTACCTTGAGAAAAGTCTGCCTAAATCCCAGGCCACAGATGCTAAGTAACTGCTCAAGCCTGTTGCCAAAAATGTCCTGCTTCATCCTGGGGCCGAGCAGGAACTTCTCTGTGGTTAGAGGATGAGCTGCTCCAGAGCCAGCTCTGCTACCAGGGCTGAGAGCAGGAAGGCTGTGGTATGGGATGTGTGTGCCACCTCTTGACCAGCAGGCAGTGCAGACAAGCTGCTGGACTCCCCAGGCAGGACCACAGCTGAGGGAAGATACTGAGAGATGGAGTGGGACATAGCATACAGTTGGAGGATGAAGGGACTGGGTATTCAGGAAGGGGTGAGAACTGATGTCATTCATCCTGACAGTCTAAAATTAAAAAGAAAAAGAAAAAAAGCTTTTTGAACTGTTCTTGGGACAAGGACTGATGAATGGGAGAGACGAATGTCGGTGGCAGAGATGAGTTTATTGGGGAGTGATGCAGAGGCATGAGAAGATGTGAGCTAAGCTGATGAGTACAATGCAGCTGGACAAGGCAGGGGGAAAATGCTTGATGAGCTTTTGATGACCTGTGCCCGTCAGAGCATGATCTGCTGAGACCCAGCACAAAACAAAATACATTCCTCTCAAGCACATGGAGGGGTAGGGGAAACCCAGTATCAGCATAAAATGTTATAGATATGGCTGAGGGAAAGAGGGACAGCTGGCACTCACAGTTAAATCAGGATCCAAAGGAAAATTGAGCATGTGCTTGTTTCCAAAGCACTGTTCATCCTATGCCCTAGAAGAGAGGAGGGTATTGCAAGGTGTCTTGCAACCCCATATGCAAGTGCGTGTCTGGCAGCAAAGAGAGGTCAGTAGAGCAAGGGTACATTGGCAACCAGACCTGTTTTCAATATTTATTTTTCTTGAATACATGACTTTGTTCTCTTTGTAATGTTCTCAACTTCGTTGTACACAATGTCTTAGTTTGGTTTGTTGCTTCCTGCTTGTGATTTGCTGGAGCTGGATCCCAGACTCCAGAGCCAGGCCTTTGCAACAAGGCAGTGTTGTCAAGATAACAAATACTTTTCCCACCCTGATTGGTTTGGAACAGGGCATTTAATTTTTTTTTTCCCACCAGTCTATATTAATGGAGTGTTAACAGTTTGGAGTCAGATGCTCAAGACTTTGCCACCGTGTCTCTTCTAGGCAGCAGTGGGGAATCCTGACTTTTATGTCTGAGCTTGCTGATTCATGCAAGCATACAACATATTTTATCCTTCTATTTGATCCAGTGGAAAAAGAAGGTTGGCTGAAGACATCTTTTGGGCTATCTTAGAGATGTGCTTTTCTTTGTTAATTCTTCCACTTAAGTAAGCCTTGTCTTTTTATTTTTCTAGGATAATGATATTAAGCTCTGCTTATTGTCAGGTGTTGAGGCAGGTGATTAACTGTATGGAGCTGCCATAGATAATTTCTGGGATCCCAGCTGAGCCTGTATTTTCGTGTGCTCCTAGAGAGAAATCCTATTGATGCTATTTCAGAGACTTTAATTTTATTCATACTGCACTGAAATATAAATAGTTTCTTGAAATATTATACAGATGTTGCATTTAGGTACTCTGATTATGCTTCCTCTGAGGAAGTATGGAGGGATTTCAGGAATCCTGGGAACTTCTACTGAGCAGAGAAAATAGCTCTTTACGAGTCTTAATGCACTCCAGAATCCACACTGACCCCTGTGGGGACAGATGTAGCACCTTTTTGACTTCATTCATCCAAATTAGGACTGTGTACCAAAGGAGTTTGTTTTGCCATCTGATTATTGTGGTACGTGGTTGCTATTATAATTTTATTTTGCTCAGTCACTAAAGGTTGAAATTGTGAGAACTTTAAACGGGGAACAGGAAGAGGCTAAAATCAGTCTGGATCTCACTCCTCCTCTTGCCCTTTAAGTAAAGAAAAAGAAGAGGAGAAACTTTAGTAAATCATGGAAATTTACTGTAGTGGGAAGCATTTTGCTAATATAAAGCCCTGCTTGTCTGCAAGGGTTGTCAGGCTTACAAGGCAAGTGCTCAGATGTTGTTTATCAGTGTTGTCCTAACCCAGAGGCAAGAGTTAAGTAACGTGCACTGAATGTGGGCAGTGAGAGGATCACTTCTAATATTCTGCTGTGCTTAAAGGACTGCTTAGCTGCTTCTGAAAGAAAGCAAGGGTTCCTTCGCAATTATAATGATTGTTCATGTTTCCCACTAAACAGTATGTCTGTAAATTTGAGAGATACTGCATTTTGTAAAAGAGAGGGAATAAACTGTGAGTCCTGTTTAAATTTGTGATTTTGAAGAGTAGCTTAAGGTGACACATCTGGGTACCTGTGTTCTTCATCCTCCTAAACATCCTCTTACCATTATGCTACTGACATAATCTTGTAAAGAAAAGCTGGTGTTTCCATGATTCAGCAATATTGAATAAAGAATCCTGGCATTCTGTTGTGTTGATTTTTTATTTTTTCTTTTAAGATATTACCATAGCAAATTGATGCACAGTATTTTTAAAGATCTTACAGTGCCACGGCAGGCCTTGCAATAAATTATCAGACGTAAAAATACGGCACATATACTGAAAAAGGAGCAAATGTATGAGAAAACAATAAATCTGAGCCTGTCTGCCTTGTGTTTGCCTGCTGTTTCCATTTTGATTGCGATTGGCTGGCAAGGGCTGCTGCTGGCATTGCACAATTGGCTTAGATGGGGAATTACAAAACAGGAGCACATCCCTTGGTCAGGGCTCGGTAGCACATGCAGCTGAGCACAGGCAAAAGAGAAAGGTCACCCGTACGCCAGGATTTGAGCAGAATCTCTCTCACAGATGTTTCCATTCCAGAGAAGTGCCTCTGCTTGTTGTTCTCTCTGGTTTGAAGAGTTTAAATGCCGTAAGGTTTTATGTTTCAGTGAATGTGAAAATGCACCTAGGAAGAAGTTTACAACCTGGAGGCATATGACAATTTCAGATGCATGGAGCAATATCATGGAATGAGCAGAAGGATCTGTGTTTTTAAGGGGTTTTAAGTGTCAGTGAGAAGGAAGACAAACAGAAGGTTTAAAGCAGATGCAAAAGGAAAACAACTTTATTTTGATCCTGCAGTTATACTGACAACATCATGAGGAAGGCATTATATCAGCACCAAACAGTGGAGAATCAATTGGTCTTATTTTCTTCTGAAATAATTCCTATGCAAGAAATGTAAATACTATCTTTTGTGAAAAAGAAGAATTCATTGTTTGAATACATTTTGAAACTGTGAAACATTGTGGGACTGCTGCATCTTTGTAATGGTGTATAGTGTATCTTTATTTAAGATATTTTTATGAAGAAAATTCTGCACAAAAAGGTCAAGCTACTTTTTCTTTTTTCTTTTTTTTTTTTTTTACTATTTTTAACTGCTTTTCTGTCTGAGGGAACCAGGAGTTACATTTGTATTTTTATCTAAACTTACATGTTTTCTTCTTTCCTCCTCCAAACTTAGTTTACGAGATGCTGGCATTGGATTTATTCTTGTCATAGATCGCAGACAGGACAAATGGACCTCCGTGAAAGCTTCCATACTGCGGATAGCAGTGAGTACTGTCTCAAATTACTCCTTAAAAAGATTTTTCTGCGTTGAATCTTCCTCTTACAGGTGGAAAAACATAATTCCTTTTCTCTTCTGCAATATGTCAGCTAATAGATGAGACAGAAGGTATCCAGTAGGTGTTTTGTCTCCCATACAGAGCATCTTGTGTCTGTGATGTGGTTTTAATGCAGTCTGCAGCTCAGGACATGTTCCTAAGTGTGCACTTGGAGAGAGAGGGTGTGTGTGTGTGTGTGGCTGTGTGAGCATGCAGCCCTCCCATGTGGGAGCTCATATTTGCATGGACATCCCATGGGTCCACTTTTCACTATTCAAGTGAGCTTCACTTTTACAAAAAAATGAGGGTGAGGGTCCTGCTGGTTGAGTTTACCACTTGTGGAAGGAGTTCACGTAGAAAAGCTGGTCTTGTGATGTTTGATTTAAAACAAGAATTACATGTAAGCAAGAAAACCTTATGTGCCTTCTGTGATCAATCAACAGCACATGCTTTTAACTTTCCCAGTCTCCCTTTCAATTAATATTTTTAAATTCAGAAAAATAAGTTTATTAGAGGCTTTTTCCATTTATTTTGAAGGACAGTTTCATGTTTATCATGTGCTTATTCTACTGCTGGTTTACATGGGTTTTTTTAGTTGGTTGGTTGCTTGCTTTTTTTTTCTTCCTAGTTATCCTTGCTTGAATTGTTAATGTCAATAGTCTTTCCAGTGAGGGCTGAAAAACAAAGCTGTAAGTATCTTTTAATTTTTAATGGCTGAAAAATTTTGACTCTGTAAGATAAAAGTCAAATCAAAACAGCAAATGTCATTTTAATGTGGCCTGATTAAGGCTAAAGAATTTTTTGTTTATTGTAAGTTAAAGGTAGTTCATTACTTTAAAGTAATAGATCTTTAAAGGTAGTATATTACTCCCACTATATGTTTTGTGAATGAATATATAATAATATAATATTCCCACAATACAACTTTTTACACAATAATTATGGTAAGAATGTTAAGACATGGAAAATACATTAGAGTATCAGCAAAATTTACTTTTGCAGCTCATCTTGAAATTTTGAGATGCAGCATTGAGCAGATTCCATTAATGAAAACTGAGAGCAGCATAATTAAGATGATTGAAGAAAAAATATCTGGAGATTTGGGATCTCTTTCAAAAGCCAGTGCTGTAGTTTCTGTTCAAGGACAGAGAAGTGTTGCACAGATTATGGTCCTTTTATTTGCATAATTGGGGTTGTAAGGGCTAGGGAGCAACTACAGACAAGTTTCTTATAGCCATGATGATAACATTTATGGTAACGTTCCTCCAGTGTGTGACTTTGCTTTGAAGCACAGAGAACAGAACTGAGCCACTGCTCCCCATTTTATGGGATCTGTCACTGTCATGATGGTGTTGGTGCCTAAGGGATTTGCCCAGAGAAGAGTGTTTAGAGCAGGAGCACTGAACACTTGCAGTACTGCTGCTGATGGGTTATTTTGCTTTTTTCAGCTTTTCTCATTCTTTTTCTGAAAGAAGAATCATGCTTCTTAGCTGAAGTCTAATCTGTTAAAGGCATGATTTTTATTTTTTTCTCTTGTTGAACAGCAACAGTGTTGGATTTGAATTGTACCCATCTACATATATTTATAGCAGTCCTCCTGCTGGGCTCCAGCAATAGTCACATCAGCCCTGAACACCTGAAAATTTTGTGTTCCTATTCCAAAAGAAGATGTAGTGAAAAATTGTTTGCTCTTGTCCATCATATCTTTGCTATAGTATTTGATGTAAATGAAATCTAATGCATTTTAGCTGTCTGTTGTTTAACAAAAAAACAAGCCATATATACAAGATATGTATATTGTGCCAAATTAGTGGGGTCCTGTTGATAGACAAAGATTTCTTTTGAATGGCTCAGGGATAACTGGAGACTTCCACTTGTTTGGTTTTCCTAACAGTCAGAATTGTTTTTTTTGTGGTTAGTGAAGCATCTGGGTGTTATTTGGGCTATCCAGACTGTAGATGATGTCTGAAAGCCTGATAGCTCTGGCAGTTTCAATCACAGAATCACGGAATGGTTTGGATTGGAAGGGACCTTAAAGATCATCTAGTTCTAACCCCCCTGCCATGGGCAGGGACACCTTTCACTAGACAAGGTGGCTCAAAATCCCATCCAAGCCTGGCCATGAACACTTCCCGGGACAGGAAATTCCCAGCTTCTCCGAGTAACCTGTTCTAGTGCCTCACCTCCCCCACAGTAAAGAATTTCTTCCTAATGTCCCATCTAAACCTATCTCCTTTCAATTTGAAGCCATTCCCCCTTGTCCTGTCCTATCCTCTTGCCCTTGTACCTCCAGCTGTTGTAAAAAAACCCTGTTCATTCCTTTTTTTTTTTGATTGCTAAAGCTTATTGCAGTGCGTGAGGATAGGAGTCTCATGTTATTTGAGAAGCGAGTTTTGGATATTGGTTTATTTGTTGTCATTTCTGCCATTTTTCCTGATTTTTCTCTAATCATCCTGAGGGAGCTGACCTTCTTGATTTGTGAAATCAGAAATGCCAGCATAGGGTGCTGTGGCTGGAGCACTGCCCAACAGAAATATCCTGCCTGGAGCATCTGCCCATCACTAATACCCTGGCAACTGCAGGACATGTATTTGTAAGCATGAGCAGCTGTTAAACAGAAATTAATGCTAGCATGTATTTGTTATTATTATTTCTTGTAATTTTCAAGACTCTTCATACACATTCGGTTTGTACTAGTGGGTATTGGAAGTACGTTTTGAAGCAAAGCTAGCAAAATTGTTTGTTTCAGGCTGAAATTATTGTTGAAAAAATATTATTAAATATTTCTTAGCTTCATTTTTCCTTCTTTGTTGTTAGGGGTTCTTTTTTTTCCTGGGGCAGAAAATGGGCAATGATGAGTGAAATATTTCGTGCAGCAACTTAAGGGTTGTTGTAGTCAAGACTCTGGAGATCAGGTTAATTTATTTTTGCAGACATAGTGGAGGTCAGTGACTGCACCACTCGCCCAGGATGACTGCTGCTGCAGCACAGGCAGTGCACTGGGACTGAGAGCAAAGCCAGAGGCCTGGGCTGAAATATGGCCCTTCTTTTCCTGGGATGTGACAGAGATTGTGGCAAGAACATGCCCAGCATGCAGACTTTGCTATTGTTTTATTCTACTTGATGAAGTTGCAATGGGCAGGCAGCCCAGGATGTTGCTGTTAGCAGGCATGAGACTTGCAGACTCTGTGGTGTAAGAGACACTGCAAACAACATTATTCTTTTTATTTTTCATCTGATTTAGCTGAAGGGAAGTTATTAGACTAGGAAGAATCTGGTCTACTGGGATAGTCAGGCTGAGAAGTGAAGTTCTGATAGAGATTCCAAGAGCCAAGTTTCATGTTAAGTGTGGAGTCTTGATAGCAAATTATCATGTTGTTAGAGAGACAGTAGAATTTGAAAGTTCTTACAAGAAAAATACTGGAGTTAGTAATTGCAAATTGTTCACTTGTATTACATTTTTGTTTGAGGATACAAAATTTTTTTCAATTGTTTGCCCTGTCACCTGCAGCAATTCTTCTAAATTTGTATTAGAATGTCCTATTTTCAGTTAAACACATTATTCAGAGTATAAAGAGACATGCAAGACCTTGCTGAACCTTTTAGCTCTTGGGGCTGGACAATTGCATAGTCTCATGGATAAGTGTGCTAGGAGGAGCAGTCATGTTGCCTGGTAAAGCAGCTCTGTATTGTCCCAGCTGAAGCTGGGTGAATGACAAATAGAGACAAATTGATCCACTTGTCCTTTCCATCCAGTCAAAAATGGCTCTTTTTTCCTTTTTTTTTTTCTTTTCTCTCCTGATGTTATCATACCCAAACAAGCAATATTCAGTCTACAGTTGTAGGAGCAAGGCTTTTTACTGATCCATGTATCTTTTCACAGTTCCAGTATATTTTCTTTAGAAAATTAAGTCTATATTACATTGCATTACTCTCTTGTTGTCCTGGCATCATTGTCTTCCTTCATCTAGAGGGAAAGCAGCTTGCAGTGTGAACTCACTCTTTTAGACAAACAAAAAGCTGCACTCAACATCATTAAAAGTTTTACCATAGCCATTCATCAACCTCATATTGAAGGTGCAGGGAAAATAAACTTCCTTGGTGTGTAGGGAATAACAACTGTGGGCCACTGCTCTTGAGTAAGCAGTTAGGATGGAGGTTGTTTGGGGGTGGTAGTGAAGAATCTTTATCCAGTTACAAAACTTTGCAGCCCTTTTTAAATGTGTCAAGAGTCAATGGGGTTTATTCAGCCTCCTGGAGAAGAAGTTTGCTTTGTGATTTGCCACCACTAACTAAGGATGCATGGCATGCACATTTCATGCCTTCTGTTTTGGACTGCCTTGTCCAGAGCACTGCTTTTCTTAGCTGTTCATACATCAAAATGTAGTCTTCACTGTAACAGCAGCTTAGCCCATTAGTTTCTTTGAAGATCAGGACCAAGACCACTGCCTGGCAGGAAGAAACCAGAAGCCAAGGGACACAGCACGCAGAGTGCTTAGGTTGGACTGATGATAGTGGAGGTCTTTTCCAATCTAATTGATCCTTTGATTTTGTAATGCCAGCCTAAACCTTGTAGGAGTCAGGCAGTCCCATTTTTGTGCCATCTGGAATCTTACTGGTTTGATATCCAAGGTGAGAAACGCTGAATTGCAGTAATTCAACTTCCCATTCTTCGGCCGTATTTGTAGAGATGTTGAGTTTCTTAGTGAGTTCTTGATATAGAATAGATATGTTTTATAAGTGGTACCCCATGAAAGGCATTATTTTATATTTATATGGGATAGATATTTCCCATTAGTCCAGTTTCTAGTTAACTCTTTGCATCATGTCCTGAAAAGTAGAATAACACCTCACATTTTGAACGGCTTAAGTTTAAAAATACTCCTCTTCTTTCAGCCCTGGTCATGTTTCTCATTTTGCTTGGATTTAAGACTAGAACTTGGCAGTATGATGAAGCTGGAACAGTATTTGTATTAATTTTGTGGCTATTGTTATGAATGAGTACAGTAAATGATAAATGAGTAAGTTTATTTTGAGATCAGTATGGCTTTGTCTGATTACTTTGAATGTTTTGAGACTACTACACATGCAGGCACTTTTGCAGTTATCCTTGTGTAGTTAGACATTTTTCTTTATTTTATGTATTTGTTTAGTGTGTAAAAAGAGAAATGAGTCACTTAAACTCAGAAAGCAGGATCATAATGTCACAAGCATTAAACATAGATCTAATGCAAAAGAGTTCTATGTTTTTAAAACTAGATTTCAAGCTGTTCTTTTTATGAACTGATTTAATTCAAGATTCTTTCATGACAAAACTTATATGTAAGGCACTTACTCATTCTAGCCAGGAATAAACAGTCTTTAAAAAAATAGGTAAGCAAGTACTTACTCGGCCCTTTATATAACAGAAGTATTTTGGAAAGAAGCACTCTGTGGCTTATGGCATACTACTAAGTGCAGAAAGGAAAACACCACCACAGAGTTTGGTAATGTGGGTATTTTGAAGCTGTTCATAAAATGAAAATTAAATCGTTTGAGACAGAACTACAAAAACCGAGTCAAGCATTAGCTCTTGGATGGCTCACATGGTTATGATATTTCTGCAAGCTGGTTAACTTCAGGATCAGTACTGGTGGTACATGCAGCCTCTCTGTCAGTAATTTCTGTGAAGAAAAACGATAGTTAGGATTATATGCAACTGATATGTGGTCCAAAGGAGGCCACAAAGGTGATCAGATGTCTGGAGCATCTCTCCTGTGAGAACAGGCTGAGAGAACTGAGGTTGTTCAGAAGAGAAGGCTCTGGGCCAGAATTCACTGCAGCCTATAGCTATTTAAAGAGAGCTTATAAAATAGAGGGAGAGTGACTTTACACAGTCAGATAGGGATAGGAAAAGGGGAAGGTGTTTAAAACTGAGTGAGGAGAGACTTAGATTACATGTTAGGAAGAAATTCTTTACTTACTGTTTTAGTGAGGCACTGGAACAGGTTGCTCAGAGAAGCTGTAGATGCCTCAACTCTGGAAGTGTTCAAGGCAAGGCTGGATGAGGACCTGAGCAACCTGGTCTAGTGGGAAATGTTCGTGCCTGGGGGCAGGGGTTGGAATTAGGTGATCTTTAAGATCCTTTCCAATCCATTCTGTGATTCTATGGTAATTTGATTTTACATTTTGCCCAGAACTCTACTGGGTCCAGTCTATACATCTTCCCCATTCCAGAAACCTGGGGCATGCAGTGAAATGCTCTCCATCTCTGAGAAGCAGATGTCTCAAAGCAGGCAGGTTAACCCACTCCTGAGAAATTATTAACTGGTTTTCAGGAGAATTTAAGATTGTTCCTTATTTTGTCCAGCCAGAAAAGGTTCTTCCCCGTATTCTAGGTTCAGGATACTTGTAGGGAAACAAAGATTTCAGTGTATTGGAATGCTTTGATCCCGGGGCTGTGCTGTATACAATTTTCTGGTTTGGTCAGGTTTAATTTAAAGCTGATAACAACGTGCACATCTACATCTTTTTCTCTTTGGAATTGGCACTGACCTGACTGGATGAAAAAGTGAAGGAGATGAGCAGATAGAAAACTAATCCCATGACTGTCATGAAGTATCAAACAAGTGCATGTGAGGTGAATGAATACATGGGCTGGGCTCTCCTAGTTTTTGCAGCAAATATGAAAAATATGACCCCTAGCCTCTTTTGCATTGGCATTAAACCAGATAAATTCAATATTTACAAGACCTACAAGAGACAAGATGTTGGGGAACTAATCTAAAGAAAGACACTTTGGGGAAAAATACCAACCCAGTTTTTGAACATGCAAACCCTTCAACAAGTGTGAGTAAGGTTCATTGACTTCAGTGAACAGTCCTTGAAGGCACTTTATTTGATAGCATGATAGCACTACTAAACATAACATGAATATTTTTTGGTGCTTAATATTTAGGAAAGCATTATTGAGAAGTCATTGTTTGTTGTCTGGTTAGCATACAATGGCTTCAAACAAATATGCTGCTGACTAGAACAGAGAATTTTTGTTTTGTTCCAGTGTTCAGGGTGAAGTTGACTGGTCAATGAAGTTCACAGACATCTACAGAGTATCACTTACATCATAGTATTGTCTCTGCAAGTCACCAGGGCTTTAGCAAAAAAATGTTAGGAAAAATAGTAGTATTTTGGCAGTGCAGATACAACCTTTGATAACCTGCAATAGCTGGCACAAGTCCAACATTGTTTACTGTAGCACAACTTCCCTTTCTTGTTTCACAGAAATCAGTTTGCAGATTTGACTATTAGCCACAACAAGGGAAAGAGGCATGATTTTTTAAGTCATGGGGCTTTTTGAAGAAAAAAAAGCAAGTGGGGACAAGTTTATAGTGTAGACAAAGTCAAAGTAATCTAGAATTTGAGCTTTTATTCAGAGAGAAGGGAAATTTCTGACAGGTTTTGAATGGGAATTCAAGTGATACAAGACTGTATTGACTTCAACATCATCATTTTGGGTTGACGAGATAGAAAATAATTGTAATGTGTATTCTCTGTTTTCATTGAATTGAATACCATACTTAATTTCATCATGCAATTAAACTCTATTTCATAAGAACTAATATACAGTCCAGAAAAATTTACTATTAAATTACATTTGGGTACTGCTATCAGTAATGGCCTAAATGTTATAAAATCACAAATTGGGTTGGGAGGGATGTTGAAAGACCATCTGTCCCAACCTTATGCAGGGAAAGGGAGCCTTGATGAGGTTACCTGGCACCCTGTCCAGGGCATTTCCCAGTGCTCAAGGCTAAATGGGTTGCAGATATTGGCTGCCACTGCCAGTGGGTCAGGACTTCATGTGGTGGGGAGGATGTCTCACAAGGAGGCACCTTATTTTTTTCAAAATGTGTTACCTAAAAGGTATCTCTGTTATTAGTTTTATTCTGAAATATTTGGATTGCCGCTGAAAAGCTTTGCATTTTGGAAGTTAAAGGTAAAAAGTAACTGCTCAGTGGGACTGAACACTGCTGTTACAGGCACAAAATAAATTGGCATGTCTGTTGAATGAGAGAAGTCAATTCGACTGTTGTTCTAAAAGGCTTATCCAGGAGATTTAATTAAAGATTTAATAAAAGATTTTTTTTGTCTGTTGTTTTAATGTCTCTTTAATAAATTTATGAGTTTGCTTTGTGTGGTAATTCAGAAAAAACAGTAAGAAAACCATAATCTTTTCTTTTTCTTCTGAATATTCTTCAGAAAATTGCTATGAAAAGTTTTCCCTCTGATAACTGTGGGTTAGTAATTTCACAGGCTGTACTTTTAAGTGAACGGTGTACTTTTAAACTGAATTTTATATTGCAAGGCTGAGGAGCTAGTGAGGGCCCTCAGAATTACCTGGATCCTGTTCCCAGCCCTCAGACTCCTTTGGAACTGAACCACTGTACTTTCTAGAAAATTTGGACATTACTGAAGTGGAGGCAGATTGAGAAGCTCAAGCCTTTAAGGTTCCTTAGCCAAATGATATCTTGGTTGTATACTCAATATCTGGGGAACCAAAATGAATCTGTGAAGTTTTCAAGAAATGTCTTAAACTACTTTTCCCTTTAAAAGTTCTTCATTTCTAATGCTAAGTACCAGGAACCCTTAGAAATATCAAAATTATTATTAAATCACTCTTGAACCTTACAGATACTAACAGCTCCAGTAGGCTTGGAACAGAGCATAACATAACAGCTCCTTCTGTCCGTGGGGTTTTTTTCGTTGGCTTTTTTTTCTTCCCTCTGGTAAACCAGTTTGCTAGAAAAATGAAATCATTTCCAACAGTATAATGAAAAAAATTGCATACTTAATCATTATAATGATCATTTCTTTAGTGAATTTCGCTGCCTCCTTACAGTGGAAATACTGAATAGAGGAGAATGTTTCCAAGAGTGGCTAAATGCCAAATATGCAAATCTCTGCCACAGCAGAGGTTGATTTTTAATAATTTAATGCTATTTTTTTTGTTTCTTCTCTCTTCTGTTTTCCCCCTATCCGTTGTAGAAATGGGACAGATCCATCATATTGCTAGTTGGAAGTTGATGAGCAAAAACAGAACTGAGAATTTTTATGCTTTATTTTTATTTTTGTCAGCTAAATTAAAGCTTATTTCTAAGTTACTGCCTGAGAAATTAATTCTCTGTGGCAAAACCTTGCACAGGCAAGGTAGTATGTGCACAAATAAGAAATTTGTTGTTAGGTTTTCACACAACAATGGAGGTTTCTTTAACACCTTATATTAAGGAGAAGATGAAGTAACCATGAAAGTCTTGCTGTTAAAAAAATACTAAGCCACTGCTGTTTGTTCATTAGCCTCCTTGGGTAGGTTGTAATCTTAGCTGAAGATCAGTATAAGCCAGCCCTGAAAAAAAATTGATTCCAAGAGAATAGATCCCTGTTCCCAAAGACAAGTAAATGTCATTTGAATGAAGCTCTTTGTACTAGCCATGCAACAATATGATTGGTCACTCCATTATGGGAGGCCTTTGATACAGTTAATTTGTGGTATATTAGGGGCTTCTCCTTGTTCAAAAATATTTTCTGGAGCTGAGACACAGAAAATAACAAGCTAAATTGCTTTGCAGGCATCTTTCCCAGGAAACCTGCAATTAGTCCTTGTGCTGCGCCCAACAGGATTTTTTCATCGAGCTCTCTCGGACATTGCTTTCAGATTCAACAGAGATGAGCTTAAAATGAAAGTACCTGTAAGTAATCCTCTGTTTTCACTTTACTGCCAGGAATCTGTAAAAGTACTTAAGGTAGCCAGTGAGGACCAAAGAAACCCCAACAAAAAGCCATGTTTAGAGGCAGCTCTAACAATTTTAGCTAATTCCTGATGGCTTTTTCTTGAAAGAGTCTGTGAATTTTGAAGCAGATGCATTTTCCATGGACAAACGCTATGGTTTCTGTCACTTGAGCAAACATACAATGGATGGCTGTTGTTATATTGCCAGTGAACCCACAGATTGTGCTTTTGTTTGCAAATGTACAGCATTTATGTTTTAAAAGAAAATTTGAAACTATATGAGCTGGTGATATAAAAGTTACTGTACTTATCAGATGTAAATTTCAAGGGGGTCTTTATGAAAATTTTCCCCCATCTTTAATTTATTTTGGGGAACCAGTCCTTACACGACAAATCCATGTAGACACTATTGTTCTGTCCTGCAGACCCAGGATAACAAGGAAAAATAAACAAGAACTCAATGTTACTTTTAGAAAATAGCCATGTATGGTTTATCAAGATAAAAAAATCTGGCAGTGTTATGCTGTATGATCCATAAGCTTTTTTTTTTTAATATGCCTGGTGCCCATGCTCATATTCAGTCATTTATATTTACATCATCTTCAACTGGAAGAACTGCTAAGTTTGTTTTTCTATACCCATAGGAAACAGTTCCATCTCTCACTTTTCTATTAAAGTGCATCTTCTCTGTCCGTGTCTGAAGGATGGGGCTTGGAATCCTCAACAAGGGACTTGTCACCACTGACCACGTTCACTTTTTTTTTCTGTCCTGCTGCAGATCATAATGCTGGGCTCAGTATCAGAACTGCAGGGTTACATTGATAAGACACAATTAACAGAAGATCTTGGTGGCACCCTGGATTACTGCCACAACAGATGGCTGTCCCGTCGCACTGTAAGTCTTAGGTTTTGTTTTAACTTCTCAGTTTAATGAACCCTTCTGTTTTATACCCTGTCATTTATAAAACAGATTCCAAGTGATGCAAGTTGACTTGCTCAGTGTGAGAAGATGTTCCCAATGGTACTTAGTCATCTTAGAGAAATAATATGAGTAATAACTTGGGAGTGGCTTTCTGAACACTTGGAGGAAAGGAACTACAGTGTGTTATTGTGTTGAGGTTTATTGGTTTTGCTACAAGAAAGAAAAATCTCAACTTGTAAAATAACTCCAGATTATAAAATATGAAGAAGATACACCTGATACAAGCCTAAGAAAAATATACAATTAAGGAATTAATGGTGACGGTATCTGTTGCTTGCAAAATTCTACTTTGGCCATTTTTCAGTCTTGTAATTCATCTGTTTGGGTTTGTTTTGAGAGTTATATTTTGTATGCTTGTGTTTGTTTGTACGTATGTGTGTGATGAACACGAAACATCTTTAATGCTTTTTATTCCAAAAGGCTATAGAAGGTTTCGCCCAAAAGGTTAAGCAAACAGCTCAGATTCTTCAGTCCTTTGGGACTGAGCTGGCTGAAACAGAACTACCAAATGATGTGCAATCAACCAGCTCCCTTCTTGCAACACACACAGAAAAGAAGGACAAAATGAAGGTACGTAATTTTTTGTAGAGATGCTGGCTTCTAGTTAAACTATCTTTTAATATAACTAGCAATATTAATGGAAAATATGGATGATGTTAATAGAGAGTAATAATGCGAACTATCAATATCTTTTTGAACTTGTTTTTTTATGTCAAAAATACTTTTTGCATTGAAAAATGACATTTCTTGAAACTCAGTTTATGTGTGTACAAATGTATAAGGGATTGTATGCGAAACAGTAATTTCTTTGTAAGTAGTGGTGTGTTTAATTTGTAGTTTTGTTTGCAACAGGAAATTTGATTGTATTTGCATGCATATTAAAATATATGGCCTTTTGAAGCATGAACAAATGTTCTTTCAAAAGGATTAAATGAAAGCTATTTGGCAGTTTCAGAACTGTGCATCTAAAATTTTTGAGATATTTGTAGCCTAAAGCTACACTAGAAGACTGTCTACCATGAAAATTCAACTCAGTTACACTGAAGTCTTAAGATGGCAAAGATGGAAGAAGCTGACATTTATAATTTACTATCTGTTGTCAGCCACTGTTTTTAATAAAACTATGCTTGCTCAAAAATGCTATTGAAATCATTCTTTCAATTCAGTGCCCTGTGAATTCTGCTTAAAAAAACAACACACTGCTTCAGCATGTGGGTTTTTGTTTTGTTTTGTAGGAAGATATCAGGGTAGCAGTAGAACAAGGAGATGATATCCTTGGAAGTATTACAAAACCAGTTACTGAGAATCCTGAATACAAACTGAATCAAGATCAGCTAGACAATCAAACAACGGTAGAAAGGTGAGAGGTGTGAAATACTAAACATGCTGCTTTTTTCCCCAGCTCCGTTATTTAATTCCATATTTATGCTTTGCAAATAAGTAAATGTTGCCATGTGAACATTATAAAACATTTCAGAAACAACTCCTCTGTTGTCAGATCTGTCCTGAGCAAAGTAACCCCCTAATGCCCACTGCAAGGTCACCTGGCTATAGGGAAATGGGGTTGGAATTCTGATACCACACAACACAGTTCTTCTTTTAATTTTTGTCACATTTGGGCTATATACTTGAGTATTTTTTCCTTATTTCAGAGAATATCAAGGCTTTGTTTAGAAACTAAAGTGCAATCCAAGAAATGTTGCTGCTGTACAGAAGGCATGAGGGGAAGACTGAAGTGGTCTGTCCCTTCTTTTCAGTAGATTTGTCCATTTCCATTAGGTCCCTTTGAAGTGGGAGGGGTTTTTTATTTTAAATCTGACAACTTATCAATGTTGTTAGTAGCCTTTAAAGGGCTACTAGGGAGTACACCACTCTTGAAGTACCTAATCACCAATTTCCTATGTGCTTCCTTTGGGCATATAAGTACTAGATATTGTTTTCTTTGCTCCCTGCCTGCCACATGCACACCCCCCTCACATTACTGCAGGTTTGAAGACATTATATCACTGTAGCACAGATGTAAATTTTCATAAAGCTATGAAAGCATAGCTCATTTCCCCCAGGCAGTATTCTGCATTCTTTTTTTGTCTGTCATTCTGTGTTTCTGTTACACTCAGGCCGACTCTCTTTCCAAGTAACTGTCCATTCCAATCCACAAAGCTTGGCAGAAGTCACTTTTTTTGGTCACTGTTGCTATCAGCTATCCAAGGACGATCAGGGTGGGGGTTGCTAATTTATCCATAACATTCCTATTCAATACAATATCTGAAGGAAGTTGGAACAAAGTGTGTGCGTGTGTCACTGCATTTTCTGTAGTTGGTTTTAACTTGTATATTCAAAGTTTGTTTCTGTACTGTTAAAGACAAAAGTTCATTAAAGTTCTGATGTGTAGCTTTCCCTGGATGTAGCCTAACTGCATCAAAGTGCACTGTATAAAGTCCATGGGATATCATACTGTCAAATGCAATAAGAGAAGGTAAGTTAAGAAATGAAAATTTTAAGTAATTTGCCAGAATTATAATCAAAGAAAGTTTTCTTCATCACAGTACAGTTATATACTTGCCTGTGATATTTAATTAATAACTTTGCTTGGAAGAGAAGAAGCAATGGACTTCAGGTTTATAGTGAGCTTTTCTCCAAAGAATGAAATGTAAGGGCAGTTGGCTGGTCACAGCAGCACAAATTTTTGTCTTAAGTTTTCCTGATAGCCTAAGCCCCAGCTCCCCATGTCTCCATGCCAAAGCTGAGAAGGTGCTTAAAATAAGCACTTGCCCATTTTTCAGAAGTTAATGTTTGTGTTGAGTTTCAGTTTTTACATCAGTGTTGTTGTAGTAAATGATAACAATACAAAAAATGTTTCCTATATCCAGTTTATTTGTCCTGAAAAATACTGCTTTGGGGAGGCTTTTTATTTACTGTGTTGCACCCATCATTCTTACAGTATTTTTATGTGTTCTGTTTTGATTTTTAAAGGCTACTGGCTCAACTACATGAAACAGAGACCGCCTTTGATGAGTTTTGGATTAAGCATCAGCAAAAACTAGAGCAGTGTCTGCGCCTTCGGAATTTTGAACAGGATTTCAGAGAGGTGAGAGCTTCTTGGTGGCAGTCAATATTTGGTAATCTAGAAATTATTCAGAAAATGCTTCCTGCTCTTGATTTTACAGTTCTTGTGTGTACTTGAAAGCTTTCTTGAACCTTTTTCTTGTACTTGCCCTTACTTGACACACTGCTATCTTTACTAGTTTGAATTCTTGCCTATAGAGACATAACATTTCTTTTTTTTCTGCAGTCTTAGGATTTTTTTTTCATGCACCCAGCAGTGTATAAGCATTCAAAAACTCCTTTGAAACCTGTTCTGTACCGCAGAAACATAAAATATTGCTACAACACTTCCATCTTGCCAAGAGGTCCTTTTATGGAACTAAGTCTCAACTAAACACTCTGGCTGAAATTTTATGAAAACTGTTTCCAACACTGTGGGTGGGAAGTTGCAACCATAGTGTTAGAAGCTGGGTGGAGGCTGAACTACAATTTTCACAGCCAGTTTCTGATCTCATGTTGTTTAACTCATGTGCTTGATGGCACCTACAGATGCTTTATCCTGGTGTAGCTGATCTTGGAGCACAGTCCCTGCGTCTCCATGAGAGCAACACTCAGAAACCCTCTTGCAAGCATTTGTCTGTCTCTAAAACCATTGCTAGAGTGGGGACATCTCCCTTATGTTTTGCTGTTAACATGAATGTTGCTTTGTGTCCTTGTCATCTGGTAAAAGCAAGATCATAAATGTTTCCTTAGCATTAGTTTTTTTGCATCTTTTTCAGTATCAGGAAACAGAATCACCTCACTGCCTTTTCTTTGTATTTGTTTTCCTTTTGAACTGGGGGGGAAAGGTAGGCTGAAAAAAAAGGTGCTTTGTCTCTGTGCCCCAGTAACTACATAATGTGAATCAACTGACTTTAGATAGTGGCTATCAGCTATTTAATTGGTGGCTCTCTGGAGAGGTGGAGCTGTCTTCATTCATATATGGCTGTGTCTCATTTCAGGTCAAAGCAGCTTTGGATATTGTGTCTGAGAGACTATCTGCCTTCACAGATGTGGGAAACAGCCGTTCACATGTGGAGCATATTTTGAAAGATCTTGCCAACTTTGAAGAAAAATCACATGTAAGAATTCTGCCAGTCTCCTTAATTTCTCCCATGATAATGCACATGCAGAGGGGAATGGGATTTGGTTGTTGAGTGTGTCAACTTAAGCTGACAGCAAGGCAGAATTGGTGTCTCAGGTAATGTCCAGAAGGAGTCTGAAATAAAGACTTTAACCATTGGAGCAGAGTAATTCTTGGCCAACCCTCAGTAGAGAGCAGAGTAACCTGACACAAAGTGTGATTGCTTCATGTAAGAATTGCATGAAGTGTCTACATAGCCAAGCTTTGCATTTACTGATCGAGGGGCCACTTACATTCCGTTCCATTAAAGCCATGTCTTTCAATAAATTTTAGAAATCAAAAAGCTGTGTATTGAATGTACAATAAAGATGGCCAACAGAAACATACACTGAACAATATAGAAAGGGAAACTTTTTCTGATCTGTGCTTCACAATGAAACAATTGCTCTCTAAGTCAGGTCGTTGCTCTTAAGGCTGAGATAGGTATTTTTTAATTTGAGTTCAGGTTGTTGCTGTACCCCAAATTGCACTCATACACAGACCCTGCTGAATAAGGCATAGAAAGACAGCAGTGGTTCCTTCACAAGGAGGCCTGTGATTAAACTCACTGTTGTTTCTGAGGTACTCTGGTACATTAAAGTTCTTGGGCATCTGGAAAGACAGGAAATCACTGTGATTTATTACGCAAGGCAGATATTAACTATAGATGTATTCTTTATCAATATGTGTATTTCACTGCATAAAAACGATTAAAATTTTTTTTTCATTGATCTTGATCCAAGGAAAGATATTCTTTAATCAGTGCTTGTTTTTTCAGGAAACTGTAGCAAAAGCCAGAATGTTAGCCTCAGAGCGTGATGCATTTATTCAAAGCAATCATTATGCTGTGGACTCCATTATTCCAAAATGCAGTGAGCTTCATCATCTCTGTGATGCCTTCACTACTGAGACAGAACGGAGGAGAAATCTTCTTAACAAATCTCTGGAACTTCATGACTTACTAGAGAAGGTAAATTCAGTATGCAACAGTTGTTTCTCAAAACCTTCATTGAACAATTGTCATAATGGTAGGTAACATTATCTCAATGTGCTGGAAGTTTTCTCTTTAACTAGCTGAATACATGACAAGGTTGAGGTGTTTTAGACTCTTAGTGTGTGATGCTGACATTGGTGCATTCTGAACCTGTTCTTATCTGTTTCTAGTCTATGAAGTGGTGTGATGAAGGAATTTACCTGCTGGCTTCCCAGCCAGTAGATAAGTGTCAGTCTCAGGATGGTGCAGAATCAGCATTACAGGAGATCGAGAAATTCCTGGATACTGGTGCTGGCAATAAAATCAAGGAGTTGAATAAAATTTACAGAGAATATGCACACATCCTCAATGAAGACCTAAAGGTACCAGACCATGTTTATGTGTATCTGTGTGTTCGTTTGTTCATTTTAGAATTGCTCTCTTGTACTGCCACTCATAAAGCAAAATAATCAGTACTAGGAGTTATATCTGTGAACTGGAAAGCCAATACATTTCTGTGCCTGAGTCTCATCATATCTTTGGATAAGCATCAAAGGCTTCAGAGACTTTTCATAACTACTTAAATTTTTCAGACAGTAAAATTGCTTTTTAAAAAAAATTCTCCCAAGCGAGTATTTGAAATACCTTTTATTTTTATGTAGCAAAAAATGCTACTTTTTAAAAATATTTTTTAGAACTTGAGACTATATTCCTTTTCTTCGTGGATCTCTTCATGTAACAGAACCTTTAGACACTCAAAAAAAAATTTTTTTTTAATTGAAACTTGAATTCCAGATTTTTCTATAATAAGTGCACAAAACATTTTTGAAGTGATGTTCCAATTTTAAGTGTACTAAAATCACAGTAAATTACACCTTGTTAAGAGTAAAGAGTTAGTGTGATATTTCTATATGTGGTGTAAAATTAATTGCAATTTCAAATCAATATGCTGTAGATGTCAGTGTAACTTGTTAATAGGACTCTCACAGGAATTTAAAAAGTATAATAAATTATTTAAATTATTTCATTAATTAAGTTGGTTTTTATTTCCATGGCAACCATAGGATCATGTGCAAAAGGTTTTCCAGAAGCAAGAAAGTATGGAAGAAATGTTTCAAAAGCGGCAAGTAAGTCTTAAGAAGCTGGCAGCTAAGCAGACACGTCCTGTTCAGCCAGTTGCTCCAAGGCCTGAAGCATTTGTAAAATCTCCTTGTACCTCCCCAGGTATTACTGGATTAGCCTTTAGTTTTTCGTGCTGTGCTGAGAAACTTCAAGAAGCTTTCAGCCATAACTTGTGGTTGCATGAACATCTGTGTCAGATCTGATCCAGGTCTAACTTGTGTTCCATTCTGGTTTACTTGTTTAGGTCTTCAAAGAGAAAACGTGTCCAACTCAGAAAGCAGCGTGCTTCGCAGGGTAAACTACAGAAAAGCAAAGGTATATCTTTCACTTCACGTTTTTCACACGTGCACTACTTGAAAATGTCATAGCACAATAGAACACTCAGGAACTCATAGTAAGTGTGAGGGAATTCTACTGAAAAAGTGATGGCATCGTCCCAATTGAAGTAACACTGGTGAAACAGTCGTGTGGTTTAAATAGGGGCTGCTTTGTTGCTGGGCTGGTTATGAGGGAGGGTAAAGTAAAGAGTTGCCAGTATTAGGAAAAATCTTAGGGGCAGCAGAATATTAAGTCTATGAACAGGAAACATTTTTTATTTGCCAGTAGTAATTGGCTACTCTTAAAACCATTGACAGTGAAGAAGCAGTTGTCATTGGCTCCAGGACAGCTTCACCTCACCTAGAGGATTGCCATTCCCACGTGGGGATGGGAATCCTGCCCTGCCTGCAGCAAGGGAAGTATCCTGACAGCAGCAACAGAAACAAGTAGTTTCTCACTGCGTTAGAGAGTTGAATCAACTCAGCAAAGGTCCAGCAAAAGACAATGCAAGGAGGAAGGCAGGACCACTTCACCAGGATGGACAACATTTGGAGAGAAAAGGGGTAGTTTAAGGAGGGCTTGAAAGCATAACCCCTCTCTTTTTTCAGCAAGCCCTAGTTAGGTTTAGGCATTGCAGTAAAAGTTTTAAGAGTGAATTTCCATGTCAGGTTAAGAAGTAAGCAGAAAGTTAGCACGGTACCTTGTGTTTAGCTTGGAAAACAGACTAAGGCAAGTGTTGCCTACAAGATTATGCTGGTGCTCTGATGTCTTCTTGAAAAGGGGCTTTGAACCACCAAACTGGTGGCTTCAAATTGGTTTTCTAAACTGACTTTTGATGGAGAACTTTCCACATCCAAATGTTGTGTGCTTCTAGACCTTCAGGGTGATTTGAATTTTTTTCTCAACCTTCATTTTTAGTGGAGTACAGTCTTTCCAGTGAAAAGTGGTGAGAACAAAGCTCTGTATTTTGAAGGTTTTTTCCCACATTTGTGGCGCCATGATTATTTTTTCATTGTTTGTTTCCTTCTTTAGAGTGACGTGACTGAACTCCATCAAAGCAGAGGAGGATCTACAATGGATGATGAAGAAAACCTGGCTGTGTTACGACAGTAAGTATGTTTTGATAAGCAAAAACTGTGAGTTTTCTCTGATTTGGTTCCAACAAAGCCTGAGTTTGGCTAAGAATTTGATAAAACAAGTATATTTCTCTGAAATAACCCTCAGTGCTTTTTGAAATGCATTGGCTATGCTCTGTGCACAGAGGAAGACATTTCAGTCTGTCTGCAGCATTATTTAGAGTTTGGGTAGTACCAGAGTCTACTCTTGCTGCAGTGAGGTGATGCTATGGCAGCCCAACTACATATTTTCATTTCAGACATGATACAATTTTGAGTAATAAACCCCCTGTAAATCTACTGAAGGTTTTGGTCTCCATGCTTTGAGACTTTGTCTTTTTCTTGGACTCCTTTTAGTCCCAGTTCTATGTTACCAAAAATCACTTGTATAAAAACTGAACAGCATAACATATGTTAAAGAAATTACTTGGTACTACCTGCAATGCATAGGCAGACCTTGCATTTTTACTTGTAAACTGGCTACTTACATGGGCTTTCTACTGTTAGAGCCTTCTGTTACATCACACAAAATCACAAGGAAATAAGTTGGGGGGGGAAGTATGATTCAATGCTTGATCATTATGGAAATTATAGTTAAAGCATCATTGAGATATTTAAAGTGTGCCCTAAATGCCTCTAATTTAAAAACACCAGTGTAGCTTTGAGTCTGTATTTGAGAATCCTATGTAGCTCCAACTCTTAACTCTTGTAGTAGTTGTAAACACAGTATAACCAGACTTTTTACATACAATGATAAAACACTCTACTGCTGCAGCACTGAAACTGCTAGATTTTATGTTTTCCTGTTCAAACACATTTTCAAAAAATTTAAAATGTTTTAAAAATACATATCTCTCAACAAGGATATATAAAGTAGTTACAGGAATATCCATGGAACATCACATTTTCCATTACCTGGAAATTGTTCTTTTATTGTCTGATGTAAGGAAGAAACACAGACAAAATTAATGTTGCCTCATTACTTTACATAAGTGAATAGGTCCACCTTAATTATCATTCTTTGTCCACAGACATGTAATGAATGAACTTATTGAGACTGAGCGAGCATATGTGGAAGAGCTTCTCTGTGTTCTTGAGGTAAAGACCGAGTTTCACCATGGATGTTAGTGAATCTATTGCATTTCATGGATGTTCTTATGTTTTCCTTACCACTGTAAAGGCTCTGTTTGTTCTGTCAAGCCCTGTGGTCATTATATTTTTCCTTTCTCATCATATTTTCACAGAGGCAGCGATATGTGATTTTTTTTTTTCTAGAAATAGTCCTACAACTAGGATTTTGTATTAGAAAACACAGATTGAGCAGGAAATAAGATGTGCCTTAGTATTTAGGTGGAATCACAGTGAGATTTGTAATGATCATTAATTCCTGCAAAAGTTCTTTCCAGCGTCGTGGGTCAGTTCGAGGAGGGTCATGTGTCACACAGGAATGTGAATCTGCATCAAGAGACTCCTGTGTCAGAGGAGAAAAGTTATTTCTTATATCTTTATTTGCATATCTTTAAGTGATCTTCCACGTGTCTTGGGTATAACTGTGGGAACAGAATGCTTTGTAATAAAATCCTCATTTGAAATCATCAAGGAAGCAAAGGTGCTCCCTTTGCTCCACACTTGTGGAGGCATGGTTGCAGCACTGCTGAGTTGCTTCTAGAAATACACTGCAGTATTCTTTTTTGTCCTCAAGTTTAAGTCTTCAGCTATTTGCAGGGAATGATGAAGTTGCAGATAACTATGGCTAAATAATTTGATCGGGTTGAACTAGAGTGGAAACAAGTGGATATTCTTTGTGTCCATATCAATGTTAAGCTCCTAAATGAGAACTGTCTAAAGTTGTGGACCAGGACTGGTAATTTCTGATTACATACCTTCAAGTAAGAGTAGTGTATGAGAGTTTTGGTCTCTGATCTTGGTTTTGCTAGTTTGTGCTGAGCTTCCCACAGCATTTACATCCTGTGTCCAGTCCAAGTGCTGGAAGTGTTGATTACAGAGGGATGGTCACATCTGATATATGATAATAAACCCAGGTCAGTTTGGAGTGGGCCTTAGAGATCACTTTATTCTCTGCTTTTGTGTGCAATACCGCTGTATAGGTGTATTCATAAAATGAAGGCTTGAATGGTTGGAGGATTTTTGGTCCTTACTGCTGCTACTGGAGCATTTTCCTATTCCCATTACTCTTGATTTCCATAGAGTGCAGTGCAACTCCTGTCTTTCTAGGCCAAGTGTCTTGGTTTTGTGCCACTGTGATCAACACTCCAGTACTCTGACCATGCCAGGCACAGCTCTCCTTGCAGTTTGGTGTCACTCTAGCTTGAAATTGGGTGATTGGGAGTGCCAGCTGTAATTCTGCATTGGATACTTGCTGAGGTAGGGTTCAGTGGCAGTCTTCCAGCTTTTGAGTAATTCTAGTTATTAGTCCATAGTTCTGGCTATTCTCCCATTCCCTTTGTCTCTCCTATTCTATTAATCTTTCAATTTTCCATGTAAATTAACCTGGTACTCCTTTGTAGAGATAGTGTCTACTCTTATTATGCCCTATTTTTTGCCATGCGTTCTCTGTCTGCCAAGGATTCCGATAGAAAAAAAGCAAGGTAGCTTTCCAAGATTGATTATTTGGAAACTGCTACAGCTTATCCAAGATCAATAATTTTTCTTCCATTAACAACCATGATCATCCCACTTTAGTCTGTGAAATTCGGTAAACTTTACTGGGAGAAGAATACTGGTCTAGTCTATTTTTTAGGTATTGAATTCTACCCTTTTTTCAACTTACTTGGATGGTTTTAGAAGAGCTTTCAAATGAAAGTCTAAGCAAGGCATTAAGCATTTTTAAAGTAAGATTAAGTAATCTCTGTGGCTGCATTAAGTAGCTTTCCCTCTCTTTTCTTAAAATACAGATGCTGCATAGGTAGTAAAACGAAGGTTTTTATACTAAATTTTAGAATTGTATCAGCCTAAAGTGAAAAAAATTACAAAAACCTTTTGTCAATGTATGTATTTCACTTTTGTTCCTTCAAAATTTGCAAGTAATGAACTCTGTCAGGCTACTTTTCACCTCAGCTAAATTCGATACTCCTCCTTTTGCCAGTGCTGGCTGTGCTGCTATGTTCGATATCATCTTGACTTACAGTGGAAATAATTTCTTTCTGCAGCTCTTCATCTAAACTGCAGGGTGGCTGCAGTAGTTCTTTTCCTGTTAAAAAAAAACCCCTCAATTTTCTCCAAATTATTTATAAAATTTTAAGGCTGTACAATTTTTCTTTATTTATTCCACCCTTTCTCTTTCATATTCTGCCTTTTTCTGCTTGGGGGCAGGAGAAATATGAGAAAGGAACCAATGTATAGCTATTTATGAGCTCCATTGTCTTTGCCTATACCACTGGGGTCTATTTGTTTGTTTGTTGTATTTTTGTTGGTTTGGGTTTTTTTTTTTTGTGTTGTTTGAGGAAAAAATATCCAGACTTTAAAAGGGCTGGTTCTGGGTTGTTTAAAAAAAAAAATTCTGTTCTATCCAAATGCTTGAATTCTTCAAGTTAGCTGACTTTACCTGCTAGTTCTTCTAGTTTGGACCACATGTCAAAATTGAAAATCTTACTTGTAGGTACACTTTTGCTTATCTTTTCTTTATTTAGTTTGTTATAATCTGATGTGGTTTATTATAATCAATGTGATTTAATGCAAGGATCACCTTGTGTTTAAAAAAAAATTTAAAACAAACAAATCACAAGAGAGAGAATCTTATCCAAATCTAAAGAGGATAAGATCATCTTCCTTCAATGCCTGTATGCTAAGAAATCTGCTTATAATGCAGGTGCTAGATAATTCCTGCTGGTTTTCTGGTTAATTTCTTGGGAGTGTTCTATTTGTTTAGGGTTTTTTAGTGTTATGAGAGAACACAGATTAGTGACCTCAGGGCCAGAGGAGAACAGTCCTGGGTTAAAGCCACTTGTGTCGTTTTCTGTGCCAGATAAACAGACAAGAGAATGTGTGCTCATATGGCAAGTGGAAGATGTGGGGATCTAAAGCTACTCCTTTTGGTACCAAAGCAAATGGAAGTGCCTTAAACAGAATTTTTAGCTTAATGGTTTCTCTTACCCTTACAAATAACAAGGCTAAAGCAAGCATGGAGGTTTGTGTGTGTACTGTAGTTGTGGCACTAAATTCAGATGTGTAAAGTCCTAGCAAAAAGAGTATGAGCTGTAATATGTAAGCAGTATAGGAATGTAGGGCCTTTATTTGGTGAAAATTGCTGCAAAGTTTGTTTATCCTCACTTATCTAGAATCGCTGGATTTACTCAAGTGTCTTTCTAAAGACTCTGTGTGTATCTGAGTGGGGTGATAAAAACACAAAATTTGTATTCTTCTTTCATGGTTAATACTTTTTAATTAATAGCTTTTTCTTGTCTGTCTGTCTGTCAGCCTGAAGGCTGACTGCCTTGTTAGAGAGAGCAGTCCTGCAATAAAGGGAGGCAGTAATTGTGCCTCTCTCCTCTGTTGCAGGGTTATGCTGCAGAGATGGACAACCCCTTAATGGCTCATCTCATTTCACCAGAACTGCAAAATAAGAAAGATATCTTGTTTGGGAATATGGAAGAAATTTATCACTTTCATAACAGGTGAGGATTTGCATTTGGTTCTGAGAACAGCATTTGGATGAGATTCTTTACTTTGTATTTTAATCTGCTATAGACTGCTAAAAGATCCTTACAGAGTTCTGCTTGTCTGTGTGGCATGTCAACATTATATTGCATAGAAGAGGAAAAGCAAAATATCTATAAAAGAAGAGTAAAGCTGTGTGAAACCACATATATGCAGTACACAGGTAGAATTCTGAATTTCGATTGTCTTTCTGAAGCAAGATATTTGGATGTGGTTACAAGATAATTTTAGTAGGTTTTATTTGGGTTTCTTTTTTTTAAATTACTTTTGCTATGTAAAGTGAATTATGGTTCTAAACCAAAAATTCTCAACTCTTACATCTGATTGAAGGTGATTAATTTTATATTTCTAGAGATGAATTAAATAATATATTAAATTAATGTATAAACTCATATTTATTTATATATATTAAAATATGTATTGAGTGACCTCTCTGAAGTCTGAATCCTTGCTGCTAGAGAGGTATTTCTTCATAGGATAATATTTAAATTCACAGGAAAGGGAAATTGGTTTTCAAGAGTAGTTGTTTCTTATTCAGGCAAAACTAGAATGAAAGTTTTGTCACTGATTTTTTTTTTTAAATTTGTTTTTTGGGTAGGTTAATTTTTAGTTTTGGGAAGGTGGCTTTTGGATTGTTTGGTGTGTGGTGTTTGGTAGTATTTGGAAGCAAAACTCAAACACTTTAAACTGTACAAATTCTGCTACTGAATACATAAGGAAGGAAAATTAAATCCCCCTTCCTTCTCCAACCCTGTATTTGATTTCAGTTGCAGCAACAGTAAGCTAAAAGAAATATGTCAGAATATTTGTTTTAATTTGCTATCCCCTTTAAAGTACATGATCTAGAAGAATTATGTTTAGTTTTGAAGCATTACAACTCTGTTTCCAAAAGTTTAGAAAATGAATTGCAAGACTGTGAACATTATGACATCTTTCTTTAATGTCTGCTCTAAGAAAATTTTCTTTCTCATAGAATATTCTTGAGAGAACTTGAAACCTATATAGAATACCCAGAGCTAGTAGGACGGTGCTTTCTGGATCAGGTATGTGTCACCTTTTGCTGGCACTTCCTTCACAAACCTCTTTAGGGCTGTAAAATGTCAGAGTGATTCTCACATAATTGCCACCACATCCCCTTTGTTTGTCCTGAGCATGTAATAGGTTGAGAATGTAGATGCTATTTGAGAGTTTGAGATATTTTCCCCTATGCAGCACAATTGATTTTGTTAGAAAAACCTACTATTTCGTTAAAAGAAAACTGTTTTTTTAAAGTGGCAATCAGGAAAACATGAAGAGGAGTCATGCACTGCATCGTTTCACATCACTATAAATAGTTGGTTTACTTGGTTAGATTTCTTTATTGGATTGTTGTTTTGCTCTTTTCTGTTTGTTTGAGTTTTTTTTTAAGAGTGCACCTCAACAGAGTAAATCCAAAACATTTTTGTTCCAAAAATAGAAACCTATGGCAAAAATAAACTTTTTAAATTGGGGATGTACTAAACAATGAGTCTCACCTGTTTACTACAGGCTAGATAAGAATGTGTGTATGGAAATCAGACTCCTGCTAAAGCTCCTGGGAGGAGCCTTCCCTCTCCCTTCTGTTTATAGGCTATATCCATGGAGATGCTGTTTCCTAAAACTGAGGGATGGAGGTGCTTCCGTGCCTGCTGATTTCCTGCCTGGTCTTTCCTTTATATCTATGGTCACTACAACATTTTCAACATTCTTTATTTCCTTTTGCTTTCAGCAAGTGCTGAAGTCATACTATTTAATTTTTTAAGTAATAAGGGGGAACAAAGTGCTTGGCTTACCTTAGTGTGACTCCCAGTGAAAAACACATTTTTGAAATGAAAATAAAGAAAAAGGACAAAGTCTTTTAAAAAAGCTACACTCACAGAGATATTTTTCAGATTGTAGTAGGAATATATTTGTAAATAAAACATATGCTTCTTGATAAGGTGCTTAACATTCAGCTGAAGCAAAAATTAACAGCAATGTTTTATTTTGCAAATTAGTAGCCAGTACAAAATCAGCGATTTTGCAATTCCTTGAGGTATCCTAAGTAAAAAACAATGATTCAATTTTTAGTGGTGGTGGATTTTTTATAGCATTATTGAAAATGAAAAAAATTGTTATGAACTTTGTCTACTAAAGTCACAAGAATTCATGAACTTTCTGCTTGTCTCTCCAATTCCAGATGGAAGACTTCCAGATTTATGAAAAATACTGTCAAAATAAACCTCGATCTGAAAGTTTGTGGAGGCAGTTTTCAGACTCTGTATTCTTCCAGGTATGCTTGCTTGAATCCCTAAAATAATAGTGGCTTTGATTTTATTGGGGTCTGGGGTTTTTTGTTTGGTTTGAATCTTCTCAAGAACAAATAGCACAAATACTGATTAGTGTCCTGATGAAATCCAACACTGATTACAGGAATGTCAAAGGAAGCTCGACCACAAACTCAGTTTGGACTCATACTTGCTGAAACCTGTTCAAAGAATAACCAAATACCAATTACTGCTAAAGGTAAGTATTACTAAACTACAATGCTAAGCACATTTTGTGCATTGTTTTTTGAATGCTGCTTCTCTCATCGTGCTGGAAAGAAACATGAAAGTTAGCGAACAGATGTGTAAATGGAAATACACAAATCCCTGTCCATCAGTTTTCAGCTCAGTTCTTTTTTCTTTCAGTAGAAAACTTCAAATAAGCAAACATTACACAGAGACATCTTGTGTAACTACTTTTGCCTTTAGATTGTGGCTGAAAAGAAGGTGAGAAGTTGATGAGGGGAAAAGAGAAGGTCCAAGAAAACTTTGAAACCAAGATGATAGAGTATCTGAAGTGCTTCAGTTATAGTCACCCCACTCATATTGGAACTTGCCTTTCTGGACTGTAGGAAATGCACTTGAGAGAGAGCACTGTATGGTGTTTGTATGAAGGATGCTGTTGTGATTCACTTAAATATGCTATACTGAGAGAGCAAAATAAGAGCAAAATTTATTTAAATTATTAAATAACATTTTGCCATGTTTGAACTAAGAAATATTTCTCACAAAGACACGTTACAGTTCATGTATTTAATAGTAGCTTAAAAATTGACCTCAAACCAGAATTTAAATAATTAATTACTTTAGTCTTGTGTAAAAAGAGGAGAATTATATAGGTTTTTGACTTAAAATATCTTAACTTCCTACAGTCCATAAGTAAATTCTTATTTTCATACTGTGGAGTCAGAGGAGTTCCACATGAACTTGCTGCGTGTTTACCTGTATCAAATTGGAAGATGCTGCTTCACACATAATCCCTTTAGAGAAAGGATTCCTTTTTAAATATGTAGACAATACCCAATGCAGTAAGTTTAAATCTGTTACTAGCATGCCAGGCCTTGCCATAATCTAAAGAGTAAATTAAATTTGGCTATGCTTTTAAATTTGTTCACTTCTAAAGAGTAACAAATGAAAAAACTCTATCCTTTTGTTTGAGGATTGTTAGTTTGGTTTGGTTTTGGATTTGTGTGTTTTGGGGTTTTTTTTGCAATTGTGATGAAAAAGATGTTTAAAAAGTTAGTCTTGTAAAATTCTTACATACGGCTTAAAAAAATCTCTAGATGAACAAAATATACTTGGCAAATTAGCAGCAGAGATGAGAAGTAAATATTTAGGATCTATTGAGTTCCATCTAGTATTGAACTAAATAGATTGTATGGTATAAAGCTTTACTTTGCTAACTTTAAAATCACAGAATCGTAGAATGGTTTGGGTTGCAAGGGACCTTAAAGATCATCTCATTCCAAACCCCCTGCCAAAAAATCGGTATTAAATTTGGACATTCCTTGTTGCTGCTGTTTCAAAAGCTAAGTAAGTGTGTTGTCTTTCCCTTGCACTCAGGAAATGCTGAAGTACAGTAAGAACTGTGAAGGTGCTGAAGATCTCCAGGAAGCACTGACTTCTATCCTGGGCATTCTTAAAGCAGTTAATGATTCTATGCACCAGATAGCCATTACAGGCTATGATGTGAGTAGCAGTATTTTTGCTTACTTTTAATTTCCTTTTCTTTTTTTTTTTTTAGATGAATGTACAGCATACCTTATACTATGTACTAATAATGAGAAGAGTGTTTCACAAAACATGCCTTTAAACTTATTTGTGAAATAAAAATCATAGAAAAGAGTTCTCTTTATACTCTTTTGAAGTTTTCCTGCTATGACTTATATTTTCCTCTGTGTACCTAAGGTTGATCTTTGTGTAAAACTACACCCAAAACTTTCAGTTCCCAAAAAACCAACAAAACCCAAAACAATACATAAGCAGATTTGGAGCCGAGTTTGGGAGCAAAAAACCAAATGTGTATTGTGCTTCCCTCTCGCTATGTGTAGTTCTCTATGGCTCTGCTACTGGTGCTCTCGACTGTAAAACCCTGCTTGAACAGTGTTGGCCAGTGAAAATTATATGTAAAAATTCAACACTGACTTTATTGAAATTCCAAATCTGACATAAACATTGATACGAGAGATTATTGGGAACAGCAGACCTTCTAAAGACCTGTTTAGATTCTGTATTTTAATCTGATATTATCTCTGTAGTTACAAATATCACTGTTCTTTTTGTTCCAGGGAAACCTGAATGAGCTGGGCAAGCTTTTAATGCAGGGATCCTTCAATGTCTGGACTGATCATAAAAAGGGTCACACAAAGGTGAAAGATTTGGCACGCTTCAAGCCAATGCAGCGACACCTCTTCCTCCATGAGAAAGCAGTGCTGTTCTGTAAAAAGCGAGAAGAAAATGGAGAGGGATATGAGAAAGCACCTTCTTATAGCTACAAACACTCCTTAAATGTAAGGCACTGATCAGTCCTGATGGTCAAGGTACTGAGGGCTTAGCCTGTAGTAATAACAACATTCTCATTTTATGTGTGCAAACCTGTGCTGCAGCATAGTTTGGGAACTTCACTCTTTCAGACAAACCTGTCTGGTGCTGCAGGTCTGTGTTATTTTGTGTTGCTGTCTGTCCAGCTGAATGGCAGTTGCATTAATCACACAGAAAATACAGGGAAAGGTGATGTAAATATCATTTGGTGGTCTGGATTTTAAAAGCAACGTTTTACAAGTCAGTCTCAATCTAATGTACCTAAACCCTTCTTCCCTCCAAGGTAGCCAGGCTGATACAAGGCACTAAGTCTCTTGTCTCCAACATGCAGATCACAAGTTGTTAGCTATTCATTTCCTTGTGCGAGAAGCCAGATGGGGTTTTCCTTTTCAGAAACAAGGTACCAAAGAATAACAGCAGCAGCCTTCTTCTGTTTTTAACATAATTGCAATGCAGTAGGTCAGCTTCTGTTCTCTTTGCTTCCAGATGGCTGCAGTTGGAATAACAGAAAATGTCAAAGGTGATGCAAAAAAATTTGAAATCTGGTATAATGCGAGGGAAGAAGTTTACATTATACAGGTAAATTACTTTGCCCTACATAAGAAATAGAAAAGGGGAGCAGGAGTCTAACCCTAAGAAGATCTGGAGGTTTTTTCCTTTGTTATATCACTAATAGAGTGAGATGAGGAAATGTAGGAAAAAAAAGAGAGTCTAAATCATATTTCAATGGAAGAGTCTTCTAGGGAAAGAAAATAATCACATCTTAACAATGTCCATAGAGGATATTGTATACACCATCACTGTAGCTGTCACTGGAATAGTGGAGGGCTTGGGAGATGGGGTTTGGCTGTAGCACATGCACAGCCTCTGCCTCAGCCTGTTCTGGTGGCTACAATCAATTTCTGTTCATGGAAGTATTGGAAAGGGAGCTTTGTCTCCCTCTTGAATGATTCTTCTGAGGCTATGCTTTGGCATGCAACTATTTGTGTAATAACTATTCTGTGCTTGATGGCTGATTGTATTTATTTTTGGGTAGGCACCAACCCCTGAAGTTAAAGCTACTTGGGTAAATGAAATAAGAAAAGTGCTGACAAGTCAACTGCAGGCATGCAGAGGTAAAATACTTTGGAGATTGTCTTTTTTCTTTTTCAATTTTTAAAAATCTATTTTCTCGTTGATCTTCAGATCCTGCCCTGTAGATCTTCCCTGTGTAGGACACAAATCAATTTTAATAGTTGTTTTTCTTTCCTCCATTACAGAAGCTAGTCAGCACAGGACACTAGAACAAACACAGAGCTTACCTCTACCACTACCAGCATCATCTTGTGCAAGGTAAATATGTTGTCACATCAGCCTGACTATCTTGTAAATATACTAATACATCTGATTTGCAGCTCTTCATTGCTCCTACCCCTTAATACTGGTCCTAAACCAAAGGTTTTGGTTTAGTTCTCTTCCTACTATAAAGCTGTAAAGCCTGGAGTTTATACATCTCCAAAACTGTTAAACTGAGCAGCAGTGGCATGTGTTTTGCCAGTTGATAGAGAACGTCACAGAAATGTCATCTTCTACACCAGCCAAAATCCTGGTGGTATTATGTATCTGCTTGTTGAGCAGCTGATTATATACATTATGTTCCAGATAAGAGAGTTTTATGGAGCAGCTTTTTATTCCTTCACTGTTCTTTTCCTTTACTTTTTCTTTCTTTTCCAGTGTCACATTACCTTACTTTGTGTCTTTTTCACAGCACTATCTTTTCTCTCTCTTTGTTCTTTTACTCCAATACTCCAGTTTTACCTTTTTTTTAAACCTAAATAATGTTTAAATTCCTCCAGTGTCCCAATTTCTGGGTAAAGTTTTTCATTTTTTCCATCCTTCACCATACCAACCTATATATTTTTCTGTTCCCATCTGTTGTTCTGCCCTTGCCTGACACCTCTCTTTAATCCTCTGCTGCTCAGTCTGGTTTTTCATATGTATGTATATACCTATCCATAACTCATATCCATATCGTGTGTGCTCAAATATATATTGGTAACTCTTTGCCTTGCATCTTTTTTGCATCTACTTTTGCTCAGGGAGAATTTCCCAGATAGATTATATTTGTGGAATGTCTTTATCCCATTCCCAGATGGAGTTGTGATGGGAATCCACTGCAAGATCCCCCATTTGTTCCTGTACTAAGAGCTTTTGACAGGCAGAATTTATTCCTTTATCTTTCTTCTTTTATTCCTGAAAGAATAAAAGGAACCAGTTAGCTGCAAGCAAGTGGAAGTTATCCTGAGCCATCTTTCCAGTATCTCCCACTGCCACAGTATATGTGACTGCAGTTAGTCAGGAGAGGTTTCTCATTCATATGTTCTCATGGTCTTTAAATGCACAATCACCAATGACTTTTTCAGTCCTGGAAGCTGCAGTCTGGGAAGTAACAAATCAGTGTTTTTCAGCCTATATATCTGTATGTAAAAGCCTGTAATTGGATTGATTATCTTCATTCTCTTCTAATAAACAGTCCTTCACGAAACCACATCAGAAATACTAAAAAAATGGAGGAGAAAAAAGCTGATCTCCCAAGTGTAGAAGGTTGTGGCACTACAGCAGCACCAAAGTATCCCGAGAAAGGCAAAGGTGAGTTTGCCCATACATGCCGTGGTCTTTAATTGCAAGGAGCATGCCTGCACTGCAGATGCACAGGCAGATCCACCAGCAGAGTAGCCACGGTAGTGCAGGGGAGGCAGCAGGACTCCTGAAGGAGCAGGACTTTGCTCTTTTCAGCCCTGGGGCAGCCCACCCACACAGTGCTGCCCACACTGCAACCAGCATGCTGGTCCCTTCTGCCCTTAGCTTGGGATTGATTTCTGCATTCCAGTGTGTGGTGTGGACAAGCCCAAAGCCTTCTTGAATGGATGGTAGCCAAAGGCAGGTGGGAACTATTTGTTACGATGCCGAAGTCTGCAGTAGGTCTTCTCTTAAAGCTGCCCAGCTTCTCAGGGTTCTCTTTCTCTGAAAAAAATTCTTGGCATTACCTGACCTAAGAGAGAGTTGTTTTGGTTTTTTTGTTACGTTTTTTCTCTTTAATTTTTTTCCCATCGTGGAAATTATTTATTGAACCAGTGGCCCTTGCTCAGCAAGAACAACTGGACACTTGTGTTGTACCTGGACTTTCAGTTGCCCTTCTCATCCTAACATGCAGGTTCCCTGGCACAGCTGCTAATGACTTTTTGCCTTGATCTTTTCATGGCCTTCTCCCTTTTTCTTTCTGTCTCTCTCTTCCTTTGTAGACAACACTAGCTCTACCTCAGAATGCTCTGTACTGTCAAAAAAGCGCTTTACGCTGCAGGGCTTTACTAACCTCAAAAGTCAGAAAGGTAACTTAAAAAAAAGGCTAGACTGTTTTTTGTGTAAGGCTGTAATTGAAGCATCACCTTGTATGTGTGTGAAGTGTGATAGGTTTTCAGTGTACACACTAGCTTGTTCTTCCAAGGTCAAGCTAGGTTCCTTCGCTGGTGCCTCTGACAGGGAGATTTCAAGGGAAGCCAGCTCCAGAGTGGGAGGGGGAGATGCAGCTAGGAAAAGTGGTGCTGGGGAGATGCAAGAGAAGGAGTGTGGTTTCCAGTGCCTCCAATCTCACTGTCAAGGCCAAGGACAGAGTTTATAGTGTCCCATTCCTGTAGAAACACTAGAGGAAGGAAGTTGTCTTCTGACCAGACACTTGGCCTGCTTCTAGCTTCAGTGGATCTGCCCCAAGTGCACTTGTACTTGGCAAAAAGGAATCAAGGTGATTCTATGAAGGTTTTATAGAGGAATTTTTTTTTTTGACATCTTTGCTAACAAAATTCTCAAAGCATCAATAACGACAGCAGAATGTGTATGACAATGTTGTTTTGCTGGATAGAAAAATAAGTAAGAATTTTCTTATTCTTCCAGAAATGGTCTTTACCTCTTTTATCCTGAAACAGGAAATAAGACTTTGAGACTTTCCTTGTTTCCTCTAGCCAAGTAATCACACTGGTACAGTCACTTCTTGCTTTGAAGGGCTGTCTTTGAACACTCTGAATTGCATTAAGATGATGGCACTTGTTAAACAGCATGGTATTTTTTCCCCCACAAGCTTCCTTCCAAAATGCCTGTTTAAAACCCAATTACCTTTGAGTTCTTTCTGGAGAGACTAGGGTTATGTATCTAATGCTACTGAGGTGAGCACTAATGTCCCATGCTTGCCTTGACAGAAACTCCATCTCCTTCTGCTAAAAGCCAGACATTGCCAATGATCCTTCTTACAGGACCAGGTATTGCTGTAGCACTAGATTTACATAAAAATTATTGCTTAATTTGGTAATGTTTGAAGTTAATTATATTCAGTTGATGTCTAGTCAATTTAGAAAAGTTTCTATATATTTTCATCTATTACTGTAAAATAAATTTGTCAATTTATCTTCAAATAACTACTTGTAAATAGTTAATTCCTTCTGCTACCATGCACCAGAGACAGCTAAAATTAGATTACAGAAATCCATTTGTTTTCCAGTGTAAACTCAAAGGTATTTAGCATGCAATCCACCTATTATCTTTCTTCCAGTTCTTCAATATCTCTCTTCTGTGTTTTTTGCCTATTCATCCTCCTGCAGCTTCTCCTACCAGTCCTGACAAAAAAGCCAAACGGCACGAAGTAGTGAGTGACCCAACTCCTTTTGGTTTAAGAGGTACAGTGATGCCACATCTTGTACTCCACAAGTACCCACACATTCCTCATGTGATACGTTACATCAGAGTGCTGAGAATACCTGTATGATGCTGTTGTGTGCAGGACTATTGACATCAGCTGTGTTTTTCCAAGTGGATCTATAGATACTGGTTTTAATAGCACAACTGGTTTTGAAGTTTGACCTTTGTTTAAATAAAGTAGCATATGGGTGACTGGTTTTTAGAAGATAGGGGAAAGAGATCTGTTGCTGAAGAAAGAGCCAGAAGCCATGTGTTTAATGGAATACAGGGTTGTCTAGCTACTCTGAGACCATGGTTTTCCATATGTTAGAATCCTTCTATCACTGGGGCCCTTGTGGAGAGGATTTAACTTTTAAAAAAGCAAAAAAAATTCCAAAACTCAGATCGCTGTCATGAGGAATTTCTGGTTTAGATCTGCATTTATTACTGCAGACACAGCCTTGTTGCATCTTTCTTTGAGCCACAGTAGGAAACTTTTACCATCCTGTGAACCCCAGATGACTTAACTGAATTCCTTGCAGCAATTTGCCTCCTATCCTCCCAACTCACAGCTGAGCAGAGAATAGGAAAGTATTTCAGTTAAACAACCCATTTCTGACCAGGAGGGCTGATGGTGAAAGTTGAGTACAAATTCCCTAGGGCTAATTAACTAGGGTAGTAGAGTGTACAAGGAGAGCAGTTCTTCTCCCCCTGACTCTTTTCACCACTATCTCCTTTAGAAAATATTAGTCTAAAGGTGTAGCTGTTTCAATCCCTACCATCAGCCTTCTCTCCAGGCTTCTGAAGTCTTTGTCTTGTCTGTGGAAATGGTGCAAGCTCAGCTGCTGTGCTGGGGAAACTGCAACACCATTCACCTTGCTGAGCAGCAGGCAATTTAATCCTGGGCTAGACACCTGCAGAAACACCACAAGGGACGATATGAGAGTTACAAGGTTGTTCTTCTGCAGGGAACAGGCAAAACTCTGAGATCTCCAGGTACCATGGAAATCCTGAGGACCCAAAAATGTCTGAAAGAAAAGTGTGTTTTATGGCCTTTTCTTTGGGTGCTGGAATTTTCCAAGGAAGAGAGTCCTTGATCATTGCTGATTCACAGTAAAATTATTGTGTCCTCAGAACAGACTTACCTGATTTGGTGTTCTGTCCCAGAAGCATCTTACTTTATGAAACTGCTAAAACAATTGAATTGATTTAAAGCATCTACTAACTCCTCCTTCTGTCTTGCACCTTCCAATCTCTTTTCTGACACTTTATCTCCTCTCTTTCCCCAGCTCAAAGAGGGATAAGCAGGGAGCTTACCTGGACATTTCGGGATGAAACTGCACCATGTGCTGGCCACAGCAGAGCACATGGCCCCCATTCATTTCCTTGCACCGCTGTATTGCTCTGATTCATGCTGAAGTGAGCTCAAGGAATATGAATTAGTGTCAGAATTACATGTTGTAGGCTGATCATAGCTCTTTGAAGAAACCTGTTAGATTATTTCTGAAGGGAAGCATGAATTCTTGGTTTTCCTGGGATCATTATATCTAAAATAATTTCTGAATAACCTTGTTTTTTCCCAGAACTGCCTACTCTTTTCCTGCCTTTATAGGGAGCTCTGATGTAGTCCCACTCTGCAGAACACACACACATGGATTGAATGTGCATGTGTAATTTCGGTTCCATAGTTTGTTAATATGAATACTACCATGGTGACCACCTTCCTTCCCAGGAGGAGATGGGCTTTTATATAGACTTGTTAATTGTAGAGTGCCAGCTTGTATGAGGAGGAGTAGCATCATTGGTATGGCAGGATCAGGCCAATCTGCTCTTAGCACATCAGCACAATATAAGAAAACAAAGAGGCTGAGGAATGAGAGTTCTTAGCCAAAATGTACCCAAACTGTTACCCAGTGAGTATGATGTTACAGGCACTTAGAGTGATTTCACTTTCTTTTTCTTTTGTACAACTCATTGGTTCTGTTTCTAATGAGAGCTTGGAATACTTAGGAGAAACCAAGTTTTCTTTTGTTGCATTGTTCTTAACTTAGAAATAACAGAAATAGTTTCAGTTGTATCCAACAAGCCAATTACAACTTCCAAGGAAATTTGCATGGAATACAGCAGAAATTCATTACTCAGTTTCTTCACAGATAGAAGTTCATTCTTAACCCTGGACAGGGTCAAATGGGTCAGTACTTCCAATCTTGTGCAGGTGACTCAGCAGCATAGGCAAGGTAAAAGTCCCACTCCATTTGGTGTGCTCTGGGTGTGATTCCTTTCTTTGATTTCTTTGGCTTTATTCTGATACTGCTCTGTTTTTTCCCAATGCATTGGCATGAACAACTGTGTGACAAATGTCTCAGGAGCACTGCAAAGAAAAAAGGCTAGTGCTTTCTCAGTTTAACTAATAGTTACATAAAATGGGAGGTTTGTTCTTCCTTTCGTTGTTTTCATTGAGTTTCACTTGTTAATATTTGGCTTGAAACGAAAGCTTGCTTACAAATACTTGTCTCTTTTATTATGACTTTTTTCATTATAAGCTCGACATATTTATTAGCAGCTGCTGAACTTGGTGTAAAACATCCCACTAATAAAATCTAATGAAGTTTTATTTGGAAGAGGATTTTGCACACTCTAGATATGATTATCTTTATGAATAAATTAAATGCTGCACCCTGAGAGAGAAAAAGCAGTAAATGACAGGCAGGAGATTGTTGTTGTGGTGTTTGGTGCAGTCACTTAACACCAAGATAGTTCAGAGTACTTAAGTATTCTTGCATCAGGCTGAACACTCTTAAATAATGGGCTACCTTGTCAGGTGAAGTACAGAGTGCTTGTAACTTGTGTGGAATTTTTTGACAGTGCTTAACAGTGTGAAGGAGGCAATGCTTATCTATCCCTTATTCCAGCAAACTAGTTAGGTCGCTTTGGGTGACAACCTGTGTTCAACCTCTTCCCAGAAAGTGTATGTTCCTGTCTTCTGCTTCTTCCCAAGAAAAAAAGATTATCTATCCCTCGTTTATCTTTGTATAATATATATTTATTATACAACTATTTTTATATATTTGCTTTTCAGTTGGAAATTTGCTTTATCTCCATTCATTTCCCTTTATCTAAATCCAAAGGGCTAAATTCACTGCCATGCATTTCCACAACTCTGCTAACTCAGATGGAAACAGGCCAACTTTTGCCTGCAGGGAATTTCACCCAGCGACTCTAATAACCTCCCTGTGTCAGTTTTTCTCCTGTTTATGTTGATTGCTTGCGAGCTTTTCAGTGGGGAGAACCTTTCTCCTGGTCAGTGGCTCACTCCTGGGAAGTTAACTGTTGGCTGTTCCTTCCCCAAGGCTGGGCCAAGCCATCCCAATCTCTTGATGCATCCGAAGAAAATGACGGCTGGTCTAGTGCAGAAGAACCGCTGAATTCATCGGATGCGGAGGAAGAAGGAGGAGGAGGAGGCGAGATGAAGCTGGTAACCAGAAATGCTTTCCTGTGGAGCTAAGCAAGTGCTACCAGCACAGTGTGTGTAGCAGGATTCAGGAATGCTTTTGAAGCTGGCAGGAGGGAAAGTGTCTGCCTTGAAATGCTCAGCTGGGCCATACTCCCAGGGCAGTGAAGAACCCCTTCTCTTAAATCAGCCCCGTGTTTGTTCCCTGGGTTGGTCCCTCTGTGCCTTTGCACACCTGCAGCCCAGCAAGTCATGGCTGCTTGTGCCATGACACAGCAATCAAGCCATGGCAGCTCCAGTGACCATGTCAATAGGCTTCCACACAGACACCATGGCATGGGTTTGCGAGGTTTTCTGTTTCTTTTGATTCTGTTTTCTGTAGCCATATGAATTAATTGTTGTAGTGGGAACATTTCGTTGAATAATTTTCAGGGTATGAGAATTCATGTATTGAATTTGCAGGTAATCAATCAGCAGACTTTTAATGCCACAGTATATATATTTTCACCATCTTCAGCATGTCAGTACATGAGAAAGAAGCAAGAAGTATTATAATTACATAACAAAAGCTGCAACATACTTTAAAGTACTCAACAAAAGTAATTTGTTTTCTTTCCTCTGTGTGCATTTAGACTCCTGGTAAATATACAGTTGTGACTGATTATGACAAAGGAGTTTCTGAAGAATTTACAGTGAAAAGTGGAGATCTAGTTCAACTGATTCGTGAAGGGGAGGATGGACTTTGGTATGTACACCTGTGTTTAAAAGGCAGATGTTTAGGGCAAAACTTCCAAAGGCATCAAATGAAAAAGTCTGACTTCTAATTTTTTATATTTTTTTTAGGTTTGTGAAGAACCTGAGCAGTGGTAGAGAAGGTTGGATTCCAGCAAATAATTTGCTGATGCTCATAGGCAACTCAAAATCAGCTCAATCTTTAAGCAGCTCTGGTAGGCTATGTATTTTAAATGAAATTATTGTCTCTTTGAAGATTCCTATTATCAAAGAAAGTAATGAAAAACAACCATTATATAACATTTTCCTGTGGTTTTTTTTGTTTTGTTTTGTCCCTTTTCCCAGAATCAGGCACTGCTTCCAGCAATTTGAGCACATCATCAAGTTGCAGTGATAGCTGCAATGTCAGTAGCACCAGCTTCTCTGACATTAAGGGCTAATATGAAATGCTCATCCCACCTCCCTGGAAGATAAATCTGGAGATTGTCATTTGCTGCAGAGTTCTGGACATTGGACTTCATTGGAGACCCATCAGTGCTGTGTTGCCAGCTCTGAGTATTTTTAAAGGTGACTTTTACAGGTTCTCCCAGAAGATCCCAATGAAAAGTGCATGGAATGTGAAGTTGTAAATAAAAGTTAAATGATTTGAAATAGGATTTTGTAGAGGTTTCTGCTCTGAAGAGCTGTTAGCATAAAGCACGTTTTCTCCTCAATACACAGTCAGGTTTCTGCAGAACTGTATCTTTTTGTAACAGCCAGAATCTGAATTTGAGCAAACAAAATGTGTTCAATGCTAAATGCTCATTGTAAACAAATAACATAGCAATCACTGTACAGGATAGGTATGAGGAAAATAAATCCAAGTTTACAATTTCTTCTCCCCAAGAAACCCTTTCTTCAGGGACATACCTCGGTCAATGCAGTGAGTGGGACTCTTATGGCAGCGAGGAAGGAGGTTTGGTCCACCCTTTTCTCTTGGGTGTTCAGGATATTCTTCTGCTCCCTAGAGGCTGGGATGCAGACATGACCATAACAACATCAAGAGAAACTATTACTTTACCCTTTCCAAAATTTTAGTGACATGTGCAATGGAATAGCTCTTTTCTGAGGTATTTTGTTTGGCCTCACAATCAAATTCTTTACCAAGATCACTGTGTTTACATATCCTTGGCAATTTAGTAGTATCTTTTTCCGTATGCAGATGCAAAATGAAACACAAACGTTCTTATTTACTAAATGATTTTTTAATAAACAGTAATTGCATAGTTACTTTCAGCTCTCACAACATGCAGTTACAGGCAGAGGAAACTATTGTAACTGCACTATGGGTCAAGAGTCTTCCTTCAAGCAAACCTATGAGGGCTGGAAATCCAACATATTTTTAGTCCCCAAAGAAAAAATCCCCAATGATATGATTTTTCTATAAAAGGGGAGCACAGGAGAAAAAAAACCACAAAGAGTCAGATTTATGCTACAGATACATATTTTAATTTTTTTAAAGGAAGGATGATGCTGAACTTGCCATTATTCAGGGTATGATGTAAGCCAATGTTGTACATTTTCACTTTGTCAGACGTTATTTGCACACCTTCCTTACAAACAGTACAAAACGAAGTGCATGTATAGAATACTGTATTCATTCCTGTCCATCTCAAATATTTTTGCTTATATGAAAGCAGGTTTTTAACTGATTCATGCACCATAATATTGAAAAATAATGGGGACATGAAAAGCATAACTTTTCAGAAGCACTAGCACAGCAGATTTTGTCAATGGGAGCTGCTGTTAATCATCAGACTCACTGATGGCTGAGCCCTGAATTCTATCTTTATGCCAGAATTTAATGTTTTAGAGGCTGCAGATTAGAAAACTTAAATGACAAACACTCCTAAGAATGATGCAGAAACAACCCTACCCCAGATGCAATCAAAATGCAGCTGACCACGGTCAGCACAAATTGAAGCATGTATATACACACACATTATATTTATGCACTTATGTGCATGTATGTGCTTGTGTGTATATATGTGCATGTGTAGATATGTATATGTGTGTAGATATGATGTATCAATGTAAAAGATGTATTTATAGTCTTCATGCTGCTGAATGTGTCACTTTACAATTCATAAATACTTAGTTTTCTTGCAGTACTGCAATATGCTGATCAGGGTTTTACTTCAGGCATCTTTTTCAACATGGAAATCCTCTGGTTTTTTTTTTTTTATTATTCCATATAATACTGTGCTATAATAGCAGGAATATTTAGTCTGATATTTAACAATGGAATAGCAATATGAGATTCAGCTTATCTTCATCTATGTAAGTTATTTTGTAAATTATCTGTAACATAATTTACTTATATATTGCTGTCATTGCTTGGATGAGACTGTCGTTTCATTTCTCACTGCAGCTTCATTTGTGTTATTTCAATGGTTTTTCCACATCATTGCACTTTAATATAAACCATTTCACCATTTCCTTTTTTACTTATGTTGTGAATTAGAAGTCCAAAGTCAGAGGTCCCTACTGTAATTAATTTGAATAAATTTCAGCGCTTCTTGCTGAATGCCTTTACATAGACATGCTCTGGGGTTTATTTTGTCTCAGTCTTGAAAGGTTTTTATGGGTATCATATTAAAACAGAGAGAGGTTCTAGGATTTGGAACAGAAAACCAGGTCTGTGTATTCAAATCCTCAGCCTGCTCATTCTGGCACCATCTCAGAAAAACACCATTTCACCTTTGTGGTCATGTCTCATTTAGAATCGTGCATGGCACTAGGGAATCAAAGCCTGTCTACAGGCTGAGGATAAAAAATGAAAGCCGGTGCCAGGTAAGTGGGTTGATTCCCTTTTTCCCACGCACCCTTTTCTGAAAGAACACTGTTGGGTCTTCCCAAAGAAAGCTGTGCATCCACGGATCCTGTGGTATTAGCAGAACAAGTTGGAAGTCTGTATCTGGCCACGGCTGTGTGAGAAACAAGACACCATGTTCACACTTGCTGCAGCTGAAGAGGAGCATGCTTGCACATTCACTTGATGACTTTAAGGACCACCATGCCATGCCAGGTGAATTTCATACTGACTGCAGTGATTTGAGCTGAGCTGTTGGCCATGAGCATTACACAATCCAGTTATGGTGTTGCTGAGACTTGACTGCTTTTTCTTTACTCTTGATCTTGTCATCATAACAGCTCCCTCTGTAATAGATAGTCCTACTTTTCTGAGTAGAAGGACGTCCAGCCTTTCGGAGTAGATCCACATCATACGTGTTAAAGCAAAAGAATGAAAAAATTCCAGCCCAAATGTACCCTAGTAAAGACCAGAAGTAAAGGGTTTTCTTTATATAAACCTAATAATGCTTGGTTTCTTAGATCACTGTCTTAAAGTTTAGCCACAAAAAGGTTTCATAGATACAGAAACAGTTTGCTAGTTGGAATATAAAACATTTTCTCCATCCTGCACAGATGGTGTCATTGAGCAAAACTGAGGAAGTTGTACTATAAATCATTTACATCACCTAACTCAAAATGACAGGAGCTCCCCTTCTCAGTGATGTTAGATGTTACTATGAACTCCACCGTGAAGGTTGGAGTGCCTACACAAGTCCCCAGAATCAGCAGCCTCCTAAGATGTGTGTGGCAAAACTAGATCTGCCTGGTATAATGAACCAACCCAAATTCAGGGGTATTCAGGTTAAAATAATCAATTCCTTTATTAAGGATGCAGGAATAGAAGAGAGAAATTCTGTTGTTTCCTAAGACTTTGTGTAAACTGTGTTTAGAGATTGTATTACCAAAATAAGACATTTATCTACTGAAGTGCCTTCGCTGGGCATTCATTTGAAAGGAGGTGAATTTTTATTTATTCCCCATCCATTGACAGGATAATGATGTCCCCAGCTAGTCATTTAAATTACTATGGATTTGCTAATGGTGCTGTTGTAGCCGTGATAGCCTCAAGAAAAGGTTTGTAGCAGAGTTAGTATCTCTCATTACCGAGATATGTGGCATTAAACAGACAAACTTTGGAGCACACTGCCTTTATTCTCACTATATTTTCAGATATCCCTCTCAAGCAGTGAAAGAACAGAAAAAAATAACCCACATCAAAATTTAAAAATACAATGTTAAGCTTGTATTCAGAGTATGTAACAAAAAAAAAAAAATTATCTTCCCATCTTCTCTTTCGTCTTGATGAGAATAATTGAGCTACAGAGCTCTGTCAAACAGGCAGGTAGTTTTCTCCAAGAATGTGGTTCTATTTTGAGGTCTAAATCTCAAATAGTTTGCTGTAAAGCATAATACTCATATATTTATAGATTAGTATAACAGAAATTATTAACTTGCTCAAAGTCTGCTTTTAGTCAGTCTGATAAATGACTGATGGCAAGTTGCTATTGTAAATTCAAGAAGTAGATTATTCCTAAAACTTTCTTACTTAGATAACAGTTTTGTCAGCTTATTCAAATGATCCCTGATAGCCTCTTTAAAATGGAATTAATATTGATTTGTTTTTAAAAAATTGTTTCCCGATGAGAAAACTCATGTTGAGATGACCAGTGACTTGTTGGATCAGATCAAACTTCCCAGTTCCCAATAGCTTCCATACATATCTTCTCTTCAACCCAAAACATGAAACTAAAACCAACAAAATTGTAAGAGCACTTCTTTTAAAAATGTCAGCAGAAAACAAAGCAAATATCAAGACAGACGTTCTGACACATCATCATGTCTTCAGGCTCCTCTTTCTGCTTTAGATTTTATTTCATAGTGTTAATATTTTTCATGTTTAATTTTTTAACTTTCTTACTTTTTTTAAATAAAAAAAATTTTGGTACATCAAAAAATATACTAAATTATATTTTCTAAAGAGCTGTTCCCAGACTGATTCTAGTAACACCCATGAGCAGCAGAGGTACATGTTTACATTAATATATATTAATTTTTAATTGAACAGCAGTTCATTTTTCTTGGAATTGCTCAGAAAACATAAGCCAAAGCTGAAGCCTGCACTGGCAAGGAGATTTATAGAGCAGAACTACAGGGGAAATCTCATGAACTAGAGTGAGACCACACAAGAAGGAAAACAAAGTAACACATAGGGATCTTCTGGGGAAGAAGAGCAAACTGTTTGCTCCTCTGACTGGTGACATGGTTTAACCCCAAACAGAACATGACCATGCAGCTGCTTACTCCCACCCAGTGGGTTAAGAAGGAGAATCAGGAACAGAAAAGTAAAACTCATGGGTTGAGACAAGAACGCTTTAATAACTGGAACAAAGTAAAATATATAATACTAATGATAATAAACTAATGATACTACTACTAGTAGCAGAGAGAGAGGAAAAAAAACAAACAAGAAAGAACAAGTAATGACTATACAATTGCTCAGAACCTGATGACCAGTGCCCAGCCCAGACCTGAGCAGCAATCATCCCCTTCCAGTTTATATACTGGGCATGACTTCTAAGAAAAGAATGTCCCTTTGGCCAGTTTTGGTCATCTGTCCTGGCCATACTCCCTCATGGCTTCTGGTGCAGCTCCTCACTGGCAGAGCATGAAACTCAAAGTCCCTCACTCAGGGTAAGCACTACTGAGTAACAGCCAAAACATCAGTGTGTTATCATTATTCTCATACTGAATCCAAAATCCCAGCATTGCACTGAAGAAGAAAATATCTCTGTCCCAGCTGAAACCAGAACAGTATCCAACTCTTACTCCATACCATTTGTGTCATGCCAGGTCCCACAATTCCAAATACCCCATCACCTTTCCCATCTTTTGATGGTCCTTATAAAAGTCCTCTGAATTAATTCAATCCATTACCTCAGTCCTCATGTTTCATCATAATTGTTCATGGCAGGAAAGATGGCACATGCTGTTGGATTGTTGCCTGTTGAAACCAGTTCTCATTCCATCATCACTGTGCCACTATCAGTTGCATGATGTGAAGAGAGGACCCTTCCTTCAAAAATCCAATGCCAGGGTGCCAGGATGAGCTGTGCTTCAGTACCAACCACTTCCAAAGCCACTCGAACACCTTCATAAGCTGCCAGTAGCTCTTTATCAGTTACAGTATAGTGGACTTTGATCCATATGGAGTCACATTGACTCCAGAGGATCGAATCTTGAGTCTCCCCTGGTACTTTCTGCCAGAGGCTCCAGGTAAGACTATCTCCCCTGTCTGTGGTGTAAAGCACATTCTTTACATCTTGCCCTGTTCAAACTGGCTCAAGGGCTACAGCATGAATATCTCTTGCTTGACTTGTCCAAAGGCTTGTTGCTCAGGGCCTCAGTTGAAATCATTCTCCCTGGACACTTGAGAGGGCTAATCATTAGACTGGAGTTTGGAATGTGCATTCTCCAGATACCTGCAGTGCCTAAGAAAGCTTCTCTTTCTTTCTTGTTAGTCGGTGGAGACACTGCTGTTATTTTATGATCACATCCATTGGGATGTGGCAACACCCTTCTCACTGCTATATTCCCTAAAGCTGCATCTCCTGTGCATGTCCCTTGACCTTTACTTTGTTTTACGGCAAAACTGATGTTCAGAACAAGATAGACTATTTTCTTCCTTTTCTCAAAAACTTCTGCTGTATTGCCCCGCACAATGATATCATCAATGTATCATAGGTGTTCTGGAGCTTCACCCTGTTCCACTGCCTCTGGATTGTCCGTGGCAGATGGTGGGGCTGTGCTTTCACCCCTGGGACAGTTTCAGGTGTGCTGGACATCCCTCCAAGTGAAATAAGCTGGAGTATGAGTAGCCCTGGTGCTCGTTAACAGAATTTGAGTAGCTTCAGAGCCTGTTGCTGGAATTTTAATCTGTTTCCTTCTCCTTTAGTAGCAGTGCTTGTCATGGGGACTGGGGCTATGTGCAATTATTAATAGTTCCCAGCAGATGGCTCCCAAAATACAAAGGGAAGTGATGCTGAGAACACACCAGGTTAGTTTCGCAGCCAGTGGTTCTTATTGGATCAAAAGCCCATACGAGGGAGTACAACAGAACCCAGGCCCTGAAGGCAACAGACACCAAAACAGGAATAAATGTGGCAAGCAAGGTATTGCATAATAACACAACCCTGAGAACAAGCACAACCACTCTGGTGACAAATAAATCAGCATTGTGACCAGTGACTATTAAACCAAAGCAATGAAGGCTTATAACAAACTTGTTTTAATACTTTCTGATCAGATCAGTCAACTCATCACCATCTCAACTTTCCAGGCCCTCCATTGAGCACTAAGGGGACTGTCATGGTTTAATCCCAGACACCAACCAACTACCAGGCAGCTGCTCAATGCCAACCTCCCCACAAGGTGAGGAGGAGAATCAGGAAAAATGGGTTTAAATAAGAACAGCATAATAATTGAAGCAAAATAACATAATAATAATGTAATAATATTAGTATTATAAAAAGCAGAGACACAGAGAGAGAGAGAAAAAAAAACAAGAGAAGCAAGTGATGTACAATACAAGTGCTCACCACTCACTGACCAATACCCATTCTACTTCCAAGCAGTGATCATCACCTCCTGGCCGACTCCCCCCAGTTTATATACTAAGCTTGACATTCTATTGTATGGAATATCCCTTTGGCCAGTTTGGGTCACCCGTCCTGGCCATGCTCTCTCATGGCTTTTTGTGCAGCTCCACACTGGCAGAGAATGAGACACTGAAAAGATCCTGACAGGAGAAGCTCAGTAAGAGCTGAAATATCAGTGTATTATCCTTATCCTCATACTGAATCCAAATCACAGCACTGTACAAGCTACTGAGAAGAAAATTACCTCTATGCCAGCTGAAACCAGGACATTTGGGGTCTAAGACTACAAGGAACTCTCCTTTAAAAACACAGCTCTTTAAGAAATGAACAGGCTCAGCTGAAGTTAGTAGGAAACACCTGTGTGATGAGATCTGTCAGTACAAAGTTCTTAAATAAATAATTGGAATGTAGTTCTGAAGTGCTGAATCCTCAGTGACCCTTCTCAGATTCATCCAAATGGAGCCTAATTGCACTAATTTTCTTGGAAGAAGGATGGTCCCCAAACGAACTGACCCTTGTTCACAGCATTTGGGCCTCTTCCTGGGCTCTAAAAATAACTGCTTGGCTGTATTCTCAAGAAATAAAAGCAAAATCTTTCAGGTTTAAGGGATGCCAGCAGAGGAAGGGAGGCAAAAGGAAAACACTGCATCAATCTCCTAAAGATGTAGAGAATCTGCACATTATGATGAAAGTGGAGGTTGCAGAAGTGCTGCAATGCTACTGTGGAGTGGCAGCCACCCCACTGTCCCTGGCAGGGAGATGCCCACCCTGCGTAAGGAAATAAAGGGAGTGGGGGGCAAAGATGCAGACTTGGCTGGTCTCAGGCACTGAAGGCAGAACTTCATTCTCTGATCTGCATGACTCATGCAGATAGATGGGGCTAGATCATTCTCAAGATGATGAGATAAAATTTTCAGGCTTAGTTTTGGTCTTGCTAATCTGAACATGCATTTGCTATTTTCAACTCACTGCCACAAATAAGTGAACAAGGAGTAAGGGCTGTGTTGGCAGGCTGAGGCATAGAGAGGTATGGAAAGAGTTCCCAAAAGGCTTTCAGTAACTGGCTTCCTTCCTCTGCCTGAGACAGGACATGCCATCTATTCCCAGACATCCCAGGAACTGGGCTGCTGGGAATTAGCCAGGCCGTGATCCAGAGAAGTGCCTGGATACCGCCTCTTGGGAAAGTGATTTCAAAGCAGAATATCCAGCTGTGTGTACTGCCCCTAAACAACAGCACTGCATGGAAACAACAGCCAGGAGCCTGACCTTCCTAAGCAATCACAACTTCTGCAAGGAGTTACAGTGAGTGTTGGCACAAAGTAAAAATCCAGCTGTTGATTTCCTTTGCTGTGGCATCAGATTCAGAGCTGACCCTCCTTCCTTTCCATGCAGGAAGGGGAGAACAGCCTGGAAACACTCCAGCCTTCAGCTAATGCTTCACTTCTCATAGACAAACATGCTCTTTACCTTGCTGCTATCTTAAGTAAATATTTCCCCAAGAATGTTGTCAGCTCTCCAGTCTGATGCCATTAATTGATTTCCATTAAATCAGGGGACTGCTTATGTTCCAGATAAAGCAATGCCTGCAGAGTGGCCCCTCAAGCCCCAGTAGCTCCTAGTGAAATAAAAATGGATCAGGCTCAGTGCCACTTCCAGCTGGTACAACCTGTGCAGACCACATGGGTCTGGCAGCAAAGATGGAGGAAACCAGTGTAGGGTGTCTCTTGCTGGTTAATTAGTGTCTGCAAGTAAATTCAGGCAGAAATGCAGAGTTTCAACTGGTGATAGAAAAAAGGGAATAGATGCCAGTGGCACAATCATACTCCAAAGCAATGAAAGGCCATATATTATTGTCTGCTGATGCAAGATAAATACTGCATCACTGCTCTCTGCATGGTGCTATGTGGCCAAGTTAATTCCTGTCCTATGGATACAGGATCCCAGCATTCATGTTTCTTTTATTTTCAGGAAATGATGTGTTAAATGGAAAATGCAGGCCCAGGGTAGCAGCCTGTGTAACCAGCTTAGCTTTTGCATGGGTCAGGAAAGCACACTTCAAAACCAAACTCCCTGCTTCTGTGAAAAGGGCACATTGCAGGATTTGCATGTGCCCTTCTGCTCAGCTCGCCAGGCTGTCATGGATCTTTTGCTGTTTCCATGACTTGCTGGCCCCTCCTCTGGTTTCAAGCTTTTGAAGCTGAGCCCTTTGGCCAAACAGTCCTTGCTGAAATGTCAATACACTACCAGAACACTGGCTCGCAGGGTTCATCATGATTTCCAGGCAGTATGTGGCTTTGTTTCTCTGCTTTCTGCTACTGATCCCTCTTTCTCTGGATGCAGGTATGTTGTAGGAAATAGCTGTAATTATGTTTACTGGCAATGGACCTCTTTCCTCTTTCCTGCTACTGAGATGATTTCCACTGCAAGTTTTGAGCACTACTGTGTTTGTCCCATCTCCTGGTGTGCATGTACATTATTCTAAAGCTCTAATTTACTCTCAGCAATGGCTCCATGCACTTGCTCTGCCAACTAAGGAAAAGCACTTCTAGATTGCTAAATTAATTTGTTATCTTGGTGCACAGACAGCAGGCAAACCACCAGCTGTCTATATGAAGAAAGGAACTGGGATTTACTGTTATTTCATGCATAACTGGGACATTTTTCAAAGCAAAGCTTCAATAGCCTGTCATTCAGCCAATGAGTAATTAAAGCAGGGAGAATCCACCCTGTTTCAGTAGAAGGCAGAGAAGAGGTAGCTCTTCAGCTGCTCAGTATATGTCCAAAACCCAGCTCCCATATTAATAAAGCAGATCCAGTGCTCTCAGATTCCCCATTAGCCATTGTTTGTTGCAGTGGGGAAAGGTGGAAAAATAGGTAACAAAGTCAGAAGTGATCCAACACAAATAAGTGGATAATGCCAAAAATAAGTGGATGGGCATCCTAAGCCTTATGCTCGTCCCTAGCCATGTGCTCAGGCGTGCTCCTCTGTCAGAGTCTGTGCCCATGCACAGATACATATGCCACATATCTGCAGTATAAGATTGATTAAAACCCTTTAAGGAAAGCCATATCAAATGCATACAGCCTAACTGAAGTCAAGACAGAAAGACCCAGATGAAATTCCTATAATGACCAAATGCTTATGAAGCACCCAGGGATAAACTCAGTGTACTTTAGTAGTACACTGTACAGTAGTACAATACTTTATTCTTCTAAGTAACTTTGAAATACAGGGGGAAATTACCACTATTCTGCATGTAATTCAGCAAATATCCTGAATTAGAGACAAATGTTTATGGAGACACCTCACATCACTTCAGACTGGAATAAACCCTCTCAGCATCTATGATTGGGTGTATATTGGTGACGACACACAAGTCTGTCTTTCAGCATCCCTCAGGGCTCTTTCAGCAGGTAGAAGATAACTCCCACTCTTTTGGAGAGAATGTCCTGGGGAAAGGCAGAGATATGCATCAGCCTTAATCCTAAATTTACCCACAAGCAGAGGTGAAATAGTTAAAGCACTGAAATGTAAGCTGTCATTAAGCTCCAGAAGTTCCCCTGCAGACAAAGGAAAAAAGAAAGAAAAATTAATAATTTCAATACTTTTTCTGTGTAGTACATGGAGCAAAGTTACACACCAGCACTTGGACTTCTTGTACCTTATCCTGTATTATACTAGGAGAGCACAGTTGTGTGATGTGTTTACATCCTGAGGGCTGAGGAGCAGGTCAGTAGGGCGACCATGACAGTGTTTCCAGTGCACACTTCTGCCAGTTGCAAGTTGATGCAGTTCTAGGAATTTACCTCAGCTGATGCCTGCTATCAAACCTACATACCCAATATCATTCCAAAGCATGGTAGGCACACACAAGAAGACCCCTTCATGGCTATAGTCTGTGGTGATGGCAGGAGCTAGAAGCCATTCACAGGCTCCACTAGGAAATGCAGTCAGCATTATCCAGCCTTCCTATGCACCTTAACATATCCTTTTCCACCGAAGAAAATGATAGATAATATTTTAAAGCAGTGGTTCATAAATTGTGGTCTACTAGTGGTGGGATAAATCCGTTCTTCAGGTCCAACAAGTGGAGGGGTGTGAGATAATATGTGACTGCGGGTGAAGGTGTGACTGCGGTCCACCTGTCACTGTGACTGACTGTATCAAGTACAGAAAAAGCAGCTTTTGTACATGTATACCAGTGCTAGATAAAATGACATGAGCTTTCCAGTGCCATGTACAACAGTGTTTGATAAAGTGACACAGGCTCTCCTGATGCTACAGCTATAAGAAACTGCTGCAGATGGTAGGATGCATGTGACCTGCAAAGGTATCTTAGGAGTCATTGACATGCATACAACATACACATACACACACACACACCCCACTGTTGTAACATTTCATCTTCTTCTAAGCTCCGAGATCTATAAAATTCCTGTGTTATAACTTTATCTGTGAGGCAGGCCAGAGAAAGGAGACTCTCTCACACCTGCCCATTTATTTTCTAAAGTGTCTCAGAAAAAGCTTGGGAAGCAGAAAAGCTTTCAGGGGAAATTGTCCCCGCATCCTCTCTGTTTGGCAAGCACAGCTGTATGACAAACAGAACATGACACTGTTTTTCAGTCTTTCTAAAGCGGGAAGAGGCAAGCAACATTTTGCAACGACAAAGACGAGCCAACAGCTTCTTTGAAGAGATAAAACTGGGGTCACTAGAGCGAGAATGCATAGAAGAAAGGTGTTCCTATGAGGAAGCAAGAGAGATTTACCATGATACTGAAAGGACAGTAAGTAACACAGGGCTGGGTGAACACTCATTGTCATAAGGAATCTCCCTACTCAAGAGTGTGCTTTGACACTTTAAGCCACCAGAATTTTAAAAAAAGCACTTTGTGTCCTGCTGTTTGCATTTTTCTTTTCTATTTACAGGGATACACAGCAGAAGTGAGTTGCAGGAGGGCACACTGCATGGGCAATCCCAAGCAGTAACCATCTAGAGGATGGTGGGAAAATGGATACTCTTAAGACATCTCCTCAAACCCCCCAGTAACACCTGCCCTGACAACACTTCAAATTATTGTATTGTGCAACATTTTTTTCAGTCAATCCCACCTCAGCTATAGAGAGCTTATTTATGTATTACCCATTTATATGCATTAAGCAAGGCCCTTATCTATTAGTATATGAAAATAATGTACAATCTAGAAAATAGAATATTTTATGGATATTAACTGTCACAAACTATAAAGATAGAAGTGGCATCACTCTGACTGTCTGTAATCCATCCTGTTCAACAAGGGCTGTAAGACTTGATTCTTCTTTAATTAAATTTCGCATCTTTTTCTTCCAGGAAGAGTTCTGGCTCATCTATTCCGGTACAATCATTCAAGATGTTCTAACAGCTGTGGAACATTCCCACTGCTGCAGCTCTTTGCGTGAGCTGGACTGACACTGAATGTTTTACAGACCCTAACCAGTGTGCCTCCAACCCCTGTCAGAATGGTGGGATTTGTGATGATCAGTTTCAGGATTATGTTTGCCGCTGTCCCGTCGAATATGAGGGCAAAAGCTGTGAAAAAGGTCAGCTGTGGCACAACAAAATAAAAATGCAATCATTAATTCAAATGCAAAGCATTGAGATAAATACTAGCAGTGATTATAATTCAGGATTTGGACTTGATGATCTTCATTAGTCCCTTCCAGCTCAGCATATTCTATAATTCTGTGATTTTGCATCATTCTAGCTGTGACATTTACTGTTCATACTGCTTTTGGTGTTGCATGATGGATCCAACCAGATAGCAGTCAGGCTCTGCAAGGCAGCAAGATACTTATTGCCCTATAATGACTTTGTGAAAATAAAGAAAAATTGCATTTGTGCACTGAGAGAAAAGGAGGGATTATTTCCTACTCAGGTGCTGAAGCTGAAGTTATTTTGACTTAGAACCTCCATGCAGTATGTGAGACATGCACTGCATATGCACAGTACAAAGCCCAAAGGTAAGGATCCAGTGGGGAAGGAAGTTAAAACACTCCTTTCCACTGATTTCAGAGGACACTGAACATTGAGTGTTACATCCTCAGAACATGCAGAGTCTGGACAAAGACTAGGTACTCATCAAGTCAAGGCAGATATTCTCAACAGTTGCCCCAGAGCATTCTCCCACTAAATGGCAAAGTGTCAAAGAATTAAATTTTTTCAGTCATATTTTATGATGGTTACCACACAATTACAATATCTCCATTCTTGAGACAGCTCAGGTACTGTATAAATGCTGATTGATTTAATTTTAGGTATATATTTCTTAAACAAAGCCTATTCTTCCCTAATCCCTGGAGATCCAGGCCTACTTAGCTTTTGATGGAAGGTGCTTTTCATGAAGTTGCTCTGCATAAATCACAGAAATCTTTTTTCCTGCCTTGCTTTCCTGACAACATTCCAATTGCAAATTATCAATGTTGAGCACAAAAATCCAAGTCTTGAATCCTAAATGCTCTTTCTCTGACTTCAGCTGTGGCTGACAATCTGAAGTGCATTTTTGACAACGGTGGCTGTGAACAGTACTGTACTGACAAGCAGTCCAAAACACGACTGTGCTTCTGTGATGATGATTACACGTTAGCGAGTGACGGCGTGTCCTGCATCCCTCAAGGTAAGACACTACCAACCTGATGCTAAGTCTAAGCTTTTTTTCTGGAAGAAAAATTTTCAACGTGTACACGTCAGGACATGCAATGCAAAACCCTCAGATATCAGCTCCTCACCTCTTCTCCATGGGCAGAGTCCAAAATCGTACATTCAGCTTCTGGTGAAAGCTAGCCACCCCAGAAAAGCAGTTGTCAGCATGCCCACTAAGCAGAGAGCCTTTTGGACTTCTTCCTGGTCCCAGAGGTCCACTCCTCTGGAATGTGGGAAATTCAATTTGACTATCCCACCTGCTCAGAGCTAGGAGGGAGCTGAACCTGTCTCTTCCTTTGGGAGCACACTCACCACTAGCCCAGTATGAAAGGAAGTGAGCACTGGAGACAAGCTCCTCACTCCTCACCAGGTGATCTAAATAAAGCAGGGCAGCAGGTGGTCAGGGATTTGGGGTCGTGCTGAGAGGCATCCGGTAACTGGAGGGGCTCTGGGCTTCACAAGTCCTTTTTTTGTATTAGTTTACACCCACAGTAGAAAAATACTTAGGGGGTAGATTTGTTTTACTGTTGTCTGTCCAATGTGAAGTTGTGACTAGATTTTATTACTATATTTATTTCAGCACAGGAATCAAGAAAGAGGCCAAGGAAAAAAATTATTCCCTTCCTTCCTTCCTTCCTTAATTGCTAGGAATAATGCACTTTTGGTATTCCTATAGACACTATGGCTAGATATTTCTTTCATCCAGCAAGGTAAATTTCAACTGGGACTAGGGTAGTGCAAATTAATATTTTTGCCAATACATGAGCTAGCACCTGACCCTTTTGCAGATGCCTACTTGAATTACTTTATTAGAGGGAAAAGGAGACTCCTGGGGATTATGAACATAACAACACAATGGACAGAGCCACAGGGAGCATGCAAAGTAATTCTGAGGGGTGGTGCCCCCCTACACACACCTCAATGGAGCACTCATGCAGAGAGCTGGTAATGACAACCTAGCTCTCAACAGCAGCAATTTCATTAGAAAAAAATGTCTACTAATGTGCTTATCCCTTATTAACAGATTCTGTAATACCACGTGATGGGAAAGCTGCTTTTGTTAAAAAGCTGAGAACAAAGAATTCAAAATTCCTCACAGGCTTTTCAGTGCATCTTTCCCTGAAAGGCAGATGTATTTGTTGCTGCTTGCTTCTTGGGTACCAAAACAGCCATAGAATTAACCATGTGTTGCAAGTAGAAACAACTGTGTAACTGCCAGGCTGACAGTCCCCTCACTGTCCTTCTGTCATCTCCCACAATGGCCCAAATTTGTGTTGCTCTACGAACAGCATTAGAGACTATGGGTGTTATGTCTGTTTAATCTTTCACCAGCTGCCACCAAAAAACCAGTTCTGTTGCTCCATGCTTTGCGTGTACCTGTAAAACCTTGATGTTGTCTTCATGTCAGCTGAAGTACTTAGAGCTCCATGGAGATGTTGCATGCAGCTCAGCAGAGACTGTAGGACCCTGGCTCCCAAAGAGGTAGAAAAAGAGCACTCCTCCTCACAGTGTTATCACAGAGTGAAGTGACTGCCAGACAGAAGTGTGTATACTTACAGCACAGACACACAGCACACAAGCACCCCAAGGGCAGACCTTCTCTTTACAGGAAAATTCAGTTGGGTGAAGGATGTACTGAAAACATCAAGCCTTCCTCTACACTACAGCTTAACTGCAGGTTCAGTCAGGATTTGGTTGTCTTTATTGCCAGTCTTCGCATGCTGGCTCAGGCAGAACAGAGATGTGCAGCCTGGAAAAATCCAGCGGGCTCTGGACACAAGCAAATAAGGTAGTCTGCGAGAGGCACACCAGAGGGCAGTGTCTGCTCTTGGGACATCTTTGGCTCTGCCCAAAGGATAGCAAGATGCTCACCCCATGATTAAGCTTCTGTCTCACCCTGCCACGGATGCTGTGCACTTGGTACAACTGACTTGAAGTCAGCAGGGACAAGGAAAATGTGTAGACTACAGAACTTGTCAGGGTCACTTCTGCACTCCAGCCTGCAGCCTACCTCATTGTGTTGATGTGTATCTTAAGCAGGTTTGTTGTTTGCAAAGACCTATGGTGGGTGACTACATGTCAATGATGCTGCAAGGGCCTGAACTTGAATTGTAAGAGCATTTCTGGCTGTTCTCAACAAAAAACCACTACTTACCTGTTGAGCTGCTTTACATTATTTTTGAGAATCCATGCTCCTAGACTAGAAATCAGTTTTTCAGCTAACATAGCTTCACTGAAGACATTTTTTTTTTCTGTGAATTCAGTACAATAAAATCTCACTTGCTACCTTTTGCTGGCTTGGGTTTTGATAGGTTTTTTTGGTTGGGTTTGTTTGTTTGTTTGTTTTGTTGTTGTTGTTGTTGTCTTTTTTTTTTTTCCCCAGTGAAATACCCATGTGGAAAAATACCAGTTCTGGCAAAAAAAAATTCAACTGTACATGGGAGAATAGTAGGTGGTTTCACCTGTCCTCCAGGTGAATGTCCATGGCAAGTGAGTTTTCAAAAATTTTTCACTGATTATATTTTTTTAATTTCCTGATGAAATCACTATCTTAAATTCATTGCTTTAAATCTATTACATTAAAAATTCATAAAAAGTGCCATGTCTTGATAACCAAATTCCCTCTTCATCAATAGCCAGCAGATCCACCTGTTTCACTTAGGCACCTTCTTCTTAGCCTGGTTTCATAGGAATAGAGTGGTAGCACAGCTGTCTCAATCTCCTGACCCCTTACTCCTTAACTTTACTGCCAGCAAGAATTTTAGTTGCAGCTTCCAGGGATACACTCTGGGCTATAATATGTAGGGTCCATATTCCAAGATGGAGAAAATGTCCATAGGAAGACTTCCCTTGTTAAGTTCTCCATGCAGACAGCATGGTATTGTCAAACATAGTTGCATAAAGAGACAGAAATAAGCAATATGAAACTCATCTCTGCTGAGATTCATGTAAAGCACATTTGATGCAAGACAGATTTTCTTTATGTTGGCAGGCCCTTATAATACAGGATCAGAAAGAAAAGTGTGGTGGCACCCTGCTTTCCCCAGAGTGGGTGGTCACTGCAGCTCACTGTTTGGAGCATACTCACCCTAAACAGCTTCAGGTGAGACTGGGTATGTATCTTCCCCTCCTCATCTTATCAAGGTGGTGGCTTCTCAGCCTGATAAAATCAGAGTACAAGGCTTTGGCAATACAAGGTATTGGTCCTTAGAGGTGTCAGACTAGAAACACCCTATATCCTCAAACTTCCAAAGAATCAAGGAACTACCTGACATGGCCTGCAATTAATAACTTTTCAGGTGAACACAAAATAAATGTTGATGAGAAAACTGAGCAAGAAAGTGGAGTCGCCAGGATGATCATTCACGAAGAATACATAAATGGGCAAGTCAATAATGATATTGCCCTCTTGAACCTGGAAACACCGGTGAATCTCACTGACTACGTGGTGCCAATATGTTTGCCTGAGAAAAGGTTTGCTGTGTTTGAACTGTCCACCATCAAGTTCTCCACAGTAAGCGGATGGGGACGCCTAATAGATGGAGGTGCCACCTCTTCTGTTCTAATGAGAGTTGATTTGCCACGTGTAAAGACACAAGAATGTGAAAAGGAGACCGGTTTAAATATTACAGAGAATATGTTCTGTGCAGGAGACCTGTCTGGGGCTAAGGACTCCTGCAAGGGAGACAGTGGTGGTCCTCATGCTACACGGTACAAGAACACTTGGTTTCTGACTGGGATTGTCAGCTGGGGAAAGGGCTGTGCTGTTGAAGGCAGCTATGGGGTTTATACAAGGGTATCCAAATACATCGACTGGTTGAGGAAGCACATGGACTAGGGATGTTGAGCCACAGCATTTCCAGGTTGCCCCCCAATCCTTCTGTACTGTTTTCCCATTGAAGGATTCCTTCATTATCTTAGATATTTGATACAGGCCATACCCACAATACTATTAAAGTGAGCCTAAGGGCTACTTCAATACATAAAATAACTTCCCTCTCAGTTTTGTTTGTAAACTTGTGTATCTTGTCAAGCAGGCAGAGAATGACCATAACAAATCAAACACAATGTCCCTCCTGTTCTGCATCCATTTCTGCTAAAGGTCAGAGCTAGATGCTGAGAGAGACTGTCAGCAAAACCTCATGCAGACCATAAGCCTTCCTCCAGCTACTCTCAGCTTCTGGTAATCAGTGAAGTACAGACTTCCTGAGCCAGAAGTTGTATTAGATCGAACAGTCATAATGAATGTGTTGTCCATAATTGTGTCCAATCTCCTTTGAACAGATGCTTCTGGCTTTCATAACTTCCTATGCTATGGATCCTGCAATATAATGATGAAATAGCAGAAACAAAAATAGAAAAGGCGTTTCTTTTAGCTTATGTTGAAGGGGCTTTCTCCCACAGTTGCAATGGTAACAAGGAGATTTGAAGGGGAGGAACTGCAGACACTCTCCAGGAAAAGAAATCCAGGGAAAGGTTGATTCCATATTTACAGGTCTGGTGTGAAAATTTTGTTTAAATCTTCTTGCACCGAGCATTATAGCTGCAAGGCTAGTAACTGCAATATTTAACCCTGTATTTATGAGTGGTAAAGAACACCACTGATTTAATCTTATCTTTGCCTTGGTACTATGCTTGTTGATACAAAGAGCGCAAATGAAAGGGAATGTTTATCAGTTGTCCAGCATAATCTCAGTTGTACTCTCTGTCCTGAGATCTGAAACGAGAACAGGATAATTGTCTACCCTTCTGCAAATCACTGACCAGAGACCATTCACTAAAATCTTAAGGCATAAATGATAGAACCTGAAGCTCTCTGAAAATATACACAGCTCAAAAATGTACTTTCTAACCTTAGCATGAAAACACTGAAAAGGTGAGGAAAACTGAACCAGGAGATTAGAAAACAGTTTATATTTCATGCAGAATTTATGCTCTAGATTGTTCAAATAATGCAGAATATCATATCAATCACAAAAGCTTATCAGCAAGCAGGACATAATTGCTCATACTCTATTATAAGGGGAAAACATTGTCATCGTATGGTACATATACCATGCAATACTGAACATCCTATAACGTGTTTTACCGACAGAGAAGGAAGTTTTATTGTTCATTTACATAGTGAAATGAACTAGGAAAGGTAGCAAATTTCAGAGACCTGAAAAACAAGAGATGTCACATTATACATGCACACATGCACTAGAGGTTCTCCTTACTCCTAAAGAGTCCAGTCTCAAGGAGAAAGGTGACTGTGAGTAGTGACCAGCAAATAAAGCCTCATTTTCACTTAGATCAGGTACTCGGCACTGTAAAACCATCCATGACGACCCCTCAAGGTAGAATAGTTTGTGTTTTCCATGATCCACAAGATGATTTCTCCTCTGTAACATTCCAGTGAAAATACTGACATTTATAAACAAACCATCTTGCTGGAAAAGGGTAAAACGCTGAAGGAGAACAGTACAAATAATTGCCGCACAAAGTGACTCTTTCAAAACAAATCTGGGTTTTAGATTATATTTTTAATATAGCAGCCTGCTTAGGAAAGCCGAGGAGATGAAGGAGACCTGATGGCTGGTTCTGGAAGTACCTCAGACGTGGCCTCAGCAGCGCACTGTGAACTCCCCACAAGAAAGTGGAGATCGAGGCCAGTTTCCTCCGGCCGAGGTCACTGGTCCATGGAGCCAGCAGGTTCCATCCAGTGCTGGATGTGGACAGGACACAGGGCTGGCAGCGGCCAGGGCTGGCTGTGGGCTGCGAGCCCGGCTTTGCCCAGCGCCGGGCTGGGGCCACGCCAGCTTGTTGAGGGGACGACTCACTTCCCTTCCTCCAAAATAAAAAGTATAGTTAAAAACAAACCCCACACGCTGCCTTGGGCTTTAAAAAAATAAAGAACAACAACAAACAAAAAAAAGGAGCAGCCTCATCCCGCCGCGGCTGTCCACCCTGTCCCGGCGCTTCCGCTATTTCTGGGCAGGGTGAAGCAACGCGGCTTCAGTCTCACCCCGCCCGAGGGGGTGAAGACTTCGGCTCCCGGCAGTCCCGTCCCGTCCCGTCCGTGCCGCCGGCGCGGCCCCGGGAGCGCCATCGCCGGCGCCGCCATGGCCGGCCGCCTGCTGCTGCTACTGCTGCTGTTCTGCGCCGCGCTGCCCGCCCAGCCCCGCGCCCACGGAGGCGGTAAGGCGGCACCTTTTCCATGTTGCCGGGAGCGGGGAGTCTCCCTTCCCAACAGTCTCCGGGGGGTGCGGTGCTGCGGCCGGGGGCGCGCACCGGGAGCGTGCCAGGAAGGGGAGGGGGCACCCGACGGCTCGTCTGTCCCGGCAGGTTCGGTTTCCACAGGGCTGAGGGCTTGTCAGCACCTGTGCCGACCTCGCACACCGCCATAAAGCGGGGAGCTGAGCTCTGGGGAGCTGAGCTCTGGGGGCATCTCGGGGGTGTAGGAGAGGGATTGCCCGCCGTTCGCACCGGGAGGAGAGCTGCCCTGAGGTGCAGCCCGAGGCGCTCCCGTGTGTGAGGGGAAACCTGGCCAAGACTTGGCTGGATGCGCTTGGCTGTGGAGGAGCTGGGGCACGGCGGGAGCAGGTCCTGCAGCATCAGCAAATAACTTTTCAAAAGCTGTTAACTCTTCCTTCAGTGAGTCTGACTGCTTGGGGTTTAAAACAAGGTCTTTGGCATATTTCTGGGAATATCCTGCTTCTGTTGACCAACGGTTGTTGCTCCTTGATGTCTCTAAAGAAGAAGTATGATGGAGAGCTTGGAAAAAGAACGAGCAGCCTCAGAAAGAGGCTCTATCAAGTTCACAACAACATCCGCTTATGTGGGTGGCGTGAAAGCAAAGGAATATAGAGGTGATAACCCCACCGGCTGCGTCCTGTCACTTTCCTGTCGCTGGAGAAAGGGATTTAAGGGCAAATAAGATAGTGGGTGAATGAACTAACAGTCGCTGAGCTGCAAGTTAAAATTACTTTCTGTAAGCCTTGCTTGAGAGGAGCGTTTTCCAAATAAGGGGAGATTCAAATTACGCGTGGGATTGCTTAATATAAATAACACAAACAGAACCTGTCTCGCTATGGATGATCCACCAATTTCAGTGAAAGCAGAATAAGTGTCTTCTGTGCTCACTTGGAAGATATTAGGGTGTATAATTACTATTAGCAAGTTTATTTATCATTGAATAATTAAGCTGCATGAAGAATGCTCCAAAAGGAATATGCAGGCCTCCCAGTGAGCATAAGCCATTGTCCCTTAAGTCACATCTGTAGCACACTCTTCCACACTCCAGCCTGTGATTGGAAAGTATTTCTTCAGTGTAAATTCCAAGTGATAGAACTTGATTAAATGCTAACTTCCAAACTCTTCACATTTTCCTAAAACATATACTCTGCACAGGGTAATTGGCAACTTATTTACTCTATTGTTGTTTTTATTTTTCCTGCCTGGTGACCTATGCACAAGAAACTGAAGAGTAATGCTATTATTGTTCACAGAGACAACTGCCTGTAATGAGTTTAACGATCTCATGTCTTTGATCCTCCGGTTGAAATCAACAGCTACCTGAATCTTCAACTTGAAGGCAGCAAGTTTCAGGCTTCTGTAACAACAAGCTTTTAAAAAATAAAACAACTCAGCAAACTGACTTCAGTCTGCACTTTCCTGCTAAAGCTGATGTTCATTTACTCCTGCTCTTTGTAAAATCTTAGAAAGCAGCTGCCTTAGTTCTACATGCACATAAATCAGGAAGGTAGGAGCATTTCTACAGGCAATTGGGAGGTGCTGTTAAGAAGGCAGGAAGATCCCAGGGCAGTGCAATGGGATTTCAGCTGCTAGAAGATACATTGCTGCATCTTGAGTGGCATTTAGTTTCTGCAGCACAAGCCGCTGGAGCAGACCAGTGGTGTTACCTGGTGGTCAGCTTTAAAAACAAATCAAGGAATGTAATCTCCCCAGCATTATGGGACAGCCATTCCATTCAAGAATGAGTCTTGAGCAGGAACAGCAGGAATATAAGCCCTCATTGGCGACCTTTTCAAGATTAAAAATAGTAGGAGAGAATTTTGGGGTCCTACATTTTGCTCTGAGGCTACTTATTCTCAGAGAGACTTCTCCCAGAGACCCTGGGATGTATCAGCCTATGTGGTGACTAACCTCACAGGTAATGTTGTGTACAGGTGGTGTGGTCTGTTTTGGCTTTGTTTCTACTTCACTCATTTGTCATGACTTTTCCACCATCAAATGTTACACACCTGTATAATTTTTCTCTGTTATCTAGTATTCATCAAGAAACAAAGTGCCGACAACTTTTTGGAAAGGACAAAACGTGCTAACTCTTTCTTAGAGGAATTTAAGAAAGGGAATATTGAAAGAGAATGCAATGAGGAGCGCTGCTCAAAAGAAGAAGCAAGAGAAGCTTTTGAAGACCAGGAGAAAACTGTAAGGATGAACTAATATGAAACATAGGTCTATATATTTCATGTTTAAAAACTACTATTCAAGTCCTTTCAGCTGTGCATCAAAACTCACAAGTTGTTCCCAATCACTTAACACAAAGAACAAATAGTGATTGATTTTGGGTAGAATTGCTAAGGCAATAATCATCCCATAACAGTCTTAATTTAGCTCTTGCATGGCCAGCTCATGTTAAATCTGCCATTCTTTTACCTGTTCTGATCTGTTTAACTGCCATTGGAAGTTATTTGACATTCAGTGGCTTTGTTGCTATCAGTGTTGAAAATACATTCACCCTATCTGGGTTACATAAGTGCCATGACTGTAGTCAAGGCAGCCCATGGGAAGTCTGAGAAGGCAAATGCTGACATGGAACCTCATGAGAGAATTTCACTGAACTTATTTTAAGCAGTTTTGCTTGTAATTTTGTAGCTCTATCTGAATTGAGAGAATGTATACTGTGAACATGCCTTAATGCCTTAAATTTGACTGGATTGAAGTTTGTGTGACTCTTATATCACCTGCCCTACTCCAATGGCTTAACTTTAGACAAAAATTTGTTCCCAAGCTGAAGGGAAAATTAAGGAGATGGGGCAGCTGTGTGGACTGGAGTAAGTAGAAAAAGTGGTATTACAGACATAGACTGTACCTATATTGCTGTTTAGAACTACCCTTAAACTGGAGCTAAGGCCATATTCACTTCCCTTTAGTGTTATTTGATGGCCAGAATGTTCTTGGAGTGGCCCTGAGGTGTCTTGGGTGGGGAGTCATGGGTGCTTCGCCAGTGAACTTCAGACCATAACTGTTGACTTAGCTGTAGCAGAGCCAGCACAACCTGTTCTGCCTGGTGACCAGATGTCACTGGAAAGGACTGTCATGGACAGACAGCATCCTGGAGACCTCAGTGCAGACAGAAAGGAGAACACAAATCAGACAAAATACTTTTAAATGTCAGGGTTTGTGAGGTCCTGATTGATGGGAGTCTGGGGTGGGGATCAAGGCTGAAAATTTGGCATTATAGGAATGTAAGTAAATTCAGGCAAAACTGGTGGAAAGATACTTATGCAAGAAATCAAGTGGTTTATGCTGAACGGGTCACACTGAAAAAACTCTAAGGAGTTTCAGATGTTTCTGAAAAATACGTGAAACTTTTTTGTGTAGAGCTGGGCACTATATATATATATATATATATATATATGTATGTGGATCATATGGTTTTAAGTGATTAAATGGTAATGGTGGGCTGCCAGGCACTGTATGTATCGGTGTATGTAAATATTTCCTTTAGCAATTGTTAGCTGCAAGTATCCTGTGTATGAAAAGTCTAATATTTTTCTGAGAAATTCAGTAATTCTTATCTAGCTCTATTTCTTTTTTTTTCTCCATTTCCCACACTTACCTGTAGGAGGAATTCTGGAACATCTATGTAGGTAAGAAACATTCTGTGTTTGTTTAGGAGATTAAGCTTCCTTATTGCAAGGTTTGAAAGGATGCATCTCTTAAGTAACCCCTTCCTGCTCCCTTGCTTCTTCTCTTTTCATTCTGGGGCACCCTCATGTTGTGTTTCCTCTGAAAAAGGAATCTTATTTACTGCCTGCTGTTGTTTGAACCCAATTGCTTCATTTGAAGGCAAGGTTCAGCTGTCTCCAGTTGCTGGGCTGACCTTTGTCCTCTCAAAAAAAGAACAGTGGTCCTTTGCATGCAAAGGACAGTGAGGAGCAGAAACTGTGTGTGGGACTGCTAGATGGTTTTCCTTCAGTGGGGTGGCGCCAGATGGGACAATTCAAGATGCAAAGCCACAGATGAGGGTGTCTCTTAAATGCCATGAGCAACACAAAGTTAAATTGCATTGCAGAGTCATTTGCCAGTTTCCTGTCACCTTCCATGCCAAAGTGTTGTTGATTCCTGTCTTAAAGAGCACTTTTTGTTCGTGCTTTTTACAGAACTGTTTGGCATTCAAGGAAATATATGCCAGTAGACCAGCAGATACTACCTAACAGTTTTCTGTTTTTTTATCTAAATATGTGAGTTTTATTTATTAAGGTTCTAGTGTTTGTAAGCACTGTGCAGGGACAGTTTTTTTAATTTATTAGTGTTTGATATCATGTTCTCCAGAAAGTATATGCCTAGTTTGCACACTAGGAAGAGTACCTCCAAAATGTTGACCAAAGACAGCTCAGCTTTGTCTTTTGGAATCTGCAGGAAAGTGAAGACTGTTGCCATGAAGAAGACATAGACTTTCACAATCCTCTAAGCAGGGGATGAACTCTGCAACCTACAGACTAAAATTTCAAGCAAAGGCTGTGTCAGTGTTAAAGTAAACAGGATTGGAATATGTCAAACCATTTTCTTCTGAGAATACAAGCAGCAGAGTATCAGTGCCAATGCTCTTCACAGAAACGTTAGTTTTCATACATTTTAAACCACAAATGCTTTATAGGTGTTCAGAAGTATTGAAAACCGCACATACATTCAGCCAAGTTACTACAACAATTTGTTCTTGCTTCCCTTTTTAGTATGGGATTCTGCAATTCGTGCAATATTGATGTAAAACTCATTACCACAGAAGCAACTACAGTGTAGGGTAAGACTGAATAAGTATGTTTTCTAACAGTAGGATGCTGCTTAGCTAAGACCACTACAGAATAGAGTGCTGTGGCACTGCCGAGGAGACAGAAACCAGATGATGTAGGCCTTCAGTCTGGGTTTTTTTGTTTGTTTTTTTTTTTAATAGTGGTCTTGTCTTCCCTCTGTTAAGCATGGACATCCATTTCTAGAGCCTCCATGGCTGGAGCATTTGGAGAGCTATTGGTTTTCGCCACATGCAGGTAGAAAAGGGATCTTGATGTGTGGGTGCAGTACACAAAGCCCAGCAACTCTTCCCTGTGACAGGCAAAGCTGTAGCAGATGAGGTCATGGTCCAGAAATACCACACGGGGAGCATGGATAGGATGAGTAGCTTCTTGCATGTTGTTTCTGCTGTGAACATTGATGTGGCAGCTGCTCTAAAGAGGGGCAGAACAAGTGGTAAAATAGGGGGATAACAACGAGTTATCTAAGGCAGCAAATTATCAAGCATCATTTTTCTGGATATCCTGCGTTTTATATGAAACAAAAACTATAGGGAAACGCAAGGGGCCAGAAGTTCAGTATATTTAGGCAGTAATTACAATGAAGAAATGTCCTATCACCTCTTACAGGTGTCACTGTATGTATATTCAGACCACAATCACAGTATCAAAGAATATTCTGAGATTGAAGGACCCTAAAACATCACTGAGTCATTGATCATTCTTAAATGAATGGCCCATAGAGGGATCAAATCTGCAACTCGATCCGTATCGTCACCATGCTCTAACCAACTGAGCTAATCTCTTTACCACCCCACAAAAAAAAGGCTTATGAATGCATCATAATACAGTGGCCACTAAAAAGAGATTGCAAAACTGAGGATATGTAGATGAATCATTGCAGGTTTGGAATGATTGCATTTATACTGTTTATTCCATCTGGAATGTGGTAACTCACAAAACCTATATTTCAAAAGACAGGATGAAAAATGGCTTAAGAAAACGAAAAGCCCTTCTGTGTTCACTGAAAATGATTGCACACTTCAAATAATTTGGGGTTTGGTTTGTTTTTGTAGATGGGAACCAATGCAGTTCGCATCCTTGCCACTATGGTGGCCACTGTAAAGATGGAATTGGTTCCTACACTTGCACGTGCTTGGATGGTTATCAAGGCAAGAACTGTGAATTTGGTAAGTTTCTGCTTTAGAGAACCACAACAGTGAACTTCCCAGGGAGCTTTGCAAGGAAGCATGTTTTGCATGGAAATCCTTCCTGGGGCTCACTTCTGTGGCATGGAGCTGCCACCATGACCTTGCCACAGGAGGGAATATCTTTAGTCCAGAAGTAAGAGTGGGAGTGTGGAACTGAGGTTCAGTCAGAGGACCAAGGGAGCGATGAGGAGTTGAGTTTTTAGGTCAGGAGGGAGGAATGGTGTGAGGACTTGCATGGTTATGTTCTCTGTTAGTGCTTTGTTCATTCTTCCCCTGACAATTTGTCTCTGCTTTTCTGAGCTCACCATGCAGTGGGCACTGGGCTCACTCTGACCTGGCAAGTACATTTGGAGTGCTGGATGCAGGTGCTTTGTGAGGCACAAGCTGATGTTCAGCACTCACACCAGTTATTCCTATAAGGTGTTTCAGGGGCTTGGCAGGTGGAGATACAGATCCTGTATTTTATTTCAGAGAACTTCCAGATCTTCTGTGAAGGCAGTGTTTATGTAGAGTTTTTCTCCCACCGTGTCTTTTATAGTCATACCAAAGTTCTGCAGAATAAACAACGGGGACTGTGAGCAGTTCTGCAGCGTCAGGAGAGATGGACGGAAGGATGTAGTGTGTTCCTGTGCAGATGGGTATGTTCTGGCAGAGGATGGCAAACACTGTGTTGCAACAGGTATGAAACCATGGGACAAACCAATAGCAGTGGTGGTGAGACTTGTTTCCCAGTTAAGGAATGTCTTGGTTTACATTTGAAGAATGTCTTTTGAACCCCCAGTGTCCTACGTGACACAGACTCAAGAGTGAGGCTAACTGATTTATATTTCGAAAGATTTCCATTTGTGAGGTTCTGTGATGGATTGGATCAAATCTAGGTGATTTTCAACCCTTTGCAAGGTGCTTCTCAGCAAATTACCTCAGTAAATTCCACTGTTGTCAGGAGAAAAGTAATTGAGTAATGAATCATTTTCTTAAATACTTAAATGCCACAGAAAATGGCAGACTGCAAAACTTTCCTTTTAAAAACATTTCTTTTTTATAGAAACTGAAAACATTAGATAATTATAATTAGTGATACTTACACCTATACTTTTTTGCACTCTTATAAAAAGACTGGTCGGAGGTATCAAACATGTGGTCATGCTGCTGTTCTTATATCCTTTAATAAATTATGAATTGCTCTAATGAGCCATGTTATTTCAATGTGTTTCCTTGGAATTTCAATAAAGTATTCTCTTATGCTTATGGTGTTTCTGTCCATCATCAATTTTAGTGTTCTTCTCTTTACAGTAAAATATCCTTGTGGAAAAGTTTTTGTGGCAAGGAAAAAAAGATCTGTTCTTTCACCTGCTGACTATAGCAATGGAACAAGTGATCAAGGAGACCCTCCTGCAAATGAAACTAGTATAGAGGAGTACTTTGTAATTACCACAGAAAGCCCAACCCCACCACCTGACAACAGAACAAGCAGCAAGACTCCATATGTTGATACCAGGATCGTTGGAGGGGATGAGTGTCGTCCTGGCCAATGCCCATGGCAGGTAAATGGAGGGGGTTTTGTCCTGCATGTGGGCAGAGTGTGTCTCTGAGGGAAGATCCTTCCAGCTGGTTGCCTTCGGAACGTGACCCGTGTCGCGTGCCAGTGGCAGGAGACGTAGCTGAACTGTGTGACCCTGGGCACTTGGATGTGCTGTTCTGCAAACTGCAGCCTCACGGTGTCAAACAAAAGGCTTTGAATCATTTTAGATGGAACTACCTATCCTGTCCCCAGAGAGGACTTTTGGGTCGTTTTTGCAGGTTACATTTTGGTTCTGTCTGAGACCATCCACTCAGGCAGCACACCCAAGAGCAGGGTGATAAGGCAGATAAAGCCAGCGTTTTGCTTCACAAATACATCCTTATAGCTCAGTTCTACTCTTGAGTTTGGGCCAGCCAAAATGAATTGCTGCATTTGGGACATTCTTTGGGGGGGTAAGTCCAAGGGGTGATGCAGAGTCTGCACTCTGCCTGCTCAGTCAGTCAGTGCCTGAGGGACATTGCTCAGCACTGGGAGTGAGGTCATGTGGAAGCCAAATGTTAACTTCACATCAAGCCAATCAAGACTCTGTAGCAGTAGAAGTCAATCAGTAGCCTCTGCATCTGGGAATTCAGTACCAGGAGAGACTTGGAGGGCCATGTACATGTTGCAGTAAGAAGCATCTCTACAGTGTGCAGAGAAATCAGTCAGCTCATTATAGCTCACAGACATTAAACAGCATTCTTCCTTCTGCCTTTACTGTTTTTGCTTCCCAGGCTGTTCTGTTAGATGAGGAAGGAGAAGAGTTTTGTGGTGGAACTATTCTGAATGAAAATTTTATACTTACTGCAGCCCACTGCATAAACCAATCCAAAGAAATCAAAGTTGTTGTTGGTGAGTGATTTATTTCTTTTCCTCCTCTGAGGTAGGAGTATCTGTTGTGCCTAACCTTCTGTGCCTTAAATCTCCCGTGAGATGTACTCATGATTCATTAAGGTTGGTTACCTTTTTGCTGTTCTTTATAATTTCTTGTTATTGTGAGCATCCTGCTTTGTAACAGCAGGAGCAGCTGATGTGGAAGGTGACAATGGTGCCTTCTTTCTTCTCTACCAGCTAGCTGGGAGTGATTACAGTGAAATATTCTAGAAATATTGGCTATCAATATGTTCAGCAGGGCAGTGCTTCTGCAGGAAGCTCATCATTCCTGGCACTTCAGAAGCATCTAGATTTATTCCTGCAGGACCTCTCAGGAAACCTATGACTCGTTGAGTAGAGCACAAAGGAGCAAACTCCGATTTATCATTGCTTCCCTTTTGAGCCAAGGCACAGGATCAACACAGCCTCATCTTTGCACTCTTGTAGTCCAGACCATGTTCTCTTCTCTAAGCCAGGTTCAAGCCTCTGTAAGTGCATCCACACAAGGTTGCATTAGTTTAGCTGAATCAGCTTATGCCTTTTTGTAAACTGGTACAAAATCTCCATAGACTTAGTATCAAAATCTTAGTATCAAAGCTGGTCCAGTTGCTGCTGAGAAATACTGGCATACCTGTTTATAGTTTCCTTCTGTGATCTAAAGTCTTGGGCAAAGGGCTCAGAATGAATATACTGCTCTCTTCCTCTGTCCAGATTGTTCTTAAATTCTTATACTTTCTCCATATTAATGTCCCTTTGAATACTTTTATACAGGTGAAGTAGACAGAGAGAAGACAGAGCAGTCTGAATCAGTGCATACTGTGGAGAAAATACTTGTTCATTCCAAATTTATTGTTGAGACTTACGACAATGACATCGCCTTATTAAAGCTGAAGGAACCTATCAGATTTTCGGAGTACGTCATCGCAGCGTGTCTCCCCAAAGCAGATTTTGCTAATGATGTTCTGATGAACCAAAAATCTGGGAGGGTCAGTGGCTTTGGGCGTGAGTTTGAAGGTGGACGAAGATCCAAGAAACTGAAGGTGCTCGAAGTTCCTTATGTTAATAGGAACACTTGCAAGCAATCCACTAACTTAGCCATAACTGAGAACATGTTCTGTGCTGGTTATGAGACAGAGCAAAAGGATGCTTGCCAAGGAGACAGTGGTGGCCCCCATGTGACCAGATATAAGGATACTTACTTTGTTACTGGAATTGTTAGCTGGGGTGAAGGATGTGCAAGGAAAGGAAAATATGGTGTCTATACCAAACTGTCCCGGTTCTTGCATTGGGTAAGAAAAGTCATGACTTTGTAGGGGTGGTATATGCCTTGATCCTTCTTGTTGGCTGAAAAGGTGCAGGATTGGTAATGGAAACTTCCTTTTTCTGCACATCTGCTAAGTTTGTTTTGAGCTCTGATTCCTTATAGTTATGGTCTGCTTCCATTTGTATTATTCCTGGCTTTAATGCACATCTCTGTGGGCTGTGAAGGTGTTTGGAATTGGTTGAATGAGGGAATTGCCCCAAGCAAAAAGGCTGCTGACTGGTGTCTTTGGCTTCTTTTCATTATTTATCAATGGCCATTTTGGTTGCTGTTGACACAAGTGCTTCTACCAGAGGCTCCTAAACATGTTCTGAATAGTCACTAGTCATGATGAAAGCAGGAACAATGAGTGTCAGTGAATCCTCATATTGCAGTCATCTGACTTAGCAGGGAGTTTGCCCATACTGGAGCCATATAGCTTCTACGTTTAGATGTGTTCAGAATATTAAGGGAGCAGAAGATGTTGCATGGCATAAGCTGAAACACAATTAATTAGTCAATGTTTGATGCTAAATAACAGTATGTTCCACAAAATGGCCTTATCTGATCAGAGCAGCTTATTAAAGAGAGGCTTTGCTTCATAAGGATTGTACTTCACTTTAGTTTTATTTGTACATTCTTCTCAACAGAATAAATATATGTGCACAGTCACTATTTTGCATATCTTGTTCTGGATTGTGTATGGCTTGGGACTGGAAAATCCCTTGCAAGTGTATTGCTCTAGATATTTCTGTTAGGTGCAATATTGACACACACCAGCATTTGAAATAAAATATTCTTTCTTTTTTGTTCTTGTTTTTTTTTTTTAACAAGCCCAGCCCCATCAGCCTCTATCCATTGTGTGTTCTACCCCATAACAATCCTGATGCCGTTTTCACGGCTCCTCCAATCTCTTATGCTCTTCTGTGCTCTGAGGGACACTGAACTTCATTAGACACCTGCTACATCTCCCTCAAGTTTTGAGCTGCTACTGGCTCCTTTCACATAGCACAGGTGCTGTGGGCAAAGCAGACTGACAAAGTCAGAATACAACTCTGCAAACAGGTGGAATTGCTGCAGTTAGCACTAATTGTGGGCAGGAAATTGAGTGGGCAGGTCAGTTACCCCAGCTTGAGGTCTTGCCCTGTATAACTCCTCAGTGGGCTTACTTCAATGTTTGCTCAGCAGTGTTTGTTCCCTGAGTTCTTCTGTCCTCTGGATTCCTGTTCAAATCCTTTGTCCCACAGGTGCTGTGCCTTGTGCTCAATCAGGGTGAAAGATCCCTCTTCAAAGCAACGTCTCAGGTCTGGGTCCTACCCAAATCCTACCTACCTACATACTCTTGCTAAGGGCTTTCTTCTACTTAAGTGGAGCTTGAGGACTAAAGCAAAACACAGAGTGGGCTGTAAAGGTGTTGAGGTAGCTGAAGGCATCACTTTATGTCCATTGCTCTTTCTGTGCCAGCACCTCTGCCATGCTGAGAGAACATGAGTGAAACGTGTGTTTATTTCAGGACTTCTATCAAAGGTCATAAGCTACTCTAGTGCATGCAACCAAAGAAGAAATTTAAATATACTTCTTTTTTTTCTTTTAAATTTTAAATGTAGACAAATGACTTGGGATGAATCTCACATAGCAGATTTGAACATATTGCAAAATCCAGGAAAGGGACACAGCACACAGCTGCTGAGTAAACTGTCGGATTTCAAGATACCGGAATTCCTCCCAGCAAGCAGGCACGGCTGGCTCAGGCAAAAGCTGGCACGTACCAAGGATGGTGGACAGAGAGGCTCTAAGCTACCCTCTGGTGCTCAGGCTTCTTCTGCCTTCAAGGAAAAGCTAGTCCTGAGGCTTAAGGGAAGAAAAGAAGGATGGTAGGCGAGCCCTGTGACTAGAGAAGTCCTGCAGTAGATTTTCCCAGGAGAGCTGTGAAGTCTCTGATGCAGTTGTCTTCCAGAGTGGGAGATGTAAGTAGCTGTCAGGTGTGCAGCATGACGGGGCTGGCCTAAGGAACAAATGTGGACAAGCTGCCCCTTGTTATGGTATCCTACAGTATGGGAGGAAATGACACTGTGGCAAGCTCAGTGTCCAATGGGAAGCAACTTTCCAGATAGCTGCTTCCCTGGAGCCTTGGCCAACATGCCAAAATTATAATAGAGTTCAACTTGATCCCCTGTTGGCTCAGTAGGCTTGGCTGGGTGACCTTGGCTGCCTTTCCAGGTGAGCAACACAAGCAGAGTGTCACTGTTAGGATCATGCCTTTGTGCCCTGCACTAGCATGGTAAGAACAAGCTTCCTGTGTACTGCTCCCTGGCTCACCTGGCAGGATTGTCTTCCATAGCCTGATCCCCAGACCACAATGCCCTGTCAAGAGCTGTCCCCTTGGAGTGGTTTGAACAAGAGAAAACAGCACATAAACCCCACATTCCCCCCTGTCTTAGGTTACAGTGTAAGGTTACCCAAAAGCATGTATTCTCTCACCATCCTCATAATCTGTTAAAAACAGGCTGGGCAGTGTTCCTTATCTCCCTCATGATTCGTCCTTGATAACTCCAGGGGATATTGTCTATTAATGGGCTATTGAGTCTCACTGCTTGACCGATAAAATTAGATCATACCATTGTGAGATGCTCCACCCAGGGGGAGGAACCAAGCACTCCTAGCTGGATATAATCTGAGGTTTGGAACACCAGTCTGCTTTATCCACTGAATTCCCAGAGGACAAGAGCTCCATAACCACTATAGGATCTTCAGAGGAAGATCAAACCCTTCTCCAGGACCACTGCTTCAACAGGACCACATCTATCACTGCAGGAGGACTGCAGCCACCATTTACTTGGACTGCTACCAACACCCTGACCAGCAGAGTGTCAGGTTGTATTCTGACTCTTTCAATGTTTCTATATTATTACATTTGTTTTAATTTTCCTATTAAATTGTGTTTCTGACTTGGGATATTCCACTGGTTTGCTTTCAAACAAGAACACTCCCCAGCTTTCATAATGGGATGGAAATTGATGAATTCAGGGAATTGTTCTCTGTCCCAGTGCTTGTGATGAAGCCGGTGGGTAGCATCTTTGCAATGTCTTTACCAAGTCCTGCAAACTTGGTGCCCTGATTCAACCCTCACTTCTGGGGTGCATTCCTGCTTCGGCATTGCTGCAGCTCACTCACTTTTTTGTGTCTTAACACTGTGCCGTGGTGACACTGAGTGCAGACTTTGCTCTCAGAGGTTTTGTTTTCTCATGAGTGAATGACCTTTGCACTGTGGTGTTTCTCATTTAGCAGCTGCCCCAGAGCCCTGCAGAGAAAGCAGTGGGTGATGCACAGTGAGCTCAGAGGATGGGCACAGCAGGTCATCGTGGGACAATGTGGCTTCTTCCTGTTGTCCTCCTTTTCCTTCAGATGAGGCAGACAGGTAGAGCATTTGCTTTAACTTGGCTTTGTGCTGCTTTGCCCAAACCACACAAGTAGTTGTCAGCATTTTTGCTTTGCAGGGTAGGGGACATGAGTGAAGACCTGGTAGCTCTGCTGTCTCTGCTTTGCTTCCCTTTGTCAGCTGCAGTGTAATGATATCCAGGGCTGAGGCACATGGGGAATTCCATTTTTGCCTGCCAGTTGTGTCAGTGTCAATTATGGGGTCAGTATGTCAATATGTAGTGTTTTCAAATGCTCAGCACAATTAATGGGTTATTCTTAATGTTCTCAAGAGATGTGATAATAAATAATCTTTACTAGCCATTTGTAAGCTTCTGAGGGACAAGATGTGCTGCCCACAATATTTAACTTTGCAGAGGAGAACAAGAACTCTACCCCATATGTTGCTGTGATTTTCCAGTTCTCCACATAAACATCACAGCTGTACTTGGTAAAATAAATTATCCCACCTATTCTGGCCCTTCTCCAAACAGGAGCAGAACAGGTGGTAAAATTTAAAAATTTGAAATCTGTCTTGTCTAAAGCATTGAATTATTAAGCAAGTGTCACTTTTCTGGATATCCTACTTCGTGTATGAAACAGTGCATCCAAAAGGACATGTGTGAGGGGGGAAGACATTTTTTGCACAAGAGCACTAAATGGGAAAGACCATGTCATGAGCACAAGAAGGAATGAGATGAGGTGGGAGAAAGAGCGCTACATGAAATGTGTGTCCAAATACAGTTACCTCCCTGTCCTCTGTGTAACTGAGCTTATGAGATATGTGTGTCTGGGGCCCTGGAGTCAGGTCAGCCAGTTGTGTCCATGAAAGGAAAAAAAGTTGCAGAACTGGAGAAGCCAGCATAGATGTGGGCAGCGTGAGGTAAGAGGTAATAACTTGAAGCTCAAGATTGTATCTCAATGGATACAGTGGGGAAAATCTGGTCCTCTAAGCAGTGCAGAACAGAAGTTTGACCTGCTTATGAGAATTTAGCAGGGTTTTGTACAGTTCGGGGGTTTATTAGCTTCTGTTTAATATGCCAGTATCTGTGTCTTTAAATTAACAGCTCTTCAGGAAGAGACATGCATAAGGCCTGAGATGACCTTTAAGGAAATAAAAGTTGAAGTTTTTTTAACCAGTAGTTGCAATGTAGAAATATCCTGTCTGGTTTTACAGGACTCACTGTAAATTATGTAGACTGACCACTATATCTTACTTTATCTCCCCACAAAAAAAGGCTTATGAATGCATCATAATACAGTGGCCACTAAAAAGAGATTGCAAAACTGAGGATATGTAGATGAATCATTGCAGGTTTGGAATGATTGCATTTATACTGTTTATTCCATCTGGAATGTGGCAACTCACAAAACCTATATTTCAAAAGACAGGATGAAAAATGGCTTAAGAAAACGAAAAGCCCTTCTGTGTTCACTGAAAATGATTGCACACTTCAAATAATTTGGGGTTTGGTTTGTTTTTGTAGATGGGAACCAATGCAGTTCGCATCCTTGCCACTATGGTGGCCACTGTAAAGATGGAATTGGTTCCTACACTTGCACGTGCTTGGATGGTTATCAAGGCAAGAACTGTGAATTTGGTAAGTTTCTGCTTTAGAGAACCACAACAGTGAACTTCCCAGGGAGCTTTGCAAGGAAGCATGTTTTGCATGGAAATCCTTCCTGGGGCTCACTTCTGTGGCATGGAGCTGCCACCATGACCTTGCCACAGGAGGGAATATCTTTAGTCCAGAAGTAAGAGTGGGAGTGTGGAACTGAGGTTCAGTCAGAGGACCAAGGGAGCGATGAGGAGTTGAGTTTTTAGGTCAGGAGGGAGGAATGGTGTGAGGACTTGCATGGTTATGTTCTCTGTTAGTGCTTTGTTCATTCTTCCCCTGACAATTTGTCTCTGCTTTTCTGAGCTCACCATGCAGTGGGCACTGGGCTCACTCTGACCTGGCAAGTACATTTGGAGTGCTGGATGCAGGTGCTTTGTGAGGCACAAGCTGATGTTCAGCACTCACACCAGTTATTCCTATAAGGTGTTTCAGGGGCTTGGCAGGTGGAGATACAGATCCTGTATTTTATTTCAGAGAACTTCCAGATCTTCTGTGAAGGCAGTGTTTATGTAGAGTTTTTCTCCCACCGTGTCTTTTATAGTCATACCAAAGTTCTGCAGAATAAACAACGGGGACTGTGAGCAGTTCTGCAGCGTCAGGAGAGATGGACGGAAGGATGTAGTGTGTTCCTGTGCAGATGGGTATGTTCTGGCAGAGGATGGCAAACACTGTGTTGCAACAGGTATGAAACCATGGGACAAACCAATAGCAGTGGTGGTGAGACTTGTTTCCCAGTTAAGGAATGTCTTGGTTTACATTTGAAGAATGTCTTTTGAACCCCCAGTGTCCTACGTGACACAGACTCAAGAGTGAGGCTAACTGATTTATATTTCGAAAGATTTCCATTTGTGAGGTGCTGTGATGGATTGGATCAAATCTAGGTGATTTTCAACCCTTTGCAAGGTGCCTCTCAGTGAGGCCTGTCAGAGTAACTTCTGCTGTTAACAAGAGAATAAAACGTCATAGAATCAAAGATTATCCTTTTTTGAAAAGAATCCTCAATGATCATCAAAGTCCAAATCCTGGTCTATTGCTTGACTAATGCAAAAATAACTCCATGTGCCTGAAAGTGTTTTCCAGGCACTTTTTGAACTCTGTCGGGCTTGGGGCCTTGACCATTCCCTGGGGAATCCGTTCCAGTGCCCAACCATCCTCTTGATGAAGAACCTTTTTCTAATATCCAACCTAAACCTCCCCTGACACAGCTTCCTGCCATTCTCTCAGGTTTCTTCATAGAAGGGGTTGTCCATCACTGGAATAGACTGCCCAGGAAAGTGGTGGGGTCACTATCCCTAGAGATTTTCAAGAAACACCCGAATGTGGCACTTAGAGCTATAGTCTGATTCACAAGGTGATGATCTGTCAGACATTGAATTCGATGATCTTGGAGGTCTTTTTCAACCCAAATGATTCTGTGATGCCATGTCCTATCCCTGGTCACCCCAGAGAATAGATCATTGCCTGCCCCTCCTCTTCCCCTCAGGAGGAAGTTGTAGACCACAGTGAGGTCCTCCCTCAGCCTCCTCTTCTCCAGGCTGAACAGATCAAGTGACCTCAGCTGCTCCTCATGTGGCTTCCCCTAAAGGACCTGCACCATCTTTGTTGCCCTCATTTGGGCCTTCTCTAAGAGCTTTATACCTTTCTTATATTTAGATACCAAAAACTGCACAAGGGACTAAAGGTGATGCCACACTGAGAAAAGTGATCACAGTGGGATCTTTGCTTAAATACACTTACAGGCCATACGAAAGAGCAGCTCGCAAAAAAAATTATATTTTAGATTGCACTTAACCTTATCAGCTTGTAACTGACGAAATTGGGTAATTATGATTAGCACTATGTTCATATGTACAATTTTGTTGTATATCAAAATATCACAGGTGAGGGATAAGTCAAGCATTTAGATATCATGTCAGGTTTTATATACTTAAGAGCTAATAACAAACTGCTGTCATTAGCCATATTATTCCTATATAAAGCACTTCACTCAGTTTCCAAATTAAGTCCATTTTATTAGGTGGAACTACATGAATGTATCAGTGTAAATAAATGGAGATAATGTATTAAATTTTATATACTTGAAAAATATGATCGTGAGACAGAAGCTGAAGGAGAGACTTCACAATGGGAAAATAGCACTCATTTTTCAAACCATATGGTCTTCGTTCTTGGATGCATGTGCCGCAGATTGGCTATTGTGTGGAAAATGAGGAAGTGTCACTATGTATTATGAGATGGTAGTTCCAAGGAGTTTGTTCTTGTGGTGGTGTGTCTCTCCATCTTCAATTTTAATGTTCTTCTCTTTATAGTAAAATACCCTTGTGGAAAAGTTTTTGTGGCAAGGAAAAAAAGATCTGTTCTTTCACCTGCTGACTACAGCAATGGAACAAGTGGTCAGAGAGACCCTCCTGCAAATGAAACTAGTGCAGAGGAGAACTCTGCAATTACCACAGAAAGCCCAACCCCACCACCAGACAACAGAACAAACAGCAGGAATCCATATGTCAGTACCAGGATTGTTGGAGGGGATGAGTGTCTCCCTGGCCAATGCCCATGGCAGGTAAATGGAGGGGGTTTTGTCCTGCATGTGGGCAGAGTGTGTCTCTGAGGGAAGATCCTTCCAGCTGGTTGCCTTCGGAACGTGACCCGTGTCGCGTGCCAGTGGCAGGAGACGTAGCTGAACTGTGTGACCCTGGGCACTTGGATGTGCTGTTCTGCAAACTGCAGCCTCACGGTGTCAAACAAAAGGCTTTGAATCATTTTAGATGGAACTACCTATCCTGTCCCCAGAGAGGACTTTTGGGTCATTTTTGCAGGTTACATTTTGGTTCTGTCTGAGACCATCCACTCAGGCAGCACACCCAAGAGCAGGGTGATAAGGCAGATAAAGCCAGCGTTTTGCTTCACAAATACATCCTTATAGCTCAGTTCTACTCTTGAGTTTGGGCCAGCCAAAATGAATTGCTGCATTTGGGACATTCTTTGGGGGGGTAAGTCCAAGGGGTGATGCAGAGTCTGCACTCTGCCTGCTCAGTCAGTCAGTGCCTGAGGGACATTGCTCAGCACTGGGAGTGAGGTCATGTGGAAGCCAAATGTTAACTTCACATCAAGCCAATCAAGACTCTGTAGCAGTAGAAGTCAATCAGTAGCCTCTGCATCTGGGAATTCAATACCAGGAGAGACTTGGAGGGCCATGTACATGTTGCAGTAAGAAGCATCTCTACAGTGTGCAGAGAAATCAGTCAGCTCATTATAGCTCACAGACATTAAACAGCATTCTTCCTTCTGCCTTTACTGTTTTTGCTTCCCAGGCTGTTCTGTTAGATGAGGAAGGAGAAGAGTTTTGTGGTGGAACTATTCTGAATGAAAATTTTATACTTACTGCAGCCCACTGCATAAACCAATCCAAAGAAATCAAAGTTGTTGTTGGTGAGTGATTTATTTCTTTTCCTCCTCTGAGGTAGGAGTATCTGTTGTGCCTAACCTTCTGTGCCTTAAATCTCCCGTGAGATGTACTCATGATTCATTAAGGTTGGTTACCTTTTTGCTGTTCTTTGTAATTTCTTGTTATTGTGAGCATCCTGCTTTGTAACAGCCGGAACAGCTGATGTGGAAGGTGACAATGGTGCCTTCTTTCTTCTCTACCAGCTAGCTGGGAGTGATTACAGTGAAATATTCTAGAAATATTGGCTATCAATATGTTCAGCAGGGCAGTGCTTCTGCAGGAAGCTCATCATTCCTGGCACTTCAGAAGCATCTAGATTTATTCCTGCAGGACCTCTCAGGAAACCTATGACTCGTTGAGTAGAGCACAAAGGAGCAAACTCCGATTTATCATTGCTTCCCTTTTGAGCCAAGGCACAGGATCAACACAGCCTCATCTTTGCACTCTTGTAGTCCAGACCATGTTCTCTTCTCTAAGCCAGGTTCAAGCCTCTGTAAGTGCATCCACACAAGGTTGCATTAGTTTAGCTGAATCAGCTTATGCCTTTTTGTAAACTTGTACAAAATCTCCATAGACCAAATCTTAGTATCAAAGCTGGTCCAGTTGCTGCTGAGAAATACTGGCATACCTGTTTATAGTTTCCTTCTGTGATCTAAAGTCTTGGGCAAAGGGCTCAGAATGAATATACTGCTCTCTTCCTCTGTCCAGATTGTTCTTAAATTCTTATACTTTCTCCATATTAATGTCCCTTTGAATACTTTTATACAGGTGAAGTAGACAGAGAGAAGACAGAGCAGTCTGAATCAATGCACACTGTGGACAAAATAGTTATTCACACCAAATTTGACGCTGAGACTTACGACAATGACATCGCCTTATTAAAGCTGAAGGAACCTATCAGATTTTCGGAGTACATCATCGCAGCGTGTCTCCCCAAAGCAGATTTTGCTAATGATGTTCTGATGAACCAAAAATCTGGGAGGGTCAGTGGCTTTGGGCGTGAATTTGATGGTGGAAAACTCCCCAAAAAACTGAAGATGCTTGAACTGCCCTATGTTAATACGACCATTTGCAAGCAATCCACTAATTTTCTGGTAACTGAGAACATGTTCTGTGCTGGTTATGACTCAGAGGAAAAAGATGCTTGCCAAGGAGACAGTGGTGGCCCCCATGTGACCAGATATAAGGATACTTACTTTGTTACTGGAATTGTTAGCTGGGGTGAAGGATGTGCAAGCAAAGGAAAATATGGTGTCTATACCAAACTGTCCCGGTTCTTGCCTTGGGTAAGAAAAGTCATGACTTTGTAGGGGTGGTATGTGCCTTGATCCTTCTTGTTGGCTGAAAAGGTGCAGGATTGGTAATGGAAACTTCCTTTTTCTGCACATCTGCTAAGTTTGAGCTCTGATTCCTTATAGTTATGGTCTGCTTCCATTTGTATTATTCCTGGCTTTAATGCACATCTCTGTGGGTTGTGGAGGTGTTTGGAATTGGTTGAATGAGGGAATTGCCCCAAGTAAAAAGGCTGCTGACTGGTGTCTTTGGCTTCTTTTCATTATTTATCAATGGCCATTTTGGTTGCTGTCTGTTGACACAAGTGCTTCTACCAGAGGCTCCTAAACATATTCTGAATAGTCACTAGTCATGATGAAAGCAGGAACAATGAGTGTCAGTGAATCCTCATATTGCAGTCATCTGACTTAGCAGGGAGTTTGCCCATACTGGAGCCATATAGCTTCTACGTTTAGATGTGTTCAGAATATTAAGGGAGCAGAGGACCTGGCATATCTAATTAAAGAGGTTTTTTGTTATATAAAGATCATACTTCACTTTAGTTTTATTTGTACATTCTGCTCATCAGAAATAATATATGTGCACAGTCACTATTTTTTCTGGATTGTGTATGGCTGGGGACTGGAAAGCTCCTTGCCAATATATTGTTCTAGATGCACCTGTTTGGTTCAATATTGCCATCCACCAACATTTGAAATAAAACATTCTTTCTTTTCTGTTCTTGTTTATTCTTTTTTTTTTAACAGTCCCAGCCCCATCAGCCTCTGTCCATTGTGTGTTCTACCCCATAACAATCCTGATATATTTTCCAAGACTCCTCCAATCTCTTATGCTCTCCTGTGCTCTGAGGGACACTGAACTTCATTAGACACTAACTGTGGGCAGGAAATTGAGTGGGCAGGTCAGTTACCCCAGCTTGAGGTCTTGCCCTGTATAACTCCTCAGTGGGCTTACTTCAATGTTTGCTCAGCAGTGTTTGTTCCCTGAGTTCTTCTGTCCTCTGGATTCCTGTTCAAATCCTTTGTCCCACAGGTGCTGTGCCTTGTGCTCAATCAGGGTGAAAGATCCCTCTTCAAAGCAACGTCTCAGGTCTGGGTCCTACCCAAATCCTACCTACCTACATACTCTTGCTAAGGGCTTTCTTCTACTTAAGTGGAGCTTGAGGACTAAAGCAAAACACAGAGTGGGCTGTAAAGGTGTTGAGGTAGCTGAAGGCATCACTTTATGTCCATTGCTCTTTCTGTGCCAGCACCTCTGCCATGCTGAGAAAACATGAGTGAAACGTGTGTTTATTTCAGGACTTCTATCAAAGGTCATAAGCTACTCTAGTGCATGCAACCAAAGAAGAAATTTAAATATACTTCTTTTTTTTCTTTTAAATTTTAAATGTAGACAAATGACTTGGGATGAATCTCACATAGCAGATTTGAACATATTGCAAAATCCAGGAAAGGGACACAGCACACAGCTGCTGAGTAAACTGTCGGATTTCAAGATACCGGAATTCCTCCCAGCAAGCAGGCACGGCTGGCTCAGGCAAAAGCTGGCACGTACCAAGGATGGTGGACAGAGAGGCTCTAAGCTACCCTCTGGTGCTCAGGCTTCTTCTGCCTTCAAGGAAAAGCTAGTCCTGAGGCTTAAGGGAAGAAAAGAAGGATGGTAGGCGAGCCCTGTGACTAGAGAAGTCCTGCAGTAGATTTTCCCAGGAGAGCTGTGAAGTCTCTGATGCAGTTGTCTTCCAGAGTGGGAGATGTAAGTAGCTGTCAGGTGTGCAGCATGACGGGGCTGGCCTAAGGAACAAATGTGGACAAGCTGCCCCTTGTTATGGTATCCTACAGTATGGGAGGAAATGACACTGTGGCAAGCTCAGTGTCCAATGGGAAGCAACTTTCCAGATAGCTGCTTCCCTGGAGCCTTGGCCAACATGCCAAAATTATAATAGAGTTCAACTTGATCCCCTGTTGGCTCAGTAGGCTTGGCTGGGTGACCTTGGCTGCCTTTCCAGGTGAGCAACACAAGCAGAGTGTCACTGTTAGGATCATGCCTTTGTGCCCTGCACTAGCATGGTAAGAACAAGCTTCCTGTGTACTGCTCCCTGGCTCACCTGGCAGGATTGTCTTCCATAGCCTGATCCCCAGACCACAATGCCCTGTCAAGAGCTGTCCCCTTGGAGTGGTTTGAACAAGAGAAAACAGCACATAAACCCCACATTCCCCCCAGCATTCCCAATGGGATGGAAATCGATGAATTCAGGGAATTGTTCTCTGTCCTGGTTCTTGTGATGGAGCCAGTGGGTAGCCTTTCGCAATGTCTTTGCCAAACCCTGCAAACTTGTTGCCCTGATTCAATCCTCACTTCTGGGGTGCATTCCTGCTTCAGCCCAGCCTAGAGCAAGCACAAAGCTCTGGTTCTGGTTGTTCTGCCTTCCTTGGGACAAGGGCAAGGGACAGATCTCTAACTCTTGCTCCTTTATGCCTGTATACTCCAGCTGCTTTAGAGAGGCTTTGTCAAAATTTCTACTGGAAAGCCTCCTAGAGGTGCTCTGCCAGCACAAACCTCTCAGTTTGGCATTGCTGCAGCACACTCACTCTTTTTTTGTGTCTTAACACTGTGCCGTGGTGACACTGAGTGCAGACTTTGCTCTCAGAGGTTTTGTTTTCTCATGAGTGAATGACCTTTGCACTGTGGTGTTTCTCATTTAGCAGCTGCCCCAGAGCCCTGCAGAGAAAGCAGTGGGTGATGCACAGTGAGCTCAGAGGATGGGCACAGCAGGTCATCGTGGGACAATGTGGCTTCTTCCTGTTGTCCTCCTTTTCCTTCAGATGAGGCAGACAGGTAGAGCATTTGCTTTAACTTGGCTTTGTGCTGCTTTGCCCAAACCACACAAGTAGTTGTCAGCATTTTTGCTTTGCAGGGTAGGGGACATGAGTGAAGACCTGGTAGCTCTGCTGTCTCTGCTTTGCTCCCCTTTGTCAGCTGCAGTGTAATGATATCCAGGGCTGAGGCACATCCATTTTTGCCTGCCAGTTGTGTCAGTGTCAATTATGGGGTCAGTATGTCAATATGTAGTGTTTTCAAATGCTCAGCACAATTAATGGGTTATTCTTAATGTTCTCAAGAAATGTGATAATAAATAATCCTTATTAACTATTGATAAGCTACTGAAGGACATAATGAATCCCTCAATGTTTAACAGTAGAGGGGAATGAGATCCCTACTCCATTACCCCCTGTAATTTTGTACATCTCCACAGAATCATCTCATCTCCATTTGATAAATCATGCCACTTCTCCTTCAGGTTGGACCCTGAGATCCTCTTTACAGAGTAAGTTTATGAATCATATTGCAGACATGATGCATGCCTTATGCTTTAATTTTGCTGTTGTCTGTGATTGGAGGCAACTGAACAAACACCTGAGTCATCACCATTACAAGAACTGTGAGTTAGAGGCGGATTTTAACATCCCAGAGATGAGATGGCAAAGGTACTCAGTGGGACACAAGGTGCCCTGTGAATCTTCAGGAAGTTTCAATGAAAATCTCATAGAAATATGTCAAAAGCAATTTTGACTTCACTTATGTGCATTTACAGTTAAAACATAGACTAGAAGTTTCTCTACAAAACAAAGATGGAAGGCCACTTCTATAAAAGTATCTGTAAAAATGGCAGAGCTTGTTAATGAAGTAAAGAAAAAGAGCCAGAGAATAAAATTAATATATTTTTAAAAGAGAGGCTACTTCTAAAATCCCCACAAAACCCTGAAGAGTTTAAGGCAAAAGTCAAAACTGTCCCAAGGTCAGGAATGTACAGGAAAATGGATTAAAACTGTGAGATCTTTCATGACCTGACTTCCAAAAGCAAATGTAAAAGTTCCTCACTCTGTATAAAGAGAATTGTAAATGTCCTGACATAAGACCAGAAAAGCTGAGGAGTAAATGCAGTAAGATAATTGTGATGTGAAAATGAAGAGCTGATCTAAGTATTTGAATAATGAAAGATTGACTATGAATGTTAGTCTGTGCCCCATGGAGAAGAAAGACTTTCTTCCTTAAGGTACCAAATAACTTGCACCCAACAAGGAGGAAAGAAACTTCTGAACTTCACTAGTCAAGAAAAAATCACATCAAATTTCTCCAAGGTAAAAATCACATCCATTTTCCCCAAAGACAAGATAATAGGCTGGGTGGCTACAAAACATGGAGTAAACCTCAGGTCTCTCCTTTAAGGGAGGAGTCCAACATAATTTTATCTGACACTTTTATTGCAACAGAAACATCTGTAAATTTGGTGCATATCTGGTCAAGAAACTGTGCTGCTTGATTGAAGGATTATACAGAGTGCAAATCTCCACACAGGTGACAGGCTGTGACTCTGACACAGTAACAGGCAAGACAAAACAGAGTGTTTTCTCATGGCTTTTTTACCTCATTGCAGACTGGAAGGACTACCATAACTTGAGATGGGTCATTCAGGAAGTCTTGAGAAACTGAAACACTGGTCCAATGTAAATAGAAGGTAATTATGCAAACACAAAACTGAAATTTCACCTTTGGTCCCACAACACGCAATCACAGAAATTTGTAAAATATGTAATAAAAGCAAGATTTCTTTGTTTTCATGAGGATGAACAGCTAGGACAAGAAGTCATGAGATCCCATCACTCTTAGGGCTACTCAGTTTAGATGTTAGGAAGTACTTTTTAGACATTATAAGGCTAATTAAGGAGTGTGTTAAGTGTGGGTGAGCTGTGGAATCTCATTATGAATCTGTAGGAACAGGTTAGACAACATCTTTAGGACCAGTTTACTTGCTCTTGCACTGTTAGAGCCAGGAAGAGCTCTCTCACTCTGCCTGTGATCTTGCAATACCAGGACTGAGCTAAGGTAGCATGAGCCATATACAGATGGAAAGGGAATATTGCAAGAGTCCACCACCTCATTTGTTATTGATGCTTTAGCTGTTGATATTTTTTGCCTCTTACCTACATCTATGTTCATCTTTGCCTCAGTGCAATGGCCGTTCTGGCAAGTACAGATTGCTCCTTGAACTGGTCTCTGAGAGCTGTTAGTTACAGCTGAGAAACATAGCAGAAGATGTAGAATAATAGCAGTCTACCAAATGTTGACAGCTTACCATTTTTAAAATAATAGTTCAACTATTGTTGTTATTATTAAGGCCTTTTGCAGGAATTGTACTCTATTTCCTAAAGTGTGGGGTGTTTGCCTAATGTTTTTGAGCCAGATTTATAAGCTGCTGTTGCTTCTATGAAGTCACCATGAACCTGTAACCTGCCTGTACATTTGTCTCCTTTGCAGTCATACCAAGTGATGCAAGGTCGACTTGAGAACTGTAAGCAGTTCTGAAAAAATGGAGATGCAGGGATCATCTCCTGTGCTGTGCTGTGCTGTCCTGTTCCTGTGCTGCTGGCTATGTCCTGGGCAATGACAAAACCTGTGTTTCTGTAGGTACAAAGCACTTTTATAGCTCATTGAACGGGACACATCACATCTGCATTACATTTAGGAAGTGCTGCTGTGTTGCACTGCCATTGTAGCACAAAGAATAATGCTAATTGTTCAGGCCTTTCACATGGCTTATTTGAACTGTTGATAACAAATTTAGTAAGATCTTAGCTAGAGGACATGATTTAATTAACATCAAATTATGCAACTGTGAGGAATGTGTGGCAGCAAAAAATAGCTCAATAAAGTATTCTGTTCAATTGATGTGTTCTCTCAGGGGACTGCAAAATCCATGTCCCAGCAGGAGGAAAGCCATATCAGAAACTGGTGATTACAACAGGTTCAGATTCCTCTTCTCCCAAAGACTGAAACAGGCCTTTCACGCTATGGAGGATTTTGTTAGAAACTAACAGGTTAGATTTTTGGTTGAAAAAAATTGGTGTCTAGTCCAGGCCTCTGGTACATGTTGAATGCCTACAGATGCAAATAAATGGAAATCCAAAAAATTTCTCCCTTTACAGTATACAGTCTACAAAGACTCATCATTTCAGTAGGAGTAACATCATGTGACTGAGTTGTATTTCACTTGTTTCTCCTCAAAGACCACCTGTTCCATCTGGAAGAAATACAATCTGCCTTTCTCTTTTCTTCTAACAACAGGTTTTCTGCAGTTAACATGTGGCAATGTAAATACATTAATAACTACTGACACGAATTTTATTCCATCAGTTTTGCCTTCATTCAAATTGAACATCAACAATTACTAGTCTTAGTCTATTCTTCTGTATCTGATTTATGTTATAATACTCTTTGTAATTTAATGCCAAATTAAATTAGAATAGAATAGAAATTAGAATAGAAAAGCATAGAATACTTTATTTTCCAATAAAAAATATTTATTAACAACAGGTACATAACAACAACTATACCAATAATGGAAGATATTTAACTTTTAAATACTTTGAAAATGCTGAACCCCCTTCCTACAAGGACACCTGCATATCTAATTCAATTGTAAAAGGCTGCTGTCAAGGAGTTTTCCTTGAAATGAATGCTAAGCAAGTTTTCTCTTGTTTTCATGAAGGGTTGAAAGTGACCTGTTTCCCTGCAAACCATTTTCCTCCACTGTAGGTATCTATCTGTAACTCTCAAGGCTGAGAAACCTGTGTTCCAGCAGATTTGAATAACTATGGTGAAAACCAACCCAAGATGCAATGGAAACTACATGTACTTTCCTGACCATAAAACTATTCTTTATACCAAGGGCTCTGTCAAACAAGCTCTCCTGGATGGCACTTCAGTGGCAGAAATTGCTTTCAGCAGAAACTGTCTGTCTGTCCTTCTGCTCTACAAGGTTCCTTGGTTGTCACTCAGCTTGGTACCTTAGGGACAGCACAGGCACCATCCCCCACAGGGATGCAAGACCACAGTCCTCCATTTTCTCTATATTGGCTTAAATCAAGTATTTCTATTTCTGAGCTCAGGTGGAGGCTGGTGACATCAGCTGAGCATTCACAGAGTGTATTCAGTGTCATGGATAGAGGCTCTTGGCTGTCAGCATGCAACACAGACTTCAAAGTCCCAGTACCACACACAGATCAAGCATTTTGGTTTTGCCTTTGCAATCCAGTTCCCACATAAGGCTCAGAAATCATGAACTAGATGGCAGAAAGTCACAGGAATCACAGCAAATCCAGATGCCCATCCTGAAAACGAGGAATCCACTGAGGCCTTGAGCAGACAATTGGAGGTCACCAAGGAGGCTGGCTCTCACCCTGCATGACCCTGTGGCAGGTGAGGATCCTGGACTGGCAGCTGTTTTCTCCTCATTGTGTTTCTCCAGCCCTGCTCCCAAGAGGGCCAGGTGTCAGCATTTTGGGTGGGTTATTCTGCTCCCCTGAGTACTGTGCTCCTGCACAGGTCTCCAGCCCTGAATGATCTCGTGTCTCCATTTCTGCAACAAGCAAGTGCTGGGACAGGCAGCCTGAGGAAGATGCGGGTTGTAGGTATGGGGTTGTTGGTAAGTGCTTCTCGTCTTGCCCTTTACTACAAAAATAAGAAACTGTCCCTAGTTTTATTCTCCATATTCAAGACACTGAATTCTAGCAGTTTTTCTTACCCTCTTGTTGTTCCTCACTGCCTCATTTTGTCTTTTGACTAACAGTGAAATACATGGCAGAATTTATAGAATAGACAGTTTCTTTCAGGTTGGCTTGACCTAGCATACTCTTATATATGTTAGAAGTCAAATATAAACTAGGGAGTTCTGTGGGCAGGCAAGGCTGAGCTGAGGTAGTTAAATTAGTGTAATATTACAACTTTATGCAATTTCCTGTGTTGGCCAAACACTGAAGAATTCCAGATGCCTCATTCAGATATTAGCAATAACTGTTTCGACAGCATGTAGATATTATTTTGAGACTGTTCCATACTTGAAACCTCAAGTATATTATTTACTATTATTGTTTATTAAAAAGTAGTTTATCACAAATTCTAGGCACTGAAAAACGGGGTTCTGAGTCATAAAATTTGTACTCAACCTACCGGAGTTGTAGCAAAATTGTAGTTGCCTTAATTCTAATTGTTTGACCATTTAATTCCCAAAGAGGCTTCACACAAATTGAGGAAGACCAAATATATATGTGAATTTGTAAATTTTTGTATGCAGAATGTTGACGTTTTAAAAGACAATAAATATCTATTTTCTGTTTAAGTCAGACTATATTGCTCTACAAATGAGGCAAAATTCTTCTGTGTTGAGTCTTGTCTATCATGAGTGCCATAGGAATACTGTAAGAAAGCCCAAAACATTTTATCAAAGTTTTCATTGAAAGCATTATTCTGATTGAAAAGTTCTGATTTTCTACTTGCTTGGCATTTTGTCATCCCTCTAAAACCTCTCCAAAATGTGTATGAATTGCTACAGCTTCAGGATACAGGACAGGTCAATTTTATTTGTGCAGCACATTGCCTGTATAGAGTGCAAAGAACTTTGATCCCTTCTATTATTGAGATGCCTTAGAAATGTTGGTATTGTCTTATTAGCAACTGCTTTCATTATCTTACACAGGGATTGTAGACAAGGAAAGGTAAGAGCCAATGCACAGAGTGGAAAAAATACTTGGCCATGCTGAATTTGATACACAAACTTTCAGCAGCAGCTGCACAGTCTTTCTCAAATTGGAGAAACCTATCACATTTTCTGAGGATGTTGTCCCAGCATGCCTTCCAGAAGATTTTGCTAGATACATTATGATGAATTGGAATTGCCAGTGGCTTTGAGAACATATTTGAATGTGCATGGCCAGTCAAAAGAAAGAAAGAATTTCAAATCCTTTATGTGGACAGGGACATCTGTAAACTCCCCCTTCACAGCCTGGTCACATAAAACATGTTTTGTGCTGGTTAGGATAGGTGGAAAACATGTCTGCCAAGAAGATGGAGGAGACTCCCAGGGAACCCAGTAGAAATGGTGTTTGCTCTGTTACAGGTATCATCAGCTGGGGAGAAGGGTGTGGGAAGTGAGAAATATGGGATATACACCAACTTGTTAGATTTCCTACCCTGGGTGAGAAGTGTTTTGACAAAAAATTTAATGGTTTTGACATTTGATAAACCAAGTTGCCATCAGATCTGATTCCTAAGTAATATTTTCTTCTTTTTTAACATGGTTGCTAAAATTCTGACAGCTGGTTCTACCTTTAAGAGATGCTATCTATTTATTCATGGGCTAATACCTGGTTTTCAGAAGGTGGGTTTGCACTTTCCAAAGAGCTTGCTGGTTCCAAACCATGCATTTCTTCAAATGGTTTAGGAACTCCTCTGCTCTTGCTGTTATAACTTGATTTGTATATTGGAGGCTTTGCCTCTGTGGATAAGCCCATCTCCCACTGCAATGAGAGTTGGAAATATCTCAGTGTTTCCTTGGCAGTACATGCTTTATAGAACAAGCTGCACTAGGATAACATCAAAGTGAGACAATATCAGAGTTGGACAGCATTTTAAAAGCCTCTGAAGAAGCTACCTGATTTTCTAGCTCTTTAAACATATATACAGAAAAAGACCCTAGAAAATGCAAAAACCACTTATGTATCCAGAAGAGTCTAATTAACTGTGCATGTCACTGAATGAAATGAGTTGTTAGATGAAATTCCTTGAATTGGAAAGGCTTGCTTGCTGTCACCAAAATCACTGCTGTTCTGATACCTTCCTGCTTTCTTTCTGAGATACTTTCTTCATCAGCATTATTTATATAATGATTTTGGCTATCATAAAGTGAGTGCATTGCATACCCTACAAATTACAGCATTGTTATATGTTATTATTTATACAAAGTATTATTTAAATAATTTACAACTGAAAAAAATTTAAATCTGCAAGGGTAACTAATATTTCAAGACTAATAAAAGCCTAACTGTCTTATCATCTGAACCTGATATCCTCTGTCTGACTTATTTCAATCCAGAGAAAAAATTATTTGTTTTGCAGCCAGTTGAATGGCATGTTAAAATTGTGAAGCAGATATTGAGATATTTGAGCCTCTACAGAAAAAGTACTCTGTGTTGTACTTCAAAACGTGCATCAGTATATATTTTGGAAGAGAAAAGAAAGATATTACAAATTGGATTGTGGCATAAAATGTGCAATATTTTTCTCCTTCCCTACCTTCACCATATCCAGTTTTCAAGTGTGAAAGTCACCATTTGGGGATGATTTTTATATTGGAATTTGTTGATCAGTTTGAAAGGAATAGAGCAGTCAAATTTGTTCTGTAATGATCACTATTTGGTTTTCCTATAAAAACTCAGAAAACCTATTCTGGAATCTGTCTGATTTGCATTAGTTCCCTGCCATTTTTCTCTGACATGTCCTGGACTTCAGGCTGCTAAATGAACACTTCAGGAGTGGCAGTGCATTGTAGGTCATGGTGTTCAAGCCACAGACAGAAGCTCAACCCCTGATGGCTGCATGTGTCACTCCCTGACATCACTGCTCCAAAGGATATACCCCTCTTTGAGTTCCCATAGGATCTCCTTTGAAACCTCTGATTATTGTTCAGCCCTAAACTATAGAGAGAGCCAGCCTGATTCATGGAACAGTGGGCCATGCTGGGATGTGTCCCAGGGATTACAGGGAGGCCATAACACAGGGCTGGCACTTACTGGCCATTCCCTCATTGCCATCCATCTCTCCTCCATGACCACTTGTCCCAGTTCTGCAGCACTCTTGGTTTATTCATAATCAATTACAGAGAGCACAGACACCTCTGATTGCTGTCTTTAGCTCAACATGCATTCAGAGGAATCAGTCATCTGAGCTCCTTCCTCACCTCCCAGTTTGCACTGCCAGGCATGAAACACCATCATCAAACTCCTCAGGTATTCAGCACCAGATAAGAAAAAATTCTGTCTGCAGGGACACTTACCACAGCTGCTTAATTGCACAGAGAACGGCAATCCTCACTCCAGACACATAGCCAGGCACACATCATCAGTGCTCTGCCTCGTTGCGTCTGCACAGACAGGATAGAGCTTTAACTCGACTCATCCTGAAGATGCACTTTGAATTTGAAGAAACTTGTTTTGCCATCCTATTTCAATATGGATAGAGTTCTTTTCCTGTCGTAAATGCAGAAGTCAATCTCCAAAAGCAGTCCAGCAGTGTGGCAGTTGCACAAGTCCACAGAATCCATGTCTCCCACGGCTTGGAAGGCAGGCTGATGGCAAAAGCCAGTTGCACAAGCCAGTCACCTATGTCTGGGCTGTGGGTGGAAGATGCTGGATGCAGTCTTTGCACTCGTGCTGCTGAGGTCATGTTAGGACTTCCCTCCTGCTGAATCCATTGCAGAAGGAGTGACTGGTTGGTCAAAGGAATAATTTAAATTATAGCATCTGGACTCAGCTGCAGGGCTGCTGCCCCATGTCCTCAGTGGAGAGAGGTAGAAAGACAGAGGAACAGGAAACTGCATTAAAGAGTCTGAATTCTGGGGAAAATCCAAATGCTTTCTTATCTCTTCATTGTCCACTTCAGACTGCATCCGTGTTGCAGGAGTTTGCCTGAAAAATCTGCTGTTTACGTTTCTCTGAGAGCCATCCTTAATAATTTTTATCCTGAACTCCAGGTTAGGGCAATGGGAAAATGTTACCAGACAAAACTGTAGGGGGAAAAAAAAAATCTTCATCCAAATGGCACAGATTCCAAAGTGATTTTACTTAATTTTTCACACAGGATGAGGAGATGTTCCTGATCTCAGAGCAAAATTAAGCATCATCCATCATTGAAATTGTAACTAGGAGCTGAAGTGCAATGATGCTGTCTGTGCATGTGCTCTGCCAACTTCTGGTTATTCCATAGCCAGTTTTTTGGTCGGAATTTTGGTAAGGAAAAGAGTTTTAATATATAAGTTGAGGGAACAGGTGAAGAAGCGTGAAGGTGGAAGTAAATAAATAATGTATTTTAATAAATTAACAACAATTGCTATTTTTAACAATATATGCACAGAAATGTCAGAGCTTGCATCTACAGAGATCATAGAATCACAGAAGGGCTTTGATTAGAAAGGCCCTTCAAAGATCACCTCGTACAACACTGCCTGCCATGGGCAGGGACACCTTCCACTAGACCAGATTGCTGAAAGGCCCATCCAGCCTGGCCTTGAATACTTCTGGAGATGGAGCAAATGTCAGAGGAGTTCCAAGGTGGCTTTTGTTTTCACTTCCAGGCCACCAGGTCACTTGCACATCCTTGAAGGTAGGCTGACAGTCTCATTGTGAGTGCAGCACCTAAAGGAGTAAATCAGAGCTCCCTGGGGTTTGCTCCCCCAAGGTTTCCTGCAATCTGTAACCAAATCACAAAGACTGCTGATGTTCTTTTGAAACAGCCACAAGTTCCTCCCGCATTTAGAAATGCTGATGCACTTGGGATTTGGCAAGAAAACATTTTTTTTCTGCAGGTGGTGAACAGATCTGGCTGATCTCAATCCAGGTGTTCAGCTGAAATCAGTACCCATTTTAACTGCACTAAGCAGCTCACTAGCTGAGGTATGCATTTCCAAGAAAGCATGTGATGGGTTACTCAGGACAGCTGCCCTTGGCACATCATGCTGCAGCAGGGCTGATGACCAGCCCATAGCATGAGATGGGTGGCAGTGACATGTCCCCATCACTGCCCCATCACTGCCCCATCACTGCCCCATCACTGCCTGGACAGCAGGGCTGCAAAACCACTTCCGCTGGGTTGCTGCACTGGGCAAGGAACAACTTCTGTGTGAACCAGTTTCTAAAGCAGGACTAACTCCCTCAACTACTCCATCCTGAGGAGCTGCTGTCTGACACTGCCTGCAGGCTCCATCCTGGAATGAGTAACCCTTCAAGAGGGAGGCAATCCCTAAAGAGGGCTGCAGGAAATAGGCTGCAGGACTCCATAATGAAATGCATCGCCATGTGCTCATTGTGGTAATTAAAGGAAGAGAAAAAGAAATCCCATATAATTCTCTATAAAGAAACACATGAGGAAAGGACTGCCCTTTTAAACCCCTCTATTTATGGATTTTTCTATAGTAATATGAAAGTTAAAATGTAAACCTGTTGCATTGATGTCAATACAGAAAAAGCAAAGTCAATGCCATATATACTGAGTGCACTGTGTCCCATTCCCAAGGACACAGCTGCTCAGTTAAGGGATATCTTTTGTAAAAAAGATCCCACAGTAAGAGGAAAAATAACCATGTAAACTAAGACATTGTGAGAATTCACAAAGCTTTTGAAGCTTTGTGTTATTAATATTAAACCAATTTGAATGACAAACTTATACCTACAAGAGTTCCTTAGTTGACATAGGTTTTAGGTTTGTGAAATGTAAACAGTTTATTAAAAAAAAACCAAAAAACCGTGGATCCACATGCTTGTGCTAGATTCTGCAAAGTCCTATGCTGACATCAAGTGGTGACATATTTTTCATGCTGAAGGGAGCCAGACTGGCTGTGCTGTGTATGTATGGGATAATATTATCAAGAGAAGATAAAGGCAAGTAGCCCCAGGCCACTGGGGGACTACAGCAGCAGCCTCATTGGCAGGTGCTCCAGTGGGGATGGACAGCCAGAGGAGTGTGGAAAAGCAACACAGCCACTGACATGCAAGGCAAGGAGGGTGAAGTGAGCCTCCACAATGACCAGTGGCAACAGCTCCCCATTCCCTAGCCAAGAAAGCTCTGGCTGGGAGAGGTGCAATGGGGCTTGGTGGCCTCAGGAGACTGAGGAGAGCATGGAGAGCTCATTTTCTAAGGAAAGCTGGACACACAGTTAACCAGAGAATGGGAGGCTGTCTTAATTAGTTCTGCAGAAATATCAAGGAGGGCAAAACAAATATGTAAGGTCATGAACTGGCTGTGAATAAAATTGAGCTTGGTATTAGAAGGGTTTTAACTCCAAATGAACTTCTGGACAATAGTCCAGTGGAAACTGCAGGAAAACCCTCCCACAATGGAGTTTCAAAGTGCAGGTTGATTATTTGCTGTAGGTGTTGGGGCCCATGGTGTGAGCTGTAACATCAGCCCTGGGTTGGCAGGGACTGGCCTTGGAGAGGGATGTGGTTTGCTTCCCTCATTGGCCTCAATACTCACTAAAGCTTGTTTTCAAAAGTGCAATTGATGGGAAGTGAAGTTTTATTTGTGGATTTACCCGTGGATGTTGAGGTCAATCATACTTTGTTAAAAGAACTGCATACTCCAATAATAGCTGGGGATTTATGATATGAAAACACAGAATGGTCTCAGTAACTTAGATTAAATTAAAAAAAAAACGCTCTTCCTCTCACTGGTTGTTGCTCTGAGTGTAAAAATGTTTTCCTGCTCTTCCCAGGAGCCAGCCTGTTCTGGGAGCCCTGCAGCAACACTGCCATTGCATGCCAATAGGGTTTATCCTTCCTCTTGTCCAGGGCTGGGAAGCAGGGTCACCCTGTCCACAGGGTGCATAGCTCAGCAGCCCAGGGAGTGTTTCTGTCCTCTCCATACCCACATCTCCTTTCACTGACTCCATCTGTCTGTTCCTCTCTGTGTGCCTGGAATCCTGACGTCAGGAAAAGTTTTCCATGCTCTCCTTCATGACTGGGCATTACAAACCTAAGACTGGAAAAGAAAAATGCTATATCTATTCACATGTATCTCTAGGGGGAAAATCATGTTTGTGGGCTTGGTTGCTCCAACACCTGGTGGGATTTGCCTGTTGCAGCTATGCTTTGGTAAATGTTTAGTGGGGACAGTGTAAAAAAGGGCCATATAACTGGTCCTGAGGTCATTGCCCAGCCTGTGCTTTGATATGGTACAAAGAAATATTCGTGCTGTACATCTCCACCCATGCTGTGTTACGGGAAGTGAATGCTGGGACACAGGAGGAACATTCAAATCTTGGAGCAGCTCTCAGTGGCACTGGCAAAGAGTCCCACAGTCACCCAGGGCACGGAGAAAAGGGGCACTGGTGCACTACTGAGCTGGGAGTTGGTTGTTTTTTTATTTTAGGTTTTGAGTTGGTTTTTGGTTTTTTTTTTTTCCCTATGTGTTGACATTGCAGCCAGGATTTGCTCTTAGAGGTTTTGTTTTCTCATGAGCAGCTGGACTTTAAACTTCAACATCTCTCCTGTAGCCATTTCCCACAAGAGCTGCAGGAATGCAGGCAGGCACCATTAGGCTCAGAGGGTAACAATGGCAACGTGCTCTTGGACAATATTCTTCCTTCTCTCTGCCCTTTTCCTTCAGACTGAGCAGGCAGGTATGGCTTTTGTTTTGTTGCACCTTTAATTCTGATTTGTGCTGCCACTTTTCTAAAAACACCGGTAATTTTGTACCTTGTATAATGTTTACTTTGTAGCACAGAGTGAAATCAATTAAAACAGTCTGTTCCTTATTTTCTCTAATTTTCTGCCGTTCATTTCATGCAGCTGCTGTAGGTTAATGGGGCAATATTGTTTTGAAATACCGTCATTTATGCCAGGGTGGTATTTTGTAATATTTTGTCTTTTCTTAAAATTTTTAGAATGTCCCAGATATTAAAGAGAATTTTGTTTTATATTTCTAGTTGCTGCTGAAATAAAAATAAGAGAGTCCTATAAAGAGGCCAATATGCATGCTTGCAATAGCTTGAAGAAATGTATGGTTCTGTATTAATCCTCGATGGTTTGTCAAAAATAAGGAGGAGCCAGGCAAGGAAGAAAAAGATGGTGATCTCTTAAGAAAGTGAAAACAGCCTGCAGCAGAAGTTCACAGCCAGCTGTGCTGGATGTGGCAGAACCACTGCACAGCAGAAATATATTCTGGGAGTCAGAAAACATTTAAAATGCAGAACAGAGTCATGGAGCTTTTCCTTTTTAATATCATGCACAAGTCTGTTGCTTATGGGACATCCTTCAAAAAGATAATTAAATATCTGTACACAGTTTCTGAATAATTTTGCTTATTGCTCTCACTTTTTCCAGTTCTATGATTATTGATTATTTCAACCAGCAGTGTTGGGTTCCCAAACACTGTACAAAAGAGGAAAAAACCCTGAATATTCCCTGCCCCAACACATTTACTTTCCAAGCACAGAAAGTAACACACAGTCTGACACACACAGTCACACATCTTCATGTGGAAGACAAGGCTCCAGCTGCCCAGTTAGCAGGCAGTTTTTGATGGAGGTATCATTTGCAAAGAGGGGTTTTAAGATCTGTTGACGCTCATGTCTCTGGTCTGTCCTTTTTACTCAAATCTAAAAGATTACAGAGTCTTCCACATAAACAGTGGTATGGGATATAGCCCTCTTAACTGTGAGCATTGCTGAGGGGTAGTTTTTATTTACTCTCCTTAAGAGAGAATTGATTGAGAACTCAGCCGTGTCATGGCTTTGCTTCTCAGAAAAAAAAATTGTCATGAACTAAGACTGAAGAGCATCAGTTTGGATCCACCATCATAACTTAATACAAGTAATGCTCACGTCTACCAATGTGGCTGAAACCCCTATGCAGTCTCACAAAATAGCCTCTGCCTTTTATAATGTTTTCTCCCTTTCCCTGGCTGTGCTACCATACTCTGCCCTGCATGTCTCATGCAGTAAAATGATGTGCCAGGAAGGGCTTCAAGTTCCCCCTGCTTGGGAGCAAGTCAGGCATTCCCCAGAAGTAAAAGGTCACAACTCCTCAGCTGAATTTGGGCTACCACAGTAAAGCTCTTTAAGTATGTAAGTTTTATGTGGCTGAAACCCCAAGTCAACCAAAATGATTTCTCTTAAAAAAGAAGGTAAAAGTATATAAGGAAATTTATCTAAGTACTTATGTTAGTGTTTTGTCATACAATGTTCCAGTATTTATATCAGCTGATGATGCAAACAGTGTTATCAAGAGACAGAGACGTGCCAGTTCCCTACTTCTGGAGGAGGTCCTTCAAGGCAGCTTGGAAAGAGAATGCCTAGAAGAGAGATGTACACATGAAGAAGCAAGAGAAGTATTTGAAGATGATGAAATGCTCGTAAGTAATTTGTTTCCCTGCATGCAGAATAAAAACTGCTGCCATGAACCTTTGCTTATGAAACACAAGACTGCTTCATTTGTTCGGGTTTCTCTCCATGTGAAATCTTTGTATTTGCCATCTCAGCAGGTAGCAAGCAGGTGTCTTCCATGGTAAAAATGGAAATGAGGAGCTCTTATATTTTTCAAGTCCTCTCCTGAAAATGACATGTCATGCTCCTTATATTAGTGCTGGTTGTTGTCCCATCCTGACCACACACATACAGCTTCAGCATCCCTTAGGGACCAGGAGGAGCAAAGGGGTGGTGGTGGCAGAAGAGCACCTGGAGGGCAGCACAAAGGAATTCCAGCCACTCCAGACAGTAAATTGGCTTCATCAGGGCCCAACTCAAACACCTCCCTGAAAATGCGTGCAGCATGGGGAATAAATGAGAGGAGTTAGAGTTGTGTGGGGCAATGGAACAGATTGTCCAGAGAAGCTGTGGATACCCCATCCCTGGCAGTGTTCAAGTGTAGGAACACATATTGAGAAAGCAAGAAAATTACAGCCTGAAAAATATTCCAGGCCGGAGCTTTTCAGCTCTGTTCCCAGCCAATAAGCTGGCCCAGCTCAAAGCTAGGGAGAATTTCTCCCAGGGTGATAATTTGGTCAAAATAAAAAGGAATTAATAACAAGATAGAACACCTGTTGTGGTGTGTGACCAGGCCCTGGGAATGGGGTGTCTTCTCTCTGAACCAATCATCTTTTCTCTACTCTTGGAATTATGAGTCATGCTATAAAACCAAGTGTGTTTCTGAATAAACTTGTCTCTTTCTTTCTATTATGAAAAACAGCCATGTAGCTGTGCATCTTCTTTCTGCCACACTTAAAGAGTTAAAACCCCTTTCCAAAGCTACATTCAAGGCCAGTTAGATGGGCTTTTGAGCAACCTGGTCTAGTGGAAGGTGTCCTTGCTCAAAGCAGAAGATTGTAACTAGATTATTTTTAAGGTCCCTCCCAACCCAAACCATTCTGTGATTTTATGACTGAGACAGAGGGAATCAATGCACCAGCAAGTAGTAGGACCTATAGAAACTATAGGAAGAGGCTCACCTGGTGAGTAGCTACAAATTCCTTTGCACCAGAGGCTCTCCAGACGTACACAGATGGATGCTGGACTCTTTAATGGGAATATGGATGGAGTTGTGTTTGTAGGGAAAGCAGAGGAAACAGCTGTGGGGCTGCCCATGGGCAGCCATGGTGCTTTGGGGAAGGGAGGGGTGGGCAGAGGTATCCCCTGGGGGAAATCAGCTTCAGGGTGAGCTGCAGTTCCCAGGGAGATGCTGTGCACACGGTGGTGGTGACCAGCAGTGGTGCCCCCAGCTCTGCTCCGTGCTGGCCGTTCTGCCTCCGCCTGCACCTGCCAGGGCCAAATGGGATGGGACAGGATGGGGTCACTTCTCAGGCTGCTGCACACCACAGGGACAACAGCCAGACAGTTTTTTCAGGAAGATGAATTGCTAAAGGATCCAGCTGCTCCTCTCTGGCCTGTGAAGTGTTTCTTTTCCTTTACAGCTTCTTAACAATAAAGTAAGCAGTAGGAAAAGCCCCTCCCTTCTCATGCATATTTTGCTAGCAGGGCAGAAATTATATTTGTGCAACTTTGTAAACATAAAACCATTGTATATACTCTCTCATAACATGTTTTTGGTTAAGCAAAATATTTATGACACATTACTTGAAAATTAAAATTTTATTTCCTTTTTTTCTCTTTTCCCCCAGAAAATGTTTTGGGAGATCTACTATGGTAAGCTGGCTTCTTGATTTCTCTCCTTCACAGTACTGTCATTATGAACATTATGATTCAGTCTAATACTATTTTTCTAAGAGTTTATGAGAAACAATCAGTTCCTATTTGTCATGTCTGTAGTAAAGCAGACGGAAAATTCTTGATGTGAAATGATTTTTTAATAGTAATATGCAGGAGAAACCATTTAAAGCTGCTAAAACAATAAAAGTAGAAGGTGAGTAAAGGTTATCATAGTAAATAGGCTACTTCTCTTCCTGAATCTGAAACAGCCTGGGACATGAGAAAGTACGTTTTGCTGATACAACAGAGCAGCACAGTTTACCAGCAAAACCCCCCAAATACAAAATTAGCACTTAAACCTGAGCAAGATAAATAGATATTAAAAGCTACTGAGCTGCCTACAAACTGTGCACATTGGGATTGCATCATTCCCTGTCATTGCCAAGACGAGAAACAAGTTTGTAGAAGCTGAGGGCCTGATGTAAATAAATGCCACCTGAACAAGGAGCCTGTGGCACGAGCTTGTGGTGACTATGCCCTATTCCCTCCCTTTTTTCTGTATGATTAATCCCAAGTTTTTATCTTGTTTTTCACTTAGCTATTATTTCTAATCTTAGGTTTAAAGAGAGGATAAGGGGGTGGCAAAACCAGCAGTCAGTAATAATTTTCTGCACAAGCCACTAAATCACTGAGTCCTGGGAAATATTGCATTGAAGAATCCCATCAGTGCTATAAATGTTATGAAGAATGATGCTAAATATCTGGCATTTTGTTACTTCTCTGAGGGTGGGATTAATTTCGAATTTGAGTCATTGGATATTTGCATTAAGCATGTCATGCAGGCTTCCTCTCTAGCCTAGGAAGAGAGAAGGGCAACCTGCAAAGAAGCTTAGCCACAATCAGGACACATTACTGACTTCAGCCTCAGGGGTGGCTTTCTTGCTGTAATTAAAAGCCATATGTTCTGTCTTCTTTCTAAAGAACAGCAGTGTGTGTTTCCTTCTCTGTGATGTCTTCTTCAACATTTTGAAGAGTGTTGCCTTTGAAAAGTGGCTTCTTTCCTCTTCATTAAACAAACACATTTTTTCATCCTGTCTTCCAATTATCTCATTTTCTGAACCTCTGGTATCCATGTTGCTTTCCCCTGAAAGTCCAGGGTGCAGTGGATAAAAGAGGGCTGGGCAGAAAGGCTGAACACCCACCTAACTTCTGGGTCACCCAGCAGCTCTGTTTTATACTGCTCCACCTTTGTCTCTTCAAGTCATAACTGATGTAATAGCATCTTGCTGGATGTCTGCTGTCAGGGCACTTTGCCTGAGGTCACACTTGTCCCCAGCCCTCTTTTATCAAGAGTATAAACTTAGCCGTTGACAATCTCTGTAAACATCATCTTCCAAAAGTTTTGAGCATGCCTCATGGCAGTCTGCTCACTTAATGACAATGTCGTTGGAGACATTTTTATTCTGTGATATTCACTGGTTCCCCCTAGGTCCCTTATCCTATAATATGATTAGATTTAAATGGTTTAAATTATTTGGTATTGAAAAATGTGTATTGTTTTTTACTTACCACCTTTTTATATTGCTGAGTGCTTACAGTTTGATTGTTCCAGTAGCTTGCCAGTAACAGAAATCAGGCCAATCTTTGTATTTCCTTGAATCGTCTCTTTCCTTCTTTAATAAAGCTAGGTGCTGGATTTTTTTTCTTCCCAGCATGCATTTCAGAGGCTTAAATCCATCTAACTGCTTCAGACTGCAGGGGTAACCCTTCCCTAGTTCTAGCTCCTCAATTCTGCCTGCTCAGCTGTGTAGGTGAGATTCCCCAAATTCACCCAAAAAACCTTCCTGTAGGCCTACATTTGCCTTGGATATGCTGGTGGCATCTGACTGCAGATGGGTTGAAGGTGATAACTCTTTCAGTCCCTATTTTAGTACATCTAACACTCAAAGATACGTGTGCCCATAGATGTGCAGATTGTTATTGTTATTGGTGGGTTTTTTTCCCAGTAGCTCGCAGAGTTTTCACTTTTCCATCCCAGAAATCAGCTAGGGCAGCTTGCTGACTGAGTGAACCTCTCTGACAATGTGTCAATTTTTAGAAAGGTTGGACAACATGTCCCAGGTTAGGCTGATAGCCTACGTCTACAATAAGTAGTTGTTACTTGGAGAATGTTTTCAAACTGCTTAGGAGTCCTGTGGACAGCTTGAAGGGAAACTGGCAGCTCTGCCTGGTGCTTTCCTCACAGTGAGGACACCCTCTCGTTTCAATCTTCAGTTCATCAGAAAGAGTAAGCTTGCTAGTGTCTGAGCTGCTGCATGATAATTGTGCAGATATATCAAAGTTTTATTTCCTCCTATTTCCATGTTGCTTGCCGTACACTTGCTCTACAATTTTGATGCCAGCTTTTTCTAACGGGTGCATATCAATCTAACATGGGAGGCCTAAACACCACGTTTGTAAAAAAAAAAAAAAGGAACTATAACTCAGTCCTTTTCCCTGAATTAGAGCATCCATCCTCCAGAAGGAGTCTCTGCCTCTGGGCAACTCCCCACCTCTCTGACAGGAGCTGCAAGAGTGCCTCTGGAAGCAGATTTGAGCTAAAATTACCCCTGAGGAGCAGTTCAGTGACACTTAGCCCATTTCCTTCCAAACTGCTCTCACAACACTTCTCTGAACAGCTCATGTGCCGGGATGGGGTCTGAGTAATTTGGGATCAGTGGTGGCGGTGACCCCTCCCTCTCCATTTCTTCAGGTGGCAGGAGGTGCTCCTCGAGCCCTTGCCAACACAACGGTGTGTGTGAGGACAGCATCCGTGGCTACACCTGCACCTGTGCCGAGGGCTACGAGGGAGAGAACTGTGCTTTTGGTAAGGCATTGTCCCCTTCTGAGAATCCCCATCTCGTCTTGTCACAGGGTGAAACCATACACAGCTCTCCGTGATGCCAGATACCATGGTTTTGGTTAAAACACGCAGTTCTGGGCAGAGCAGGGTGATGTGTGCTGCCTGTCTACAAAACATCATGGCATCCTGAGGTTCCACAGGCTGTCCCTGTGCCCTGAGCAGCCCTTCTCCAGCAAAAGGGCTGCAACCAATCCACCTCACGGGTACACCCCAAAGCCAGCCCTGCCACTGCCACCACCTGTGCTGCCTGGCTGCTTGTCCTGCTGTGGTCCCAGGTGTGTGGCCTGAAGGACCAAGGCTGCAGTGCCAGGGTGGCTTCCCAGGCACCCTGGTGCCTCTGAGGCCACACACACCCACAAGACAGTCCCTCAGGACAGAAGGGCTCCAGAAAACAAACCCTTTCCAGTGGAAGTAAAAAGCATAAAGTAAAACAGATGCTTTCTGGCACGGGAAAACCCTGGGCCAGATATTACATTTTTGTATCTGCCAGGTTCTACTTTCCAGCCCTTACATCAGTATTTCTGCTGGTTCAGAGGTCCCCTGGGGTGGGAGACGCCTGGCTGCAGCAAGGCAGGGTCATTTTCTGTATAAGGGGCGTGACTGTGACCAGCTTCTGGGGAAGCACAGGAGGTGACACAGCTTGGACCAGTGCTGGGAGCTAAATCATCTCAGTATGAGCCTTAGGCAGCCATGTTACACAAGATTTTTTGCTACCTATGAGCTAGATCAAATAGCTGCTGCTTTGTGCTAAAGATTTAAGTGTTTGCTCAGCTATGGAAAGTTGAGCATGTTTCAAAGTTCATACTACCTTTCTCTTTTTCTTATCTTTAGTGGCTGATAATTTAAACTAGCGTGCAGAATAAGAGCTACGGGTTTGTTCTTTCTCAAAACCAGAAACCTTAGCTGCCTTCTTCTTCAAGCAATACTTGTGTTCGTAACATGTGCAACAGCTCCCCTCGCTGCAGATACTTGATGTTTTGTTTAAAAACCTATGGGACCCTTTCCCAGGACTCAGAGGTGCAGTGCCTGGTGCAGGGAGGTGCAGGGGGGAGCACAGTTTGCAATGAGCCTGTGAATACTGCAGAGACTCAGCTCTCTCCGATTTCTGCTTAACAAAGGAAAAAAACATCCCAGTGGTAAATACAACCAAGCCAGAGTCCTTACCACCTCCACACAAAGTGAATAAAAAATAAAACATAGAAGACTCAAGCCAGGAAAGAATACTCCATGTTTTTCCTCTGCTTGTTCTGTTTAGCTAAAAATGAATGTCACCACCAAGCAAAGGTAGGATGTGATCACTTCTGCTATCCAGGAAGTAATTCCTACCGCTGTTCCTGTGCTGATGGCTATGAGCTCGGGAAGGATAAAAAACAGTGCATCGCATTAGGTAGGTGTGAGCAGGGAGCTACAGGGGGCACCTGCTCAGGGCTGGGGTGGGCAGGCCACCATCTAACATGTGATCAGCCTGTTCAAGCTAAAGCAATATTACTGGGTAGAAAAAGAAATCTAGGGACCACCACCCAAGATGCCAAAGTAATGGTAAAAGAAGGGCTATTTGATCAGAACATTCAAATATTAGTCAGCAAAGAGGACTTGCACTGCCCTACATACCACTCACTGGACCAGGTTTTCCACTAGTGTGTTTGATAAAGAGTAATTCTGCTGAACACCTGTTTGCTTGGGAATGAGATTCAGATGATTCCCATCAGGTGACCAACGGTCTGATAAATTAAGAGAAACATTTGCTGTCATATTAATTAGCTTGAAACAGTAGCCTTTTTTATTTCTTCAATCTCATATTAGGTATCTCATTCAATTTCATCCCCTTACAAACAAGGTCTACTAAAACCACAGAAATATTCTTACACCTGTGTCTGGTATTAGCACAAGCGGGACAGCCAGATTGGAGTTCAGCTGGAGAGCCACACTCTTGGTAGTGAAAGACTGATGTCCACACTTCAGGTGGGCTTTACATCAAACTGGCTTAGTTCAGTCTTGTGGACTAAGCACCAGTCATCTGTAAGAGCATGTCATGTATGCATCCGGGAGGTGTCCTGTGGTTTAGTTTCACCTGAACAGAATCCAGTGTGTGTGACCCAAACCCAAACCAAGTGGAAGTATAACAAATGCAGATAACCAGGTGATCCAATCAAAAAGCACGTGTGTTGTTTGAACCAGATGAGAAAGGCATGCACGCCCCTACAGTGACAGCTGTAAGGAAACCCCAGGATTCCCCTTGTCCAGACTGGGCCACAGATATAAGGAATTTGACACAATTTGAATACAGGATACAAAGATGAAAGAGCAAGCTGTGCTAATGGTTGGCTGGAGAGGAAGCCTCATTTCATTAGTGACAGGCACAGTGAAACCTGGGCACTATAAGCCAAACACAGTGACTCAAAATGCCCATTGCTAAACTATAATGACTACAATTGCCAAACAAATTACTCCAATTTTCACCAGCTGAGAAATTGTCATTCTCCTTTTCCTTTGTGCAAAAGCAGAACCCCAAAGTCTAGGTGGAAGAGTAAGGCATTCATGGGTATTAGCTATGTTGAAATGATACAGCATGAAGTTTTGATTTTTCTTTTTAATTCATTTGTTAGATGCATGTGCATGTGGCAGACTTCAAGACAGTGATAACCTTATAAGTGAAACCAGGAAGAAAAGTGATGAGCGATTTCCTTGGCAGGTATTCCTACAATTCATGAAACTCACCACTTACCCTCACATGGACACTGCTATCTATTGTCTCCTTGCATTTTTATAGGTACTGCTGTTAAACTCAGAAGGGAAAGGCTTCTGTGGGGGAGTTTTGCTAAAAAGTAACTTCGTGTTGACAACAGCAGAGTGTGCCCTTCTGCACAGCCACTTTCAAATCAGAATTGGTGCTGGTAGGTGATCCAATACATTTTTTCTTGCTGCAGCACATTTCAGTATTGACAAGCTAAATTTTGAAAAAAAGCTTACTAATCTTCTTGCTGCATAAAAATACCGTTAAAGGAAGCAAATATGTTGTCATTTCATTTAAGCACCTCAGTCAAGTATCTTAGCTAGAACTACAGCTATCCCACATTCCCCTTTACAAGGCAAGAAGAGACAAGTGCCTCTTGAACACTGAGTTCAGAACTCAGCACCCAGAGATCAGGTGGACATGGTGGATTTAGTGGTGGCTTTCGTTTCACACCAAAATTCAAGTCAGTGCTGGGTATTTATCCTTACTGCTGAAATTATTCATGCTCCTACCAGCATTAAAAAGCTGCCAGTGTATTATTCCTCTTTTCCCTTTACTGCAGAGGTTTTGAGGAAGAGCACCTTTAGCTCCTCTGCTGCACGTGTTTCTCAGCACGACCAGGCAGCCTGCATGCAGCTTTCAGGTCTCTGATAATTGCTAAGAGCAGTGAAATGTCATTGCTCCACAGGGCCTAATGGAACAAGTGGAACTGGGAAGATAATGCAAGTTAGTGAGAAGCACATACACATCCGGTATGACGAAGACACTGGTGAGAACAACATTGCATTATTACAACTTGAAGAGCATGCTGAGTGTGACAACTACCACCTCCCTGTGTGCACCCCTGAGAGAGACTTTGCAGAACATGTTTTAATTCCAACACTGGCTGGTACAGTCAGTGGCTGGAGAATGGAAGGTGATGAACTCCAAGGCGAAGAGCTGCAGGTTTCATACCTTCCTGCTGAGGACTGCAAGCAAATACTCAACGTCAGCCTCACCAACAGGCAGTTCTGTGGGCACCTCCAGGAGGCTGTGGACAAACGCCTGGCTGGAGGAAGCTTTTTGGTTACTGAGTACAAGGGCACGTGGTTTCTGACTGGTATCCTGGGATCCTGGCCACCAGAAGACACTGACAGTGTTTGGGAAACATTGCTTTTCACCAACACTGCAAGGTATATGATATGGGTTAAACAAAAAATAAAGTAAGACACAAACACAACCAACTCTCAAGCACCAATCATTGCAAGAAAACATATGGATGCAGCGAGTACCTCCATTTGACTCTACTACTATTTGCAGCAATGGAAGTTGCAACAATAACATGTATTTAACTCCAGTTTATACAGAAAAGCCTGTTTGTCTTTCCTTCTGCTGACACACAGTACTGTGAAAGTCATGACATAATAAACCTAGTTATTGAACTAAAAACTGATTTAACTAAAAATTTCCTAGAACTGTTCACCCTAAACCTCAAAACATGTTGAATATTTTTCTCTGATTTTAAATGTTGCTAGTATCCTGAAGTTTGATTCAGCAAATTCATATTCTTATTTCAGGATCTTTAAAAGTAAAACTTACAAAGATATGGGGAATATCAAGCTTTTAAATGTCTATGTTTTGGTAGGACTTGACATTTTCATTACACTAAAAAATCCTTCCCCTCATACATGCAATCTATGTTTTCCATTATGAATGATGCCCATGTCAGTTAGAGGGTAAAATAAAACCCAACTGTTAAAGACAGAAAAAACAATGTTTTATTTATTTTATAAATAATTTTAAAACCCCAAAACTATGATCTCATCAGTCTGGACAAAGTTATATTGTACCACCCCCAAACAAACCAACCAAACCCCAGGGTAGTAACACTTAAAATACTGGATCCAGTGGTAGTGTTTCCCTAGAAGCAAAATAAAACAGAGTATGGACAAATCAGTTACATGATTTTTTGTTCATCATAACAAAAATTAAACAAAATATGACCAGAATTTAAAAAGATCCCAAAGCCATCTGTGGGCACCTACAACATTTACTCAAAACTCTTAAGTATTACTGACACAGTAAAGCTTTTGGTATCAAACACTTCTCTGTTTTTTATAGACAGTTTGGAGACAGTAATTAATACAAGCAAAATTATTGAGACTTTAAAAAAAATTTGAAACCATTTAAGAAAACATTACTTCCACTCTGAAGAATGGATTAACACAAGTAACAAAGGCTGATACTTCTCTCTGAAGGATAAACACAGAAATAGTAACATGCAGTACTTTATAAAAGCTTTAAGTAGTTCGGGAGGAATTTGGAATGCTTTTGCTTTATTTCTTCATGAAATACTTTGAAGCATCTAGACAGCCTGTGGAAACTACCATTTAAAAGTCAGCATTTCGTTTCAATGCACTTTGTAACACTGGCAGCCTTGGCCTTTCTGGGAAAGGAGCCATAAACAGTTCTTGGTATTTCAGTCCTGGACATGAACCAGGCCATTTACAGCGTTCTTGGGGTCAGTGGGAGCAGTTCCACTGGGCAAGCTGAGTATCTGAAGAGTACTTGCATGGCTAAGATGCAATACTCAACAACACACTGTTGACAGTGGAGGAAATGGGTTCTGCTTGCTGACCACAAGCTTCTGATGCTGATGGGATATGTAGCCTTTAATGTGACCCTGGCAGAAGGAGAAAAAGGCAGTGTTAGTACTTAGAGCTGGCAACACAATCCCTACAACCCAAGCAAACACCTACAAGCTAACCATAGCAAAGCTGTGCACTGCACTACTGTACTTAAATATCCATGAGGGTCCATTTATGTAAGTGGGTTACCTTGGAGAGTAAGCAGAAAGTTGGAGCCACCACCCTGTTTGTGTACTAAGGGTGATGGCAGACTGAGAGCCTCTTGCCAGGGCACCCTACAGGTCAAGAGACAGAGCTCTACACAAGTGTTTCTAAATTCACTCTTGTTCACTTTAAAATGAGGATTTTAATAAATCAGTATTCCATACCTAATAAACTGAATGATATAGTACTTCATTTTCAGACATAGCATTGTAACAGTGAAAGAAATCTCCCAGTAACCTAGACCACACCGAGTAATGTTTTGGAAACAGAGAAGTGGTTCATTTTCTTGCTGATGCTCCAATGATGCTTCAAAACCTCTGATTTAATACAAATATTTAGATTTCACGCTTTTATGAATTCATAAGCAGTTGAGATTCACTTAGAGTAAAAGACAAAATGTGGAACAGAACCAAAGAAATCTGGCTCTATTTTTTTCTAATTTGAGAAGGCTCCTATTTCAAATGCAGAACAAATCTTTTTGGTGCCACTTGAAAGGCTTGTATTTTAAATCAATGTTTCTGCATATATAAAATGTCAGAATTTATTTGTAATGTGAAATTCAACTTCAATTCTAACTGATTCCTGAAAAAAAGGGCGGGTACTAGAGAAGTACTCAGGGCAAATGAAAACATTTCACTTTGTGCACAAGTCCCTCAAAAAACCCACAAACCTGGGATTACTGATGTGGTTTTTGTCATAAACTGTGATTCTCTATCTAATATTTTTCACTGTTGGAAGTCTGGAAGCACCAGACAACAAGTGGTCAGAGCTTACCAAATATATAAGGTTAGCTAAAATACACTGGACTTCATCAATATCAACATCATCTACTTGCATGAACTTCAGAGCAATCAGAAAAGCATCCAGAGATAGCTGGTGAGTTTTGAGTAGTAAATATCTGAAAGAAACAACAGAAAAATGTGTTATTGAGAAATAATCACTTAAAAATTCTATTTCTTAGAAAAAAGGCCCTTCTACATGCAATAAATTCATCTTAACAGCAAGTCAGCTCTCTCAGAGAGAACTAAGGAACATACAAAATTCTACCCCAGTCCCAGGTGAAATCGTATTAAATCTGCTTTACCAAAACTGTATGTTTTCTTATGCTTACACTTTCTTGAAGAGATTCCTGTATGTGATGATTTTCAGCTTCTCAAGGATAAGAAAGATTCCACATCGAATAAAGAAGGTCTCATGCTTTGTCAGAGCATCATTTAGCAGGAGAAGATTTCCTTCACTGCAAGAATAAAGAAATGAAAAACAGGTCTCACCCCAATGAGAAAAGAAACTATGACTTAGTACGAATATGCCACCCCTGCCTTCCTCAATCACCCCAAAGAAACACTTTTTACTTAATACTTTACTTAATACTTTTTGAACACAAAGCAGAAAAACAAGTATCATACCTCACAGACTTTGTTACTTCAGCAAACTGCATAAGGTCATACTTTTTTAAGAGCTGAACTGTTGGCATATGGCCCTGAAAAATAAATGGTGTCCAAGTTTCCCAGGGTAAAGTCAAACGTATTTTAAATAGAATCTAGTAAGCTATAAAAAAATGTTAAGAGAAAAAGAGGAATGTTCAATCTTTTTTTTTTTTTTGCTACAGAATAAGAAGTGAATAAAAGTATTTGAAAGACAACCCCCATGTCCCTCTCAAACACCTTGTAGCACAACTCACAATAACTACTGATTTATCATGATTTAGGGACGATTAATGCTTAATGTTAGGGAACAACTATGAAACTTGAAGAATCAAGATCCTGTGACATGAGGCCTTGGCAGGTACAAATTTTATGTCACAGTTGTATCATCTATTCTACAAACAGAAGAACTGCAGGAATCCCAAGCATTTCCAAAGGAATACAAGCAGTGCTTCAGCCTTGTCAAGTGCTACCTCAGTATGTAACAGATTTTTTTCTTTATGCCTCCATGCAGAAATAAGAATGTTCTCTCAGAAAACAAACACCACCACCAAGTCCCCCGCTCAAAAAAAAAAAAAAAAAAAGATTAAATTTAAAGAAACAAAATTAAGTCTTATTGCTAGATCAGGTAAGACTGAACCATCTACAAAATCAAAAGGAAAGTTTGTCTTTTATCCCCTGCAAAGCAAAGATCAGAATGCACATTGACTTGTTCAGACTTTAAATTTAGTTACATCATGCTATGCTGTTGCTAACTCCTTTCCTGGATGAAGGATTAGCTGAGAGCAGAACTGAGCTGCAGGTTTACTGAGAGCTGTTAGGAACAAAAATAAAAAAACAACACACAAGCTATTTTAGTAGTTTGAAGTTAGTGTTGGTGTTTGGGCTCTGATTTAAAAAAAGCAACTGTAAATACAGTGACCTTTATCTAGTTTCTCTAATGCCTCTTGTACACTAAAACTGCTTTAGAAAAGGCACAGTAATTCTAGGCACTAACAGACCCACCAGTTTAAGGCACCCAGTCAGGGCTGGGACAAAGCTTTTAGGAAGACTGTTAATAGGTTTTCCTTTATCAACCCAACCAATGATTCATCTGAAAACAACCACTAAGAAAGTCAACAAATAAACCAAGGAGAACAGAAGCCAATTACAATACCCACTATACTTCTCCTTTACCCACTTGACACAGCAAGGGATTGGAAAGGGAGCACAGAAGGGAAAAGCCAGGGAGGTCACAAACAGGCCAGGGGGAAGATGGAAAATGGCAATTCAATTAAGGCAGGCGATCACATTCTCCATGGGTAACTTTGGTAACAGGGCCAGAATAGGAAACTCTAAAATCTAGTTCCTGTCCCCTCAGTTACAATGAATTAATACTCAGCATAATCCACTAATTCAGGGATAAACAAATGTTAGCACAGCACATGGGAAAGGACAGGAACAAGAAAGAGATGTGTAATTCTTTTAATAGAAATATGAAATAATCAAATAGTAACAAGTCTTCACTGATCTTTTCAGAGCCAAAATGCTCTGCCTCATGACCCTTCTGACACACCTCAAATGGGAAAATGTACAAGGTAAAAATAAAAAAGACAAACGCTGTAGCTGTGGCAAACCCCTCTCAACGGTCCTCAGCCATCTGTTTGCACATCCTTTTTTATTCCAACAGATGAAAGAAGATAAATTTATTCTAGTGAATCCACACCTTCCCTGGCTTTTGCATGCAGTTTATCAACAGAGAGGCACTCTGACATAGTGTGCCAAGACAGAAGTTAGTTACACTGTTGAGTGCTTCTCTAAAGAATTCAACTACATCCTTATTAAAGTAGTAAGATGAGGCTGCACCTTTAGGAGGGGTAGGAAAAAGGTAGGGGGAAGGGAGGGCTGGGTTGGCTTTGTTTGGGAGTGGGATTTTTTTGTTTGTTCGGCTGTGTTATTTCCCCACCATCTCCTTTCCTGTGTTGCTATAAGTGACAACTCAACACTTTTTGCCCTCACATAACAAGGTGTGCATGCACTGGCTCTTACAGGGGTAAAACAGCCTCTGAATTCCACTAAGGGAGAACCAAAAAAATACTGAGCATCAGTTTTACCATCTGCATGTGTACCCCCTTCCCCCTATTTATGAAGGTAATATCTACTCACCAACAACATTTTCACTGGCAGCAGGTAGATCAAAATCATTCTTTTGTTCTTCTGGCTTGATCGGTGACAGTGCTCAAAGGCAAATGACAGATATTCTTCAGCTGCAAACAGGAATAATATGAATCAACCACAAAAATGGATTAAAGCTGTAACCCACATTCTGTGCTCAATGTTCATCTCTTAACTTGAACACTTAACAGTTGAAATTGTATAAAACAAAATCACACCACTCAAAATACATTTAAAAAATTGGAGATTCACACAAAATACAAAGTAATACCAGAAAGGTAAGTTCTCCTTCAGAAAGTCAAGGAAAACTTGTCAAGATATTGATGACAGACATTACAGTTCCAAGCAATATTGGATTTTTCAGCTCATTTCAGTAATATTATTCTGCTCCTATTACAGAAGCAGAGAATCTCAAGTGCTGATAATGTTTCCTAAATTCTTAGAAAATTAGGTTCTTCAAGAGATGAAAACTGAATGCAATGCACACATCTCCTGAGCTGCACAAACGTGCCACTGAGACCACACCACATAACAGCATGAAAATCTCTCAGCAGCCTCCAGTAATAAAGAAAAAATTCTAAGCCTGACAGGCAGAACACATTGTTTGGAGTAAGAGCCAGGTCTAGAATAGATGTTTGTCAAGGTCTTCAGTTAGTGATGAAGCACCTTAGCTCTAGAAGCATTTCTGTTAGTGAAGTCTATTAAAAATTTAGGAAATGTAGTTTGTACATCTTCCAAAATCAATGGATCAAGAAACTAATTCTACACCACAGTTTGCTGAAGATTTCCTACATGGCACACAGCAAGTTGAAGAGTTGAAGGCTCCTCAGTGAAACTTTTACAAATCTGTTCTTTTGGATGCTCACACATTTTGTAATGCACACACATAATGCATAAGACTGCAGGGAACTTCACTGATACAAATATTTTAAAGCTAGGCATACACCACAACTAGAAGTGTAATCTCATCTCTGTTTCGAGTCAGCCTGTGGGCCTTGGACCTTTCAGCATGATTTTTCCTTTGATCAATGCAATTTTTAGTCACACACACAAACATACACAACTTCAGCAAGATTTCATGCCAAGCAGCAAGACTTTAAACATGTTTTACTGGCACACAGTACCTTGCTTAAAGTCACTGTCAAACATGGCCTTGCGTCCAACATAGTATTTGTAGGTAACTCTCTGTGCCATACTATACTCATCCTTCAGATTTGAGCTGTCAATTGCTCTAATTAAGGGCTTACAGAGATGGAGCTTGTTGATCTGTTAAAAAAAAGTAGCATTTTAATCAGACTGTAGATAGATGGTGTCATGTAAAAACAGGGTGGGTTTGACTTAGAATATGAAATACAAAACACAGCTTACCAGACTTGAACCCTACCTTAAAATAAATTTTAAAGAGCTGATTCACAAGAAACAACATGCCCCACTTCTTCGAGTCTTCAATGCCTGCTCGACTGTCAAAAGGATAAAGAAAAAACCTGCTAGTACTGAACATTTTAAGAAAAGAATGACTTTGTCCTCACAGCAAATTCATTCCATAGATATTCACTCCATAGCAGTTTTAGGGTAAACATAGGTGTAGCTCTGCTATATCTCTTCTCAATATAATGAAAAGATGTCATGCAGAATATTATTCATCTGCATCAGGGTCCTCACTCTAGCCTGCAGATAGCATACACAAGCATAGCAGTGGCTTATAATACTTGAGGTGAAAGAAAGACCTGAAAAAAAGCACTTTTGCCACTTCAGAACTGTTAAAATTGCTAACATTGGAAACTGGAGTTACCTCTTTTCCATCTAATTAATTCTAATGGAGCAAATTTCACAACTAACAGGGCACAGAAGCATTAATCATCTTTCCTAAGAAACAGGGACATAATCAATCCCATCAATACTTGCTAGGAATGCTAAACCTAGCATGAAGTGAGGCCTCTCGCTCTGTAGTTAATAGTCAAAAGAGAACAAGCTTCAGAAGTGTTCATTCTAAGACCAATATATGGTCTAAGTAAGTGGGAAAATCTTAAGCCAAGTTCATTAAGTGCTTAGTAATTTACTAGTGCAAGTTCAAGAGAGGGTCTTTCACTTACGTGTCACTGGCACAGACTCGAAAGCAGCTCATCAGCAGTTCTGCTGCTTTTTCCAACATGTCACCAACTTTGCTTTTCCCTTTCTTCACAAGCTGTTGATCTGCCTAGCATTACACAGCAAGAAACAATATGCAATTCTAGATCATAGTTCATTAGGCTGCAAAGTTTAGTTATTTAATACAGCATTTTATAAAGTATTATAGCAAGAGATGTGTCATGGCTGCTATCTCCCAAATCTAGAAGGCAGACAAGCTCACAGAACAAAAGAAAACACTCAGGGAGGCTCCTGGACATGTACCAATCCCAATTTAGAGAAGGATAGTCCTTGGACTTGTTCAATATTACCTTTAGCATCACTAAGCTTAATCCAGGTCTCAGAAACATAAATTCAGGTTTAACACCTGAGCATTAACACTTCAACTCAAGTGTACAAAGACCAAGAGCCTGGAAAAAATGGAGTTTGAGTCTTAGAATTTATAATTCAGTTGCTCTCCACAGCCACAAAGACTAGATTTTATTTCTAAACCATACTCAACAGTTTCCAGTAGTAACACACACTGCTGGGACCTGAGACTTCCAGAGAAAGATAAAACATATGTCACAACAGCAAGAGGAAAAAAAATCAGTTGGCAACATATGGGAAAGATCCACGCACTGACTGATGAAGAACTTCAACAGAAAAAATACAGCAAGTAGATATTTATTACGTGCTTTCTAAAAAGTTTTATTATAGTGTTTATATTCTTGCTAGCTGAAACATAAATAAAAGAAATGGAAATACACCCTGCTACAGAAGTCTTCTCTGAAACCAAATCCTCTGAATACACCAAGATTAGAAGACAGAGTTCAAACATTCCAGCATTCCACACTTCCCTTTCTCATGCATCTCAGAGATACGGATTTCCCTCATTCACACAGAGAATTGAGACTTGTTGCAGAGCAGCCACACACACGAAAAATACCCCCTGTGCAAGCATTCCACATGTGTGGTTTTGTGGGTAAGTGGGCACAAGACAGTGATCAGGTGATGAACACTGAAAATACTGGATATTGTCAATCTCTAACCTAACTTGAATTCTAGCTTCAACTATTCAGGTGAAGTGACTAGGAACAAAATCATAACTCTGCCACTTTCCTTGGCCTCAACAGATCCCTACACAAGCTACTTCAATTCACCAGCCTGAGAAAAATAGTGTAAATTTGGGGATTATTTGCATGTCAGCAGTTGTATGGGCTCACCAAGTGCTCCAAAGAGCATCAGAAGTGGTGCACACATCTGGAAAAGGGGAGCAGAAGATTCCCTCTTCAGATCTGGTAGAGGGTTAGATCAGCTTGGTTGTCTGTGATACCTCCAATTTCTACCAAATCCCAGGATAACACAGAACTAGTGACTGATGCCACATGCTACTCAGTAAAGAAAATATGTATCCTTTCATCAGTTCTAAGCAACTGTTGGGAGCTGCATTCAGGTCCTCAGAACCCCTCTAGTTCCATCTACAAATAGGAGGTGGACAGACTGAGCAACCTCATTTTTCAGTAGGATTGGATGAATTTAGTGTGTCAACAAAATCCTAAACAATGAGTTAAAGAGAACTGAGCAAAATTTGACTGTGTAAAAAACTCTATTAAAATATTTCTGTTGTAGAAATACTAGATACAAGTAATGAGGTTGTTAATCAGATGTACTTACATTATTAGCAAAAATTCGAAGATCAAGGGCTACAGAATACATAATAGGTAAGGCCCTGGAAAAGAAAAGCATAGAATACTTAAGTAGGTGCAAAGCAAACAATAAGTAAGACATGATAAACAATGTATTTTTTTTTTTGTTAGTTGGTCATACAATTAGAAAATTACGTATTAATCTTTAAATGAAGAAGGATGCATTTCTTAAATGGACAGTTCTTCAAGATCTCAGCATTTCACAAATCCTACACTACAAAAAAGACTTTCTAAAGTCTTTTTTACTGTAGCTTCAATAAAATTCCACTTTTATTTGAACAATTCCTTCATGTGTTTACATACGGACCATTCTATGTAATTAAGCTCAGCTGTTTAGTTTTCACACTTTGGACATGAAAACTCAACCAGGCAACAAAGCCAATTAGGCTTGATTTTAGCATCACTGGGGATAAATAAAACTATAGATATAATTTCAGTTTGATTACAATGGTATTATACCAGGAAAAGATGAGTCTATTTTCTTGTAGCTTTCTCCTACGTACTCACCAATTTTCTTCTTTGTGTGCCTGAAATGCTCGCAGGAAAGATGTATTGTGTTCAGGAAAATTTGAAATGCCATGAAATGAAGCACAAATTTGAGAAACAGCTGTTCAGTGGTACCACATATGACTTCATGAAAGACTAGAAATCAAAACACCATCAAGAAGCTGAGGACCTGAGCTGCAGTATGGAAGAAAGTGAGCACGGACATGCACTCCTTTGAGGGGCAGCAGCAGTAAGAAACACTGGCCAGAGATAAGATTGAAGCTTTTTTATCATTATCTTCTCCTCTAGCCAAGCACAAACTGCAAGGTATTATAATGATTTGAGACTCTCCTATATTTTTGGAGAAATTAATATTCTATTTTAGAGCCAAATAAAAATTCCTTCTTAACCCTACAGAAAGCTGGAAGAAGAATGTATCTGGATTTCCTTGATTAGAAACCTAAACAACTGAAGTGTATTGGGAAGCAGACCACATTCTATTAGATTTTTAAAAACCATGAAGAGAACTTATTCTGCAAGAAGTTAATCTGAAAACAATATGCAAGATTTATGGAAAAGGATATTGGACAATAACTGTTTGGCATTTGTATGCTTCCACAAAGTCATGATTTGCAACAGCATAAGTACACCTGTCAAAGGAAAGGTGCATTAGTGCATCAGAAAATACACATATATTAAATATTTATTTTTGTATCCTAACAGGCATGAAGTTTTACAGTCTATTTAAGGCACTAAGAAATCTGACTAATAGCATTCTTAACAAAACTGGCACAAGTATTTCAATAGAGCACTAAGCTTGATAATTGTAGAAAACAGATCCTAGAGATTAATAGGTATTTGTTTTATATAAGCTACTGCTTATTAAAACTGTCACCAAGACTAAATTTTTAAAATACAAGATTGTTGAAAGAGACTAGATGCAGAAAATTATTAAGTAAAAGCCTTGCAGAATTACTTAGATACTAAACTCTCTTAGGGTACCTTTATGATTAAAATTTCCTTTTAAAAATATTTATTTCCCTTACTTGTTTCACTCTAAATTCTTGTGCAGCTAGTAGGCAGAGCAAGGGAAACAGCAAGCACTGACACTAAAGCTGTGCCAATGGTCATAGAGCAAACTTTATGTGGAGAGGAGAAAGAAAGTCTTTATTTCCTGCAATTCTAGCATTATTTATAAGAGTAATAAATACAAGGTTTTCAGGTGGAAGTCCTTTAAAATAGGCAAGTAAACTTTAGGACATCCTTCTCTATCCCTGCTGTATACCTCACAACTGACTTTACATTCTGAGCCTATCTTTACCTTAAGTGGGCTGCAAACATTTCATCGTATGGCGATTCCAAAACTTGTTGACACTTCTCCTCTGGAGACGGAAGCTAAGTGTAGAATAAATCAATAAAACATTAAAGGAACATCCAATGTACCAGAAACAGAACATCATATGCATATTTTGTCATGGCAGTTATCACAGATTTGCAAGGGTTGGAAGGGACCTCTGGAGATCATCTAGTATGCATCTACCAGAACTTTAAATTATATTAACAATCATATCCAGATTAATGAATTTCTAGTGTGCATTCTGCCTCCAGACCCTGAACAGAGACAGCCTTAAATACAGCATCCAAAACATACAAACACCAGGCCTTTATTACTCACTTTTTTCTCTATAGTGCCTTCCATTGTGCTATGCTAATAACTAATGCAGACCTGGTCAGAAAGGACATCTGTATCTATCCAGAAAACAATTCTAAGTGGAACACAAAGAGTCAGCCAGAAAAGAAACACTATATATAGTATCCTTGGAAGAAGAAACAGGAAGCAAACCTACAAAGGGATTCTAGCTCAGCCTATGAAACAAATTTCTGAGGTTTCTCTCCAATGGAAAGGAACCCACATATAGAGCTAGGAAAACTGAAAGTAAAACAAAAGGTCAAAAAACAGATCCTCACCTGTAGCCTTGGGTTTGCAACATGTGGATGTTTAAATGATACTAATTCTGCACAAAACGTACCATCTCTGGTCTCAATGGCTTCTTGTACCTACCAAAGTAAACAGTGCCATTACAGAATGAAATCCAGCAATAGGCACACAACATATTTACACAATATGAAAGCCACCACCTAGTTACCACTGTTCATATACATTAATATCAAATCAAGTGTAAGCTTTTAAAGGCTTAATACTGAACAAATAATTTTATATTTCCAATACACCTGTTGTTCAAAAAGATCTCGGGGAGAACATAGAGAGAACACCATTGTAGTTTTTTCCTTATTTGTAGGATGCAAGCATATGTACGTACATGGGTTTAACATTGTAAAACAGCAGTTGAGAGCCAGATTTCGTTAAGCTTTTAAAAATTCCAGTTGGACTTATAGGCATCAAACAAGGATGCAAAGGTGCAATCTCTGAGAAATGCTTTAAATGAAGATAGGAAGATTTAACATGCAGCTATCATTCCAAAGGCAATGTCTGATATTAGACTGCTTATATCGAATGCATTTGAAACCTGCTAAGACTGTAAATGTTATATTCTGCAGAATAATGGTTTAATTCTGTTTCCTGCTAAAGACAACTCCTTGTAAAAAACAGTCTGCTTGGACAGGTTATTGTGACATCAAGGTGGAAAAAATTTCTTCAGTTATGGAAGCAGTTTTAGGTATTACTTAAGAGTTCCCTTCCCATTGCATATGCTTTATCATATTTTTGTGTCCTAGTATGAAAAAAAAATCTTTTTGGTGTATGGAAGGCTCATATCAAACGGGGAAAAAACCTATAGACCAAAATAGCAACAAAAGAAGGAAAAACAACTGTTTAAACTCTTTCAGAAATCTGTGTTTAGTTCTTTTTTCAGGAAGAAGAAGAGATAATTTTATGTTTGCTAGATAGTTTTTCATATTGAACATTCAATGGAGTGCCAACCGAACAAGATGTGGACCGCTGTCCTGGGAGATCGCAGATGCTCCAGTTTTGGAGCACAAAATCCAAAACCCAAACAATTGCTTTCTTTTTGTGCCTCAACGAATGCCATTTGAACATGGAAACAGTGATGTGAATCCGATGGTCCAGCAAGACCCATCCAGAGTGGGCACACAGAGAGCCTGTCACTGACGGCTCCGTCCAGCGGGAATCCCTGCGGCTCGGCTCCTGCCTCTCCAGCCTCCATGTCAGACCTGTGTGTCCGCACTTCTGCACTCCTCAAATCCCTGAGCTGCACTTGCTCCTGGACACACACGCAGCCCTCCGTGGCGGTTCTCACAAATAAATTACCTCAGAAACCTCCACGCTTTTCAGGCATTCCAGGTGTACATCCTTGGCACTCAGTGTGTGCTTCACGCACACTGAAGAAATATATTCCCCCACCACATCACTCACCCACCGCTGATTTATTTCTTAACCAAGGCAGCATATTAACAGCAGAGAAAAATACACTCGCATACTCAATCAGGGCCCACAGATTAATTTAAAAAGTTAATAAAAAATCTTGCTTACTTGCTGCAAGTACTGATTTATGGTGATGTGCGCCATGAAAAGGTAAGGAGATGAGGCGGGAGCCTCACACCGGTGCCCCCGCGCGAGCCCCGGCACTCCCGGAACTCCCTCCGCGTTTCCGGATCCCGGCGCGTCCGAGGGCGGCGGGAAGGGCCCCGGCAGTCACGTGACATCCCCCAAAGGCCACTGTCCCGCCCACCGCGGCCCCGGGGCGTGGCTTCACTCGGACAGCCAATGGGAGGGAGGGGTGGGCGGGGCAGGGGGCGCGCGTCAGCGGCAAACCGCGTGCGCCGGGGCGTACCGCGTGCTCGTGGGTGGTGATGCGTTGGGACTGTTGTCGCTGTCACTGCCACCCCGCTACCCCTTGTACCCCCGTCTTGTACGGGAGGTGGGTGGTGGCCTCCCCGTGGCAGGACTCCAGTGGCGGGATAGCCCAGTTACTTCTCCGAAAGAGCGCTGGAGGCTCGCCTTCCCTCCCTCCTCGCTAGCTGCGCTGCCCGGGGGAGCGCTGGAGAAGGGTCTCGGTGAACTTGGGTCGAAAAGGTTGAATTGAGCTCATAAACTCCCGAACAGGGTGACTTTTAAAGGCATTGCGGCCAGGGAGATGTGTGAGACAAGGACACGCTCCATGCTCGTGCAGGCTGGGCTCGGCTGGGTTTGGGGGGTGTCGGTGAGCAGGGTGGGCGGCCTCCCGGGCTGGTTGTGGGCAGGAAGCGCGGCTGCTCCTTTGGCTTTCGTTCCGGCCACCCTTCGGGGGTACCAGCAAACAGAGCCAGGGCAAGCGGGGGACGCCGAGGGGCTGCTGTCGCCCGCGGGAGGCTGCCCCGGCCCGGGAGCCATCTTGTGAGTGAGGTTGGCGCTGCCCGAGCGCCGCGGGCCGCCCGGACTCGGGAACGGACCCGGACCGGCACCAGAGCCAGCCGCCGGGGCGGGCGGAGGCGGGAGGGCGGCTATCGGTGCCTCCCGCCCCGGCGGCACTTGGCACGCCCGCGGGCAGTGGGGGAGGGCGGCTGGGTGGTGGCGGAGGAGGAGGAGGGGAGCGGAGGCGGGGACCAGCCGGCCCCGGCCCGGCCCAGCCCAGCGCGTTGCCCCGGCCGGACACGGCGCCCGGGGCGGAGATGGCGGACGAGCCGCAGAAGAAGCCGCACTTGTCGGCCTTGGTGGGACACACGAACGGGCTCACCAAGCCCGCCTCGCTGGCCACCACCCGCTCCACGGGAGGAGGAGGCGGGGGCGCGACCGCCTCCTCCAAGAAACTCGTGATCAAGAACTTCAGAGGTGGGTACGGGGCAGGCCGGGCCCTCTGTCCTGGCAGGTGCGCTCGGCCCGATCTTTGTTTACTGCAGTCCCGGCCGCTCCCCGCCCCTTGCCCGCGGCCGGGCCCCGCCGCTGTCACCCGCCCCGCCGCCGTATCGGGGCGAGGGGCGGCTGCCGCGGGGCTGATAACGCCGCCGGGCTGATAACGCTGCCGGCACCGTGCCCGTGAAGGGCTCCTGGGGACACGCGTGGGGCTCCGTGCGCGGGGACAGCGGCCGTAGGGAGCGGGCAGAAAGCCACCTTAGTGTCAGCGCTGATTAAAGCCAGGCGAGGGTGGTTGCCTCGCTAAAAGTAACACGGGCGTCAAACACAGCAGCCGGGGGGTGAAGCGTGTCGTGCTAAGGCTCGGGTGGAATTAGTGACCCCTCTGAGTGTGCCAGAGTTACATGGCCAAGAGCACAGTGGCTTGCCAGAACTTGATGGAGCAGCAGGGAGAGAGGCGTTGCTGCAGGTTCCCGTTGGGTGGCCCTTTTAAAACAACCTGTGTTTTACTTCACAGAAAGACCCAAATTACCAGATAATTACACTCAGGACACCTGGCAGAAACTTCATGAAGCGGTGGGAGCAATACAGAGTAGCATTTCTATTAAGTACAACCTTGAAGAGCTCTACCAGGTAAGACACAGGTTTTGCTTTTGTTTTTTGCAAATAAACTGCGTTGGCACGCATTCAACATATTTTTATTTGTTAAAAGCTGATTGAATAGTTCCCTACATACTCTGTTTCTCGTCAGTTTCTGCATATCCGTTCCTCGGAGAGCTACCAGGATCTGGGCCCATGAAAAAGCAGTTTATGTTGGGAGGCACAGAAAGCTATTCCTGGGCAGGGCTGAGATCTAAGTCTTAGAATCTTCAATACTCTGCCCACTCAGCATGCTGAAAACAGGATATTACTCTAACAGGATTATGAAGTTGCATATTTTATGATGATTTTTGTACAAGCTATGGTCTCTTGTAAATAATAATATTTTATTAATTTCTATTTTATATTATTAGATTATAATCTTACACTTCTGTACGTTTTGGGGAATTAAAAAGGCAGGCGACAGACTGTCAATTTACCCACATTTCAGATTGCTGTTGTATTTTCATAACAATCAGGATCTTTGTTTTTCTGTTCAAGTGGTGAAAAAGCATTTCTGGAACACCTGGACTACTGGAGTAGGGGCTGGGGAGGGTAAAAGAGAGATGGTCTCCTGAGCCCTTTCTCTCTACTTTATCCAATTATATGTGGTTAAGTTCTATGTTACTTTAGATGTATGTGCTTTGAGGTGTTTAGTTGAAGTAGTAGGTTTTTAGAGTGATTGTATTATAAAAAATTACTGATGTGTTAAATTGTGCTACATAACATAAGTTAGTTAGGAGTTTTCTGTGAGTGCAGGTGTTTGATCTGCAGATGGATGTCCTTGCCAGACCAGGACTGAAAACGTTATTATGCACACCCAAAATTTTCTAAATGTTTAGTTGAGGTCCAAAGGGTAGACTGTGAGAGAGAAGGCCAGTAGTCTGTACTGGGTCCCTGTTCAAGAAAATCAGGATGGATTTCAGACCTGGCAATACTTGTCTCTTTAGTTAGGGTATGTAATATATGAGTCTAAAATGGGTGATTGTGAAATATATATTTCCTTTAAATAGAAAACTTGACTGCAATATATTTATCTATTAGTACTTGCAAATTTGCAGAATTTGAATGACATGATGCATTTTATTGTTTCAAATCCAGCATTTGAAAAACCCTGCTTTTCCATGTCTAGCAAAAAAAAACCCAAAAAAACCAACAAACCAGCCCACAGATGCTTTGAGTGTTACCTAACTTGTTTTCAGAGGCTCAGAAATGAGATTATAGTAATATGGCTATGAAATCACTAGGGTACATGCTTGGGTTTTGGCAGAAGAGAAGAGAGATTTCAGATAAACTGTGAAGAGAGATCTGTACTTCTTGCTGCTTCTCTTGTGCAAGGTTGATTGAATAATCTGTAGCGCAGCAAATTAGGAAGATTTCTGCACAGGGGGGTGGTGGTGCTCAGTGTGCCTTTGCATAGACAGGTTCTTACTCTCCTGCCAGAGGAATAAAAGATGAGGTTCAGCATCCATTGGAAACCTGATCTGTATTTACAGATCATTTTAACAGTCTGTTGGTGAGCACCGAGTCATCCACAGGGGAAAATATCTGTTCATCACATTATTAGGCCTTTTTGGTGAGGTGGTTTTTGGGTTTTTTTAGTCTTTATCTGACATTATGGGAGGAAGTGAGAGGCCTGCTAGAGTTCAGTGCACTCAGTAGGCTGGTGTACCAGCCTACAGTTGAACCTTCTGATTTATTTATTTAATTTGGCACAGTGGCTCAGAAGAAACTGAAGAACAGTGATGAGGCTGTGTGGGAAGCCTGAAGGATACTCCTTTCCAGGCTTTAGAGGCAGCATGGAATCAGGCATGGAGGTGCTTGGCAGAGATGTAGTCAGTGAGCAATGGGAGGGTGGCAGCCAATTTTTTGCGACTAAAATAGAAATGATGTCTGGGATTGGTGGTAGATTGCACAGATTTTGAAAGAAGTAGCTTTTATACTTGATGGGATAGAGAAAGTGGGGCAGTACAAAGAATTGCTGAATGAGGAGTGAGTGATAAAAATAATGGAAAAAGAAAATTACCTTTGCAGTGAGGTCCTAAATAACCTGAAGTGGGGCAGCACTGCCCTTCTGGAGGACATAGAACAGGACAGTGTAGTAATGAAGGAAAAAATTATGAGAGTCCTGACTAAACTTATATTTGAGTGGGTGGATAGGAGTAGCTGTAACACTATCTATGAAGTGATTGTCTGAATACTGCTTGTTGTGAGTTATTTTACTTACTTTAAGACCAGATGAGAAACATATTATAGGCACTGTTATAACTTTATTTGTTTGTATGCTTTAATGTATCAAAATTGTGTAGGCCATTTATGTGCATTTAAGTAAAATTAGATTAGGTAGGTTAGAATGCTCTGGAGCAGAGGCAAACATTCTTGGGTCAGTTTTAGTTGCCCAGGTGACATAGTTCTTAAGTCCTTTGCAGTCTTCTGTGCAGTATTGCCTCATAATACTAGGGCAGTTGATATTAATGTAGTGACACCAGAACATTTGGTTTTGGGCAGAACTGGTCTTCTTAGTTAACGAAGAATAAATACTCAACTAAATCCTGTGAGCTCCCAATAAATCAGTTCAAGTCTTTATGTAAGGCTTAATGTGGGGTTGGTTTTGGGGGTTTTGTTATTGTTTGGGATTTTTCTTAATTATTTTTCCCCTCAGTTTATGTACCTTAGCATGAGGTGTGAATCAGTGGAAATATTTGGGAAGAAATAAGTTGATAAAAAGACAGGAGAGTAGCTATACTCATTTACCATTTAGACAGACTGATTGAAATGTCTACTTTAAAGGTATTAAGAAATTGAAGTATTTGGTATGATTGTGTTTCTGCCCCGAAAAAGCACTTGTGTGCATGCTGAAGGATGCACAAAATGGACTTTTTGGAGGAGTTCTACTGCTGAGCAGTATTGAAGGAGTCAGAATTCTGGTAGTGTTTAACAGCACATCTGAAATATGATTTAGATTGTGATGGTGGATCTTGCTTGTGACACAAAATCTAGGAGAATAAGAAGGAACTAAAATCAGAAAGGACTCCTGAAGTCTTATTTTTTTCTCTGTAACTTTGTTTTGATGTTTTGGTTTTGTGCACAGCTTGAACATATAATGCTGATTTTTTTTTTTCCTTTTTCAGCCTTAATTACAAAGACACAAAAATTTAAGTTCCTTTTTTTGTCTCATTTATAATCCTTTTTTTGGTTTTTAGGCTGTTGAAAATCTCTGTTCCTACAAAGTCTCTGCTACACTGTACAAACAGCTGCGACAAGTCTGTGAAGAACATGTGAAAGCACAAATCCTTCAATTTAGAGAATATCCTTTTGTCATGCACAGAAGTGGTTAGAATGATTAGTTTACATCATTATTTTTTAAAACAAGTCCTTGCAAAAATTGCACCAGTAATTGTCAATGTGTTAGAGGTTCTTTGACTGTTTACATATTTTTAAGTCAGTCATAGGCAACTTCAAGTCATCTAGATGAATAACTTTTGTATATTGATGTGTAGCATGCTAATAAGAACTTATTTATCATTTTACTAGGGATGCAAGTTTTACCCTAAATCTAGAAAATGTCAATAGCACTGTGAGATTTCTCAGCAGGTGTGAATTTCTGTGACAGGTGAGTAGTTGTGATGCTTATGGCAGCAATAGCTTAAAAAAATCACTGTGCTTGTCTACAACAATAAAAGAATTTTCAAACCTAGTGCACTTGTTTGACCAAAAATAACTACTGGTCAACAGCGATGTATCACAGAGGCATTCAACAAGCCTTCAAATATCTTGTGTACGCTGGGAGGTTCTTGGAAGGGAGCTCTAAGTTCGAGAGATCATTTGGCTGTCTTGGGGTGCAAAGAAGGAAGGAGTTTTATGGAAATTTCCCCATGGTTTACTGGAGTTACATTGCTGGACCTTTCTTCTGGCTGAATGGATCACAGAAGTGCCTGTAGATCTTCTGTGGACATCTGGCTGTAGCCAGCCCTGTTTCCTGAATGCAGTCAAGCTTTATGTGCTGAGAAGGTGCTTTATATCATAGGTGTCCTTTGTGTAACAGCCCTGGGGTTGCACTTGGTGGAGCAGCAGATGAATAGTCTGTCCACCTTGCTGCCCCCATATTCCTGGAAAATGCCTTTGCCAGCAGGTGATGGATGGCGTGTGCCATATTGAACAGATATTCCATTACATTACTGATACATAGCAGCACTGTGGCTGTGTATGGATTTTTTTAGCAGAAAATAATAGGATAAAGTAGAGAAGATAGGATGAAGTAGAAAGAAACAAGGGGCCAGGGCCCAGGACAAACCTTCTTTCCTGGTGAATGCTTTAAATGTGCTTTGGATTGTGATTCTCAGTTTCTTGGTTCACTGCATTCACCAGGTAGGTGGAACTCAGAGTAATTTGGAATTTTTAATGGTGCATAGCACTAACATGGTTTTGGTTTTGTTTTTTGTTGATGATTTGGGTTTTATTTTTAGTCCTATTTATGCCATCTGGCTTCTATGTAGCATGTTAGTACAGTAGTCTTTGACATACCTGGTTTTCGAAAACCAAATTTTCTAGTCTTCTTTAAAGCAGTGTACAACCATCTTCTTTTGCATTCCTGCTTTTTCAGACTTTAGATGACGTTACGAAAAAACATTTTAAAACTCGTGTTTTCAAACTTTGCTTTCACCTTGCCCTTTTGACAGGGTGATGGTGGATTGGAGAGTTGAAAATTTAATATTTTTCAGGTGTACCACTTTTTATCCCAAGGACATGAGATCAGATTAATCAGGTTAGGCCAGAATGAGTTGGAAATGATAATGTGCGGGAGAGGAAGGTAAAGTCTCATTTAGATTTACTTGTGAGACACATGAGGATTCTCTTATTTGTAAATAAGAGTTGGATCTGTTGTGTAATGAAGACAGCTCTGTAGATGACTTAGGGTGACCTGGAGATGTATATGAAAAGAGTGGTATTTGGATTTGTTGAGGATTATTTAGAACTGTAACTGCTTTTAAGAGATTAGGGTCACTCCTGTTGTGCTCAGTGTGAACTCCTTAAATAAACAAAATAACCTCTCCATCCCTCTCACCTCAGTTGGTGACAAATGTGTCGCTGGTGGGATTTCTTGTTTAAGTCTATATTAAGGTTACACAGCACAGCCACTAGATGGTATTACTGAAGAGCTGTGAGTATTATTCCTTGAAAACACAGGGAGGCCTTTTGGAGAACTGCCAGCCACTGTGCTGGGCAGCTCTGCAATTAACGGTTTATCCCTGGCAGGCACAGTAGCATTGGAATATCCATGGAGCAGCTTTGCCTAATGGCTGGCAAAGATCATCTCCAGAATCTGGCCTCTAAAGATACTGGCAAACTAGTTTTCCTTAATGGGTGCTGTACAGATTCTCTGGATAGTCTTTTATTTTTAAAGAAGATAAATAAATGCTGGCAAGATCATTGCAGACAAATGGTAAGTTGATTGTTTGTTCAGAGTACATATCCTTGAAGTGTGAAATCTGACTAAAATGAGTTTGTCATATTTTTAACTTGGGACTGCACTGCATCTCCACCTCCAGGTTTTATCATTGCTTTTCACTTTCCCCTTTGCTGGCTGAGGAGGCTTTTGTTGTTGAAATGTAGGTTCTGTTAACTCTGATTTTCATCGGTTCACATAAGGTTTGAATATCACTCAGAAATATATTGACACTTTTTTTTTTTCCTTTGGGTGGAAAGAAAAACTAGCTAAGAAATGCTGAAGTTGTTTGCTGTTCATAATTTTAAGTAATTGGAGAGTCTTTGCTTTTAGATAGCTCCAAGAACTAGTTTAACTTGCACCATTTTTTTTTTTTCAAAGCAGAAATTATTATCCTGACTACAGAGCTAAGAAACAGAAAGGATAAAGAACTGAAACTTGTTCTCTTTCTGCCTTTTTTGTCTTCTACCTCCACAACAATTTATGTTACAGAAAAAAGTCCTCTCTGAAACACACTCTGGAAACTGTGTCTTTAAGAAGGCATCATTACAATACCAAATTAACATTTTACAATGAGTTTTTATTGTATTGTCACTTAGCTTGGACTGCAGATGCCCCATATGGTTGAATTTCTGTTTTCATTCCTTGAATGTGCTGGTCTTTCCTGTGAGGTTTGGGGAGAGGTATGTGATTTTTATCAGAGTTAAAAATGGAAGGTGTTAGAGAAACTATTTGAATTCAGCAGCCTGATGAAAACAGAGTTGATGATACTGCCTTGAAAATGTAGTTAGCATGAACCTGTGTTTTCATAAAAGGGCTTTTGCTGTGAACACTGTTTGCTTTAATTACTTCTAAGCATTCTTTTTTTTTTCTTCCTTCAAGCAACAACCTGTAGCAAGTGGCTTTCTTGCCCATGTGCTGCGTTACCACTTGTGCTATCTAAGAAAAAAAAAATCAACCTTACTGCTGTTTTACTTTAGTATGCTTGGCCAGAAGCTATGTCAGCTTGAGAATTGCTTCAGAGGCAATGAAATCTTTTAGGGAAGGAGTAGGTGGACAGCTGGGAATAGAAATCTCTATCTGGCCTGGGGGTGAGTTACTGACATCTGGAGTTATGCTAATGCTAAACTGGGAGTTGGGCAGCCTTCTTATGAGCAAAGTTAAAAATGGATTTTGAATATAAAAGTCTAATAAGCTACAAAACCACCTCCTCCTCCCACTCTTTTAATAAAAAATAAGAGATAATATCTTTTTATACCCTCTTTCTACTGTTGGATTTAATGTATCTCTATTTTTCTTTGGAATTTTGGCAGCTAACTTTTATTATGAAAAGATCTGTTGCGCAGCTTGTTACTGTCTCAGCTTAAACTTTTTTTACTTTAAAGCAAAAAGCATGGCAGCATGCTATTTCAGGGTGTTTACTGACAATATTGGAGGTACTGTTTGAATAGCTTATGTATATCAGTGGTATAAAACTCCTAATAGGCTAATAAAACTATTTAGTTAATGGTTATGAATTTGAAAACTGTCTTGGATGTACTTGGGAATACCACCAAGTAATAGTATTAACTTCAATAAGTTGCATACCCATGGCTGTGCAAGTCACCATAAAAGTTTAAAATACATCAGTAAATGAGGTGCATGTCTGTGATGTAGTTTTTCAGTTGTTGTTTTATAATTTAAAATACCACATGGAGGTGAAGGGAAAAATATTTTCTATATATTTTCAGATCATGATCAGAAGCATTTTCTTATTTTTGGATCGTACATATGTGCTTCAGAATTCAGTGCTTCCTTCTATATGGTAGGTATCCATATAAGTATTCCTGTAGAGTGTTGACATGCTATTACATTTGCAAAGATTGAAAATAAATTTTTCACATTATATTTGAGCTATATGATAGATCTCTAAAATTTTGTGTCAGTTTATGGAAATGCATGTGTCAGCATACCCGTGTGTCAATATCTTCCTTCCCCAGGAAAATTTACTGTCAAGTGGGAGTAAAAGAAGGTCTGTCGACATGGGTTTAAGAGTCAGGGCATATGTGTAGCTGTAGCTGTCAGAGCCTGGGTGAGGCTGATCTGTGGGAGCCTCCTCTTGACTGCTGCCTCCCACCTTAGCACTGGCCCAGCATTACTGTAGGTGCTCCTGGTTTTGACAACTTTCAGCATTCAGCTTCTTGCTCTGTTTAGTTTTTTTTTTTTTTTTTTTTTTTTTTTTTTTTTTTTTTTTTTTTTTTAAGGCAGTCAGATACCGTGACAAGGTGCAGATTATCTTTCCAGCCCTTGGTCACTTGATTATGCCTTTGTACTTTGAGCCCACGATGGTCACATCTTTGGGCATTCTGCTTTAAAGCATCCCCCTGAGGGGCATTTGACATCATTGCCTGAGCAAACAAACCCAAGCTTTGCCAAAAATTTCTGCTGTTATTACTACTTTAGCTAAAGCACATCCCCCACCCCAATAAAAAAAAAGGTAGATAAAAGTGCTGAAGTAAGAGCATGTCTTTTCCCTGCCTGCCTGGCTGCTGTGCTCTTGTGAGTTCCTCAGGCTGTCTGAAGAACCTGGCATCTTTCTCCAGCAGACATCTTTTGTTCCCAGCTTTAGCAGTTTTCCTCCAACTCTTTATGTTAGGCTTCCTTTTTCAAAACATTGTTGATGAGGTCTGTTCATACTTTATTTTCCTCCCACTGGGAAATTCCTTTTATTGAAATCCTGATGCATGTGAAGAATTCAGAGGTAACAAGTTTTATCTAAGATTGCTCAGTTTTCAATATTTAACAATTAGCTGCTTCATGGCATAGAGGCACCATTCCTCATCATCTTAGAATGAAACAAGAATCTGATAGAGGTGATAAGATCCTAAAAATAAAAACAATTTATGCTTTTGAACAAAACTTAAAAACTACACGTAGAGTGTCTGATCCAAGGAATCTTATATTAAGGTATATGATCAGATTTATTGTTTTTTGATAAGCAGAGAAGCTTATAGTCTATTATGTGAAAGTTGGACAGGCTGGTCTACTGAAGTGTATGCCTGTGGTAGCATCTGATCTGGTATTTTTAGGATAATTCTTGTTACAGTTTTGTTAGAGGACACTCAAAAGGTGTATACACACCATTAATTTATTCTTTTTCTGTATAAGGTATATACACTATGTATTTTAAATGTATGTATGACTTTTCAAAATAATCAACAGTGTGACTAATTTTCAATATTCACATAGGGATATGGGGCTAGAGTTATTTAGAAACCATATCATTAGTGACAAGCAAGTTCAAACCAAGACGATTGATGGAATTCTCCTGCTGATCGAACGAGAGCGAAATGGTGAAGCTGTGGACAGAAGTTTGCTGCGGAGTTTGTTGAGCATGCTCTCAGATCTGCAGGTGAGTACAGAGAAATTCACTAGTTTAGAAACACAGTGTGGACTGCCTAAGTTGTGTTTTGTACAAAAATTGTTCTGTTCATCTAGTAAATGTGTGTAAAATCTAGCTATTACATTGGTATGATTGCCTCTTCTTTACCCCATGTGCAGTCTTGTACTGTTTTTAAATGAGACCTTTTTGCCTGTTTTCCTTAGCAGAGGTAGTGGCCTCAGTTCTTAATAGATTTACAGGTCTTTTCGTATGTGCAGTTTTGTCTGTCATAATCACTCATTGTCTCATCCTAGTGCCAGTTAAATGTAAGAACGGAAAAATTCCTCTCTGTCACTGTGAAAAGATGTCACTTTTGGTGTCCAGGTCTTGGGTGTGTATCACAAAAACATCACTCTACTGACAACTTCTTAGAAATGCTGAGGATAGAATGAGATGCCATATTAAGGCCAAGGTTTTCAGATCCTGTGAAGCTACAATTTACTGGAACTTTCTATGAGCAGAGATAGTAAGTAACCAAGGAGACTGACAAATGCTGTGCTTCTGAATTCCACATGGGTTGTCCTTGAGTTAAAGTTGCAGCCTTGTGTGATGTGCAGTGAAACTTTGGAGCTATCCATCATTCCTAAAACCTGGTGAGATTGCTCCATTTTAAAGTGGCAATTACAAAACTGGCTGAAGGTTTGAAAGAGTTTGAAGAGGTGAACTACATAAAGTCCTTTCTGGTCAGGCAGCTTACCTGGTTTTCTGCCTTTCATGTTAATCCTCTTGACTTTAATCTGTAGCTTCCTCTATCATCCCAGAAAAATCAGTTTGTTTGAGAGAGAAGCCATTGGAAAAAAAAAAATAAGCTTTTGAAAGTGATAGAATGGTTTGGGTTGAAAAGGGCCTTTAAGGATCACCTAGCTCCAACCCTCCTGCATTAGGCAGGGAGCCTTCAGCTAGGAGTCCTTATGAGACAAAAAATGGCAGAATGTAATGAGTTTTACAGCTCTGTTATGTGATTTGGAAGAAACGTTTTCTTCTATTCTTCCACCACACTCAAGGAATTTTTCCTTTTTTCTTTTCACTGTCCCTCTGTTTATGTATTAATCCCTAGTTCTTCAGACTTACAACCTTTTCTTTATGTAATTGTTCTGGCTTACTTCCTTTCTATAATAAACTGTTAGTCATTATGCACAAGTGTTTTCATGTCTGATTGTTATTGGTGACCTTTTATGCACACCTTGTTTGTTCCCTATAGAAAGAATTTGTATATAATTCATATATATTCATGTTATAGTTCATTTTTCCACTGAGAGAAACCTGGCAGATCTGAAGATGTGTTACTGAGCATATTAATATTTTACTGATGACAATTACCTGTTTTGTGCCGATGTTTCACTATTGGAAGGGGGTTTTTGCCACAGAAAGTAGGAGTTTAGATCTCAGGTTGATTGGATGTCATTGCTGTGATGTTGGGTACTGGTGCTGGGCTGTGTGCCTTAAACAGAAGCCTGCTAATTTAGACTGTTCAAGTACTGGTGACTGAAACAAACCATTGGTGCTCTGGGAAGTCAGTTCTGATCTCAGTCTTTCTGAAACCAGTGGACAGAGAATTTGTTAATGTAATGTTACATTGACCTTTCTCACAGCTGTGTACATCCTTAGAATTTTACTCGTCCTCGTATGACTGACAAACAAAATTCCTCCTGTTACTGTGAGCTTAATGTAAGTAATTAAATTGGTTTCTTGAGCAGGTTTACAAGGAGTCATTTGAACAGAGGTTTCTGGAAGAGACAAATTGTTTATATGCTGCAGAAGGCCAAAGATTAATGCAGGAAAGAGAGGTAGGTGCACGTGGTAGATGATTGCTTTTATGCTAGTTTTATCATAGTGCTGTGATGTATTAATGTCCAATGAAATTTACTGGCGCACAGGTATTCATATGTTTTGATATGGACCATGGTATTGTATCACCAGGGAGAGCAGACCCCAGGTTGTCGTGGAACTTGATAGAACAATTGTGTAGTAACCCAGTGACATTTTTGTAGCTTAAGTCACATTACCAACTATAATATGCTTAATATGAAATAACATTGATTAATAAAAATACAGATTATGTAGTACATAACAATGTTCTGGTGGAATAGTCCTTTCCAATTCATGTTCCCTTTTAAAAATGTAGTTTAATTGTCACAGAACAAACTTAGCTGCCTTACATAGCTTTATAGTTGAACTGGTTGTTCTCTTGTTAGGTCCCAGAATATCTTCACCACGTTAATAAACGTTTGGAAGAAGAAGGAGATAGAGTAATAACATATTTAGATCACAGCACACAGTGAGTACAAATGTTATCATTTTTACTCTAAGTCAAGCATTCTTAATAAATGAGTATGATTATCTATGGTTGTAGAGACACTAAGATAATATCTGTAAGATAATGAAGAAATTATCTTGTTGAGAGTGCTTGTGAAATAGCTTGGTTTTTTTTAAAGACTTCAGTTTTATCAAAAGTTACTTCTTTAACGTATACTTCCAGTAAGAAAGAAGAAATTTGTCAGAAATATGAATTCTGTATACTGCAGATAAAAAAACATTGTGTAAGAACTCAAATTTCCATTATCAAAATAGCAGTTGGTTTTAGCCTTTCATGTACTGATAACATCTTTAACCACAAATCCCTTGAGAGAAGGAAAGACTCACAAGCAAAACCAGAAACAAACAAAATAAGCGAACAAAAACCCAAACAAAACCTGAAAAAAAACCAGAAGGGCAGAGAACATGAATACCATTTATAAACAGTCAAAGGTGTGAGCTGAACAGTACATCAGCTGCTGCCAATGTACTGTGTGAGGTAGCTTGTCCTTTTTCCACTTGGGTTTTAAGTAATAGTTTGTGTTTTGTTGGGTTAACACATTCCTGCAGGAACTGACACACTACATAAATCAATGTATAATTTGTCCCGTAGTAAGTGGTTGCTTTTTTTTTTCTTTAGTTAAGAACGTGGCATTAAATTTATTGGGTTTTAGTGTTCTGGAGGATTTATTGGCATTTGATTTGGTGTAAAAAGGATAACTGAATAAAAATTATCTTTAACTTACTATTCAGACATTTTATATAGATGTACATATATACTCGTGCATTGCGTATCATGGCACATATTTGAATTTGGGTCTTCTTCCTGTAAATTGCAGGTGATTGCAGGGTGACTAGCTTTTTCTAGTGAAATCACTCGTATTGAAATACATCAAACTATTTCTGTTTATAAAGTTATAGCAAATACATGTATTTATTTACTGTTTAGGTTAAAAATATAGATTGATACCATTACATTTACAGTCTTGATAGACATCAAGTACTTACGTTGCATCTTGCCCTTAGTTAAAGGCTTAGAAGTCTACTTTTAGAAGGCTTCACACTAATTTCCTGCCCCTGCATTAAGAAACAGCTGCTCTTAAAATTAGAGCACTTGAATTTTCCTGGGGTCATACTGTTTCTCTGTGTGTGCATGAAAACAGGAGAGAGGATGCTATATAGTTGCAACTGGCTTGATCTTGAGATGAAAACGATGCTTCTGGGGCAAAACCGTCGTGTGAAACACCATTCCAAATACTTCAGATAACACCTGGGAAGTGTGTTGTTGCAGCCCATGAAGGGATTCTTTCAGGCCAGCAGTACATGCTGTTCTGGATAGCTGGCTAGATGAAGAAGTGTGTCTCCTTGTCAGTCAGTAGATGACCAAGGTACATGGCTTTGAGGTCATACAGAGGGTGCCTTCTGGCTCCTTCCTTAGCCAAGATAAATACTCATTTTGTTTGCTTGCTAGGATGTAAGTGCTTTGCCTCTTGGCCTCAAGCAGACAAATTGTCTCTTCTTTTCCTATACTCAGAATAGGTCTTCCAGGGCGAGGGATGGTATTTCATACAACCTTGACTCCTGCTGTTGGAAACAGCCAGCAGGTAGCAGTAGTGAGAAATGGCAGGGGATATGGAAAGTACCATAAAAATGGCCCTGTGTGTTAAAACAAGGGTCTCTAAACAGTATTTCATGTTCACTTATGACCACTGAAGGGAACAAATAGAGGAAGTGTATGTGATGCCCTGATACTCTCCTGGTGTCTGCCTGTTTCCAGTTCGGTGTATTTTCTGGACCTGCTATGGTTTGTGTCTTTGTATCTCTGAAATACTTGTAGTCTCTCATGGGGATTCACATCAGCTTTTCTGTCTGTGCCAGGTTCCAAAGCGTTCCACAGGTGATAAAAGTGCACAGCCACCTGGTAATAAAGTGCCTCTTTTTAAGTCGGGTACCCAGTACCATTGCTGATGACCCCAGTTCATGCATTGAAAGGTGGTCAGTTCCCTTCACCCTTTTCCTGCCTGTTAATGGTATCCCTAAGTCATCTCCTTCCCAGAAAGAAGAGTCTTGATGTGTGCACTTGTCTCTCTTGTAGCTGCTGCTACATATTTTGATGATCCCTGCTTCCTTCTCTAAACTTTTCCAAGTGAAGGACCTGAACTGGTGTGTTGTATGAAGGTCTGGCATGTCACTGATGGGCGTGTTTCACACTTTCATTTTAGCATTAAGTGTATCCTCCTACAGGAAAGGCTTCCATCAATCCAAGTTGAGCATCTCTCTTCTAGGAAATCTCAATTAAGGTTCTGAAAAGCAGTTTTATAAAAACTGATAAAGAAATGGTTGGTCTTATGTTGCTCCATTGTAAGCAGGGTAGGAGTTTAAACATTGGAATTAATTATGCCTTTGCATCTCAGGCGTTTTATTTTGTCTTTTAGGCAATGAAAGATGTAAGGGAATACTTCCCATTGTTTTTCAGTCCTATCTAAAATGCATGTATATATGTAAAAAGTAGGGGCTATTCAAGGACAAATTTAAAAGTTTGTGCAAATTTGTGTCTTGTGGTTCTAGCTCAGTTTGTGCTTGTGTACATATGTAGCTGAAAATTTTACAGTTAGCTGAATTTTGAATATAACTAAGTGTGTATTGTTTTGGTTTGAAGCTCAAACCCTTGGAGTTTTTGGTTTTTTTCCTTGTTTGTTTCCAGAATTCAATATGACACTATTCCAGTTAGGCTTTTGTATTGACTTTTGCAATGTAAGCTTTTCACTTCTACTGTGTAAGGAATTTCAATTTATTAATTTTTTTTAATTGCATACTCAGTTGATTGTTGTCTTTCTAATATCACGTGATGGTTTTGTCATAATTTGTAGCCTCTAAGTAGAAAATTGTTGGAGTTTTTTTGCATTGTAAAATAAGTTAGGCATAAATACTCTGTGACAGAAGGCAACTCCTTTATACTCCAATGCTTCTAATACGTTTTTCTTGCTTAATTCAGGAAACCACTGATTGCTTGTGTGGAGAAGCAGCTACTAGGAGAGCACTTAACAGCTATTTTGCAAAAAGGTATTTTTTAAAATTTAATGTAATCTCTGATTAGCAATGGATTCTCATATTCTGCAATAGCTATGAATTCCACAGTTTTTACTTTAGGATGTATGTTAGCCATGGGAAAAATTTCCACAGACACAGAAAGCCAATCCTGTGATTGTTACCCTCACTGTGACAAGTAAATGATATATTTGGAAAGAAATGTCTAAAATCTAATTCCATTTTTGTAAAGGTTGCTAAGCCTCTTAAATCTCCTTTGACTTGCAGCAGTGGGCTTAGGAATTAAACCTTTGGAACTTCTTCTTTCCTAGAATTATATAAACTTCTAAATGAGAGCTGCAGTTAACTGTTGTAGCTTCTTTTATGTGATAATCACACAGCTCAAGTGCAGTAGTTTCACATAAGAATCATGGGTTACTGGAATTGGCAGCATTCAAGGCAATGAAGTCTCATATGCCTTTGTACTTTACCTTTTGTCTGGCAGATAAGAACTGCAGCCTTCTTAAGTCCTTATTCAGACGTGTTCAAATTGCCATTCCTTTGTTCCTCTTAAATTTTAATCTCTCATTTTTCACTGAATTTCTGTGTTTGTCAGTATTCCCTGATCTTTTAATGCTTTAAATGATACTTTTCCTTCTCTTGAAGTAGCCGTATTTCAGGTTTTAGATGTTCTAGCAAATTGTTCTTAAATATGTTTGCTTTTATGTTGCAAAACAGATGTCCCTGGTAGTCTGGTATCTTCTAGCTCCATCACATCCATGTTTAACACTCTCATGTTATACATACCCTTTCTGTGTCTTTCTTTGTCCCTTTTAAAGATGACAGGGTCACAGTTTTTTCTCCACTATCCTGGGAGTAGCTTTTTTCACTGTTTTGAATACATTTATAGGAATAAGCTTGGTCACTTCATTGTAGCTAGTCTTACACTTACAAACAATGTGAGGTAGTCAGTTTGATACAGGAGAAAAAAAGCTTAAAAATGCAGGGTCTGTATAAGCAACCTTTTTTCCTTCATATTAGTATAATTGCTGTAGACTAGATATAGGTCATACCTAGTGGTGGGGAGGACAGGTTGTGAGTACAATCGATTTTTCCAAGTCTATGGCAGTGCTGTCTGGAAGTTCTGTGAAACCTTTTATCAGAGAACTTTGCTGCATGCCCTTTTCATTTGTCAAATGTGTGACTAAATATTTTTTTCAGTCACACAGCTCATGTTAGAGCAAGAGGGAAGGCTATATTTTATGATCTAGGTTATAATAAAGCAGATAGTGTATTGGTGTGTTTAAATGAATGGGAGGAAATGCTTGAATGGGATGGGCATTTCTTAATTGAGAGACCTGGGGTTATTCAGCGTGGAAAAGAGAAGGCTCCTCCTGGGAAACCTCATGGTGACCTTCTAGTACTTAAAGAGGGCATATAAAAAAGAAGGGGCAGATAGTGATTGGTCCAAGGGGAATAGTTTACACTAAAAAATGAGAGATCTAAGATGAGATGTTAGGAAGAAATTCTCTGCTATGAAGGTAGCGAGTCACTGGAAAATGTTGCCCAGAGAAGCTGTCGATGCCCCATCCCTGAATATATTCAAGGCCAGGCTGGAAGGAGATGTGAGCAACCTGGTCTGTTGGAAGGTGTCCCTGCCCACAGCTGGGGGTTGGAACAAGATGACCTTTACAGTCCCTTCCCAATCCAAGCCTTTCTATGATTCTTTGATATCCATGATTTTAGTTCTATGTTCAATTAGAAGAGAGCCCTAAAATCCTGTATTTGAGATTATGTAGTCTGTTGTCTTAATAAAGTATGTCTATTCTTCTGATATCTCAGAAATTAGGAAGTCTCAAAATAGTAGACAAAAGTTTACCTGACATTATTCTTAAACATTGCTTGCCTTTCTGAACATGTATGTAAGCTACAATTTACTGTGAAAGTACTTTTAAGCTGAAGAATATATTAGAATATGGGATAATTTGGTAGTGATTCGCAAATCAATTTTTAATACCATTCAAAAATTAGCTTTAATGAAATATATTTGGAATAGGACAGTTCTACAGTGTCAACTACACTGATGGTGTTACTTGTCAACCTGTGTAAAATCAAGTGGTTTGTTTTTTTAAAAAATGTCATAAATCCTTGATGCTATGCTCTGGTATTACTAAAGCCTCTGTAACTGACACCAGACAAAGTACTTCTGATTGCACTGGAACTACATTAGTCATACTCTCAAATAGAAAAATGTGTATGAAGTTACTTGCTTGTTACGTTCCTCGGGCTTCGCTTCTCCCTTTGTCTCACGTAGGGTGAATCAACAAAGTAAAAGTTGCTTGAAAGGAATTTGTAGTCTTGTGTTATTCCAGTGGTAGAGTGTAGACTGTTCCCAGTGTATTCTTAATTTAAAAATACAGCTCACTGTGCTCCACAGAAAAAAATCTCATGAAGTATTTATCATTAGTTTAAATTTAGGGCAATTTACTTAGCTTCCTGTTTTCTTTAGAGTTTATTGTAAAACTATACCCTTGAAGTCAAGCTTTCTTCATAACCATTCTGCAAAAGGCTTGCAATCATCACCTTGTTGGAGAGTATTTCAGGTGAAATACTAGTATATTCTCTAATAGATATATTCTCTAGTAGATTTCTAACTATATTTATGCAACTGTATTCAAATTTGCTCTTTTTTCTAATTAATTTTTTTTCAGGACTTGATAGCCTGCTCGATGAAAATAGAATACCAGATTTGACCCAGACATACCAGCTGTTCAGCCGGGTAAAAGGTGGGCAGCAGATCCTTTTGCAACACTGGAGTGAATACATCAAGGTATTTCAAAGATCTATTACTAATGTAAAAATTTATGCTGTTACAATTTCATCTGTCAAAGCCAAGAATAATGTATAGGTGTATCACTAAACTTCTGTTTTAAGTAAATATGGGGAGGGATGTTAATGCTTCTGCCTCAGTAAGAATCACACGATGAGAAATAGCAACACCTGCTTTGGTTTTAAATTTGTGCTTGGAAATTGCTTTCCTTATAGATTTGAACATTATACAGGATGTTTTTGGTTGCATTGCTTTTAAATAGAACCAGATGCACAGGGGTTTAGACTATTCTGGACTGTACTTTGGGTTATTTTGCTGCAGATACACTCAACTGTTCACGTACCTGCAAAACCATTGAAACATCAGATGTTGCTGTTCTTCTGCAGCTTAGGCAGTGCTACTCGTAACCAACCTCTACAGCAATGCTGTTAAAGCTGTTAGAAAAAGCTGGATGTTAAAGCTGTAGGAAAGGGAATGCTCCTATTGAAAATAATCCATCAATCGTATTTAGATGCTTTGGGTTTGTTTGTTAGGCATAACATCCATATAGTATGCTGCCCCAGAGATCCTGCACTCTAGTGTTCTTGAAAGATGAAGGCAGGAAAGCTTCACAGAAGACTTTTCTTCCTGGAGTTCATAACTCCTGATATCATGGCTCTCCCCTGAATTGCCCATGTGTTCATCAACCTTCAGGACTAAGTGCATATCAGTTAATTCCAGAGATGCTTTTTCTCCACACCTGTGTCTGGAGTTCAGCATGATTCAGTGCAGCAGCTCATGGGAGTGGACCATGGATGTTATCATGTGCCTCCAGAACTGAGGTGGAGTTTACTTCTTAGTGTGTTGCCCAGTTGAATGGTGGTGCTGTGGCTGAGGATCATCTTTCTTCTCCCTTTTTCCTAGATCACACTCCTCACTTAATCCTAGTGCTGCCTACTACTCCATAGGTTATCCTGTGATCTGTTTTATCACAATTCCTGGGCAATACCAGTTTAATTCCAGGTTTAGTGAGCTAAAGAGACTCACAGAAAAGTCCATGTGCTGGTCAAAGGAAAGAAGCAGGAGTTCATGATGGGTAGAAAATAAGGAAAGGAATCTTTACTTTCACAACAGCAAGTTGTTAAATTGGCTTATCATATCTGTATCTTGCAGAATCAGACCTCTTACAGATGGTTGTGTACATACTCTAAAACCTAGAAAACCTTTTCTGTAGTGTCAGTAAATCTCCTTCAAAACGTTCTGTGTGACAGTGAAGAGAGGCTCCAAGAACTTCTAATGTTTCTTGTGGGCCAAGTTACTGTGGTAAGGGTCTGTGCTCCGTTGTAGTCACCTTTGTGTGAATTCAGAAGTGCCAGTTGGCTTTTTGTGTCTTGGTTTGCCATTTGCAGAATGGGAGGAAAGCCCTGCAGTGTAGGAATGTACCTGACAGAGACTGTGAGATGCCCAAATGCTGTGTTAATGAAGGGGAAATTGTGATAAGTGGAAGACATGATGGACTAGATGATCATCAGATGTCTTTTCCAGTCCAAACAATTCTGTGATTCTGTGATCCATGTGTTGAACCTAAGGACCTTGGGAGCCTTGTGTTCAGCTTTACATTGAAATGGTACTTGAGAGAGATCTCCATGAAAGAGGACAGTGGCTAATTAGATAATGCAGTGGAAATACTTAGCCTGGAGAGTAATTTCCCCCTATTTCTTTTACTGTTGTTGGCTAACATACTTCAGATGGTGAAAATATATCACTTGCAGTAATGTTTTGGTTTTGCTTGTGCTGTGTCCTCCTTCTCACCCTGGAAAACTGATCATTCTGTCCAGGACACTGATCAATGTTACTAAGCAAATGTAAATTGTCCAGTAGGTGCAAATCCTCCCTTACAGGATATTTTGATTCATTAGACAAATGGTGTTCTATGTCTGAGATAATAAATGTAGAAACTGGAATAGAAAGTCAGGTCTGTGGCTGCTTCCTGTGCATGAGAAAGTTTTGTTTCCTTGCAAGTCAGCTAAGATCGTTTTGGTTTAGAGCCCTTGATGAAAAAGAAGTCTTTGAGGGCTGAGCAACAGTTAAATTTTTGCTACTTGTTTAATCAGTTAAGCTCTCTTGCGGGTTTTAATAAAAACAGTGCAAAGTTTTCCTTTATACTTAACATTTCTGAGGCAGTTTCCATTTAATTTATTTTACATGAATCATAGTTCTGTATCTCATGTGAACTTGCACATCATAGTCATGTCTACTATGTATTTATTTTATTTTTGTCTTAAATGTAAATAATCTTTAAATCAAGCACTAATGTTTGAAATCCATTAATGTCTGTCTAGTTTTTATTTTAAATTTCAGTGCATCTCATTTTTTTAAAAACTTTAAGTCATAGTTATAGTTCTGTAAAAAATAAATCCTTTTTCTAATGATAAATTTTATAAGGGTAAATGTGTCTGTTGTGGGAGATAGGTAGCACTCTAAAGTATTTTACTATCAAAAGTGTTTGTTTTACAGAACTTTGGGACAACAATAGTGGTTAATCCTGAAAAAGACAAGGATATGGTGCAAGAGCTACTAGATTTTAAGGATAAAGTGGACCATATCATAGAAGTGTGCTTTCAGAAAAATGAAAAATTTATAAACTTGATGAAGGAGTCCTTTGAAACATTTATCAACAAGAGACCAAATAAGCCTGCAGAATTGATAGGTACACAAATATTTTTCTGTAAAATATTTCAAAAATCTATAGAAAGCATGACAATGCTGCTGAGTGTGCTAGTGCAATAGTGGTGCAGTCGCATCGTGCTGTAGGAGGCTGGTTTTGGGACACGAGGCAAACGTGGCCCCGAGGGCTCGGGTGTGCTGTCGGGGGTCCTGGTGGAGCATGTCACCCTCCTGTCCCCGCGCTCTGCTGCTTGCACACAGGGGCCTGGTGCTAACAACTGCTCGTGGAGCATGGGGCTGCCACGGGAGCACATGGTCAGGGGCAAGAGTAGTGGTCACAAGTCGAGAGGAACGGGCTGTAATTGTGGTTGTAGAGGAGTTCTGGGGATGTTCTGGGTCTCTCAGAAAGGAGTGAGTACAGCCCATCCATCTGCCTTGAAGGCTGAAGTTGGGATAACAATTTTAAAGCCTTCAGATACAAGGAGTTTGAATAGAGGGGGGGAAAAAACCCCACTGCCTTGACAGGAGAATTAGTGCTTATTAAGGGGGAAGATAATAACAAATAATTTAAAAATACTATTTCGTTTATCCCTGATCTGGCAAAAGCTATCTTGACAGTTTTGCCTGCTGAAAAACTGGAGCTGTGTTATTTTACACCAGGAGAGTATCCTGCTCCTTGGTTACTAGTTTTTCCTCTACATTCTTTTACCTTTATTCAGTTTATTTTGTCTTCCTTCTGAAATCAGCTTTATGTAGACCAGATTGCACAACACAGTGATACAGGTTAAAGCCATGATATGGGCTGCTGTCACTTGTGGATCATGGTGTTCCAGCTCCCACAAAGGTTTTCTTACACAGAAGATTGTATAAGGATACTAATGTGGCTTAATAAATACTTAGCAAAACTCAAGGCTTAACCTTATTTCTGGTATTCTGAAACTACTAACTGGAAAGCATTGCTTCTGTTTAAATTTTAATATGCTCCTACCAAGGGGCATGAGGGGCATAGTAAAGGTCTGCAAAAATATAGTCCTCTTTATGTTGTTTGTTTCTGTTTCTCATTAAATACATTCATATACATTGTATGCTTCCAAAACATTGTCTTTCAACAAGTAATGTGCTTGTATGACTATAACACAAAATGTGGGAATTTCTAATGTATTAATTTTAATTATTTTATTGTATTCATTATTTTGCCTTGGACTATTCCTTTTCTGCAGTATTTTTCCATTTTATATAGTAGGGCTCCAATAATATTCCAGGAATGTAGTAGGGCTCTGTCATTCCACTGAACATAGGGATGGGAAGAGGGAAAATAGAAAATTTAGTGCTTATCCTGTATTTTAACATATAGTGGTATTTAACACATAGTAGTATTTCAAGCAGAAGATGTTTAAGTTGTTTATTTTAGATCTATTTTTTAAGCTGTTACCTAATTTTATTTATTTGTAGCAAAATATGTGGATTCCAAATTAAGAGCTGGTAATAAAGAAGCAACAGATGAAGAACTGGAAAGAATCCTTGACAAAATCATGATCATATTTAGATTCATTCATGGTAAGAAATAGCAGTTTGCTGTTGCTGCAAATAAACTGTTCCCCTTGCTACTAGCAGGGCTGCTTTCATTTGAATGCAAGAAACCTTTTTCAGCATGGATTTCTGCTCAGCTCAGTCTTTAATTCAGATTGACTTACAACTGCAGGAGCACGATAAATATACCAGGGAGGACAAACAGTTCTGTGGAGATTAGCAAGTTACAGACCTTTCAGAGTCTTGTGAATGGAGACCTAAGAGTTAGAGGTGTTGCTGCAAGTTTTTTAACGTAAATTGACCATGTCTGTAACCACAGCCTCTCCTCTAATGACAGTAGAGACTTTCTTTCCTGTCCACTTTATGTATGTTTCAAGTACAAAGCGTGAAAACCCAGCAACTTCTCATCATAGCTGAGAAGGAACACAGAGGAGGGCTCAGAATTATAGGAAAAAGTGTTATTGCTGAGGTTTACTACATTTGAAATGCATTTCCCTCATGTATGTCTGTCTGAGCAAAACCCTTGAATATGTTAGGAATTTTTTTTTCCAGATTAGATACCAGAAAAACCAGTGGTCTAATCCAATACAGATGCATGGTCACTGCTCTGAGGGAAGCAGAATGTGTATCCTGGACTGGGGTGGAATAGCAGGAATTCTGTATTTAGTTTTTCTCAGATCTATGGGGTTCTCTCCTTATAAAAATCCCAAACAAGTACAATATGATGGGAAAGCTGTCAAGTCATAAAGTAGTATCATTATCATTTGCATAATTGAATCATAATAGCATCATTTTTGTCAGATGGAGATAGTGAATGAAAACAGTTGTACTAGCAGCTTGTCAACCTAAGAGATTAATTGTTCTTAATCTGAAACTTTCACCAACTTTTTCCTCTTCATGTTTTTGGTAGTACTGAGCTAAAAGCACAAAATTTGTTTTGAGCTGTCTAGTACATAAGAGCTCTTCTAAGAGCAGATGATAATTAGTTGGGAGTTTATGGGCATTGGTCTTTTTGATACTATCTTGATGCGGCTGGTTCATGGAACTTCACCAGGACAGGATGGGGAAGGAAGAAGACTATCATAAGAAGCACTAAATTGGGAAGTGTTTGCAAGGAATTACGAGGGGTTACTGTAGGCAGCCCAAGCAGTGGCTTGGGTTACAGTAAATTTGTTCCTCTTAGCACTGTCTGTAGGGGGAAGCTCGGGTTTAAGGTGTGAAAGTTTGTGAGTATCTGTATGACTCCTTCATTTCAAAAGGCATGTGAGAAGACTTCTGTTAAATTTTCTTCCCCTTAGGCTTTTAAAATATATTCTTTAATATATAGAAAATCTCCCTCCCATTTTTTTTTTTTTAATTAATCAGACCAATGGAGGGAGACTGTTCTTCTGGACCCCAGAGTAATTTCATGTGTTTTGCAGCTGATCCAGTGGGAAATACAAGGCAGCCCAAGTTCCTGGGACAGAAATAAAAAATAAGTAAATATTTTGCAAAATATGTTAAAAGCTATTAAAATATGAAAAGAACAAAATGTCTACTTGTTTTTCTTCACTGCTACATAATGAATATGGTTCTACTAATCAGCTTTTCATGAGAGGCTTGCCACAACCTGAAGGGCAGTGATGCAGATAGAATGTATAATTTAATTTAATTTTTTGTTTCATTTCCTTACAGGGAAAGATGTCTTTGAAGCATTTTATAAGAAAGACTTGGCCAAAAGACTGCTGGTTGGAAAAAGTGCGTCAGTAGATGCTGAGAAGTCTATGTTGTCAAAGCTTAAACATGGTAGGTGTCTTTAGATGTGTTAAATTTGTATTACTTTTTGGCATGCAATTTTGGAATCCCTGTTTTCTCATGCTTTTAAGAAGTGACAAGCCAAATTTTAAGTAATAGCTGGACAGCTCTTAAATACTTTGGGGGATATATATGTGTGTGTATATACATATGTATGTATCAGACCTTTCATTATCCTCAGCAAGAGCTATTAGGCTGACTTAGGTATGAGACTGGTCTACAGAGGAGCAAAATCCTGAAAATGTAACTATTTGTAGATGCTCTGTAACCTGGTAAATATGGCTCAGTTGTCTCAGGTTAAATATATATCATTTGTTCTGTGCTTCTTTGTAATTGTGGGATCTTTGCTTTTTTTGTGTGTGACAGAATGTGGCGCTGCTTTTACCAGCAAACTGGAGGGCATGTTCAAGGACATGGAACTGTCCAAAGATGTCATGGTACAGTTCAAGCAGGTACACTTAGCTTTTGTTTGTATACTAAATTTTCCACAGTTATGGGGAGGCATTTAATGGTGCTATCCCTTTGATTAAGCTAAAATTAAACAGCTTTTGAGCAGATCCTAGTCATAATAATAGTGTCTAGTTATTGTTCTGTTTATACAATGGAATTTATTTATTGTATACAATAATTGTACAGTTATATTTGATTGCTTTTAAAGTAAAATAGTCTAAATACCACATAGTAATTTAGCTGACTGACATCCTGGGAAGTCTTTATCCCTTAATTCTGTAAACTGGTGCTGCTCTGATGAATTTTTTGTCAATGGTCCAAACCAGAGAAACTCCCTGGAGGTTGCTAAGTGCACAGAAAGTGTGCATTTCTCAGCCCCAGAGTTTCCATCCTGTTGGTGACCAATGAATGCTTGCAGGAAATATTGTAAATGCTCACCCTGTTGTTGCATTTCTCTCTGGGTACTACTTTTGGGGCCTTACTGAAGTCAGGATGCTGGGTTAGAGATCTGAACCAGGACAACACCTACAGTAAAACACTGTAGTGACTCTTCTCTCCCAGATTTTGCAGTCTGGCTTGACCGATGCTCTACTCCAATTATATGAAAAAGTTCTGTCTAGTAGATGTGAAAGTCCAAAGGGATCCTTTTGATCTTACAGTCCTTGCAATGGCTTCTTTTCTTTGGTTTTATTTGTATGTGATTAAAGTTTCTTTGATCTTAGCACCTTTTATAGACAGTAGTCTAGGATATTTCAAGGTGTGTTGACCTTTTCTTTGTACTCCCAACGGCATGCTGTGTTTTAAAGTTGGGGAAGTGGTCAGTAGATAGTTAATCAAACTCCTGGTACAGCATGTCTAATCAAGGATGTGGTTTTTCATTGTTATACGAAGCCTAAATTTCTAATTTAAGTATGTACATTTTCTAATTTAGTATGCAGATAGCATACTGGAATAATTTTTGTCTCTGTGTTTTAGTATATGCAGAACCAAAGTGACCCAGGAAATATAGACCTGACAGTAAATATATTAACTATGGGATATTGGCCAACTTATACACCTATGGAAGTCCACTTAAATTCAGAGGTTTGTATTTTAATTCTTCTAAATGCACTTTAGAGAATGGAATCAGTATCACAGGGTGCATTAATGCCCTTCATTTAACATTTTTCTGATAGATATTTAAGGGTTTTACGTAATTTTAAGGATTCCAGAATTGCAAAAAATAAAATGTAGTGGATAAAATCCACTTTTTTCAGATGATTATTTCACTCAGTGTAGGGGTTTTTTAACCTGTATAATAACAATATCATTGCCTTACTTAGCATTGCAGTCCATTACTTAAAAGTTTGCAATTGGTCAGTTCACCTTAATTTAGTCAATCTTTAACTACATTGGTTAGGCACTTTGAGCTAATCAATAGTTATTGCACGTTCCTTTTTTCAAAGATCCTTCCTCTGTTCTCTGCAATGTGTCACACAAAACTAGCCCCTGCATTTAAATAGTATCTGCCTGAAAAATGATTTTTTCCAAGTTGAGAGGTTTTTGCAAAGCTCCTTCCAGTAGTGATTTAGATTGACATGTGTATTTGGAGTCCCTGTTTCCTACAATAACTTGCTTGATGGGAGTTGTGGGAAGCACTTCAGAGGCCAGAGGAGGTAATGGGATTCGTGCTCAGTTTGGAAGATATGGAAGCTCTTGTACTCTTATTCCTGAGGTGTCCTTTCCTCCATGGCAGGCTACTTCTGAAGGATCCAGCCTGAGCAACATATTAGGAAAATGGAGAGCTAGAACCCCCTTACTTGGAAGTAAGAGGGCATAAAGTAGTGGAATTGGACTAGAATTCTATTCCATCCACAAACTACAGGAAGAACTTAAGAGCAGATGGTACTAGCCAGTGTAAAGGTGTGAGATGCATGCTTTTTGTCCCATGATTTCTAGGTCAGATTTGAAGTCCGGGATAAAACCAGTATCTCTTTTGAGGTTTAAAACCCTTTACACAGAGTTTATTTTACTGTTATTTAAAACAAAACAAGCAAATTAAAAACCCAAGGAAAATTCAGTTATTTTTAAATTGAGGCTTTCTTCTGTGCATCATAGTACCAGCATACCTGAAAGCAAAATTTTGCTCTTTGGATTAAGTTTTTCACACAGAAGAACCTGTTATGAAACACGGTTGAGGAAAATAAAGAAATTACATGTGTCAAATCATTTGGTAACACTGCAGTGATACAATGTTAGTGTTTTTTCTCTTTTCTTAATAGATGATAAAGCTTCAAGAGGTATTTAAAACCTTTTACCTGGGAAAACACAGTGGTCGAAAACTTCAGTGGCAGACTACTTTAGGGCATGCTGTCCTGAAGGCAGAATTTAAGGAAGTAAGTTTGCTTGCATAATGCTTTGCCTGTCAGGTTAAAATTTAAGTAAATTATTTGGAAACTAATAATGTGTTTTATTTTTTATAAAGGTAGTAACACTTTTGTGGAGGACCAGTCACAATTCAGTACTGTTATTTTGTACAGAAAGTAGGCTTTTTATTATTAAACTGGAATACTACCTAGCTAACAAGACAACAACTTGATACTTTTTGGTTATATTAATTTGATAGGAATTTTGCTTATTCAAATAAATTAAATTGCAATAAATGAAGACATCAAAGCAAGAAAAAGAACACAACTGTTTTTAATCTTTAATATGGAATTGTTTTGATTGTAGAAATCCTGTTGATGCTTTTAGAGTGCTTGACATACATAAAGAGACTGAAGAGTATTAGTCACATGATGGCTGTGGTTAAAATTTAAATGCTTGTTGAATTATTTAACTGTTAAATAACTGCACTGTTTGTTCATGTGGTTTTGTTTTGTCTCATGCAGTAATAGTGCAGCTTCACTGAGCCACAGCAGAGACAAAAAAAAACTTGAATTCTTTTACTAACTCGTTCTGAATATTAACGACTTAATTATGGAGAAATTCACTATTGATAGTGGCAACACCAAAATTTCATATATTGTAATTAAAATTAAGTGAAGGATTCTAATGAGCTTCTTCTGTGTATTGTTACTGTTAGAGGAGTAAAAAAAATAAGTTGAAAAATGTCCTGTTTCCTCAATACTACATTCAGGCAGATTCTTCTGTGTATCAGGCATTCTAAAATGCATATCCATTCTTCTAGAAATAGAAAAAATAATGCATACTTTCTCTAACTGTCAAATGTAGGGGGTACAATAGAAAATTCTCTAAATATTACTATTACTTATTGTTTCTCTTTTAGGGGAAGAAGGAGTTTCAAGTATCACTCTTTCAGACATTAGTACTGCTTATGTTTAATGAAGGAGATGAATTCAGTTTTGAAGAAATTAAAATGGCTACTGGTATAGGTAGGAAGAATTCTTTTGAGTTCTTAAATTTATTAATGAAGTGATCAGTGATTATGATTTGGTATGTGAAGGCCTAATTTTAAGAAATTTGTCATGATCATTAGGACAAACTTTTATGTGCCAATAGCATACATATGCCAAAATAGATGAGGAAAACACACTGCATGTATTTCTTAGTGTATTTTCTTGGTTTGTAAAATGGATTTTTCACAAAATTATTAGTAAGAGCTGTGTGGAATGTGATACTACTAACAACCTACTAGATTTACAAAATGTATCACTGCAATTCTTAAAATTTAAGTGGTGATAAAGACTGTGTGTACAGATTATTTTTGCTCCCTTTCAGTTTCACATACTATATTTTGAAAATAATGTTGTAGAATGCTGTCATTTGGGGGTGATTTAAAAGACTCTTTTCAGCTGAACTGTTCTGAGAGCTCACCTGCCTGTTGCCCATTCCTGTCTCTGGGGTGCCCCTTGACAGCAGGTCTGACCTGTTCAGAGGAGTGGAGTGTGCTGGGTGTGTACTCTGTAATTCAATGCCTCTGCACTTGAACCTGAAGGACAAAGAAAACTGAGGAAGAGTACAATTTTCTTTTTAACCATCTGCAGTATCTGTCTTCTGTGTTTTTATGTTCTTGGGTGGGTTTTTTCCCTCCCAAATTCTTACACTCTCTTGAAATAATTATAGCCAAAAACTGTCATCATTAATCTTTGCAAGGTTTGCATCAATCAGCAGCTTACACCCAATAGTCCTTCACATGTTGAAACTTAAGATCAACGTAATACAGCAGTATCTGAAAGAGTATTTGATTCCTTACAAGTACTAAAATATTGTAAAATATTTTCTAAAAGACTGTAAAATGGGGATGCCAAGAGTCCTTGTGGTTCAGAATGATGCATTGCAGAAGGAAGTACAGCTTGGGGTGCTCCGTTGTCTCAGTGTCAGTCCTTCAAGTTAATTAGTCATCCTGTCCCTTAATGGTAAGGAAGCTGAAGAAAATCCATGCTAGTGATAATAGTAATCAGGATAGTCTGGAGAGGCTCACTAGTTTGGAGTACAACATTTACAGAACAAACACAGGTCATGCAAGCCTGATCCAGATCCTGCTTTCTCATCTTGGATTGCTGTCTCTTGGAGCTTGCATTCTGGCTGCCTGACAGCATCAGATAAAATTTGCTGCATGGAAATCCATTATAGCACAAAATAAGGAATTCAATAGACTCTTTATAAGGCAGGGGCTGGAATTGATAGCTGGGAGCTATCTATGTCATTGCACTGAGCACCATGTGTGTATTTCGCTCTCCTTTGGAGAAGTAGTTTAGAAATTTAAACAGTAAGAACAGCTCATGTGCCACAGGCTTCCTGTGAGGCCAGGATGAATAGCATAGAATCACAGAATGGCTTGGATTGGAAGGGATCTTAAAGATAATCTAGTTCTAGCCCCCTGCCCTGGGCAGGGACACCTTCCATTAAACCAGGTTGCTCAGAGTTCCATCCAGCCTGGTCTTGAACACTTCCAGGGAAGGAGCATCCAGAACTTCTCTGGACAACCTGTTCTAGTGCCTTGCCACCCTCACAATAAAGAATTTCTTTATAAAACCTAATCTATTCTGTTTCAGTTTGAAGCCATTCGCCCTTATGTCACTACATGGTCTTGTAAATTTACAAGTTCCTCTCTTTTTCTTGTGGGGATTAACTGCCACGGTTGGAACTTGTGTTTTCCAATCACTGTTACAGTAATTAGCAGCCTCTTTAATGAGATTGTCCCTGGTATATTAGGACAGTGAGAAGATGCATAAACTGTTAGTCAGAGAAAGAATGATCACAGTCTCTAATTTTGCTGCTTTGAGATGTGTTATCCAAATATATTCCGTGTTTTTACTTGCCTTATTGTCAAGGAAGCCTCTAGGAGCTGTAGTTTCTACTTCTACTTCAGGGATTGATAGGTAATTGTAAATTCCTTCCCTTTGGCATACTATAACCTGTGACTTCACATGCAAAGCTCTAGAGTGTTTTAACAGCAGCCTTGTGTGTGGACAAAAACACAGCTCAACAATCTGCATTTGCTGAAGTTGAAACACAAAATGTCTCAAACGTCATAAATGCCTGTTTAGCCCAGATTGTTTAAAGGGTTTTTTTAGAAATCATAGAACAGTTGGAAGTTTAAAAGACGGAAAAGTTGCTCTGTGTAAAATCTTAAGTATTTTAAAAATAGCAATTGTGTTAATCTTTTAGTCAGCTGTACTTCAGCACTAGATTGCAAAACCTTTCATTCAGTTTTTAGACTATAACTCTGTTCAGAACATCTAACACATTAGTGATAACTTTTTACTGTGAAGAAAGTATTCTAGAGACTGCAGAGGTGGTTTTCAATGCAAAATCTTGATAAAAGACTTTGCAACATAATTAGAATATTTAAGACTTCATTTTATCTTCTTGTCTAAATGCTTTTAGCCTTAAATATTAATAAATAAAATTTTCCTCACACACTTGTCTACTACTTTCCTGTTTTGGGGGAAGTTTGACTATAATAGCTGTCAACTCTACCCTCCCACAAAATATCTTCCTGTCAATTTAGACTTCTGTATTTTTTATTCTAGTATATATTTTTGCTGTGTGATAAAAACATTGATCAAGTCTTAAAATAGGTGATTTTGAGTTTCTTGTCATACCCTGACTTTCTTTTTCAAAGTCCTATTACTACCACACAAAACTAAACCAATAAAACTAAGTTTGTGTTAATGTGAAATCTTTTCTGAAGCTATTTTGAATGGAAAACTCGCTGAGATGAGCCTAAATCCAACTTGCTGATATATATAATCCTGTGCATGCTCTCAGCATTTAACCTGTGAAAGACAAGACCGAGTTTGAAGGCTGTGAGCTACTTCCTAATTGGAAGAAAGTATTAACATAAAACCACTAGCTTTTCAGTTTATTTGTGGATTAATTACATAAAACTCTTCATGTTAATGTTTTGTTCTGCTTTCTCCCATATTTGAATTCCTTCACAGAGGACAGTGAATTAAGAAGAACCCTGCAGTCTTTAGCTTGTGGAAAAGCACGAGTATTGATTAAAAATCCAAAGGGCAAGGATGTAGAAGATGGAGATAAATTCATCTTTAATGGTGATTTCAAGCATAAGTTGTTTAGAATAAAGATCAACCAGATTCAAATGAAAGAAACAGTACGTACTTTTTGTATTCATTCTGTTTATGTATTAGCTGTTTACCTTACATATCCCATAGGGAAAGACAATCTCTTGTATTTTTTGCATATAAAGAAATGAAGTCTTACTTCCAAAGGATATTTAATTGTTAGAGTAGTCGAGATGACTCAGAGAGGCAATAATGACTTTAAAATCACTGAAATTGAAACCAACTTTAGGTTGCCTCCTGTGCTTGCAAATTGAAATGCCTGTATATGAAACTAAAAGGATCTTGTAGATGTTTCAGTTCATCTTAGAAGTTTCTGTGGTATTGCTGAAGTGCTGGTACTATATTGTACTCATGAATCAAATGTCACCATGCCACTTCTATATTTAGCAGGTAAGAGGGCTATAAAAGGGTTGTCCCTGATTCTGTGGTGAAAACAAACATTTTTTGTTGTATCTGAATCCCCATTTTTGACACAAGGTGACATATTCTAGTTAATATTGGCTTGATTATTCTTTGGCTTTGCATGTTAAATTCTCTGAAAGTCAAACTGGAGTTTGACACAAAACACTGCTATATTTGGGCTGTCAAAGTATTCTGTATTCTTTCAAAAATCTGAAGGGAGTTTCTAAGATTTACTTTAATTTATCATATAATGTATAATAAGACATGTTTTTTCTTTTACATTATCCTTAATTTTCTCTTTGACTTGCTTTAGCAGTACACTTGAGAAATCGCTTAGCTCTTAGAATGCAGTAATGTGTACATGTGTCTCAAGGATGAATAAGAATGCATGAGTTTCATTTATTGTGAAGGTTAACTATAGAGATATAATTAATAAAAGTAGCAACAGGGTGATATGATTTTTGGTGTTGTATTGTTCTTTAGGTTGAAGAACAGGTCAGCACAACTGAAAGAGTATTTCAGGACAGGCAATACCAGATTGATGCTGCTATTGTACGAATAATGAAGATGAGGAAAACTCTTGGTCATAATCTTCTTGTTTCTGAATTGTATAATCAGCTGAAATTTCCTGTAAAGGTAACTTACATTTTTGTTTAAACCATCCTAGATTAATCTAAATATATGTAATATATTTTCTATTCATCTTGTCTGTTAGAGCAAGAAATGTGAAATATCATAGATTTAAACACAAAGATTAACGTATTGTGTGAACAGAAATAAGTCAGAGTATCGGTAGCACATCAGTTACATACTATGGTGCATTTCTTATGTAGCTTTTAGCAGTGTTTTTTTTTTAATGTTTGCCTTTGTATTACTAATTGTTACACTAATCTCATCTTTTCTTGTAGCCTGGAGACTTGAAGAAGAGAATTGAATCTCTCATTGATAGAGACTATATGGAGAGAGACAAAGACAACCCCAATCAGTACCATTATGTTGCATAAAAGAGAAGAAATAGTTTTATTTTTATTTAAAAAAAAATAAAAACCAAAATCATCCACATATATCTTCAGGACACCAAATACCTATGCTGTTCCAGACTTTCCTGTTAGCAGATTTCAGGTTGATGTATATTATTCAACCAGCTGCATGCACTGCTGTGGAAAAGAAACAAAATGACATGTTAATTGATCACTTTTGTCAAGACTTCTTACTAATTTGAAATGTCCTGGGTTTTTTTTCCCTTTAGCTAATCTTTTGTTCTCTTGTGTTCTTCAAAATTTAGTTTTACAGTTTTGTTTAACAATGTCATTGAAGTTGGATGGAAAGGTAAAATTACCTGTGTGAGAAACACTTCTGTGATGGATGCAAGTCTGGTTTCTTCATTTAGGTGTTCTTAACTGCATCCATAAAGTCCCTAAATGCTGCATTCTTTAGCTACAGTGACAACTTGGGTAACTTTTTAAAAACCCTTCATTAATGAACATGTATGTACAAGGAGTGTTGTTGAAATACACCGAAGTTTTGCACCATGAAAACCTTTAAACTTGTGTTCAGTTAATTTTCTTTCAAGTTATTACAAACTTCAGTCTGGTTTGGATAAATCAGGTTTTGAAGTGAGATTCTAGAAGTGCCAAGAGGACAAATGCATTCATGTGTGTACTGAGATGATGGATTATTTAGCTAAAATATGGATTGTTCTATTATTACTACTTCTGCTGGCTTGGGTGGCAAAGATTAGATCTGAGTCAGAGGCCCTACCTCATTTTAGGGCAGCAGGTGTATTTCACTGTTTCTGTAATTGCCGTAACACTTAGTTCTGCCTTGAAAATAACATCCAGGGAACCTACTGTACAGCGTGCTCCACTTTAAGAAAACAAAACCTTTTTTTAAAAAAATACTTTTATGCTCTCAATATTGGGAAAGCATAGCTTTTTGTCTTGAAAGACTAAGGATTTTGTGAGTACTTTGTTACATATTGTACATATGTAAGTTGATTTGAATTAAAGAGTGAAAGACACTATAGATCTGTTAGATAACTGTAACTATAAGGAAGACACCTTTTCTGGTAATACTTGTAAGACTGTTTATTTTCCTGATGTCTACTGGTATGTTTCATTCTGAAAAAGAGCTACCAAAGGAGTTTTGATCACTACATAAAATGAGAATTTAACTGAGCAATATTTTCTTGAGAGATACCTTACTAAGTTTACGTAACATGGGGTTGTGCATCAATTAAAAGGCCACTTCTTAAAGTAAACAATGCTATGAGGTGACAACTTGTGAAACTACATATTAAAATCCTTATTCTGTCCTCTGGTATCATTAATTGTATTGCGTTCTGAATTATTTTGTTCCCTTTTTGTTTAGAAATTAAACACGTTTAGTTTATTGTATTTAAAGCGTATTTAATATAATTTAATGTAGACTTATTTTAATATTTGAATCTGCAGTTAATGCAAATAAAATATTTGATGCATATTAAGTATTAATTTCTTAGCCTTTGTGAGAATGTGGCACTTCAGTTTATTTTTGTGGTTGGTGTTTTAGTGTTAGTTATACCATTTGCTTTGTAGTTCACTTTTTATGTGTATGGAAACCAATGAGCTCCATCTTACCAGACTTCTAAACCAAAAAGGTAATGGCCAAAGAAGCTTTATGCACACTGAAAGCTGGCAATAGTATGCTGTAGCTATTAGGAAGCAGTGAGAATGTACTGCCTGCCCCTTCTGAACCCAAAGGCTCTGGTTCAGTAGTTTTAAACAAAAACTAAAAGCAGTGTTGTTATCCTGAAGATGACTGTAATGGTTCTGCCTCAAGAAGCAATGTTAATTCAAGTGCTGAGATGTACAGTTTTTCTTAATTGCCGCAGACTAAGACCTCTTTGGCCACGTTATTCTAGTCCTAGTAATTAAAAATTAGTTGTTCCGCAGCAGTGGAAATTATGAAGCCTGTCTTTCTGTGCTGTATACCCTTGGTACCCAGCTGTATCATCCCCTGCAAATAACCTCGAGCAGAACTCAGGAGGGGTTCTCCTTGGTTCTGCCTTTCTGCTTGTGGGAATGGAGGTTTTGTCCCTTCATTCAGCTGCTGATCTCTACCCATCCTCTTACACCCCTGAACCTACAGAGAATGTCATGATCCCGAAGGCTTTTCCATACTGGTCTATAAGTGGCTTCAGAGGTTCAAAAGCTTTGGGAGAGACCAAGTAATTGTGACTTTTTTTCTCAGGTCCCTATTTTTAATTTGATTTCCTCAAATTTTTCTTACTGGGATGTTTTATGTGCTGAACCAAACAGGTAAGCAGTTACTTTATGACTCAGCATGGAAATCACTTCTCTATAGTGAAATAGCTGCATTTGATTGCTTTTGGGTAGCTGGTGATAGAATTTAGCTGAATAGTCTGTCTCAATCAGTTGGTTCTTCGGAGTCACATTTCCCAAGTGTACCTGTACCTACATGGTTGTAGGTCCTGGAAAATCACTCATTGTTGAAGATGTTTGGCAGTAACAAAGTAACAGATTTGTTCTACAGAGCATCTTTATGTTCAGGTATGTCTGGGAAACCTGAGTCTTGGCAATTCAGTGTCCTTAGAACAAATTGTATAGCAGCTTCTATGCAATAACAAAAATAACAGCAGGAGCCTGGATAGAGCTGGGGGCTCTAACTTGCCCAAACATACATTATATACATTTAAAAAGCAATTTTCCTAACTATGACACACTGTTATCGAGCCCAACATTTCCTGAGGGAAAGTGAGTGTGAGAATGTAGGTTGAGGGCTGACTTAAAGGTGCTTCCCAAGCCTGGCAGTTACAGCTCTCCATAACCAGCCAGCAGCCTCCTTTCTGCCTTCTCCTTGGGTATTTTTTCTTAGTTCTGTATTTTAGCTTCCCCTGGATTCCTTTATCTGAACCTGAGTTTATCATTTAACTCTCTGGATCTGCTGCACCTTTTTTCGTCCTTTCTTTGTGCTGTGTACCTTTTGGAAAAAAAAAATGCACACTTCTCAGGTAACTTCAATGTCTCTATTTGTTATGCAGATCTACCTATGGCTACTCCAGGCAGGGCGGCAGAGTAGCTGGAAAGCTGTCTGGTGGAAAAGGACCTGGGGGTACTGGTTGACAGTGGCTGAGCCAGTGTCTGTCTAGGTGGCCAAGAAGGCCGAGGGCATCCTGGCCTGTATCAGCAATAGTGTGGCCAGCAGGAGCAGGGCAGGGATTGTCCCCCTGCACTCAGCACTGATGAGGCCACACCTCAAATCCTGTGCTCGGTTCTGGGCCCCTCAGTACAAGAAAGGCATTAAGGGGCTGGAGAGTGTCCAGAGAAGGGCAGTGGAGCTGGGGAACAGTGTGGAGCACAAGTCTGATGAAGAGCAGCTTGGGGAGCTGGAGTTGTTAAAGCTGGAAAAAAGAAGGCTCAGGAAGGGAGCCTTATTGCTCTCTACAACTGCCTGAAAGGAGGTTGTGTAGCCAGGTGGGATTGTTCTCTTCTCCCAGGTAACAAGTGACAACGTGAGAGGAAAAGACCTCAAGCTGTACCTGGGGAGGTTTAGATTGGATATTAGAAAAAATTTCTTTACTGAAAGGGTTGCCAATCAAGCTGGATCAAGCTGTCCAGGGAAGTGAAGTCACTATCCCTGTGGGTATTTAAAAGACCTATAGATGTGGCACTTAGGGACATATTTTAGTGGCAGGCTAGGCAGTGCTACGTTATCAGTTGAACTCAGTGATGTTTGAGGTCTCTTCCAACCTAAATAGTTCCATTCTGTTTGTAAGTTTATTATCTTTGGCAGCTATGTTCAGGAGAGCAGACTCTGTACCATGAACTTGGTTAGCCATTCCTAGGAAGTCTCTTCAGAAAGGAAGTAACCGTGTGAAGTCAGGTAATACTCAGCAAAAGGCTGTGGGAAAAGAGTTATGATTTGTGGAAATTCTTTCCTGGTAAAAATTCCTAGCCTGTACTCTGTCTCCCTTGCTTGTACTCTGCCTTGACCTCACAGGACAGCTTTTACTGTAGTAATGGCTCCTAACTCTCCTGGATGTTTCCCATGAGCAGCTCATTCTGCAACCATGGCTCTGAAGAAAGGCCAGGGAGTGCATCATGGTTCTTATCTGGGCCTGTGAGCATTGTGGGCCAGCAGCTCTGTCAGAAGGGTATGGACTATGTTTCATTTCCCTCAGTGACAGCACTAATTTGGACCTCCAGGGTGTGTATAGAGCAGCTTTTATAGAAGCTGTAACTCTGTTTGTTTATGTATTACCCTGCTATCACATTTGATTGATGTCAGCCAGCAAGTTACCAAGCAGTGGGGCTGATGGCCAACACAGTTGTGCAAGACTTGATGCATTTGTCTAACAAACACCCTGGTAATACTTGTACTGAAAGGAGGTGGAAACTGGTATGGTGCTGTCTCTGCACCATTAATAAAGGCCTAGTGAGCTAATGATCCACAGCACGGAAGGTCAACATCATGCTCTGCTGATAACCTTATGTTCTTTATTTACCAAATCTTACCACAATATTATTGCTTTATGTAACTTATATATATATAGTGTAGGGACACATATTGAGAAAGTAAGAAAATTACAGCCTGAAAAATATTCCAGCTTTTCAGCTCTGTTCCCAACCTATAAGCTGGTCCAGCTCAAGGCTAGGGAGAATTTCTCCCAAGGTGATAATTTGGTCAAAATAAAAAGGAACTAATAACAAGATAGAACACCTGTTGTGGTATGTGACCAGGCCCTGGGAATGGGGTGTCCAATCATCTTTTCTCTACTCTTGGAATTGCGAGTCATGCTGTAAAACCAAGTGTGTTTCTGAATGAACTTGTCTCTTTCTTTCTATTATGAAAGATGCCCATGTAGCTGTGCATCTTATTTCTGCCACACTTAAAGGGTTAAAACCCCATTCCATGGCTACATATAGTGATAATTTTTTTTAACAGCAATCCAAGCATCTGCTGTTTTTCCATTCATTGATGCCTACTGATTTTCCAGCAGAGAGAGAATACTGCACACCAAGTTTAAACCTGACCTCAGGCCTCCCTCTCCATTTGTCTTGTGGCAGGCTTTGTGGTCCACAGACCTTCCTCCACTCCCAGTGCAGGTTCCAAAAACAGTCATCCAAAATGAGCACAACCCATGTCCCACCTCCATTACCCTCAACTCCTCTGCAGATGAGTCATTCAAACACTTGACCAGAGCTGCTCATTATGTCCTTTTTCAAACTAACTTCTGCTTTTGGCAATATGTGGCAAGAATAAAGACTGCATGAAGTGTTTCAGGGAAAAACAAACAAACTAAAATAATACAATACTGTGTCTAAAAATGCACAGATAAAAATACAGCATTAAAAAGAAATATGTGTTTATAGCAATAACATTGAAAACGAAAGGTAGATCCCCATGCCACTCTAAGGAGGAATTCAACTTAACCAGGATCTTTTGGGAAAACAGGAACTGTGAGTGAACAAAGAGCAAGGAAAGGTCAGGCACACAGCAGCTGAGCTTGACTTTAGCAGCTGGGAGTAGCTAAATTGCATTTCATATAGGTTCAAAGTAATAAGGTATGAAGGCAGCTTGGGAGCAGAAATCATTCTGCCTCAGAGATGATTAATCTGGGTCAGCCTGTAGTGAGGAGACTATATGGCAGTCACTGTGAGAGAGCAGAGGCACACTGCTATTGGCACACATTCCAATCGTACTAGAAACAGGATTTCAGGAGCCAGATACATGCTTCTGAGGTTTCAGATGAAGTAAGCGTATCCCTAACAATGTGGATAAGAGAGAGCATTGGATTACAAAGTGATCAAATGACCTAGGTTGCCCACCTCCATTACATCTCAGAATGTTTACAAACTATCTTAACCTTCTTTTCTAGTTTTCTCAAAAAAAAAAAGGGGGGTGGGGGATTTCTTAAAAACCATTAGACATCTGAAGTTATGTGAAATTTGCAATTTTTTTACTCATGCAAGCACACGTCAGTAACAGCCCGTTTTGTCTTGAATACATGTGACTCATATGTATACCTGGCTATATGGAAGTAAAAACTTCCAATGTTTTTATATAGCTGGGACTGAATTAATTCTCTGCGATGAGACTGTACTCAAGTTAGACTGCCTTTAGACTGAGTGGCACGAAGCATATTGCAGAGCAGTACAGAGCTCAGCTCGGCCACTGGCCCCCCAAAGTCACTGCCCCTCACGCCGCTCCCCCCGGCTCTCGCGAGATCCTGCCCTCGCTCACGGCCCGCAGCGCCGGCCGGCTCACGTGACGGGCGGGCCGGCCGCGTGACGTCAGCGGTCACATGACCGGCCGGGGCTGTCGCCAGAGCGCCCCGAGCGCGGAGCCGCCGCCGCCGTCCCCTGCCCGCCCTCGGCCCGTGCCCGCTGCCGCCGCGCCCCGTCCCCGCACCCCGACATGGCCCGGGGGCTGCTGGCGGCGGCCGCCCTGCTCGGTAAGGGGGGGGGACGCGGGCGGCCTGTGTGCTCGGCGGGCTGGCAGGGGGGGTCGCAGCGGCCTGAGGTGGCCCCGGGGCCGGCGGCGCTGGACGCGGCACCTGTAACTGGAGACCCGGCCGCTCGTCCGCTGCCGCCTGCTGTCGGCGTTCCCGGCTGCTGACTGACCCGCGGGGGCTCAAGGCTCTTTGGGGGCCGTCCCGCCCCCTCCCTGCGCCGGGCCCCTGTGGCCCCTGGAAGCCTCTGAGGGCCGCCCGAGGTACGAGGGCAGTGACGGACGAGAGGCGGCGGCTGCCGCGCTCGGCGCAGTGACCCGCGTTAGAGCCGGTCTGAGCACCTGCGTTGGATGTAGGGACAGCGCTCCGGGAAGAACCTGGAAACGCGCCGGGAGCACGAGGCGTGGAGACGCGGGAGCTACCGATGTCATTGCTAGGAAACAGCGCTTTTCTGTAGGGCATGTGGTGCTCCGTTGTTTAGTAGCTTTCTTCCTGCCATATCTTGAGTAAAATTAAAAGTGTCTGGAATAGAGAATTTTCAGTGTCTTGATGAGAAGGTTTGTTAGGGCGGCACAAGGCTGTTTTACGAGGAAGTGTGTCTTGCTTGTTTATTCACAACTACCTTGCCTTTGGTTTCTTGTCTTGAAAGCCACATCACACAACTCTGTCACGTTTCTGAGGTGTGGTTTTGGCAGCAAAGGAAGCTTGTTCAGCAGCTGGCCAAAATATTTCCCAAATAAAGTAGCAGTTGAGAATGCTTATCTGCCATCATTTTTGAGATAGAACAGTCTTTGCGACTCCTGTAACGTCTTTTGGGTTATCACCACTGACCGTACTTCAGTTTCACTGAGCCCAAAAGATGCCACTCGCAAAGGGCACTGAGCAGTTCAGATATCCAGCCCTCGTGAGCCAGTGTTGCAAGCACAGTGATTTACAGAGCTCCTTGACTTGCTTTTTAGGGCTGCCAGCTGAAGTGTCGTTGAACTGGTGTTATAGTGGGAATTACTTCGCTTATTTCTTTGATATCGTTATGGCTTAAATGAAGAATTGTTTTATAGTTTGCTTTCAAATCAGCTTTTGTGATTATGTGGTAGCATAGTTAATACCTTCAGTCCCTTCAGTAGTCTTCCTCAGCTTAATTGGCAGTTACAAACATCATTCGGTGCATTATCTTTGTCACTTTCTGGCATGTAAAATGTATTAGATTTCTGAGGCAGCAGAATAGTTTATTTTACCATAGAGTAACTATTTACTGATAGTCGGGACTTTGTACCAGTGTCTAGCAGCTTAGTAGCTGGGTGTTTCTGCGTAACTATATACTACAGTCTTTGGGGAGGATTTTGTGGTGCAAATAGAGACCCCTTTCTTGCTAGAGTGTGGGATTTGGGTTGTAGATGAGGGGAGAGGAATAAGAGATAATGATAATATATGGGCTGAAGTCTTCAGATATTTTAGCTCATTTGCAGCCTTGTAGTCATCTGCGTGAACACTGATTAGGATAAGGTCATGATCACAGGAGACTGAAAAATTAGCATGGGTGGGGCTAAGATGTGAAAACTTGTTTGGTGATGCCTTGACTTTCGGACAGCAGAATTTTTTTTTCCACCTGAATACCTCACCATACCTCAGTTACTGTTTCAGTTTTTTATTTAGATTGAGCAGCAAGCACTAAGCTGAATGTTTCATGTGTCAGCACTGAGCATTTTGTAATTAATTTCCTTGTTAACATCATATGGAATAAAGAAAAAATTTAGGTAGTATGTAGTACATGCAGGGAAAGGGGGCTATGGGAAATGGAAGTACCTTCCCTAAACTTAGCTGCTGCTTTTTGAAATACTGAGTAAGATGGTGCTTGTCTGTTGTTGAGCATGATGAGTCAGTTGGGTTCTGTGCCAAACCCAACAGAGCTGCTTGAGCTCTCTGAGATCTAGAGCACTCATACATTTTGTCATTACTGAAACACAGACACATCAGAGAACACTTTCCTGAAAATTTAAGATTAGAATCAGACATGGATTCAGTGTAGTGGATAAGTAATGAAGTGTTTGAGAGTTGCTGAAGGGAAAGTTAGTTTTTCAAGGTAGTGTGATGCCAGTTTCAGAGTCACTGATGCATAATCCACTGTTTCTATTGCACAACTCTAGGCCAGAAAGGAATTTCAAACCTTGCTACCAATGTAGAGATAGTTGAGAGAAACTTGATAATGAATTCTAGCCACTGAGCAATCTGGTGGTGAATTGGTTTTTTCAGGTTTGGCATTATCAGGTGTTTGGAACTGAGACCAGTATAACTTGGTTTTCACAAAGTCTAAGTGCTTGAATGTTGAGCAACTTTCAAAACATTGTTTTGCCAAATGCTGCCCTTGACATAGTGCTTGCTTGATAGCTGCTTGAAGTTTGTTGACACAGTCTCTAAGGATCTGAATTAGTGTGCCAGTCATCATGTGATGAGTTACTTAGTTTTGACTTCAACAGCTTTTCTGACTCGTGAAGTAACTTCTTACTTGCTGAGAACTCTGCAGATTCCCTGACATGGCCACTTTTGAAATATGTTTCCAAGGTTTCTGTTCAGGCTGACCAAGGAGTTTTATTTTTTGTGTAACCTGCTTCTACATTGTTCTGTAGCCATTAGGATGTTTTCTAATCAGTAGCAGATAACAAAATTAAGAATTGCCCCTAAGTGCAGAGGAACCTGACTCAAAGAAAAGATTGATATTCTGTTGCAACATTAACTGCTGTTGTTATCTCTGATAAGCCTTTGTAGGTCTCAAAGATAAAAGATTATTTCTAGCAGAAGGCACATCTCACTTTTGCTTGTTGCAGCTTCAACAGTTTGTCTTTGCTGTCAAGTCAGCCATGATTATTTGGAAATCCCTTGAGAAAGCTTGGTGCTGAAATGAATTTCTTGGTATGTGTTCTCTTAAGATTGGCAGAAGACACTTTTGGGCATGTGACTGGTGGAAATTACAACAGCTATTTGAACACTCCCTTGCATTATCTTGATTCTATATTGCATACTTTTAAATGTACCTTATGTTTTGGTAAATCAGGATTCCACAGTTCTTGGGCATCTGACTTCAAGATGGAGGACTGGTCTTAGTCCTTTCAGTCTTAGTATAACAGTTTCTTAGCCTTCTCTGTCTCTTGACAGCACCAATGATTATCAGTACTACTTTTTCTACTGCTAATTCCAAATGTGAGAGTCTTAGGTGCAACCTGTCATTAAGAGTACAGTTTAAATGTGCCTCAGCTCTGTGCAGTGGGTACTTGTTTACTCTCCAGTGTTCAGCCTTGAGCACAAAGTTCACAGTTAATACATTTGGTTTTCTTGTATTAACTTCTGATGGCATCTGTTTTCTTAACAAGAGTTCAGTCCATACAATATGGGAACACCTGTTATTTTACTTTCTTTGACAGGGTTAAGATCTACTCTGCAGGACTAGGAGAGTGGTTTTACTCAGGCAGTTAGTTTATTGCCTTATTTCCAATATCCTCTCTTCTGGGGAAGCTTTCTCTTTAAATTGTCACACAGTGCTCCTTTCTTCAAAACATTGTTTGGGGCTGGCAGCTGCCTTGAAGAATGTGTGTTAGTTGTGTGGTGTGATACAGCAGCACTAACCAGAGCCAGTGCAAAATGGACTTGTGTGAATGCTGAAAAGGCTTTGGCCAGGGGAGTTCAACTCTCCCAGTGTACTCATGCAATCAGTTGCTGTAGAGCTATCCCAAGACTTCCTTCCTCTAGATAGGCAGCCATAAAGAAGTTTCATGTGACTAAACTTGATGCAGTTGTGCAATTCTCTGGTCAAATGGCAGGTGCGTGGCTGTTAGATAGCCTTTCATTTTTAATGCTTTTGTACATGTATGTATTGGTTTATAAAGACAAAAGTTATTAATCTGCAAACTTGAATTGAAAAACAAAATGTTTACTGCCTTAATTGAAGTCAAGAATATCAAAACCATAATCTCAGATTGCATGTATTTATCTCTTGGTTGGCAAGGATGTATATCCTGGGCTGGATCAAGAATTTGATATAATCAGGTGCTGCACCTGCACAAGTGCAGCTGGTTCTGTTATCCCCTAAAGTACTCTCAGGCATCTTTGAATTAAGCTCTGTTCTTCCTTTCCAACCACTGTGTGTGTATTCTAGTGAGTCTAGTCTTGTCTTTTCCTGCCAGCTTTCCAGATAGCCAGCATTCAGTCTCATGTGCCTGTTGATGAAAGGTAAGTATAACTTACAATTTTATGGAGACATCTCGCCTCTTACAAAGTGTTTCCTACATCAAGCCTTTCAAGGGATTTTCCTGCTTTCAATTGTAACTGTCTTTTTCTTTCTGTGTTATCCCGAGGTGGTAAAGGTTCTGAACTATAAGGAAGTGATCTTGACTTGGTCTTCTGATAAAGGACTTGGATCTGGTGTCCCTCTGGAAGTAGTTGCATACATTAGAAGACAGAGTATTGTAGAAGAGCAGAAATCCTCAGGGATTCTATTCTCTGGCATAGATTTAGGAATTTAAAGTGGTGACTAAGGTTACCACTGTTAACAAAATGGCACTGAGATGACAGGATCATTCTGAACCATCAGAATGAGTAAATTACTGGGCAGTTTGATTAACATGGACAACAGAAAATAAACCTTCTTTAGATAATAACCAGCATTTCTTATCTCCTTGGATTAATGCCCCACAGATAGCAGTGTTCGCTGTGTTTGTCATCAGAACACCTGGGCAAAGGTGCAGGGCAACACATGAGTGCTGCAGCTTCGGTACAGAATGATGAAGTAGGGCTGGCTCCCTTACCCCAGAGTGCTGCTGCACTGTAATTCCAGGGTGGGCTGGAGCCGAGCAGAGCCTGAGTGTGACCAGGCTCTGGGATACTCTGAACCCTGTCACAGCACGTCCTGGGAGCTGGCAGCTGCACTGTGCTGCAGCCATGATTTTCCTCCTGAACACCATAGGCAGTCGATGGAACTGCAAACAGTCCCATCCACTGGATGGATATCTGCATGGCTTAAAGTACTGATGACACGGGATGTGTGCCGAGATGGATTTGTGTAGCTTGCTGCCCTTTTTTCCGAGAGGGAGAAAAATGCTGAAGAAATTTTTACTTATACAGGAAACATGATAAATAATAAGTAATAAATCCCAGATTATAGAGAAGTAGCTCTTGTATTTCCTTATTGTCAGTGTTCCATGTTTCTAATAAGAATTGGAGGCAAAGTAAATCATTAACTATAGTAACTGAAGTCCTCTTTGCAAGCAGATGGTGTACACAATTGCCATTAAATATGCTTGGTTTTCTAGTGCACAACAACCCTTCGTCTCTTTCCCTTAGTAGGTTTCCATTATACGGGAGAATAAATCAGAGGTAGCTGTATTTGACTAACAGGATTTCAGTTATAAGATTGAAACCTGGAAGCATGTGCTAGATTGTTCTGTTAGCTTTGTAGTTTTCAGCTTAAAACAAACAACTTTATGAGGTGGATTTCTTTAAGATAAATTGCTAGACAATCAAGGAAGTATTTGTTTTGTTTGATTTACTTATTTTATCTCAGGCTGTTAATATACTTCGGGTTTTTTTGTGGTAGATATGTTAAATAAAGAAGGATGCTGGATTTAATTCAAGCAACATCTCTAGTTGTTGCTTTAACAGTTACCTTAAGTGTTTTCTTGCATGAGACTGTAATTGCAGAAATGAGGTATAAAGTGAGAGATTGTCTTATGATTTTCAATTGAAAATATGCAGCTCGAATAAATATTATAAGCAGTCTTTTTTTTTGAACTTAATGGAATAAAAGGAAGCATCCGAACCAAATTAAATTTCTTTGGTATTAGTACATCTTTGGTAATTCCTTTACTAGTTATCAATAATGTAGTGTTTCCAGCCAAGTGAATAATGAACCTAACAGAATTTACATTTTGCTGTTGAAAGGCCTTGAACTGCTTAATTTAAATCTGAAGTACTGCACTTGCTGTGCTACAGATAGTTGTCACAGAGGGCTCCGCAGTTTATTAAGAGGAACATTTAAAGCCTAAAGTTAAGAATCTGGAGGTTGTATCAGTTTTTTGTGTTTAACTTCAAAGAATAATATTGTTCTGAGATGTATAAACAATATTTTCAATTTGTAGATTTGTCCTGATAGAGTTAAGCAGTACATTATGTAACTTTGTTAGAAATATTCCCAGGATAGATTGATTCAACATCAGTTTTCTTTTCTGTAGTCTTGACATTTTGACTGTAGGCTTGTAGTATTTGTGAGCTGGTGATGATTCATGCATTAATCACTACTTGACACTGAAACTGCCTTCACAAAACTCAACAGCTGCTTTCCTGCGAGCCTCAGCGAGCTATTCCTCTGCCTTAAACTGGCTGGAGCAGAGACCTTGTTTCCTTCAGTCTTTATTTGTTCTTCAGTTGTTTTTTTTTTTAATTTTTCTTTGCTCCCACGTCCCATACGTTTCACTTGGCTTCATCTGCATTCCTTCAAGACTTTGGGAGCAGATGATGCCGCAGCTCAGTTCTCTCTGATCACCATCCCTGTGAGTGTTGCCTTACTTGCAGTGAAACAGCTCTCGCCACTCCATCGAGGACAGCTCAGTGTCTCGTGCTGGATGCCTCTGTCTCATCGCTGAAACTGAAATCCAGCCACTGCTGAATATTTCTTAAGAAGGACTGGGGTTTTATAATATTTGTTCCACACTAATGAAATCAGGATTCATATACAAAAATCTAGTAGTTATGCAGGTGTTACTATTTAATGTTTATTCATGCCCCTTATTCTTTATTACTTAAACTTGCTGAGGATGATTTATCAGCTCTTCATTACCAGAATTTGTCTTCCATTTGATGCTTTCTGGTACCTCTGCATTGTCTGTTTTCTGAATCATTTGTAATGGATAGGTCTGTCATGTTTTCATTTAGGTCAGCAACATTTTTCTTAATTGTTTTTCTTTTCTTTCCCCTGCATTTCTTTTAAAAATTATTTTTCATTCATTCTTCTACTCTGTTATGTCATTATTTTTAGCTCCAAAATTGCTGAGATTTTAATAGCTATCAAACAAAGGGAGTCTGCATGCACACCGAAGGTTTTCATTCTATCACATTTTTCAGTCATAGTGTTAGTTCAAGGAGCAATGAATTCCTGTTCCCTGCCTCTACACTTTTCTGTGCTGTGCTAGAAATCTTCAGAAAAGTGTAGGCAGCTTGCTTTGGGGAAAACTAGTGCCTGCATGAAATGTAAACGAATTCCAGATGTAAATGCAAATTGAAGTAAACTTTGCAAATTGAAACTTCCATATGGATGAACATGTTTCTGATACTGCTCTGAATTGCAATAAATAACATTTCTTTGTGAATATGTGATCCTTAATGAACATATTATGCTGGACATAAAGGCAAAGGTAGGACAGTTTTCATTTGAAATAAGTTTTTTACTCTATCTGTTCTTAAGGTTTTTCATTCTTCTGTCTATCTCTGATTTCAAGTCTAGACTCTCCAAAAACTGGGTGAAGTTGAATGAATTCCAGTTTCAGCTTTGCCCTCTTTGGTGCTGGGAGAGGATGTGATGTTGCTAAGGGGAAGGCAACAAGGGGAAAATGCTTGCTGGGTGCCAGAGAAATAGTTTCCAATGTGTTCCTGCAACTGATGTGCCTTCTACTGAAGTCCAGCTGACAAAAGTCCAATTTTTCCTAATAATTGTCTTCATACAATTATACACACCATAGTTTGCAGTGAAAAGTTTTAAGATTTGTTTTTTTGAAAACTTCTCAGGGAGGGAAACTAGCTAATGGATAATCCCTCATCTGGATCTCTTTGCTATTATCAACAGTTGAATGGATTAGCACGTTCGACTCCTTAAAGTTTATTTGCTTGTGATAATGGCTTATGTCTTGCAGCTGTTTATTATCAGGTTTTCTGCAAGACTGAAGTTGTTGCGAATGCAAACTGATAAAGTGCTAGCATGAAAATGGTGCTTTTTGCAGTGAGGCTCACTTGGGGGGTGGTGGTGACAAATTGTGAATCTGAAAAAGAAAATGTTCTAAAATAAAGAAGTGGTCAGGTGCAGAAGCACTGTCAGGCATCCCTTGCCACAAATGAAGTAGGAGATAACCAGCTTTCCAGCTGTTTCCAGCCTGCCACAGTGTATGCCCCGTGTGCAGCTTTGTTGGCCGTGGGCACTGGTCACACCGCTGCCAGTCCATGCTGCCATCAGAAAGGATGGTTGTGTACTCCTCTTGCTGTGTGTTCTTGCCCTGTTAAGTTGGTACTTTGGGCAGTTGTACTCAGCGTGCTCTGAATGTAGATGCTGGAGCACAAGGGGCAGAAGAGCTTTTCTCAGCAGCTCAGTCTGAGTTTAGCTTAAACCAGTCAGGAAAACACAACCTCAGTCTGTGTCAAGGTCTTGACCTCTTCCTCCTCTAAAGTGTGGAGGGTGTGAGGACGGTAAAGAGAAGTTCTCCTGGCAAGGGTAGCATGCTCTATCATGCTGGTTTTGGCAGTGCCTTTGAAACATCTGCAGTTAATCCAGGCTTTCTAAATGCTGCATTCAGTGCATGTGCAGCTGAGTGTCCTGGTACAGCGGGAATGAAGGCTGCATGGTGTGCTGTGGGGGGAAGGCAGAGCGTTGGAGGCATGCAGGATCAAATAAACTAAGTCAGGTCTGGCTGAAGATGGTAAAATTGTTTCTGTGTATGGAGAACACTGAAGCTGCCTTGGACACTGACTGGTGTTTGTTGCATGTTTTTCTTATCTCTTAGGACCCAGCATGTCAACAGTTTTGGTTTGAGTGGCTTTGCATTTTTATGAATGGGGTGTTTAATTTGTCTTCTGTTTGTTAGTGACATTGAAGCTAATCTAGAGACTGTTAACCCCAAGTTTCCAAACTCAACTGATACTTAAGTTGTACTCCCAAAATGTACAGTTGTACTTACTGTCTCTTTGGGATTAAAAATGCAAATTTATGTGACACCAAGTTAACCACCTCTTATTTTTATCAGGCTTTTTACAGGCTTCCTCTTCATTTGAAGTGAAAGATGCAAGTGGTAAGGTCTGCATAATTGCTGATTTGACAGTAGCCTTCTCAGTGGAATACAAAAACAAGGGGCAAAAAGAGGTAAGGGCAGTGAGTATCTTACTGCTTGTCATTTATTAGTATTTTTTGTATTTATAAGATATGTGGTATCTTTGCACGTGTGCAGTATTTAAACTTTCACCGAGTATCTATGCATGAAAAGCTGCTTCAGCAAAGGTTTTTACTCTCCCAGTCGGTTGCATCAGCTTTTCTTTACTACGGATGCTTCTAATTAAACGGCAAGGTTGAGGCTGCCTGAAACAATTACAAACAAAACGTGTGAAATTACCTTTGTGACTGATATTCCACACGTGTCCTGTTGATAACTGAAATGGCTTTCACTGGAACTTTAAAGGCAAAAAAAATACTACCAGTTCTCTTTTGATAACTTGGTCACACTCACATGGACTAAATCTGAACTGAAACAGGCTGTTGACATGTAGCTTTTGAAATTTTTAAACTCTGAAAACCTTCTTACTTAGCAAATCTCTAGATTTCAGTGTATCTATGACTAGTGCAATGCTTACAAATTGTTTCATATTAACAGCAAAAGCTTGTTAGTGGAAAATTAAGAATTTGCCTTAACAAATAAGTTTTGGGGGTTTTTGTATCCTTACTACTGAATAGGAATTGGGGATTATTTATAGTCATATTGCAGTTTTGTGTTGTTGAAGTTGATTTTTTTCCCTAGCCATCAGTGTAATACAAAGTTAAAAAAATCCTACTACTTTACCATTGGTGCACTTGCTCTGTGTGATTTGAGCTGAGCTTTATATTGTATAATCCATGTTTTCAGTGGTGCTGATAGTCTGAAATCCTGGTATATGTATGTGTTTACATTCAGAACTGACTTATTTCAAAACATACTTTTGTCTGTTTCTTCTTGTAAGCAGTAAGCTCAGAACTTCCCAGAAAATGTATTGGTCTTCAGATATCACATTTCTTCATCATGTGTAATAAACTCCAAATATTACAGCCAGTGTGATGTAGGATGTACCATTCACTTTTGTTCTTGCTCAGTTGTACTACAAAAAGCAAAGCTTAAATTCTCTCATTTTTCACATGTCCAGAGTTTGCCAGATTTGATTCTTGCAGTACAGAAGTACCTGCAAATTCATATTGCTGGTTTAGGAAGAAAAAAAGTCTTAAGAGGTGCTGTCAGAATGTACTGTTTTGTCCTCCAGTTTCAGAGAGGAAGATTCTCAGACTTGAATGCCAGTAACATGCTGCTTGCTATATACTGGTATATAAGTAGACATCTTACAGTATATATTAATGTCTGCTGTATGTTTGTAACAGTTTCATAGGGTATTTTAAAAGCTGTGAGGAAAAGCTTACATGTATTTTATTTTCTACCCCACAGTTTGTACACTTTTTCCTTCCACAAAATGCGTCAGTAGCTTCACAGAGCTCATGTGGTAAAGGCAACGGATCTCATCCAGTTCTGGTATTGGATTTTGGAGCAGGACATTCGTTAAGCCTGAATTTCTCAGAATCTGCAGACAAGTACCAAGTTGAAGAGTTAGTTTTCCACTACAATCTGTCAGATGCAACTTTATTCCCAAATTCAACTGCAGGTAAAATGAAAACTTCCTGTTATTATTGTGAAACCTTTCCAGGTGTAATACTGAGTCCTTTCTTTAAATACTGGTACATCCTAATGTAATGTATCTTTTTACAGGAGACATGAAGACTGTGTCACATAAAAATATTATTCAGGCACCTATGGGCACAAAATACAGGTGCATCAACTCCAAGCACATCAATATGAAGAATGTGAATGTTACTTTTAGCAATGTCACTTTGGAAGCCTATCTCACAAATGGCACTTTAAGTGTGAACAGTAAGTATCTTGTAACAGAAAATGTACTTGATGAGCTAATATCTCCAATAATAGGTTATTTCTTTTTAAGTCCTGACTAATCATATTTAAGGTGGATACAGGCTGCATCTGAAACTCTGATAACAGCATCTTTTCAAATGAATGGACTTGCTTCAGGTTTTCTCTGTAGGATGTCGGGTTCCATGGCTAGGGGATAGTGCCCTGGGTTCCCATGGGTATTGTACTGGGCTCTTCATGAGTATGGATGTTAAACACATGCTGCAGTAGGTCAAGTGGGCACAAGGCCAAAATCCTAGTTTAAGAAGTATCTGATAACTTCCAAGCAGTATGGCCTCTACCAAAGTAATTTTAACTAGTTAGCCTGCTCTGGGGAAAATCAGTGAAATAATAACAGACAGTAGAGAATTGGTCTGTAGAGAGCAGAAATGTACATTTTCCTACAGGAGGTTTTTCTCTTTCATGCACAATCACAGAGTCATGTTCTTATCCTGATTGCTTTTGAATCCACAAAATACTTTTGTATTGAAAAGTAGTGTGGAATTTTACTTCAAATTATTAAAAGCAAATTACTTCGTGGTGTGTTCATGTCCTTTGCTTTTGTGGCAGCAGTCCTCAAACACAAAAGAGCCGTATAAACTGTATAAACACCCATGCTGTCTTTAGGAGTGATAAGTCTTTGCCTTACTTTTAGAGTCTTCATCTTCCCTGGGAAATATAGAACTTTTATTTAGCTGTTAAACACATTTATGCGCCTGCTAAGTTGAAGCAAAAACTAGGGTAGCCAGTGCTAGCATGGAATGGATACAATGAACAAGTGCCTTCTACTGGGGTATCTCTACCTTGTCCCATTTGTGTGAAAAATACCTTTTCTGATGCATGATAATAGTGGCACTGACTTATTTTATGACTGCTTCACATGACTGGCTCAGATTTGTATGTATCTTTTCCTTGATCAAACTTTTCCATTCAGTGAACTAGTTGGGAGTAAAAATGTGTACTTACATTTATGCTTAAAAAAGCCCACACCAGACCCTGATTTCTATTACTGCAGCCTTCAGAACTATATATTTTTTAAAATTATGAGACTTTGATCTAATTGTTTTACCGGGTAAGTATGATAAGTGATCATTTATCAGCAGGCTCAAACATAAGACGTGATACTGGGAAAAGCTGACTTTTAATTTCTTCAAAACTTCTATAAAATCTTCCTACTGTGTAATACTTTTCTTTTTCAGACCTTAAGATCTGCTCTTATATAGTCCTCTGGTTCCATTCTTGTAGGTTTGAGCCCTCCCCTGTCCCTTAGGCAGCTAGTTATTGAACTTTAGATCTGGAATTTTTCCCTATTTTTTTCTCTGAAAATCTTTAATGAAAGGATATTACTGTTGGTGATCTGTACAAGGCTCACTAAAGGGAAGAAGGGTCAATATTCAGTGCACCTGCATAAATAGAAATTGTGACTTCTATCAATGTACTAGAAGTTAGTGACTGAGGGGATGGTAGTGGTTATCTGCAGCTCTGAAGGGTAGACTCCCATTTTCTCTCTGTTGGTAGTTTTGCCAGCTGCTTTCCTGTAACTGTCAAGAAAAGACGAAAGAATTTGTCTCATATTTTGATCTGTCCTGAAGAGCTACTAGAAACTGCTCTAAATTAGTTCATTAAAAATAATGTATCAAAACTCCAACTAGGCTAAACTTCTACTCAATGCAATTCGGTTGTTTCCATCTCTGCCAACTTAAATAAGAGCCTCTCTGTGTTGAGGTCCTGAGATACAGGGTAATTCTCCACTGAAGTATCCAGAAAGCTGCTTTTTGGTTTGTTAGGAAATGATTGCATTTTGGGATCAGACCAGTATCAGCCTGCAAAATACAGGATCACTCCTCCTTCATCCACCTTCATTATGCTCTTGGGCTTTCCAGAAGTGGAGTAAAAATAGGAAAACATGTTATGCTGGAGTGTGACTTCAGATGGTGTGATTAGAGTTCCTCTTTCTGAGCCATAATCAAAAGTTAAGCTGCTGTTTAAGGCTATTTATTTATTAGGTGTCTTGTATCTGCAAGATATGTATGTATTAAATTTTAGAAGTAGGCCCTTTGAGTCAGAGTTGATTGTCACTGCAGTTGCAGTTGTCCTTAAAAAGTTGCAAGTTGTTATCCCTGGCATGTGGAGATGACCTTGGCTTGGAACATGGAAGCCTCTACTTTAGTAATGTCTTTGTTATGACCTTTGGTTTTGGCTTAGATGTTCAATGCAGGAGCCTTCTTGGCTCCTAGATCAAGTTAAGATCTTGCTGCCACGTTTCTAAGTACTCTGGCAAATAAATCAGAGTCGCTGTTCTCTTGGAAGTTGCTGCTAGACTGGATGAAAAGAGGTGAACTTGCACACCTTCACAGCCTTGTTAACCCTGTGGAGGGTGGCTCCTCGTGCAGGGCTGAAGGGAGGATGAATGTGAGAGGATGCAGCAAAAAACTTGGCATTAGAAGCAGTGTCTTAGAATCTCCTTGTTAAGGACAGAAGAGCCACAGCAATATCTTAAGGCTACTCTGGGTATTGCCAGAATAATGAGAGTGAGGGGAAGAGAACACATCTCCTGGGGACTACTTTGAACAGTGAGCAGGAAAATTGTTCCTCTGCTTTTCCCACATAAGTGCCCAAAGTGAGGGGTAGAGATCCCCGCCTGGCTGTGAACAGATAGCAGGAACACTGGCTCTGTCAGATTTATCCTGACCCGATGGCAAAGCGAAATGAGGGATGTGAATTGAAAGAGTGGATGTGGTCACCATGAACTTCAGTAAATTACCAGCAGAGGTGTTGTTTTTGTGTGCCAGTCTTTAAAAGGGTCTCAAACTTTGCAGCAAGAGTTTAGGTCATGCTTTACCATTGTATTTCTGAGCTTTTATTATCTTCTATTAGGAAAAAAGCTACTTGAAATTGCATCTTTCTTTTTGTCTAAGATTAAAAAGGCAGATCATCTCACAGCTTCATAATGATAATTACTGTTTTCCTTTGTCTGCAGAGACAGAATGTGCTGAAGATAAGATCTCTACTACTACTATAGTGCCTACAACTCCTAAACACACTACTAGCCAGGTTCCAACAACTAGCCCAGCACCAACATCATCACCCCCAAATCCTGAAGTTGGTAAATACAATGTGACTGGTCCAAATGGAACCTGTGTACTTGCCTACATGGGCTTACAGCTTAATATCACCTATCCAAAAAAAGATGAAAAGGTACATTTTGATTTTTGGTTCTTCAAAGCCTTCAAATTTCTTCTTTGGGGAAGACTTGGTAAATTATTATAAGCTAACTTTTCTTTAAAAAGCCCAGGTGTTTGTGTTCATCCATCACTATCCTCTATTTAAATTGCTTAACCTGGTCTAGACTAGTGACATTTCAAACACTTGAACTGAATGTGGTTCTTAAGGATTTTTTCATTCACTAAAAGCAGTATTAAGCTTGTCTGTTGAATCCAGGAAGTGTATATATGGTCATTTAAGAGAAGTAGTAAAAATTACCAATATATGAGTAGGGGAATCCTGTTATCAAAGTCGCAATTGAAACAAGATTTTTAAACTTAAATAAAATACAGAAATTTGTCCTGAGGCACAGAAAGAGCAAATGACTAGTAGAAGGGAAAATTACTACTGTAAAACTGGACAGGCTTGTGACTTAATTACCTTCCAGCCAGCACTGAAGACTTTTGGGTTTGACTTTGATGCTTAAAAGCTACTTAACAGCTGATTTTAATAGTAAAAAAAAAAATAAAATAAAAGGTTTATGTAAGATCCAGCCCTGGCACAGGTTCTTTGCCTCCTATTGGTGCAGGGCCCGGCTTGCCAGCCCTATGGACAAACCCAGAGTCCCAAAGGGTCTGTTGAATCCCCCCAGTAGGAAACAGTGGTGTTGCAAAAGGAACTACTGCATTTATTTATGATGTTGATGACTGTAAGGTAAATCATGAGCACTTATAGCTGGTGTATGGCTGCTTGTTATGGTGGTAGCTGTGTTTTAGCCACTTTAATTGTGTAAAATTTCCTGATTCTGGTGTTCTGCTTCTGGTGGAACTGCTGATTTTTAGTGTAATGACCATTGAGGAGGTGGCAGGTAGGTTTTCTGGTCACATGAGGATCAGCTAAGAGCTAATGAAAGGGTTTCTATTTAATTGTTTGGCAAGTGCATTTAACCTACACCCTTCTGCAGATGCAAGACAGTATAAAATCGTGAACCATGGACAAAACTAAAACATTTTGAATGGAAATGACATGCAAGATGATTGTGCTGACAGGTGGTCCCCTTCATTGCTTCTACCTTATATCAAAGCAGTATTTTATAGCATCTTGCCCTCTGTGTAGTGTGGTGGTTCTTGATGTTTTTCCTTATGCTGCAAGGACCAAAGCAGTTCGTGTGGAAAAAGCAGTGGGTTCTTGGCTGCAGCCAGTCAGGGTTGCAGAAAGCTTTGTTAGATGTGCCCTTAGTTGTCTGTCAGCCTGGTAACTCGGGTGCACCCTGAAATGTGCGCACAGATCTGCCCTGGTGGGTGGAACATAGGGCAAACACGAGACACAAGCCAGCTACACCTCCACTGTGGGTATGGTGATGTGCTCAGCCTCTTCAAGTGTCATAATTGCTCCTCTCCTCTCACAGATGGGTTTGGATTTGCTGAATTTCATACCACGTAATACAACTTATTCTGGGAGATGCGAGAATACATTTGCCCTGTTGAACCTGACTTTTGAGAAAACAAAGATTGTCTTCCACTTTGTATTGGTAAGAATCTCTGCACCAAGCATGTATGGCCTGCAGGACTTTCCATGTGGGAAAACTAACTGGGGCAAATGCAAGAGGAGAAAAAACAGCTACAGGAAGGGGAGTAACTAGTTCCTTTGGTTTTAGTACAGGATTTTGTGGGTTTTATGCTTGGTAACCACTGTGTGAAAAGAGTACGTTTATGTATATATACACACATATTTGTGCACAGAAAAGTATTTTGTTTAGAGAGGGAACTTCCTTGAAGATTGTGTTGCTTACTCTTTTAGGCTTCTTGCAGAAACTGGGAGCAGCCTGTGACAAGTAGGCATCTCATCTAATTTTAAGCCTGGAGCTGGATTTAAGTCCTCATTAATATTCTGTGTACAGCCCAAAGGCTAAGTATGCTTGTCTTCTGGTCTCCAATAATGGCTGGGAGCTCTCTTTCCCACAGTCCTGCCCCAGGTGCTGTATTGGAGTTGTGTACCTTCGAGGACTGAATCCACTGTTTGTCAGAGCTTCATGCTTCTTTTAATGCTAATCACCTTCAGCTGTTACTGTTAGATGACTCTACAGCTCTGTGGGGTACCAAGTTCACTGCAAGTAGGCTGCTTAAGCAATGGGTGGGACTATGCCTGCAGTGTGGAAGTCAAATCAACAGTTCGGGGGTGACAAGGCCCTTTTCTCTGCCTCTTTGCCCTCTCACAAAATCATCTTCCTTAAGGTGCATGCTTTATGTAGCTAAAGTCCAGCTGAACACCTCCTCTGGGTGCTAATCCCATTTGTCATCTACATTTTATAAACCTTTCTCAAAATGCATGTAGAATGGAACCTGAACAGCTTATGTTGTACATCATCATCTTAAATGACAACTACTGATTGTTGGTTTGTTTGTTTGTTGGTTTTTTTTAAGAATGCAAGTGCTGAAAAATTCTTCCTGCAAGGTGTGAGTGTAAGAACGACCCTGCCTTCTGAAGCAAAAAGTAAGGACTTCTAAGAAATCTACTGTCTGTGATAACTTCTGTAAATAGGATAGCCTGCATTAAATAATGTATGAGAAATGTTTGGGATGAGTGTATCAAATTGCAGCTCTATGAGCTTACAGCTCCTGCTCTTCAGATTTATATAGTAAGACTTTCTCTTACACAGATCCAAAATTTGAAGCATCAAACAACAGCATGAGTGAGCTGAGAGCTTCAGTAGGGAACTCCTACAAGTGCAGTTCTGAGGAGAATCTGCAGGTCACGGACCAAGCCCTTGTCAATATATTTAATGTTCAGATCCAGATTTTCAAGATTGATGGAGACAAATTTGGGCCAGGTAAGAGGTTTGCATTTGGCAGCCCCTGTCAGATACAGGATCTGTGAAGTATCCTTCGGTATAAATATAACATTTTGTAGTCAAATGTCAGCTTGTGGGTGCTATGCTTAGTCTCTGCATGCCCCGCTACAGATGGATGTGGGAGCTGATTGAGATGTCCGAGTTGAGGCTAGTGTGAGAAGTGTGTAAAAAGCCTTGAAACAACTTGGACTTGTTCCTGATGTTTCAGAGATGAGTTAAGGAAGGGTGCTACCTTTCCCTCCAAACTGTGTGCAGACAGTTGTGTGAAAGGGGCAAACCTGTCCTTTGTGACTATGATGAAAGCAAAATGACTGTGGGAAGGGTCACATGGATATTTATGATGGCTAAATTTGTGTATAATTAACAGTTCCTGAGGAGGAAACAATCAGTATAATCTCCATATTGTGTATACAGCTGGTACTAGAAAGACTTCATCGTGAATGATCATAGCTAGTGGACTTGGCTTCCTTTTCATTGTTGGCAAGCTAGCTGGGCCAGTTTTATCTATGTGCTGAGAGCAGAATGCTGAAGTTCTGGATGTAGCCATCTGTTGGTGCACTAGTACTTAATATGGATCTTTTTCTCTCTCTTCAGTGGAAGAATGTCAACTGGATGAAAATAACATGCTGATCCCTATAATAGTTGGTGCAGCCCTTGCTGGTCTTGTTCTAATTGTCTTGATTGCTTACCTGATTGGCAGAAAGAGGAGCCATGCTGGATATCAAACAATTTAATTAATTGCACTAAAATCCAGCATAGATGAACAGCAATTGCAAGAGGCTGGGGGAGAAAAATCCCCCTTCGTTTCCCCTGAACTGGTTGATATTGTAAGGTAACATCTTTTCTTGCAAATTGCTTCTTTAAAGTCTGCTTTATTAAATGTGAAATCATCTTGCAGCATTTAACTATGCACAAAAATAACTTCTGAAGATTCTGGTGTTTAATTTTGCTAACTAGTTTTAATATTTACCCACTTAGAAACAAGCTAAAAGTTTTTAAGGGTGGATTTTTGGAATTGGCATAAGATCATGTCAGCTACAGATTCCAGAGAGGGATGTTGCTAACTCTCACTCAATTTCAGAACTTTTAACAAAGGGAAAAGGTTCATTATTTGCACCGCTGCCACTGAGCGATGATAAGTATACTGATGATGCGTTTGAAAAAATGTAGTAACAACTGACAAAATTGAAATCTAAAATCTGAACTTCACCTTGTCTCTTAGGTGTGTATTTTTTACTAAGCTTTAAACTCAATGCCTGGCACATGCAGGGTGTGAACGACGCAATACTCAAACCTTACAGGAACTCTTTATGATTGGACAACTCCCCTGTTTGATATTTTTGATGCTATGCCAGCTCGTTAGGAGCTGGTACTTTTTTAAAATGGGTGTTATTTTTATTTACTTTTTTTTGTAAAGTGATTTCAGTCTATTCTGTTGGAAGGTTCAGAGAGATCCTGTTACTGCACATGTGTACAATATAGATTTCAATCTGCTGATTCTATTGCTTTAAACTTGGCTGGGGGGTTGTACACTTTAAGGATCAGTTCTTATGTATGCATTGCCTGTAACAATGCTAATAAAGACTTTTTTTTCTGTATTTCTTTGTACTGCTGATCACTCTTAAAACCATTTCTTGACCATTTATTGAGGGCTGAAGTTATGGTTTGGCTATACTTGGAAACCTTCAAACATTCTTTAGTGTGGAGTTAAACAAGTGCTTAAGTTTTTTCTTTGTGGCACAAAGGAAAACCTTAACTGTGTGTGTGTGTTGGAATCAGGTTCGTTTTGCACTTTGTGTTTGGAAACAAGAAAAGCTATGTGTTGGTAACCTGAGACCTGGAGAAGTTAACTCTTCAAACTGCCACTTCCTGAGACATGTCAGTACAGCACTCTGCCTGGCTAAGCCTCGCTTGCTGACTGGGCTGCTAAGGTTCTTAGTCTAAGGACTGTGTAAATGACATTTCATGTTTGATTTTGAATTTGGCCTCTTCCCACAAAGTAGGAAACACACATCTGCTGAGGGCAGTGTGCAACAAGGGCACACCAAAACATTGCACAGAACACTCGTGACCAAGAGAATGTAATGCAGGGCAGTAAGGCTGCTGTACTTTGGACCAGTGCCTTGTGACCTTGAAGGTACCTGGAAGCTATGAATTCTGCTAGTAGTGAATAGTGTTTCCTAATACCTGCTGACATACTAGGAGTATGTTACTGCTACTATCCTTATAATTCTGTACTTGAGGAAAAAGGCGTATGTCTGGTACCATAAAGGATAGGATAGCTCAGAATCACTGCTGTGAGTAGCAGTCTTTAGTTGTCTAGAAGAGCACTCCTCTACTTCCCTGAAAAAGATGAATTTTTTTTTTTCCTGCTGAGGCATGAAAAAATCTCAATTGGTGGGATAGGGGGAAGCCATGCTTCACAAGGCATGCAGAGAGCTTGGAGTAAAGTCTGAGAAGGATTGTGCTGTTAAAAGGTGAGGCTTGCCACAGTAGTTGTTGCACAGGGACTGTAAAACCCCACACAGTGCTCCAGTTATCTTTCCTCCTTTCCCCAGCTGGAAGGAGAGGATTTGGCCACCAGAGGGCTCTGTATGGACAAGAAAGCAATTCCCAGACTCCTGGCCCCAGCAGAGCTGGAAGTGGCCTGGTGCCAGTGCAGACTTTGGAACTACCAGTATCTTCCCCTGTGAAAGAAGTCTGTTCATGGATGATCTTTAGAAATGTTTCTCCTCAAATTTTTAGGGACATAGCCATGGGAGAATTGCACTACAGCTGCTCTGTCTCACACATCATAGATCAACTGCCAGTGAAGATCACTGATTGCTCTCTTGCCCTGCACTTAGCTGTATTTGAGTTCCTTAAGTGAGAACAGTGTATTCCAGCCAATGACTGGCATCACATATTTTATTCTCTACACCAAGGAACAGGTTCTGACAAATTAAATTAATTTATTTTGTACAAATGGTAATGGTGTCACAGTTAACACAGTAATACATAATTTTATACATCTGTTTGCTTTTAATATTACAAAATTCCCTGGGACTATTTTTTAAAAGGAGGGTCCTGACATTGATCACATTCTAGTCTGAAGAGATAATCCTTAAAAAATAAAAACAACACACCACCAACAAACAATAACAGAACCACCAGTTCCAGATATCAAATCTGACATACAGTACAAAGTGTTAACACACTTACTTGAAAGGCAGGAAAAATTGGTCAAGTGTCAATTAATTAATGGAAAGCTTAAAGTGTGCTTTAATCAGTGGAAATAGAGGAATGTGTCAATTGCTGTAGTATCTGACCACCTGGTTACATCTGGCACATTATCCCTGAGAAAGCAACCTCTCCCTGCAAGTCTCTCGGAGTTTGTCGATTGTTGCCATGGATAAGCTTCCAGGATCCGTGAATATTTTCTGAGGGCAAATGAAGAAAATTCTTAGTTAAAATGCTGGCTTTGGACATCATGCTAGAATTCTCACATATTTTCTGAGGTGTGAAATCCCTGCTTCGATGGAATACTATGAAATTGCTCACTGCTCTTTGGCCTTCCTGTAACAGGGTAACTTAATCTACTGAGCTGTAAACACACAGTAAACCTGCAGCTCATAACAAGTGCAGAAAATTACACAAAAGCAGCAATAGAAAATCTGCTTTGAATGTGTGTCCAGTTGAGATTATTTTAGATGGCAGGTGGTGGAAAGTAGCATATTTAGAACATACTACACTGCCCTGGATAATGTGACAAAACACCAGTGCACTTCCTGTATGGTGCTAGCAAAGGTGGTTCAGGCTCTGGAATACAAAGAAACCAGTGTGATCCTACTGCAAAAAATCAGTTTTAATCCCTCCAACACTACCTTTGCTCCTCTACCAGGCTTTCCAGGGGAGTAATGAATATGGATATAAGAACTTGATGCATTCTGAATGCCATCACACATCTTCAATTACTTTTTTGCTTTTGTTTTCACTTGTTCAAGAAAAATACATTTGTTTCCACTACTTCACCTGGAACTTTTGAGTGAATAAAACTGTGAAGCAAAGCTACAGGTTTATGCACTTCAAGCTACAGTTAAGGTGTGTGGGTACCTCAGTTCTCTGGAGCTGTTAAATGACAGCTCAAGAGATGAGACTGTAATTGAACCAGTTCAGAACAGCTTTCTGGCTAAAAAACTAAGGTTCTCTTCTGGGGGAGGAGGCACAAAGGTACTTGTCATCACCTCTACTGGTACTAATACCTGTACTGCTGAAAAAAGCCCAACCCAACAAACATCCAAGCTCAAAAGTTCATGTTTCAAAGTTACAGAAAAACCTAACCTCTGTTTATCTAACTGCCTTCAAAGCCCCATTACTATGGTAAATAACAGTTAAAATTCTTCTACTCAGGGTAACTGTAAGAAAAAGGTGGTTGATTTTCTAAAAATAGCTGGTGTAAAATTTAACACAATTAAAGAGGGGAGAGGGAAGTCTGAACAGATGTTCTTAAGGTAGTTAAAATTTAATAAAATTCTTATTCTAAACGTGTATGGAATGGAAAAAACCCTCAAACATCTCCCTTCTAAATTAAAGCTGTACCTGTGATGTTTTTCTTGCTCCTTTAATTAAGCGACTTAAAAGTGTCAGTAAGTTAAGCTAATTTTTCTTCTATATGAACAATAATGAAAGTTAGTGTAAATGACATCCTACTGTGACTGAGCTATGCAGAGAGATGTGCCATGAGCATGAAAGACTTTGGGGGTAAATGTCACCCTCCAGGACATTGTTTTGTTCACACTGAGCAAACAATGACATGGAGTGGACCACGTGATTTATGACAGACTGTTCCTGTTACTTGTTTTGCAGCTGTCACCTTTGATGTTTCCATCATCCTGAATCTAATGTTTTATACTGATGTGGCACCCACTGTATTAGTAATTTAAAATAATAACTCTTAGATTGCAGACTGTCATAGCACTTGGACATTCAACTTAATGAGTTTTTGTCTGGAAATGGGAACCTGCTGCTACCAGCTTGTTCTAAACAGAATGCTGTGTGTTTGGGCACTACAGCCATTTATCAGTGTAAGCTTAAAATTCACTTTGTGCTTATTCTACAACACTGTATTAACAGTTCATATGAAAAAAAGCACAGGATCAATAACCGTAGTTCACTGGAAAAACACACTAAAATTATTTTCTCATCAGACTTCCTGCCTTAACTGGTAAAAAGGTAAAAAAATAATTATTTTCTCTGTATGACAGATAATGTGGATGTATTGCTATATATGGAATTGGATAATGACTATTAAATACATTATTGAATTGATAATAATTATTAAATAGAAATTAGTTAACATATTAACATATTTATTAGAAATGTTTGAGTCTCTTACTTAAAAAACAATCCCAACAGCTATGTTTCTCTTAACTCTATTCATCTTTTGCTCAGTGAAAAACATTTCTAAGTCAGACTTGGGTTTGTTTTTGAATGACTAAAAGATGCAGAGAATTTACCTGCATGAAGCTGTGACACTCTGTTACAAATGTTCCTTTGGTGATCTGCTTAAATTTATCACAAATGTCAGGGAAATTTGTGGCTTCCAAAATAAAAGCTTGGTTTTGCTTAATCAGTGTTAAGGCCACACGGAAGATGATCTTTGACCCTTCATAGAATAAACAATCCCATATTCGGAGCACAGTCTGTAAGAAAGGAGTGAATTCAGATTAATCGTGATTTCCAGTAAGCAATTATTATTAAAGCAGTACAAATGAAATAATTAGGGGTGTAGTAAGAGAACTTTATGTTACAATTACCTCTACTGGAAGAATGTCAATGAATAGGCATATAAACCAGCGTGACACCACTAGGGTCCACATGACTCCATGTCTTTCCATCAGCTCTGCCACAGCTGGAACTTTCATTTTCACAAGTTCTCCAAGAACTTCCTGATCAGTTTTCAGGCCCAACATTGCAGGACTGTAATAATCTTGGAGAGAAGAAATCAAAACTCAGGAATTTGTGCACGTGATTTTTTCATGAAATTGAAGAGCATGTCCTCTGCAGCTGAATGTATAAAGGCATGCTGAGCCCAAGAATCCCAAGGTGAAGTAAATTAACCCACAGCATGAAGATCTCTGCACTGTGGTCATAGGGTGCTGCTCTTTCAGCCAAGGCTGATACCTCTGCACAAACACTTCATTCATGCCTACAGAAATATCTTCTTTCTCTCTGATGTTTTTTGGCAACTCATTCTTCCTTCTCAAGGAAGGATTAGCTAACTTAAACTACAAAAGTGTTACTAATAGACAGTTCAATATAACCACCACCTCCTTCCTGTGTGGGGGCTGCACAACTCCCAGTCCACACAACACCCAGACAGGTTTTTTAACAAAAAACCCAAACCACCACAATAACCTGTAGCTTTTAGACCAGGTCCAGTCGAACTGGAAATGCAAATTCCCCAGAGAATGTTGTGCAGGGGTGCTGGAAGCCAGCTACTCCCCATCTTATAAAGTGTGACCTAGCCATTAAGGTAGGGGTTTTCCTCTCTTTTCTCTGAGCCAAGAAAATCTCACTTTTCATAGAATAATTCTGAAAGAAAGTAAATGACAGATCCCTCAGGCAGCATCTCTTCCTACTTAATTTACCTGCAAGACAGGGATTGAAGAGCGAGCTGCATTCCTGCAGTAACTGGTAAATTCACAATTAAGAACAGAGCACTCTGGCTGTCAGTCCACAGCCTGTTTGTCAGTTGGTAAGCATTTTCATTACCAAGGTGCAGGCTGAATAATGAGTGTCTCAGCTCTATAAATGAGTTGCTTTGGGTATATTTAAGGGAAGAAACAGATGTAGTTTCAAGTCATAAGTATTCAGATGCCACAGTATGACACAAGAATCATACAGAGAAGAAGAAATTTAAGAAATGTTTAAGAAATTTGTGTTTTGGGTTTATATGTTGACAGAAACATTTACGCTGGACTTGGCCACTCCAGTCCTGGGAAGAACTTTTGATAGTTCACAGGCACTTTGCTGATAAGACCTATGTTATTAACTTTTGTTTATGGAAATAAACCAGTAGCAACACAAATGCCTCCGTATGCCTTTCTTTCCTTCACTGATTCTGCAAAGCTGCAATTCAGGTTTTTCTGTCTTAACCGGTTTCTGCCAATGTCCCCAAACACATACAGCATAGGCCAATGGTCCACATAAAGGTGGAGGAATCAGAGCAAAGTCTATTTGCCTGAAATAATTCTAATAAAACCTCCCAGTGCCACAGGTAAGTTTAAAAATATGTCCGAACTATGCAGTACATGTTTAACCACTTGTATTTCTGTAATTTCATAAGAGCAGTTTAATATTCTACTCTTTCCTGTGCCAGTGGTTTTCCTGAACAGACTTCCCGCCTCATTTGCTCTACATTTGTTCTGTCCAAACTCTAGAACATCTACAGGAGTTTTTAATGGTACTGCAGAGCTTGCAGTACCCATGGAGCTTTAGGAGTTAGCTTTCTGTCTGGGATCCTTTGTTCCCTCTGAAGAGTGAGATGTAAAAATCCTCTACACACCTAAGAGTCACTGCCACTCATATATATTCTTTATCCATCTGCTTTTCAATTGCTTGTACGGGAAGCTCCAACAGCTAAATCACAAGTAATCCCATGGAAAAGTGTATTGAAAACACACCATGACCTCAGAGCCAACACAAAACCCTCTCTTTCTCCACGTGTTTTATTAGTGCTGTGCTCATTTTTGAACTGGAATGCAGTAACAGTAACAGTATTGGCTGAGTACATATTTTTTTAAAATGCTGCGTGAATGCAAGTGAAGTCTAATCACATGTCAAATAAAAAGTAACAGAACAAGCCTTTTCCCTTTCCTATCCTTCCTCCTCCTCTCATACATTCACAAACCATTTTTTCCTCTTTATTTGTGCTCCTGAAACATGTGAGTACTGAAAATTTCTTCAGGTTACCAGTGGCAAATGTCCTCAGGAGGAAGGACAGCAGTCCACTCATTCTGCTCTGCTGCAATCATCTGATATGCTGAAACCAACAGCAGCTGCTATTTTTAATCTGTACAGAAAAGTAAATGTCAGGATCTCAAGAACACAACTGGACACCCACCCAGCTTCTTTGAGAGCTGGGAAGCAAAAAGTTAACAGACAGGCAACATGGTTATGTCACTCCACAAATTACTGAAGCAGCCAGGAAGCTTTGGTGTAAATTAAAATTTCATTCAAGTCTGTTAGATTGTACTACTGCACAGAAAAGAAAAAGGGATCCATTCATCTATCTGGGGCAGCCCCCTGCTGTTTCTCGTGGAGCAGGAGCAGCTCCCATGTGCCCTGGTACACAGCACTGCAATGTTCAGCCCAGCGCTGCTGCAGAACTAGTGAGAGGAGTGATTAACCATTTATGCAAATGACAAAAACTGAGTAGCAGGGGTTTCCAGGATATTAGCTGCCAGTACACAACAGAAGTTAGGTTAAAAGAATGGGCAGTCAAGACATTTTACATGTAATTATTATGTGTTAATTATAGTTCATGTGAGTATTAATTATAATTATGACAATTAATATGTAATTATAGTTTCCTATTTCTTTTTCCTGTGTATATACTTTTATACATAAATGTATGTATATAAAATTAGCTCCTCAAATTAGGAAAGCCACATTTCCAAATCCTTCAGAAGCATTCCTGGAGGACCTCATATTTCTGCAAAACTTCCACAGATCACTTACAAGGAACACCTTTCACAGTTCACATCCGGTTTCACTAGGGAAGATAATTTTGTAACTTGGTTCCGTGCCTAAGTGCTTGGTAACATTTAACCTACATGGCTCTTCTATTCCCTTCTTATTTACTAGGGATTCCCAGTCATTAAGCCCTCTGAAAATGTCCCCTCAGCAAAAATCCTGCAGCTCTCCCTAACTGCAAATGCTTCACTGTGTGCCCTACTTTCCTAATATTTTATAATTGGATGCTCTGCCCAGAAGTCAAAATATGCTTGTTTATAACCAAGTCTACATAAGCCTACCTCTCCCCCACACCACAGAGCTGTTTTTCACAAAATACAGTGCAATTATTTTTACTCACCTACCACTGAAACACATTAGCTTTATATTCCTTACATATCTTGTATCTTACAAATTATTTGAAATTTCTCGATTTGCATGAGCCACATTTAATTAGTATCTTAATCATTTTTCCCCTCTCAATAATCTGGCAAAATACTGCACAGCTGATTACTCAGAACAAACCTGAGTCAGTAACTGCTCCCAATCTACCACTTACTAATTAAAAAAATTGGCTAATTATATTGTGTATCTGTTGATCTAGGTGGTTTATAGGAATGTCTCTGACAAAATATCATTCCTCTGAAAAAAAACACATAGCCAGGTTGTTTCCTTTATTTCTTAAAATGGTCAAACAGAAGTCATAATTTTTATTATGACATACTACATTTACGATCACACACTACATTATTTTTCATCACATTTTCAGGAAGGCAACAAATGAAATCTTGTTTTATGAATTATTATTGCATTATTAATTTATTACTAAATTCCAGGAAAACAGTTTCTCAATATGCAACTTGGCATCTTCAAGTGCTTTTGTCAACTGATCCAAGGCTTTCTGCACTTTCCTCTCAGTTTTCCCTTTGTTGCTTTACCTGGGTGCTTTGCCCAGTCTGTTGTTCCAAGTATCTGCCTATGGATTTTGGATGCCTTGCTAAGGGAGGGTAATAGAGGGCAGTGTGGGCAGCATCCCACATGGAACTCATCCTGCTCCTTCCTCATCAAAATCCTGACCCTGAGCAGCAGTGTAGCCCTGTGGCTCTGTCTGAGTTAAGCAGCAAACAGGAAAAGCCAGCTTCACCGGTTGCCAACTACTTTATTGCTACTGTACAACACAGGTGACCACATGAAAGTACTTTTTTCCTCGTTCAAAGGGCTTTTGGTTACTAACACAGCACTGCCTGTGGCATGCAGTCACTAAGCTAGAAACTTGTTCTGGCAGAGACATTCCTAACACTACAATTCATTGTCCCCCTGTCACAACAGTTAGTACATCTCTGGATCTTACCAGAATATCCAGGACTCGGACATAACTGACTGCTTGTGCTCCAGAACAGTAATAAGATTTGTAGGAAATAAGGATAAAGCTTGTAGGGACTCTATGACCTTGTTCTCTGTTACAAATAGATTAAGAGGTTCCAAAAATAAAAGTTTAAGAAGCAATACTCTTATAGTCTTAAATTATCTCTAGGAATCAAGAGCTACTGAAGTTTAAAAAAAAAAATCTTTCCAGTCTGTTGTGCATATGTCAGGTTGAATATACACATTCCTAGTGGAACTAAATTTGTGTTACAAAAATACCCCAAACAAGACCTCAGCTCTGTTGCTTATCTTCCAGCATTTCTATTATTTCAAGAGCCTACAAAGAGCCTGGGTCAGAATGATTTGTCTTGAAGATCTAAATCAACTGGAAAGTTAAAAACTAGCTGGTTTGACTTTTTTCATAGACTAGGCAATGCAAAGTATTTTATTCACAAGTATATGTTTGTAACATCCATGAGAACTGGGGGGTGTGTGTGTGTGTGATGGGATAATAATGTTCTGTCTCCTCTCATAGTAGCAGAAATAGTTCATTTTTATACCACCAAGCAACAATCAAGAATGTCTCCTTGCTGGAGATGCCATTTGCTACCAGACTTCATTGGAATCCAGGAGGGAGATAGAGCAGGCAAGAAAATTCAGAGGTTTCCATGAACAGAATTTCGTGAAAAGCACTCAGTCCTACATTTGAAGTCAAACCCAAAAGAGATACCATCATGTGCCTTTGGGGGAGGGGGGGGGGGGGCGGGGTGGGTGGAAATAAACATTTAAACACACCAGCTTTTGTGTCTTCTGAGTATCTACATCATAAGCCTTATATTAAAGGCTGAACAACCTACATTTGGGAAGAAATCAGGAACCCACAACAGGAAAAGGAGGAAACCCAAGAGTACTGCCAATTCTTTCTGCAGTATCAGACCAGAGTGACCCCTGCAGGTGTCCTGGCCAGAGTGACATTCTCCAGCGATGTGGTTAAAGGGCAAGCTAAAACTTCTTAACTACATTATTTTTAAAACACAAGTTCCTAATTTTCCAGGGAACAGAAAAAACATCTAACAAACCAAGCAACCCAAAACAGGCCCAAGCTATATTTTATCTTTTCCTTCAAACTAAACTGACTGAGAACTTCTGTCCTGGGGTACTGAACTCACACCACAACCACCATCAGCTGTATCATTCACAATTGAACATTAGCTTTTAGAAAACATAAGGAAACCAAATTTATTTTAGATGGTAGAACTATCTTTAAAAATGGGAATGCAAGCATTTTATAGATCCTTATTGGCTGAGACTACACAAAATTTAGAATAATGTATCTTGAGAAATGACTTACTATTAACACCTTTCCATCAAGCACAAAGAGGCAGTATTTGTTTCTACATAATGCCATCTGCCTGTATTCATCTTTTGGTTCTGGTCCCAAACTTGGATAACAGATCCCAGGGAGCTGAAAGAGCCTTTGGTTTCCCATTTCACAGAGCACAGTGGGATTCTGAGCAGATGTAGTAGCTACCTGCCATTTGGAAACTGAAGAAGGATGCTTGTTAATTGGAAAGACAATGGAAAGGCAGGCAAAGATGTAATCCTTCCAGACATTACAGACAGCAGAGATGAAATACAAAGGAAAAAAGACTTCATGTGTAACCCCTCAGAGAAACAAACTGAATTTAGCAGCATGTTGGAAAACACAAATGCAACTTTCAGACATTCTAGTTACAGAGAATGAAACTGGCTATGTTATTTATTTACATACCAGCTCTGTTATGTGCTGCTCAGTAGAGACACTTGCATCATTTAAAACTAGTCCAGCTTAAAGTTATAGATACCAAACCACTCTCATATAGCTTAGACATAACTGAGCCAAATACTGTTGGCCAGCTCTTCCCTTTCTCACCTCTTCCTATCTGCTGGAACAGCAGTTTTTTCACAGTATCGGTGAGCTGACAGCCACCAACACACAGCACACACACAGTATTTCCCTCTCGGCTGTTTTCAAACAGCCTGGCCTGACTCCAGTCATTGCACCCCATGAATTGTGCCTGTCTAAAGAGCTTTGGAGAAGTCTGCAGCTCATGGGGCTGACGATGGTCCCAGGAGCCAAGGTTTTTAACCCACAGAACCCTTTGACAGACTTATCACTAATTTCCTCAAAGCCAGAGGAAATTCAAGAACAAGCATTGAAAAGTACAACTGCTTATCATGCCTGTTGAGGAAACAAACTTTAGAAAAAAACTTACAACTGTATAATGAGTCTTAATAACTGATGACTTCAGCTAAATAAGGATTCCTGGATCTGTTTTTAACTCCAGCATTAGAAAGAATAGGTATTTTATCAGTTGACTGCACTGACAAGATTATTCTTAACACCTCAGCACAAAACACAGCTGTGATAACCTCTCAAGCTTAAGAAAAACCTCAGTGTTACATTTTCATCAGCTCTTGAAAAGAATGCTACAGTTACACCATGGGGACTACCGAGAACATTACTTCAGACTGGACAGAAGCACCTTAAAACAGAGAGCTGGACCAACACGTGTGGTTCTCGTCTGGCACTGGAATAAGGCAACCAATCTAAAACTTTGGTCTGAATAGAAGGGGAATGAAAGCCACGATCCTCTTATTTCAAGCTTGAAGAAGATAACAAGAAAATTAGTTTTATTCTTAAGCAATAGCTTTTAGAACTGTAAGATGAATGAGACTTCTCCACTAGCCATGAACTGACATCTTAGTAAAGCACTCCAGTCTTCTGAACGTGAACACAGGAAAAGCAACCAAGGTTGCATTTTCTAAGCATCCCTCAAAGGTAGACAAAAATTACCACTGTACATTACGTTCTTCATTTAATTTCCTTTACTCCCAAAACACATCTTACACCAACACATTCTTTATGTTGCCACCTATGCTGAATGTGTATTATACTGTATTTTTGAACAGTATCAAAGCCTGCTGTCAGTGCTTCTTTCTACTATGATATATTTTTTTAAATCCCAACACTTAATGGAGTTGAACTTTTGAAAAAACCCTCAATTTTGCAGTATCTTAAGTTGCAAATAAAATAAATCCAGAGCAAGCATACCTTAGCTCAGAAAAAGCCAAAGCAATCCTTGGATATATTCACTACTGAAGAGAGAGTATATCATCTCTGATTATAGTATTAGCAAAACTGAGAAAACTCATAATATTAGAAACATAACTCAAAACATTAGAAAACTGCACCCAGCTCCGATATTTATAATTCAGGCAGAAAGTTGAAGAACCGGAAAGGACATGAAAGAAAAGGTTAGAAACACTACTTAGAAAAAATGAGTTCTGTAAGGAACCTCTTTATTTGTAGCATTTATGCAAGAAAAATTAAAAGCAAAGTTAACCACTTCACAGAGCGAACACACCAGGCATTGTAGGCTTTTCAATGTAATAGAGAAAGTCTTAAAAAAAGCAATACCTACAAATTAGGACAACTCAAATTCCAATTAAAAATATAGCAAGTGTTTTTAGTAAGACTGATTTGCAGTTTGAATACACTACTAGCAGTGGTGGCAGGGTCACTCTTTCAAACCAAGTCTGGGACCTTTCAGATATCCTGACCTGGCCTTGAACACTTCCAGGGACATGGCACCCACAACTTCTTGGGCAGCCTGTTCCACTGCCTCACTATCCTCTGAGTAAAGAATTTCTTCCTGACATCTCATCTAAGTGTCCCCTATTTTAATGTAAAACCATTCCCCCTTGTCCTATCACTATCTGCTCCTGTAAGTAGTTGCTCTCCACTTTTATTTTTAAAGCTCTCTTTAAGTACTGAAAGGCCACAATGGGAAGAATTGCTACTATTTCCTCGCCTGGCTTTTTGTATGGGAAGTTAAGATTTCCAGTTACATTTTCAGTTTTATGAGTCTTGGTATTTAATACACAGATAACTTCAAGCATATTAATACTTTTTAATGGGGGTTTACAAGTTAAAATACAAAACTGTATACTGGGATTTGCTTTGAGCACATACAACCTATCATACATATGTCAGCTGATATGTTATGCTTCTTACCATCAAAGTGACATATTCAGGAAAGTTCATTTATTAAAATTGTAAGTGAACATACAGAGCCCTGGCTGACCATCAGAAAGTAACAAAAACCCAAAAATCTGCTGTGGCTTTGCTGCATTAATTCCACAGGTAGAACAGCACAGACCCCCTAGCATGGAAATGGCTCTGTTAAAAAAGTATAGTTTCAGTACAACATGTGCACATGAGTGCTTTCATAACTCAAGCCATTAGATTAAAAAAAATAAAAAAATAAAATAGAACATCCCTCCAACATGGCTACTCTAATTAAATATAAAGCACAAACTAAGTAAGCCTTGTGCTGCATACTACAGCTTGGCCACTAATTGGTTCTTCCATGTAAAAAAAAAACCCTGTGACCTCTTCTCCCATACCCACACTTCTGTGTCTATGCCACTCTACCCACCTTCCTCCTTTGCATGCAGCCAGAGAATTCTACCTTTGATCAGTCTGAGATGAATTAAGATTTAATTTGGCAAGTTATTTTGCTGATGGCTTTTGAAAGGGATGAAACTTGGATTTACTGGGTAGATAAACAAGCAAATAGCACTACCTGCAGAGACAGCCAAAGGCTGCAGTCCCACACAGAGTAGGGCCATGGATGCCCTACTGAAGATACTTTAAGTTCAACATAATCAAATTATAATCGATAGAAGGCTTGCTTATCAGAATGAAGGAGGCATTCTCGACTTTTTGTTGGTGGAATAGGTCCTACTTCCAGTGTAAATAGAGTCATGCCAAGGAACAAAATATTCTTCAGCATTTTTAAACACTATGGGTGCTTTTGTTGCATGTTTCCTCAGAAAAATAAGGCTGACAGCATGGATATTCTTGTCATGTACAGTAAACTTCTGTTTCACACAAAAGTGTAAGAATTCTACCCAGCCTCCTAAAACCCACCTGCTAAGTAACGAGATTGTGCTTTTATTGATGAGTTTTGCAACTGGGTGAGAGGGAGATATGATACAGAAAGTAAATAAATTATTTCAAATGTATAAATACCTGTGTAATTTTAAAGGAAGAAAACCCCGTCTGTTGCTTATTTCCTGCTTGCTCAAGTGTCACAAATCCCCTAGCAGTTCAGATTTGTAAGTAATGAGGATTTCAGGCTTATCATGGTTTCTAAATACAGGTACAGGCACATGACTCCTTCATTCCACCTTCACCTTAACAGGACACTGCACGCTTAATTCCTAGGTATATTCAACTGACCTCGAATGCTCAAACATTAATGCTTTCATCGTGGCTGGGGGTTAACAGTAAAACATGATGGAGTCCCATATTTCAAAACTCTGAATTGTTCAGCTGACCAGCAAAATGCTCCTGTCTCTGAGGACCAGATGTGATGTTGGAGGCCAGAGGGGCACACCACTATGGCTTCAAATGCAATCAAGGAACTCTATGGATGAGTAAGAATACTGCCAACTCACAGACCTGTAGCTGAGTGCTGCCAGAGGAAGAAAATAAAGAAGCAGCCCAGAACTGATCAATCTGCTGAAATTTTCTGGGTTGATGGTACTATAAAAAAAAGCTCAGTTGTCAAAAACTACTCTGCAAACATGGTGTCATGCATGTCACATATAGCCTTGAAAGGAGCTTTCCATACCAAAAGCACACTTGAGCACTTGAGGTGCTCAAGTCTTCTCTCTGAAAGGAAATGCTTTTTAGCACAACAGTCCCCATTTTAGGCTGCAAATTCAGCTCGGTTTAGGTCTAGCAGTGTTTTTACCTGCACAGCTAAATAAAAATACTTCCTGTGAAGAGTTCAACTCCCTTTGGAGATGCAGGTCTGAAAAGATGCAGTTGCCAAGTCAGTTCTGCATTCAGAGGTTCCCTGGCAATACCCAATTAGGGTATTTGAATAAATTCATCCACAAGAACAAAATAAATACAGGCTCAACTGCAATTAAAAGCCAACAGTCTAAATAGAAATACTTTACATCTTCGTACAGCCTTCTTCATTTCCCAAGTGGTCCTTCCCTTCTAACCTGCAAGTCTGTATGATGGGACTTGAAAGATTGTTATAACATGAATCACTCAAAAGAGAAGGATATTCAAGAGTTTGATACGTAGCTATGATGCCATTCAGTTCAAATATTTATGTCTCTTATGTGCCTAATCTCTTGAGCAACCTCTGAGTTTCTGGCTGATACAATTGCAAGCCAGAGAGCCGAACAAACATGGGAGATATCTGTTATCTCAGCATGCAGGTACTTGCCTTAACCAGCAGTCACTACACTACACACCAAAGTGGCACCTGGCTTTGCACCTTGTGCATTTGCAGTTAATGCCAGTTATCTCAGCGCAGTCTACTACTTTGGTGACTATTTCATCATTCAAAACTCTGCTCTTTTAATTTTTTATATTTTAGTATTTTTAAAATTTTTATAACACGTGGATAAAAAAATTTTAAAAGAAGCTCCTAAAAAGTAATGAGGCTGAAGGAAGATTCTTCAAGAATGCTACACTTCATTTAAGATTTTTATTAAGAACATTGGAGAAAAAGAAAAAGCTAGTATCTGTTGACAACCCTAAACTAAGAGACACTGACCCATGTCAATACACAACAAAGTAATAGTGGAAAGACTGGCGTAGGGGGCATGATGACATTTAAAATAACAAGAACAAGAATGTGTAAATAAAGTTCAGCAAAAAGGTGTGATGAATTCCTAAATACTGTGGAGAAAACATCTGTTGACAATGAGAGAGAAGGAACAGCACATGCATTATGATGGAGACCACAAATCAAAACCAGAGTCTCACTAGAGAAAAAAGGCAAGGGAAATCCTACAGCTTTCCTCTCTTAAGCAAAACACTTTCTACTGTGAAAAGAGCCACTAGCTGATTCTCCAATGGAAAATAAAAGCGTGCCATTGTGATCAGGTTTAAAAAAATAAATTGAAAAATCAATTCAAACTGGAAAAAGCACACAATAATTATTAGGCTAAAACAGGAACAGAGAAAAGTTTCATGCAAGAGAAGAGTTTGACTGAAGGGGCTTAGCCATACAAAAAACTGCCAAAATTAACTGACTGCATCCCACAAATACATGAAAAGTAAGCACAAAAGAGAGGGGGACTTTTCTCACCTCCAAAAGTCAGCATTGACACTAGAATAAAACAGGGTAGTGCAGAACTCATGAGACTGCTCTTAACCAGAGAAGTATTCTACAACTAGTTTTCAGTAAGAGTGATTCCAGTATAATAGTCCAGTAGACTAGTTAGAGTATAGGTTGATATACACAATTGCTTCCAGACTGAAAACCATTGAAGGTGGGAGGGGGGATTATTCTTCTATATATAAGCATAACTATCATGCTAAAGTGAGACCAAATTGTTGAGTTTTTCTACTCATAAGCTCACCATTTAATCACAAATATGTAAAATATGACAAGTATACTCACATACTGAGGTACCACAGTTAAAAGATTCTACCTACCCAAAGCTTTCTAAAGCAATCTCCCCACTCTTTCCTTAACAGCACAAAAAAATCCCCAGAACTTCTCAACAAGAATCAGGGTGATGAACAGAACAGAAACATCAGAGCATTGCTGAGTACAAACTGCAGGCACATCTACTCTGTGCTTGAATTCAATCTATACTGCTTCCTGCGGGCAATGCTGTCTGCTCCAGCTATCTGACTGAGCCTGGGAATAAAAAAAAATTTGGGAACACCCAAAACTTCAGTTAAACAAGTAGTTCTCTTCCCCCCTGCTGTGTTTAAATGATAATCCCTCCAAATCCCTGGCTGAGCAGCTGACAGACAAAAGGCAGAAATGCATGGGCTTGCCCTCAGCAGAAGCAGGAACTTTCTGGCCTCACCCAGCTGTACCCAGCAGTTCAGCCAAATGAAAGGCATGCACACAACTCCTCTGACCAATCAACCAAAGTCTAATTTACTGGCTCTCTCTTCCAGCTGCATTATCTCCATTTGTAACAGAACAATTCAGCCAGAAAACCTTTACTGATGGAGTCCCATTTTCTGTCACTTCCTCAGAATGTTCCCATCTGTCACACTGTACATTTTTCAATCAATGACATTGATCTGTGGCTGGCTTAGTTCATGTGCTGACCAAAAAAACCACTGTCAGCACCACAGCTCTGGAGGATCTGTTTAATGTAATTAAACACGTGTGGGCAGGGGAGGAAGCACCCACAGGGACACAGCAGAGGGCAGAGAATGGATTTCTAAATTTTCCTAAAGCACCAGTGATTTAACTGGCAGTGACAGGACACACTCAAAAATGAGGACATGACCTGGAGGCAACAATAGGGGGAAAACACGTATATTATAATGCAAACAAATCAAGAAAATCAAATCAGCAACCAAACGAATAGAAACTGTTGGCCAATGAAACTGTCAGCATACAGCATAACTGATTCCTAGTCTTCCCTCTGAAGACCTGGAAAACACTCAAGATCTACAAGATCTTGAGACATACAGTGCTTCTCTGCTTCCCTAATAATTATAGGGCTTAAAACTGAAATGTGCAATACCTTGCACTAACAGAAAGGCAGTAATTATTTATCTGAGTTGCTTTATGAATATGGTCTGTCTGATTCTTTCACATATGCACACACAGTATTTCACTGAAATTATGCCAGTTATTTTTTATGTCATGCTTTGACTTTTATAAATACAAAAATCAAACTATATAGGAGAGTGTTGGGAATAGCTGGGGGAGGGAAAGAGCATCAGCAACAAGTTTTCTGTCAGTAACACCTTGTATTATTCAATACAAATATTTATACTATATAGAAGATTCACATTGCCCAGCTGGACCCACGCTAAAGTCAGTAACAACAATCTTGTTACAGAAAAGTAAAAATATACCTATAACTTGAGTAAATATACACCTCCTTTATACACAGTAATTGCATTTCATGTTATGAATTTCTTCTCATCACCAATGCTACTTGCCTAAGATAAAGTAAACAGCTAGGAGGGGAAAAATAAGAGCAACTTTTGCCACAAGTATCAGTAATGTGTAGAAGCATATATAAAAATGAAGGTTTTTCTGATAAAGTGGATTAGGTTTCCTACCAAAAACAACAAACATAAAATTCTGACTTTACCTCCTTTGCCTTAAATAAAAGTGTGTAAGACTATTGAAAGGATTAACAGCAAGAGTTCCCACACATCACAATTAACCTGCCTTTTACCGAGTGCCTTATCCCTGACACAGTGATGTCAAAGCAGACATCCACCCATGCCAGGCAGTGGCAGGTCCCAGAGCAGACAGCAGCCCTGTCTCCTGCCTGTTTGCACAGCTTAGAGCTCTCAAGGCTAAACAAAAGCAACAAACAGTTGATTTCTTCAGACTATTTTTACAGCTTGAAAGTAAACTTCAAGGCTATATAATGTTAAATATTTGCAGACTGATTCAACAACTCATAACATTCCCTGCCTGTCTCTACTCTTTCAGTCTGGAAACAAAGTCCAACCACTGTTTCCACACAAGGAAAATCCAAGTCCCTACATGGTGTATTCAGTGTAAAATAATTTCTTACAGTCATTCAAAAGCATGAAAATAATCTTTCAGCTATTCTTCTTTATTTCTCAAGGTTTTTTCTTTCTATTCAATAGGGAACCAAAATTCTTTTTTTGTTTGATCTTAAACATAAACAGACAGAAGGAAAAGTGAAAGTTTCAATCAACCTTGACCAGTACCTAGTTGACAATGTAATACTAAATTCTATCTCCAACCATTTGAGACAAAAATCTCTGCAAAAGCAAAACCAGACTAATAAAGAATTAGCCCTCCGTTTTCCACTGGTCTTCCACCTACATTAAAGGTGTATCTGTAGTCAGACCTGTGCAATGCTTATGGGAATTCACAATAAAACCATTCTCCCCCTATAATTAAATCCCAAGAAAAAACATTCCCAAATGCATTTCACAGGAGTAAAAATTACATCTGTGCCTGGTATCTGCTTCTGGTTTTAAACTACCTCACATGTGCAGGAGGTTCAGCTTATACATGGGGCAAAACTGATTGTGTAAACACCTCCTTGCAAACCCACAGATCCAGGCAAGGGAACTCAGAGAGCTACTGAAGAGACCAGATGCAGATACTGTCTACAACTGGAGAAGAATGCAAAGATACAAGCCAAGCTCCAATATATGGATAGAACTATGTTTTTAACATACCAGGCAATATTCTTCCAATAAGAGCATCTAGCAACCAAAATGACTCCTCTTCATTCTTTGTAATAAGAATCAGGTATCCAGCAATGAAGTTCATGCCCTGAAATAGAAAGAAGGGTTTTGAGATGCATACACTCATCTAAAGAATTTCTAGCTTAATTCTTTTGATTAAGGACTAAATTACTACAGTTCTACAAAGTGTACATATTAATTCTAATAGCAAAGGCCACTGTTTGAGTAACCTGCTAAACTTGCATGACAACAGCTAACAAGAATTATTAACAAAGATCAAGGAGATGAAAATTAAAAGAAAAAGCTTAGCAGTCTATACTTTCAATTTTGCTTTTTTGTCAATTCCAAAGCCCAATGCAACTTAAAGCTTAGAAAGATCAGAAGCTTAAAGATCAGAACCCAAACACGGCTGTATTAGATGAGCACTACAAAGTGTGTACAGTTTTCTTCCATAATACCTCCAGTACTCCACATATACATACAATAGCACTGATCCTGTGAGGAGACCAGATGTGCAAAGAACCCACACAAGGGTTTTTTAAGTGTTCTTCTTTTCCCATTAAACAGAAAAGGTACCAAAATATTTTATTAACAATTGGACACATAGAAACTACTATGGTTTAGAAGTTGCGTGTTATGTTGTGCATGACCAACTCTATATAGAAACCTGACACTTGCAAAAGTGAGTATTCATAATTCTTCCCCTTCTGTTATTATCAAAATATTAAAATTATATTTTGATAAATACATATTACTGAAAATCATAGAAATTACTCATCTTTTGAAGAATGGAAGTAAATAATTTCTGAACTAAAACTAGTTGGGGTACACAAGAAAAATATATTTTTAGAGACTTCAGTGTAGGTTTAAGTCCCTCTAAGTCTTCTCTCAAAGTTTAAAAAAATACTGTTCATATTCTTTCAGCTTTGGAGTATTGTATTTACTACACTAACTTTCTCAGATAAAATGTTAGCACACACATTTTTGCTCAGGAAGTGAAGGAGACAGGAGAGGACTTCATAAGCGAACTGAAAATACATTTTGCTCATGGCAGTGCCTGCTTCTTTATAATCCTTATGCTTTTTTCCTTGACTGTCATAGACTTTCATGAATCAACTTATCTTCTCTGTGTCCCACAGGAAACTCTACAGTACTTGACAGTGACAAAAGAAGCTTTCTTGAGCTGCCATCAAAGCAGTATCAGGTTGAATTTCAAAGAAACTTTACTCCTACTTGTGTTAGCTCTACTGGGAGATGGCACTAAATAAATGCTACCAGTCCCCAAGTACACGACACCACATTAGTGCTGGTCTTTCTGTACTCTGAAAAATGTGACCGTGAAAATAAAGGAAATTGAGATGTCATGATGCCTTGTACATATCAAGGACTGCTTGGGGAAAGATAGCAGGAGGAGGGAAAGGCAAGCTCACTTCCTCTTGTTCTCCAAAGCAACTACTCTTCATACAACCACGTGTGATAAAATACGTATGTTGCAGCTAGCAAACAGTACCAAATTGATCAAGATGGCTATGAGAACAGCCACTGAGAAATTCAGAAGGAAATTTGAATTTGCTTGAAGCTATTCATGTCCCGCCTCTCCCCCCCCCAACCTCCCAGGGCCAGTTCATAAACAGAAATAATTTGTGGGCGTGCTTCTAAAAACACACATTCAAACGGACAGGAAGTTACCACTGGTGAAATGCAGCATGGTTTGCAAAACAATGATTACATACCTGACAATATCCTACTGCTTTATTATGGTGCCCATACGCGACCAATACATTGTAGAGTGTGTGTTGCAAACACGGATCAGCCGTCTTGCGGAATTTTACATTATCTGGAAATGTTCTGTTCATGTCTAGACAAAAGGGAAAAAGACCAAAATTAAGAGCTGTTCCTTGTCACTTTCCCAAAAACTTTTACAGGTCTTCTGAAGTATAACTGAAGCTTCACTATGGTCCACTGAACTGTTTTTGGCAGATTAATTTTAAAAAAAAGCTTTACCTCCATTTTGGCTAAAAGGGCACTTGCATTCAAGGATAATCTATTCCTAGAAAGAATAATCCTATTAGTGTACCAATTTCAATTTCAAGCAGGCCTAAAGAAATTCCTCCTGCAGATTGGACTCGCTCCATGTCTGACTGCAAAGGCCTAAATGAAAGCAAACCTGGTATTTAGACTGACAGACACGAGACATGACAAACGTACCAAGTCAAGTGGCATGAAGTGAGTTGTGCTTCCAGGACAGCATATTCTCGTAACAAATCAGATGAACTTTCAACTGACTTACTCAGCGAACTTCTACCAAACAGCAGCAGCCAAAAAACCCCAGACCTGTTCCCATAGCTGCTGACTTCTACTTAAAAATAACTTTTTAAAATTTAACTTTCTCCATAATGTGATCATGAGAAAAGCTGCATCTTTACTGGTGCAAGATCATCAAGAATGGGAGTGATTTCTGATAACCAAGCAGCAGAGCACATTCCCACATGCTTCAAGCTCAATTCTTAACCAAGTAAGGAGCAGCAATTACTGACATTTCCAACCATTAATTTCTTTCAGACCAAACATTAGTAGGACTCATCTCTCGTTACAAAGGTCTAAAAATTAGACATGCAAGTTTGAGCTAGTCACTCCACAACAGCCCTTAGTTGTTGGAAAGAAACAGGCAGAGTTAATTTTTGCCCTGCTTCACTTCATAGAGAGAGAACCCAAGGTCACTTGCATAGACTTGTGCATTTGATCTTTAAATAGAATTTTTCTCTCCAACTTCTAAACACCTAAGAATAACTTTGCAGATTTTCAAAACCCAAGAGTTATTAATAAAATATAAGTAGTTGTTTGGGTTGTATTTAACAACAACAAATTGGGTTAAAGTTAAAAACAAACATCAGTAACAGCACCTCTGTACGGATCTTCATGTCCTAAGAGTTATCACTTTTTATCAGCCTTTTCCGGCATAAAGAAAGAAGTCTGTTACAGCTTTGACACAAAGTTCAGCTGTAAGCAACCAAAGGAAGAAAGCTCCCCAAAATCATGAGTACTGTAGTGGAAGTCACATGCATGAAGAAGTTATCACTAATCCCTATTTCTTCCTTTTAAAGGGAATCATTTGTAGGAAAATATTTCACCTCTCATGTGAATGAGAAGAAAAACACACAAAAAAAGACAATATTCGAGAGGACCTGAACAACCTCAAGGTGGGGGAACTCAACCCACTCCCCAGGCACGCATGAGCCAATACGTTTTACCATGCTACAAGATGAGGGTCAGAGATGACTTGAGACAAAAGGCAGGAACAGGTCAGGGTTGTTCACTTGGCTTCATCACTACATCCCCCTCAATACAGCTGTTCCAGGGGAGACATCCAAACACCTCCTCCTCATGCTCTTCACATCCTGCCCTCTGACCTACTGTCCATTAACCTGCTTTGCTCTTAATAGACATTACTGTCCAAAGGAACACAGCCTTAAACTAGTCCAGGTTGGGGGGAAAAAAATAAATCAGGTTCTTTTCAAGGAGTAAAATGAACATTAGAATCTTACACTGCTAGATAAATCCCAAAATTATTACTATCTTGTCATTATGTGCAGATCTGCTGCTAACAAATAAAGCAGGTATGGGAGTACAGAACCAGGAAGAAGGTCACAATGAAGACTAGCTACTCTTTTGTAGTAAATTCAGATTAAATCCCAATAGAAATTTTTTTACAATCTTTCAGCTCTCTGAGCTGGCAGTTTTATGCTGCTATGAAACAAAACCAACCACCAGCTTTCCTGCTGATTTATCTCTGTGCAGCTACCATGAGAAGACCATTGGCTTCTTTCTTCCCTCTCACAGGTCTGCATTATTTCTGCTTCATTCAGTAACACAAACAGGCAGAACACATTAGCCTCAGCTTATAAAACAGACAGTCTATTTCAGTACCAAGAACCACTGTCATTGATGCTACTTCTGGAGCAAAGAGATCTGAAAGTGCAGTCCAGAAAACCAATGCTTTTGGAACCAGTCTTGTGTTTTCCCTAGTTCCTACTTGAAAAGTCATGCATCTACAAGACAACCTTCTTCACCTTGCTATCTCATCCTTCCTTTTTGTTCTGATTCCAGCCAGGGCAGTTAATTTCTGCAGTAGTTGGGAAAGGGTGTGGCTATAGGGCCTGGAGGTTGCTCTATACCACCTTGTCATTGCCAGGGGCCTGATAAAGGGACTGTCTTCCAGGGAGAAGGGGTTCCCTCCAGTAGAAAAGTGGCAGTGAGCCACCTGGTACTGTCTATTATAATTTGTTTTCTTTCTGTGTGAATTGTTTTGTATACCTTTTATTATCAATGTTGTTGCTGTTACTATTCATTTTTGTATCTCATTGCTGTTTCCAGTAAATTGTTCTTATCTCCAACTAGAGGCAGGGAGAGGAACCCACACGTGGTTTTAGTGGGAGTGCTTACATTAAGAATACATTTCTTAAACCATGGCACTTTTACTTTCATACCCAGGTGCTTCCCACTCCAAGATACAGGTGGTCAGTAAATTACACAAGTATTTTTATAACTAACATATCCTACTCCACCTACGGACATTTCTTTGCCACTGCTACATCTGTGATGTGCATCTGCTCTGAAGCGCTTCCAGGCAGGTAATTTTTTTCTTTTTTTTTTTTTTACATAGTAAAGAGCAGAGCAAAAGTTCACTTCAACTACAAGCACTCAAAAACCACTGCAAATCCAGAACAATGAGGTTAGGCCATAAATTGCAACTTGTAAAGACAGTATACTTAAAAGGGCGTTTTAGATTTGTTATAACTGGGTATTTAGCAGTCATCTTCAAGTTTTTCCCTGCAACACCTGGAACTATAAATTGTTTTGGAGGCTTCGGGGGTTTGTTTTAAATTAAGGCCAAGTTTGTCATTAACTAAAGTCAGAAAAATTGAGCCTCACAATCCCCACTACCAAGTAACAGTACAAGAGCTTTCAGCAATCAAAGCCTGAAGAGTTAGGATTTCTTACAAAGGAACAATATTGCCACTGTATAAATCCGAGAAGCACATGCATAAATTCCAGTCCCTTTCATCTCCAGAAGATACCAGAATTAGAGAAATTACAGAAAAGAATGACAACAAGGAAGACCACAGATATAAAATGGCTACCATACATAGCATAAAGCCAAGTGGATAAAAGCTCCTTAGTTTAGAGGGAGATGCTTAACAGCATTGAGACAGCTCAAATCTGCAAAATCATAAGGAAGGTAAACAACATGAAAAAGGAGCAACCAGAAGGGTTTTTGTGAATTTTTTCCCACCCAGCATTATTAGGTACAATCATGCAGCATATGTCTTGGCAACTCTCCAAACAGCAGATAACTGGATACTGGGAAAAACATTCTGAGGAAATGTCACTACACACTTTACTCCTCCAGGTCTCCCTTCAGCTGTTCTGGTAGACCAAAGAGCAGATAAGGCAGCTGTTTGGATATGACCTAATAGGGCTCCTCTTACAGAGAGCCAGAAGAGATGACAGGGCTCTTCCCCTTCCTCTTGCATGGTTAAATATTTTAAACTCACCTGAAAATTCCCAACTTCCATTCAGTTTCAGGAAAGCTTCAGAGAAACTCTTAGTGCTTTGATAGTAAAATACTCCCTGTCTCCAGTGAAATGGCAATGACCATTTTTCGATTACTTTTCTGAACCCATCATAAGCTCAATTAAGATCCTGCAACTATCGTCCTATCCACAGTCAGATCCTTATGCCAGCTTCACACAGCACAGCTCAGGCTCTGGGAATGACTGATAAGTATCAAATTGTAGGTTTCACAGCACCTACAACTCCTCCTCATGAAATGCAAGAATGGAAACACAGATTGCATGTAAATGCCTGAGCACCTGCAGACACAGACACACTTCTGTCCAAAAGTGTTTTTTCAATGGAGAGAAAAGGCAACAAACAAGAGCTAAAATTCAAAATGGCCCAGCCTAAGGGGAGTTTACCCAGGGAAGCTACAACTTACACTCCAGTCGTTTTACACCCAGCATGTACCCTCTGCATTAGAAGGACAGCCACTTTTTATCTTACAACATCATTTGTCCTACTAAACTTTCCTATGATAGGTCATGAAAAGCAAAGTGTTGTTGGAATGCATGCCCTTCTAAATGTGTACCTAAACTAAGACACAAAAATTTAGGCACCTGCACTCTTTAAGCTCCTTTTTAATGGTTAGAGTAAGAAGCCCATTCCCTCCTACATTTTTCTTAAATAAACAAAAATGTTCCAACAGCAAGTACCATATAAAACACAGTAGCAATAAAGCTCATCAGTTCAGAATCACAAAGTTAAAGGGAAAAAATGGTGAAAGAAGAGATTACAGATTTAATTAGTTGAAAGACTTCCGTTGCTATTACTAAGCAGATTTTTCTTTGAAGATTAGACCATTTCTTCACACAGTCTACCTGCCCTTTTTAACCTGATTATACCACATTAAAGACTTTCTCACATGAAAACAAGTTTCAAACATACATGAAAATTGTTTGCAGCTTCTGGGCACGTGAAAGAAAGAGGACACATTGGCTCTTACACATTTTTAACTGAATTTGAAATAAAGTCTTTGGTTGGCCTTGTCCTCCTGCCCCTCCCGTGGGAAAAAAGAAAGAAGTGTGATTGCTGTTCTCTTGTTTATTAACCCCAGCACTGTGCTGGGTTGCAACTTTACAGCTGTGAGAGTAAATATGGCACAGTTGACTGAAAATTCTGGAAACTACAAACAAGAAAGCAAACAGCAGTACGATTCTACATCTTACCTTGCTTTATTACTAAAAACAACTACAGTAACGGGAGAACAATACTTGAAGAAACAAAATGAAAGGCAACAATTCACACCAGAGTCCTCAGCCAAAGCCTACTATAAAATGTGCACAGTCAACAGGAGCACAAGTTTATTAAACACACTAACCAGAAAGTTTACATTCACCTTAAAAACTCTGTTCCTTCCATTCCTCCTATGTCCACATTGGTTCTTCCTTTCTGAAGGATGAGTGCCTGAGGTCCTCATTATATTTTTTCCCCTCCAATAAAGTATTCCAAGACATTTTTCTTTATCTTTTCCCTCACTTGCTCCATGTTAATTTTCTCTTCTGCAGTTTCCAATCAATGCAGTAGCTCTTCTGAAACTTTTTTCCTCCATAGTTCACAAATAGATCTTTATCACCTCCCAGGATTTTTCCTCCCCCACAAAAATATTTTTATTTCATTTTAACCTGTGTGGAAAGCCACCTCCTGGCCCTTCATGTCTTTGTCTAGTACTGAAAAAAAGTTGTTTTCAACTCTCTCTTGCAGCAATTTTACCCCAATTGAATAGTTTGATGCTTCTCCAGGCCCTTATCAAGGCAGGCTTTAGAAAGTCATCTTACTAGCTCCCTCTTCATTCATAGTAAGAGCTCTACTGTTTCTAGTTCTGAGCAGGATATAAGCCTGCATATTTCTGGCTAGTCTCCATTATTCATAGAAACATGAAGCTGATGCTCCAAAATACCTTACTAAGGCGTGTAGTCCCAAAAGCACAAAGTACTGCTGTTGCAGGGAAAGGCAGAGAAGAAACTCTGCATAAACCAAAAGTGTTCGGATGCTTATCCAACTCGAATAAAAATCCATAAAGCCCAAACTTTAAGTACCTGGGTTTTTGCAAGAGGAAATAGACAACCTGCCTTTCTAACCAAACAACCTCAGCATTGTTCTGGAGCAGAGCCCAACCTCTTGACTTTTTAATTGGGCAAATTAGCCCAGTTCAGCAATATAGCTTCACTACAAAGGCTCTGCTGTAACAGGTTTCAGGACAAGTATCAGTTACATCAAACTCCTACTTGTTTGTCCTCACCTACTGCCTTTTTCCTCCCAGTGGGCCAGCCTAAGGTCTGGCTGCCCTTATACCCTGCCATCAGTATTGCCACTGATCATCAGTGTTCACAGAAAGCACACATGGAAACAGATTAGCAGAGGAGAGGTGTTTCACCTCCTACATATCTCCCAGGGATTTACGTTTAGTAAATACATTTAGTTTAATATTTCATGCATCAAGTGGATGCCCCCAACTCCCAGTTTATCAAATTCGTTTTAAAACCAGTTCATACTTCTAACCTCTGCAGCACAGTAACAAGTGCCACAACTCTTCTAAACCTGCAGCATGGCAAATTTCATTCAGTGTCCTTGGTTCTTATGTTACAAGAAACAAGTAACAATTACTGCTCATTCACTCTCTTTGCACCATTTATAATTCATATAAATCTATCTTTCAACCTGAAACCCTAGCATTCTTCACCTGCCTCATATGGGCCTCTGTACCATATCTTCAACCATCCCTGCTACTTCTCCAGTGTCCTATGGGACAAAATTAAGGAGAAACACACTCAAAGGCAGGTGTCATGGCTCAAAGTTACAACTCTTCAATCACTTAGATGACACTGTAATGTTTTCTAGTTTATTCCTTCTCAAATAATTTCTAATCTTCCTTAAAAGCATTCCTTAATGCTTTTAACCACATGATGAATCTGGAAAGATCTGTGCTGTTAAAGAGCTTATGGCTAATCTAATTTAAGTGTTAATTCAGCACTTAAACCACTACTACAGAAATATTAAGTTTCCATGACATAACTTGATCTCTACCACTTAAGGACAGAGGATGGATAAATACAGATAAATAGCATTATCAAGAGAATAACCTGTTTTGATTGCTTCAAGCAGCTTGGCATTCTTCTCTCCTTCAAGCAGTCTGTGGTAATACCCAGGGTTTTGTTCCATGTTGGTTTGGGCCCCACTCACAATCATCCAGACCAATGCACGGTGTTCATTGGGGATGCCTTTCCTGATATATCTCTTCACTGCAAGACAAGAAGTTTGGTTTTGTTTGTTCATTTTTAAATAAATTTTTTAAAAATCCATCTGCATTATTCTTCTTTAAATGAGCAGCCTGAAGTTAAGAAGTCATAGGAAAACTCTTGACTGGAGATAATTATATTTTCTGTCCTATGCTACCATTTTAGGATAAGCATTTACTTCTCAGCTGCATAGTATATTTTAGATTCACTCAGCTGCATAGTATATTTTAGATTCACTCCTAAGTTCTTGTCACTCAGACTCCCCCCTCAGATCTTCAGACTCCAGTTTTCCTCCCTCCTCTCTTCCCTTGTTAGAATTTTTAATCCCTTCCTCTTCTACTTTTCTGAATGGAGATACAAGCAGCAAAGTTTCCCCTTGATCTTTGTCCTTTTTCATTCAGACAAGCACTGACTTGACTCTTCCTACATCACCAGTGGACTCTGATATGATGGCTCTGCCCATTCAGCTCTAACATCGATGGCCATGTTACCATAACCCTAGGGCTTCAGCTCAGCCCCTGACCACTGAAATACAGCAGAAACTGAGGAATATGAAATATGTGCCTCCTGTCTAAATGAGCCTTGGAAAAACTGGAGATGTGAGTGAGCAGCAGATGACTTTTTCCTAGAATAGCTGTGGAAGCCTTTTCAAATCTAAAGTAGCTCTTATCTCCTGCATCATTTTCATCATAAGGGTGTGCTTCAGGGTTTTTTTTAAAGCAGATGATTCAGTGTAAATAACTATGATGCGAGATTACAGGAAAAAGCATCAGGCAATGAAAGCAACTTCCTCCTGGGAATGGTATGAAAAATATTAATAAGGAGTCAATGCTGCTTATGGGTACATAATCCTAAATCAGCATTACCTTTTCTGACCCAAAAAGACAGCTGAATGTTTGAGATTCTTCTCCTTTTTTTCAGGGAGAAGAAAATGACAAATGAAACAGACATCTCATACTAAATGAATCATGTTGTATCAATAAAAGCATCAGCTTCTTCTCTCTAAATTTTATGGGACTCAAATCTGAGTGGGAATTTTTATTCCGCCCACACACAATATCACTACCTAGCCAGGTTTTATTGAATCACACAGTTCTGTAATAAATGCTGCCTAAATTAAAGGTCTTAAAAACAGCAGAGTGAAGCAAGGTTGTACAACTCAGCCAGACACCTTCTAAATACATTCCACCTAATTACAGCTGCCTATCCTTTAGGACCCAAAGCTGCTTCCCCCGTGCCACCCAACATAAACATGCACATATAATTAGCATTGCACCCACCTAAAATCTGGTGGTGTCTCTCAAAGAAACATATTTGTAATAAATGCCTGGTCTTCAGGGTACAATTTCTGTTTAGCTTTTCAATGAGGATTTATATTACAAGTTACAGATTCTACAGTTCTAGCTGTAAAATTACCTTAACTACAACCTTCTTTTAGACTGGAAATAATTCACTTGTTTCCATGGTGGTTTAATAATCCCCACTTCATCTTTTTTACAAGACTTTGAACTCTAATGCTCAAGAAATCCTATAAATTGTCATAGCAAATAATACAGGAATGACTATCAAGGACCAGTCTTCACCATTTAGGTTAACAAGAGACATTCAGATGACCCTAAGAACAAATTTACTGTCTAAAATACTGGATTGTCACATTTTAACACATAATCACAACAGTATTTTTTTCTGGAACAACTGCAAATTCTGGAAGCATAGCCAACACTGATATCCAACAACACATATTAAATTCAAGAGAAGCATGGACAAGCCTTTGACAGTGGCACAAGGGGAAAGCAGCCTGCAGCACAGCACACACTCATTACTCCTCAGTGTCCTTGTTTTCATGGCAATAGCCAGGGGCTTGTATGACCCCAAGTGACTACTGACCCAGCTCCTTCACTCCCTGAGGAATGCCAGAACCCTTTACATTGTGCTTTTTTTCCCTCACACCATTATAATACTTGCTGGGATCTGTAAACCGGCATTCAGAAGCAGCAAAGTAGTTTTGAAAAGGAGTGCTGCAGTTTAATAGGTATAATTTATATATGTAGATAAGAAATATTCTATACAGAGAATTGTGTTTATACAAATATATATACAGACTCTCTTCCACATTATCCTTGGGAACTAAGAAGCCCACAACAACAGTTCACACTGCAGAATATCCTCCCACTGTACCATCTGAGAAGCTTTCCCAGATGAAGCCAGGTCATGGATGGGTCTCCACCCACATCCAATGCCAGTTGTAAACCAAGGGCTCAATCTCAAAAGCAGCACTGTTGAACACCCCCAAACACTGCACACAGAATCACCTCCAGGACAATCATAGTATGTGGGCTAAATTCTAGAACATACATAGGTAAGAAATATCTTTAGGTAAAATGCTTTTCTCTGTTCATTAACAAAATATGGAACATAAATTTTTAGGAAACCTTCCCCCCCTTAATAATTCAATTGCCTCTGACACTTAAGTGTCAGTTTCACAAGTTTAGAGTCACACTTTATGAATGTGGTTTCCTTTCTACAAGCAGAAACAGCTGCCTGAGAGGGTAGCAGTCTAAAAGAGATGATAAATACCTAAAGTAACTTCAAGAGAAAAATATGCAGAAAATATCATTTTTCTAATACTGTACACTATTTATAGTAATAAGATGCAAAAAGTCATTTCAACCAGCTTGTCCTTGTTTGATGGTAGAATATGAGAATTTTGGAGACTTCGGCTTCAAGGTAAGTGTTGTATTGCCTTTCCCCCATTAACATTGTTACACTCTACAGCATAGACTCAGTTTACGTAGCAAAAAAACCCCAAATATTTAAAACCAAAAATTATCTTATCTTAAAAATATTAGAAGAGTGTGATTTTGAGAAGCATCTGCACTTCTACTTCTTCAGGTACTAACAATTACTGTTGAATGTTGAGGAAATAAACTTGGCCCCCAGAATAAAGCAGTTCCAGTCAAACTGACTTTCCTTCCACCTAGCCCCGGGCTGGAACAGAAGTGCTCGTGTCATAAACCACTGTTTAATACATTTACTTTTCCCTTTCACTGTATTTTATCAAAGATCAGAAAGTGTCTTCTGCTTGGTCACTTTTGACTAGTACACCAACAGCCAAATTCTTTTGTGTAGCATGATTTTGGTCAGAATTAGGATAGTCTGAGCAACTATGTCAGACAGTTTGTTGCCCACCTGTAAACAAAACAGAGCAGAAAGTTGTATTTTGGTCTTAAAGATAGAGCTGAATGAAAAACAAAAAAAAAAAGGAGGATCTCAGCAGTGGCAGAGAGAGACAGACAGAAAGAAGGCAAGTGACAAATAATTATTATAAACACTCATGTGCAGTGATGGAAACAAGGTGAAGATAAGGGGGGGAAACAAAATACCAGAAAAATAACAAACAGGAAGAGACTGGAGAATGAGTGAAAAGAACTGTCAGCCAAATTCCCATGACCCACCCTACCAGCAGGCTGCAATACAGAACAGCAGAATGCACTGCTTAATTACCATTGTTAAAACATAGCCTAATTATTTTTCTTTATAGTGGCACAGAATTATATACATACAAACCATCCTGGATATGAGGCAAATCCAGTAGCATGTGAACATGCCACATTTCCCAACTGGAAAATTAATACAAGTCATCACTTCTCCCTCTTTGCCTGCAGAAATTATGAGCTTCTCTATGTGTAGACAAATGGGTGTGGAACTACTGAGATACCACACATACACTGTGTCTCTCTCATACCTACTCGCAGCAGGACACAAAACATTCGTTCACAGCTACTGTGTTTGGGGAAGGAAATCAAATATTCTTCTCAGCTGTAGCTTATGGCAGAGCTGGCAGCTCTGAGCAAAGCTTCATAGCAATGAAGTCAGGTCCTGGAGGAGGGAAATTCAGTGAACAACCAGCAGAGCTGCTTGCTGTTTGCCTGCAAGGAAATCACTGCATAATCATCTTGCAGGGTAAAGCACACACTTGCTTACACAATTCCATGTGCATGTCACAGACTTCAATCTTAAAACTGAAATGAGAAGGAAAGTATTTAAAAATCAGTTCATTGCACAGGTCAACCTTTCACTCTCTTCCTCTGAGGTATCAGATGAGGCTAATGCAGAAAGGTTTTTGTAATAACTCTGAATCTACACTCAGACTACATTTCCTCAACATTACTTATTCCTGTCACTCTCCCTGGAATTACATGTATAAGTGAGACTCCACAGCCTAGAACGCCAGATATCTTTAGCAAAAGTCAGCAACATCAAAGATGATGCATCAGCTCACAAGGACTTGTGACAGTCTAGAGCCATTGCCTCTGTCCCCTCAGTGGATTTATAGAATCCCAGTTTTCAAAAAGAGAAGCCTGTTGGAAACAGTCAAAGCCACGTTAAAGGCTGCTGACATTACATGTCCAGTGCGACAGCATGACCATTGGTTCTGAAGCCTGGTGGACAAGTTAAGAGATTTGGTCAAAGTTTTGGCTCCAAAATAAGAACAAAGGCGTTCACACTGTTAGTATCACAGTAACGTTCTGTTTCTAAAATGCTAGAACTGGGAACACAAAGAGAAATGAAATTAACTCACAGAAATTGCTAAAAGCTGCCACTGTTGCCACTCACACATTAAGAGAAGGGTATGAATCAAAACTGAGATTACTTTTCCTCAACTAGAAGACTAAGTTCTGCAAAACCTCAAAATCTTCACTAATTCAAAATGGCACAAAGTTCTTACTACATTCAAACTTGACACCCCAAACAAAAGCGTCTTTACATTTGCAAGAAAAAATAATATAGTAGAAGTAGATACTTTCTGGTTAGCAGCATATGATCTAGTAGTAATAGCTCAAATCTACATTTTCTGGAATTTCTCACCCTTAAAACAGGCGTTCGTACACAAAATACACTGTTATATTTAAAATGTCTCACTAGTTATCATCAAATTTCTGGTGCCAAGGAAAAGAAACAACCCCAAAACAACAAAACCATCAGAATCACCAGTCAAAGGCTGCACCTTGGAGCACAGCTATAAATACTTCATCTATGTTACAATGTCTGATTAATTTTTGCTTTGAGTTTTACTCAATTTTTCCTTAACATACTTCAGAGAATTCTGCCCAACTCCAGAAGACACTTAAAGAGAAAGCAACCTGATTAGCACCATTTAGAGCAAACATGGTAATTTAGATGCTTATGTAAAAGCATAACCCAGAGAGAGAGTGGGAGGAAACTCCACCCTTTATTTTCAAAGGATTCCCTAACACCTTCTGACTCTCTCCATTTATTTCTATCTGTATCTCTTGCAAGATTAAACATTACTAGAGGTAGCCATGCTCTTTGAAGCAGACATTAACACTTCCATCAGCATTTTATCCAATGTTGCATTAGCTCCTGCATTAATCTTACTTTCTTCACTTCATAAGGTATTTTGTCATCAGTTCTTAGCACACACCTTTTTAGCTGCATGGTACACATCGTTTTACAAAAGAAGGATAAAGAGAGCTGGAAAATCTCAGCAGCCTAAAGAATTTTCAAAGATGAAGCAACTTACATCCTGATCCCTGGGGTTCAAGACAGCATCTTCTACATAATCTCATGTCTTTTTAAAGAAGGCACAGAGCACAATACAGCCAACAGCTGCAAAAGAGCATCTTGGAGTGGCAATGGCCACAATAGTTGGGTTACAGATGTAACAAGATATTAGTTTGCTGAAGAGGGATTACTCCTTTGGAAGGTTTAAATGAAATCTCTCTGACAACAAGCATATTTGCTTATGCATTATTACTGTTTACACTACTAGTTTTCATTTGAAGACAGAAATAATATTCAACATTCAAAACGAAAAACTTATTGAATCCTAGCATAACGCACTTTTACCTATAAAGAGACACGAAGCTCACCTTTTAAACTCTTCTGTATACTGTTTTTCCCCTTCAGGAGCTTGGACCATTTTATTGCTCTTCTAGTGAGTACCACTAGGTACCTGGAAAAGAATGCTTCATAGGATGCATAATCAAAATCTTCTGGCCTTTCAAACCCATATGGATCAACCCTACAAAATAAATGGAATTCCTTTAATAATGTTTCTACATACCTACAGATGAAGGGAAAAAAAAAAAAAAAAGCAAGTATGTTTTAAATAACTTCCAGTTGCTATTTCTAAAAGCAGCTCAAGACTCCCTCCTCCCAGCAAAAGCCTACTTTACACAAACTGTTACACTCCATTTTGCATATCAAAGCTGTTTAAGTAAATTAATTTAAACATGCACTGTTCAGTCAGTTTCACAGATTTCACTGTTTCTTTAAGTAAGGAGTTTTTGGAGCAAAGGACCCATTGTGAGCAAAACTGACACAAAATTTTGGTCACATAAAAAGTCTAGGAGGTATTTTTCTACACAACACAGGTGAACAGTTGAAAAGTATGAGGCATAGCACAACAGCTCCAATATAGCCTGAATTATCTTTCCAGACAGCTCTGTGCAGAAAAATGACAACAGAAAGTACAAGTGTAACAACTTAAAAGGTTATTTTTAAAATGGGCAATTTCTGAAATTATCTTCATGAAAATATACAACGTGGAAAAAGACAAATCCTTGTGTCAATCAACCCTATTCATCAGTAGTACCAAAATGCTTATTTTATTATCTTTTACAATGGATCAATATTACAGCACATTATCTCAGGCAGCACAATACTGACAAAGTATCAGAACTGCAAGGCTGATTCTCATGTATCAACTCACCTTGCTAAATTAGATTTATGGCAACTACCCAGGGTGCTCCATACCTGCCAATTATCACCTGAGTACAGGACATTAAAGGGTTTCGCATAAGTTAAACAGGCAGAGGGATCTGTCCAGTCAGACAAGGTTTCAAGACAGACTTCAGGATTTAACTTCCCAAAACACTGCCTGTTCCATTCATGGCGAAGGAATTTGACCATGGAGCAGCATCGACACAGCCTTGGGAAAACTGGCTCACGGGAGCGTCACAGGTAGTAAAGCATGAATCAGACGAGGAACAATTAAATATTCAGACCTCAGATTGTTATTACATTGTTGGCTGTTTAGAAGAGTCACCTTAGCATTCATGTACTCCCCAAATCTGACACAAAAACCACAGGTGTAAAAAGCAATGACACCCCCGACACAGGTTTCTCTGAAGACACAGAACATGAAAACACACACAAACCAAAACCCCTTCACACGTCCATCAACACACATCTCTTATTTACGACTGCGACTGCCCAGGCAGCAAATACAGATTAATTTCACGCTCCACTCCATTCCGAAGATAGAAAGGGAAAAAAAACAAAGAGTGAGGACGGAGGGTTTTCGGGAAGCCGCCGTCCCCGGCTGCCCTCGGGCAGGGCAGGTTGCGGTGGGTGCTCGCTGCCCTCAGCCGCGCCCGGGCCGGTCCGCGGGGGCTGTCCCGGCCGCAGCCCCCGGCAGGGCCAGCTCCGAACGGCACAGCTCGCCCTCCGTGCGCGGTCCGAGCTCAGCCCTGTGGGCAGCCCTACCTGTACGCCCAGTCCCGCCCGTCCTCTCGCCCCGCCATCGGCCGCCCCGCTGGCGCCCGGCGGGCCGGCGCTCCCCAGGCCGAGCAGCGCGGCGGCCGCGGCCCCGCGCCGAGCTCCGGCTCCCCGCTTCAACTCTCCGCCGCCTGAGAGGGGCGGGGGCGGCCGGCGGGCCCGCCCCGTGCCCGGGCCGGCAGCGGGCAGGGCCGGGCAGGGCAGGGCAGGGCAGCTCCGCGCCCGCGGGACCCAGCTGCGGGTCTGACGCTGAGCCCGGCTTATATTTGTATATGTCACATTTCGCTCACATCTTGGGGGGAAAAAAACCAACCCTCAAATGTTTAGCACGAGGGAAACGTCTCACTAGTAGTGAGGGAGAGTGGTTTCAGGTACAGTTCTTCAAATCCAAGGAATTTCCCCATAAGCAGGAAGAAGAGGCGGTTGCGCTACTATTTAAGTTTGCTTGGTTAGTTCGGGATATTTTTTTCCTCAGGTCCTCACAATCTTCTTTTTAATTTCCCCAAATTATTCATTACAGCCATAATCACAGAATCACAGAATGTTCTGTGTTGAAAGATGGACCCACAAGGATCATAAAAAGCCCAACTCCTGGCCCTGCAGAGGCCACCCCAAGAGTCACACCGTGTGTGAGAGCATTGTCCAAATGCATCCTGAACTCTGCCAGGCTTGGTGCTGTGACCACTTCCCTGGGGAACCTGTTCCAGTGCCCAGCCACCCTCTGGGTGAAGAACCTTTTTCCAATACACTGAAATATTGCCAACTTCAGCCTCTGCTGATTAGTTTCCACCGTAAACTAGCATTCATTTAGATATGATTTAAATAATAAGTGGGAGATTGTAAAAAATGTGGAGTAGTAATACAGAAAATTGTACCAAAAAATTGGCTTCGCCATTTCCAGATTCCACCTTTAAAATTAGCACACTATTCTTCAACTTTACAGGTCTTGAGCAAAGCCTGAAGCCCACAAGGACTCAGCTCTACCTGACTGCCAGCAGCTTAATTCATAACACACGCAGAACAGAAGGGAGAGAGCAAAGTTATATCCCTGCTTGTCCTTTTTTTGAATCAAGTTCTGACTTTGCACCCAGCAAAGTGCTTGGAAAATTACAGCTACTGCTGGGGAAACATTATCTTGTTCAGCCAGCGAGTTGCTGCAGACAGCAGATGGGATTTCACAAGGGAGATCAACAGTTGTTCAGCACACTCTTCAGGAAAGCTACCTTCCCTCTGCGGGATCACAGGCCACCACCCACAGAGAAACGTAAAAGTAGTTCGGCTCCAATGGCAGACAAAAGAAAATAAAGAGGTTTGTACTTGGTCTGACACGGTAGTGCTGTGAAAATTTGCGATTGTTCAACAAAACATACTTATTACCTTTTATTGTGCGGGGGGGCGGGAGGGAATTCAGTGCTTCAGCGGGCATAGGGCTGTTCCTGCAGGAGGAGGGTGCTCCTGCTCGAATTACTGTGCGGCATGACGAGCTCGCTCGGGTGCTGGCAGGAGCGCAGCGTGATTGCAGCGCAGCCCGGGGAGCACCGGCCGGGCCCCGGGGCCGGGGTTCGGGGCCGGGATCGGGGGAGGGGGCCGGGACCGGGGGCGGGGGCCGGGATCGGGGGCGGGGGCCGGGATCCGGGGCGGGGGCCGGGATCGGGGGAGGGGGCCGGGATCGGGGGAGGGGGCCGGGATCGAGGGCGGGGGCCGGGGCCGGGCCAAGCCGCGCCTGACTCGCCGCCAGCGTTGCCTTGGCGGAGCGTGGGCAGAGGCGCGCTGAGCACACAGCTCTGCCCGGCGGCATGGTCACGGCCTCGCAGAAAATCCTTGGCAGAGGTGCGAATAGGAGGCAACGCTGTCCCACCGAAGAAAAGAAGGAAGGCTCAGTTAAGCAGAATATCCATTTCTCCTCTAAATCCATAGGCTTGTTAGGTAACAGAGGTATACTTAGCTGTCAACATCAGTCCCTTTGGAGTGTATTCCCTTTAAAATGGATGCATCAAAAGTGCCCTGCAAACAGCAGATTGTTTCTGTGATTAATTGAGGTACATCTGCTGTGCATCAAGGGCAGCCCTGTCTATAGCACAGTGTACTTTTTACTGAAGCCTCAAACGTTATGAACAGTTTCTGTTGCTCTAACACAAACAAACTGCGTGGCCGACTCAGATTTATGCCTCTTACACACAAAGAATGCTTAGGTTATTAATTGATTAATAGAAATAATTCCTAAATTTCAGCACAATAATTGGATCCCCATATTTTGTCTGAAAATACGAGCCAGCCCACTGTCTGGCAAGAGAGAATACCTTGGTTGTCCTTCCCGGGATATCAATGCTGCTCTCTTCTGGGCAGATGATATCATGTTGCTTTTAAAGGCATTCAAAGAAACTCATGCATAAACCCACGAATCTGAAAACTGCTTTGGTGGTGTGATCAGCAGAAAAGGATACTATTTAGTTTTGATCCTTTACTTCTGAAGGAGCTGGAGATAGTGGCAGAGTGCAAAAGAGTAGGCTTAATTCACGTCAGAGAAGCTCGCAGCCTTCCTATCTGCCACCTGGTGCAAAAGGAAATATACTTTATATGACTTCTCCTCTACCCCCTTTTTGGATCTGACCCTCAAGTTTTTATATTACAGTGAATGTGTTTGGTAGAAATTCTCATCGTTGTGCTCCCAGAGTAAAATAGTGACTCCCTTAAAATAGTGACTTCCCTTTAAGGGTAGGCATTTAGACGTTCCCTGCAAAGGCAGATGAAGACAGCAGATGAGTGTTTCACAGGCTGTGGCATTCAGAGCTTTGCTTGTCTCATACCCTGCATTTTAGTGAGCAAGGCTTCCCTTCTTGTGTTTGCAGAGCAGTTGCTAAATAACATTCTCAGCCTTATCAGGAATTATTCTGGAGTGGCTTTATGCTTCCTAATGCTGTGACATGTGTGCTACGGCACCTACATTTGATCACTGTATCAGCAGTGCTGAAATGTGGTCCAGCTCCTCATATACCACCCTACAGCCATTGTTACTCTTATGGCCAGAAGTGAAGAAGGAACATCAGGAGAAATTCCTTAATAATATTTGTGCTGGAAGTATTTCTTTGACTGCCTGTGGGGACCATAAGGATTCTTTATCCATTCAAGGATGGTAGGAATATATTTATTCTTTTGAATATCAGATAGGTGTCTGGGATTTTTTTCCCCTGAGGTTCTTTTTTGCTGGCTTCAGGGAGGCCAAAGAATAGAAATTGGTAGGGGAAAGAAAAGTACTATAGGACTGAGAAAAGAATAAGCTGTGTGTGAATATAGGTGTGAACATGGATATAGTGTGTCTAATATTTTTAAAACAGCACGGGTGAATCTGTTCATAAGAAATATCAGTGAGAAACACCATTTCCAGCAAAGATAGCAGCTCTGCTTTTTCAGATCCAGGCAGGAATTTAAACTTTTAAAAAAACCTTAACTGCTTACAAGATGATTTAATAGCCTCTGTTGAAAAAATGTGAATGCAGCAGCATTGAAGAAGAGATAAAAAGATAATTCTCACTACTGACTGGGTACTGTAGTATCCTAAGAAAGGGATGAAATTCCCACAGTAAACGTGGCTTCCCTAGCTCATGTGATTTTCCATACAGCCACTCATCTTTGTGTCTGTACTTAGTTAACCACACCACAGAAGTGTACCCTTGGAGCTCTACTCTTTGGCTGGAGCTACTTTCCCAGGACCTGAAATAAATCTGCTGCTCCATACTTGGGGAAAACAGTTAAGGTTAAGTAGATTTGGCAGTATAGGATATCCAGTAAGAAGTAAATACGTGTGTGTGTGTGTGCATGTGTGTTTTGATACATACATATTTATATGTATATATACATATATATATATATATGTGTGTGTGTGTGTGTGTGTGTGTCACTGCTTGTCTGTATTCTAACACAGACATAATATGTTCCAGGACTAGACAATTCATCCAGCTAATGAGGTTAGGGAATGCAACCATCACATTCAGACACCTTTAGTTCCTGTTACAACCAACAACATTTAGTCAAATCTCACCGACATATGGATTAAGGCTCTCAATCCATAATGAAATGTAATGAAATCCTGAACTTGCTCCATGATTTTGTCCCAGCAAATTGCATCATGGTTACATAATTGTAGTCTGCAGGCTTGATTAAACCTGTTCACGTGAATTGTTCCGTCAGCATTCACCGAACAGACTGCATAGCAAGGACAGAAATGTATTTTTTAAAGTTAATTTCCACTACTCCCTAAAGGCTTCACAGATTGATGTCTATGAAGGTTACTAGCTGTTAGGACAAGTTACATCCATGTGTAGTCTGGGAACCTCCAGTATTTTGATTATTCTCGGTATGACTCTGGCCCCGGGAGTCGAAGCATACTGATTAGAGTGTCTATAAAAAGGAGCTCTAAAGCTTGCTGCATAACACTGTAGCTGCCTGGAGAATCAACATTACCCATGGAAACCTCTGCAGAAAAGTTTCTGCACTCAGGTGCCATCCTCCAGCTGTGTCAGAAAAGAAGGCTCAAGGCTTTAAGTGACAATGCTGGAAACAGCAGGGGAAGAGAAATTATATAGTAGTGCCCTTGGTGTGAAAAACACAGCAAAATTGTATGTCAAAAGTGATACGGGAAAGGCACTTAAACATTATTAGCAGGAAGCATTCCTAAGGAAGGGACAAGGGTGTTCTTAGGAAAAAGTTCAGTAGCTATCACAGATCAGTAAGCCCAATGTGGAACTGAGTAGAGCAGGAGAGAAATTAATGAATCTACCTTAGGTCAAGCTGCAACTCTGTAAAACGTGTTGGTTATTCAACTGACAAAGTGAAGTATTTTCTAGATAGCTTTGTTCTGTTTATCTTGTTTTTCCTTATCTACTTGAATGATCATGAGGGATGTGCTGAAAGCCCTTTAAATCACTCTGATGATGTTTACCTTCTGGGCTGCATGAGTACAAGGCTTATAACTGAACTTTGAAATTTCATAGGGACAGATGATAGGCAGGATTGGAGATTATTAACTCCTTACTTGTCCCATCCCCTTTTCTTTCATATCCCCAGTTGTGAAGGTACCCTGCCTAGCAAATCAGGTAGCTCAAATATATACTGATTAAGAATGGGGTTTAATTTGGATGTTCTCTGTCTGCTATGATTTCACATTTGGTCCTAGTTGAGAAAAGTCAAGGCAAACCTTCTCCTGGCCTTTGATGGCTTCTGCATTAGGATTCCTCCACAAGGACTCTCATTTCAGTTGTCTCAAGTAGTATTCCAATCAGGAAGAGTTATCATTACAGGTCTTTAAATATAGTATTTGCATGCAAATACACAGTCTTAGCTGTAAAGAACATCAACTATTTCACTTAGTTGTCTCTATGCAGTAAGGGGTTTCTCTAAAAATAATGCATTAAATAAAAAAAAAAAATCTTAAAGTAGCAACCGTGATTCAGTGTAAAGAGAATGAGGTTTATCTTCCCAGTCAGGAACAGATATCCATTTCACACATGGAATAAGGATGACTTTTATAGGAGCACAGATGTGAAGTTTCTGTAATTAAATACTATTTTATAATGCATATTTACAGGGGTACTTAGTTTAAGTTAGATCAGCAAATTCCCTTTCTGTGGGTTCCAGATGCTGAAGTCTGCAGAAGGTAATGTGCTCCCAAGGAGATTGTTCTGCACCACAGCTTTCTGCACGTTTATCCCCTACGCATTTTTCAGACTCACAGCCTGAAAGAAAAAGAAGTTTTGTGAAAACCTAAAACTGAGTTTGACAGCAAGAGTGAGTGAAGCTTCTTGGAACCGCAAGGTTACAGCAACAACCATCAGTACAGACATGCCTCAGTACTTACATGGGATCAGGATATCAGCTGAAGTATCATGTTTTTAAATTCCTTTGGAAGGGAAGAAACTGTGATTGCAACATCTAGGATCAAATTATTACCTTCTGGCTTACTTTGTCAGGTTACAAATTGCATCACATGACTTATACTGGAGGAAAAATGTCACTCTCATTTTGTGTTAATTTCCAGATAAGTGTTCTTAGTACTATGACAAACTGGTACATTGTCAAAATTGAAAAAAATTAATTTTTCTTTTTAATATTTCAAGTATTTCTGACACTATTCTTTCCTATCTTAGAGTAATTGCATTGAAGAGGGAAGCATAACACTGAAAACCAGCAGCAACATTTTGTTATTTCCATGGTTTGCAGTGTAATTAGATACAAAAATAATATGTTCTCAGTCAGCTGTTTGATCCTTTTTTCCATTTAAAGTATAGCTCTTTTGTCAACAAAGTACCAGTTTGTTTTTTTCAACTGAGAAATTTTATTTTAGTTGTGTATGAATTAAAGAAAATTATATAACTTGATTTGCTGTAATTATTCAGGGAGCCAATTGTTGAGTGTGACAGTGCTGCGCATTTGTATTGCTTCTGCAATAGGTACTATTTCTGTGTTTTCCTATTTCTCAAAAGCATATTTTTCAAAAATTTTCTTCTTAGAAACTCCAAATGTCTAATTTTTATCATTTCCTTCTACATGACATCTTTCCACTGACAATCCTCCATGAGCAGTTGCTGATTTTCTGAACACAGTCAAGTAAGCTTTATGGTAATTATTATATTTCCTGATCTATGTAAAGTAATTTTTTTCATGGCAAAAAAAGCAATGATAAAGTGCAATTGTTATCTTACAAGATGTTGGTGGAAAATTGTTGATGAAAAATTAATTGTCATTATCTAATTGCAGATGCAAATCAACTCACCAAAATACATAAGTAATACTTAGAATTAATATTAGATCATTAGAGTTGTGGACATGCCTTGTAGGGGCCCTGATTCTCTGCCACATTCAGTTACAGTTTAGCCCAGTTAAACAGTTTAAACAGTTATCTACATGTGATGAAACCATTTAGAATTCTAAAGAATGACTGTATAAGTAATTCCAGCTGCAATTCTCTTAACTACGCTGTCTTCTCTCAGACACAACTTTTTGTATTTTGATGGCAGCATAAACACCCTGTATAAATTTTGTTGAGAATTACAGACTTTGAGAATTTAATGTTTCTTTATATGTGGGCAACAGATTAGTTTGTATAAATGAAACACTTTTCAGCAAAGAAAGCTCAGATTCAATCCCACAGAAGTCAATGGAATGGACAGAGTGTTCTTCATGCCTCTTAATAATTTTCAGTTCTTTGTTTCATCCTGTCTAGCCCCTGGGGTTCAAGCAGCTGTGGAGTCAAGGATCAGAGAGTGTGTATGGTATGAATCACTCAAGAAGAGATGATTCTCCTCCAGCGTGAAAATCTGTCACTCAGGGCTTCACTCAAGAAAAAAAGGTGGTTTCTCTCTCCAGCTCCAGCACCCAGCTCTGGAACCCACTTAAGTCTTAGAGCCTTTCAAGATGCAACACAGAGTTGCTGATCCAGAAGAAATAGCGTGGGGAAGATCTAGCACTCCTCTCTGCTTGAAGGAACTGACTGTCTCTTGTGAAATATTTTTCATGTGGTGGCTCTGTCTCTCACATGGCATTTCTTTGCTTGTGTTACACAAAGTAGAGGTGGGGGCTGTATTAATCTATATTAAAGCAGACCAGATCATAAATGTGAAGGTGTAGTCATAGCTTTACTTCACATCTGAGTACTCAGGGAAAGTAAACATGAAGGAGCTGCAAGTAGAAATAAAGCAAGTTCAGCCTTCCATCTGGTAGAAAAAAAATCTGCTGGTGCATTGGATATTGTGCAGAACAATGCAGAATTCCCCCCCTGCACATTACAGGATCAGTTATTGCTCACAGCGAAGTTGCAAGTGTAGCATCTCTATGCAAGCTGAGAATCAAATGATCAGATACTAGGAAGATGGACCCCTTGCTGAGAACTTCCTCAGATTCACCCAGTGCTTCAGAAAGGAAAAAAAAAAGAAGAAAAAAAAATAAAAGGGAAAAAAAAAAGAGATGACTCTTGGAAGTCCTCTTCCAGGCACCACTCAGCTTTCAAAGTGCACACAGTATTCATGAGCGTGATTGGGGCTTACTCTGTGTGGAAAAACATTGCACTGGCTGTATTTTAGAGTACTGGCTGTGTGGTTACTACAAGGAGTGGTCAGAGTTCACAGTGTAGGTTCTAGCAGGAAACAAATGCAGGATTAGCAAGGTGTAGTATTTCCTACAGCAATGATAGTATGTCCCTGACAATACCTTTCATATTCCCAGGAGAGAAAGCTAATGCTGGTCCTTGCAATTAAGCTTATGTAGTGATAATAAGCAGTACTTAAAAACCTCACAGTTGCTGTCAAGGGTCCTCACAAAGGGTCATTTGTAATGAAACAAAAGACAGCTCTGGTGGACTGATTTCCGGAAAGAAGTAACAATTAACACATAAGAATCAGTGTTTGGCTTTAGCTCTTCAATGGTCTGATTTACTGCTCCAGCACCCTTCAGTACCTTTTGTAAATACATCCTTCTGTGCAGTTATTGGCTTTTGCAACTTGCACTTTTCTGACCCACAGAGCCCATGAACTTCAGTTGTCTGGGTTCAGCCTGCATTTAACATTTCTTGCTAAACAATTTTGAAAACCAGTGGAGTAGCATCAAATAATATTTGAGAAATTTGCAGCAGATGATTGCAAGGAGCAGAGCTGTGAATGCTGAAATATTGATAATAAGGACATGCAAGATGCTTATCTTGTCACTTCCATTTTACTACTTGTCTTTAATGAAACTAAAAAACAAAGACATATTGGATCTCCTCCCTGAACACACATACTGCAATACGGTAATTGTGTTGATGGTCTGTACTATTAAAAATGGGTAAGAATTAGAAAAGACAGAATCTATCTTTGACAAATATGAGGAGAGATGAGGCAGGACACCACAGAGACTCACTGCATCAGGGTTTTTGCAGCTCTAAGTTGAACATTACTATTTTTAGAAGACTTGTTGTACATACCAACAACACTAACGACTGCCAGATGAGACAATCATGTTCCTAAAGCCAGTGACATCATGCAGCTCTCAGGATTTAACTGAACCACGTGTTTAGCAAATAGTAATAAAAAGTAATTAATTATTTTGTTTCAATAAAATTGAATTATGCTTTTATTTTGCCTCTCTTTTCCTTTCAGAAGTTAGTCCTGAGACTAATTTTACAGCCTTTAGTTCTTACTGTTTAATGGAGTGAATTACTTTTCTACAAAATTCGGACTTTTTCTATTATGGATGGAAACCATGATTTCCCATTTTCTTCATTTTATTGCTATTCTGCGATAATTCTGAGATTTTGGGAAGCAAATAATCCCTACAAAGGAACCTGTCTTCCCCACTCCTAAATGGTGAGAAAAACAGAGAAGAAGACTCTGTAATCTCTGGCAGGAGACACGCAAACACATTTGCCATATAGACCCACATTGATAAGAGAGGCATCCTGAGCTGGCCCAGAATAAGGGAGCTATTTATTGCAAAAATAAATAATTTAGGGAAAAATCCTGTCTGCCTTTGCCAAGGGCATCTTTCTTATCACTGTTTACTACTAGCAAGCTGTTCACTCACAGATCTACCCACAGTCCAGAATGATAATATTCATAAGCAGCCTCATTAGAAAAGTTTCTGATGGGCTGTGGTGGCTGGGGAATGCAAGTTGAATGGCAAGCAGTGGGGAGTCAGAAAGAGCACTTTGAACTGTGCCTGCAGCAGAATAACACCCAAAGAAATCACTGTGCAGACACTATCAATGAATATCAAAAGGGCCTTGAAGTAAATAATGGAGGATTTGATTGCTGATCTCAGCAAAATACCATCTAGACCTTGTCAGCTGTGGAAAATTGAAAGAGTCAAAACCTACAAAATGCAAGGGCTCCAATTAGGCAAAGCCACTTAGCTGTTGGTTTGTGCTCAGTGCAGTTACTGAGCCCACTGCGGACACAACACAGAATCACAGAATCTCAGTGTCACCAAAACCAAGGGAACAAAGAAATTCTCCAACACCATCTTTTAAGTATTAGAGAATCAGGAATTACTTTATTCTGGCCAGGATGTGCAAAGGAAATCCATCCATCCATCCATCCATCCACACAATAGTATCAGAGCATCATTTCTCTTGGCCACGACCTTTAAGATCATTGAGTCCAACCATTAACCCTGCACTGCCAAATCCACCTTTTGCCCTGAAGTGGCAGAAATTGGAGGGGGAGGTGCTCCAAAAATGGCTTGTGTGAGGTGGAAGAGCTGGTGCTCTTAGAGAGAGGGTTGCCAGTATTGCAGTCTTCCTTATAGTCATGCACAACCAGATCATCTAAATGACAACAAACCCTGGGATTACTTTTGTCCACAGTAATCTGGAAAAGCAGTTGAAGGATTTCCATCCTATAAAAGTACGCTCTGTGCCAAGTGGTAATAGGGCTTTAAGACCTCTATGATCTGGTGCTCCTAAGTCCCTGTGGCAACTTCACTGTCAACTGAGCCTGGAAGCCCTGTGTGCATTGGGAAAGAGAGAGATGACATAAAAGGTCTTGCAGCAAGGAAAGGAGGTTTAGTCAGCCAAAACTGCTGTGTTTTATCAGCCAAAAAGTGCTTTGTGTGCAAAGGGAATGCCCCAGGGCTGGTGAAATATGCTATGGAGGTATTGTCTCTGCTCTCCTTAGTTTTGCCCATATGACTCACCAACTGTTGTGGGGTCAAAGACAAGCTATTAAAATCTAGGAATGAAATAGAGTCTCTGGATTGCTGGAGGGAGGAGTTACCAAGTTCTGTTCTTTGCCAGCAACACGCTCTTCTGGGCATAAATCAAGGTTTCCTTTGTTACCACAGCCTTTGCTGTACATTTCTCCTTCCCTGGTACTGTAGGAAGCCTTCACACTCTTCTGTGCTCCACAGTTGCTCATTGTCATGGAGAGCAGCCCTGCAGCAGCCCCAAGACGGCTCCTGTCCTGGCAGCAGCCCTGCAGCACTGGGAGCTGGGTGAGCAGAGGGAAAGCCATGGGCAAATACAATCATGTATGTGTCCAGGTCCTTGCAAAACCCACCCATTCCCATGGCAGGTGGGGGACAGCGGTGGCAGTGGCAGAGCAAGAGGAGGTTGGTGTTTGTAGGAGGTTTTGGGTCGAGGCTGCATTACAGGACACAGCTCTTATGGTCCTGTGGTTTGTAGAGATGAAGGTGATGGCAGAGCTCAGCCTGGTGCAAATAGAACAGGCCTGGCTCGTTTGCTGTGCATTTGTGGTCTGATAGCTGAGTGTCAGTGTCCTTCTGCCATGCTGGAAATACTGGAGGGGATGCTGCTACCTGCCTTGCTGCTGCCTGTCCCTTGTGCTGCCCAGGGCTCCAAGGTGCAGAGGACTCAGCCTTCCTCACCAGGTTCCTCCTGCAGCTAGGGTGGTGGCAGAGTGGAAAATCCCAAGGTATCCGAGGATGAGTGGGTACTGCCCTAGAGCACAGGAGGGGCGGAAATGCTTTCCCTGCCCCCCCCCCCCCCCCAGTATTTTAGTTATTTGAGCACCCAATTGTTATTAAATCTGAGATCTGCTGCCAAAATGCAGTATATGTGTGCATCTGTGTAGCTGAAAAAAATAGCATGTTCAAAATGTTTGCTTTTTTTCATGTCTATGAGTGCTTTCTTTAAAAAAAAATAGCAGTGAAACTTCAGAATGGAAAGATTACTATATTACTGAAAACTGTTTGTTTTCGGGGTTTTCCCAGGAATTAATGAGCAGCTGCATGTTGGAAAGAAATTATTTCTCATGAGACTCCTGGGAGGGCTTAGGAGTCTTTATTGAACAGTAACTGGAAAATTTGACCCAGAGAGTAAGTTCTCTGTTTCTTGGGAACACATGATTCATGTTGCAGTCTCATTTTGTAGCCCTTGAACAAGACATAAATGTAAGGGGAAAAGTAGGAAAATTGAGAGGAAGAGAGGGAAGCCAGCAAGAGGAAATGCATGTGTCACAGGATGAGCTTAGCAGAGTTTTCATGTGAGCAGTGAGTGAAAAACATATATTCTTTTGTCTATTAAAAGTACTCTTTGCAGCATCTTATTTTTACTTTCGTGAAGCATTCATAATTTTTCTTTTTTGAATTGATGAAGGAATCCAGATGAGTTTTAAACACAAACATGGATTTTGAAAAAACAGATATGAAAAACATATTTTCCTAGAAAGCTCTCTTGACACAGTGGGACCTAGACTGAAAATTTTTGCAGTAACACTGCAAGTTATTGCTTGAGCCTTAATCTTGGACCTTGTAGTCAGTCAATATGGGTATTTCTAATTCATGTCTATGTGTTACTAAAGACTGTAGGGGGGACCAGAAAATGATCAGATGGAAATCATGTAATGTTGCTTCACCTCCTGGAAGAGCAGTCTTCGTGATTTTGTGCTGTGGACTGTGGCTGCTGAAGTGGGTGGTAAAGGTCCCTATTTCCATTACAAATAGCAATGTTTAATGATCAGCTGAAGTATTGATATTACCATCTCCAGGGCAATATCCTTGTGCCTGCTGAGCAGCTGGTCATGCACACAAAACGGAGCACTGTTCGTGGGAGAGCTGCTGGGCAGGGTGAAGAGTTAACTCTTAGCTATCATCTTCAGGCAGAATTTGTTTTCTAGACTCCTTTAAGGATGCAGGGCTTTTCCTCATCAGCAAGACACATCTCCACATGGCAAACTCGCCATCTGCAGGCCAGTGAGACAACTTGCCAGGGACGGGGGAGAAACAGCCCCACAAGCTCAGCGACACCTTGCTTATGGTGGTCTTAGGATTTCCTCCTCTTCGGTGCCCCATTTAACAAAAGGAAACCACTCTCTTGGTCTTATCCCAAAGAAATTTAGAGCGTCTGTCTCTGGAGTTTAATCCTATCCCAGTGGATTGCTTAAAAACTTAAAGAAAATTAGACTTGATGTTCTTCTGCAGCAGGCTTCTTCTACCCTTATTAACTCACATCTCATAAGGAGAGAGCATGGCTTCCCAGCCCAGGCTTTAACACCCTCCCCCAGCTACTACAAATCAGCACTGTTCTGGCCCATGAAACACAGTTTTGATTAGAACACACTGTTGCATAAGCATATTTTTGCCATGAGAACATGTTTTATTTTTTAAAGATACTCAAACATAGTGTTTCAGGAAGTTTGAGCTTTCTTTTTCAGGCTGGAAGAATATTACTGGAATGTGTTTTTCTATTTGAAATAAATCTTAAGGAGGATTTTTACCTTATTTCAGTGGTTATTTTGTAGTGCTCTTGAATGTCAGTTGCGTCCAATTAACCATAGAAAGTCAAAACCTAAAGGAAATGTTTCATTTTCATAATAATGTTTCCATTCAGCCCTCCAAAAACAACAACAACAACAACAACAACAACAAACAACAAAAAACCCACCCCGCCCAAAAAAACCCCAAAAAACAAAAACAAAAAACCAAAACAAACAAACAAACAAAAAAACCCAAAAAAAACACCAAAAAAACCCCCCCAAAACCCCGAGAAAACTGAAGCAACCTCAATTTCCTCCCATTTTGAATAAAAACTATCTCTAAGCTGAGATTATTTTTCATTTGAACCTGGATTTCTAAAGGGGAAAGCATAAAGAAAGACTTGATTTTGCATTTCTGTTTGCCTAGAGTTGGGCACTGGTGGTATACATTGGAGAACAATGTCCACTTATTTAAAAAAAAATATTTAAAGAAGACTGAATGAAATTTTTAATTCAAAACTAAGCCTCAGTGTTAGCTTGCTTGAAAGGGAAGCAGCCAGATGTGCCTCTGCCGTGTATCTGCTTCCAGGTGAATTCTGAAAACAGGGGACTGAAGTTAATAGAACTCTGTTGTATTCAGACTGCACTTTCACCTTGCCTGGAAACATCAGGTGAGCTCTCGGTTGCAGTCAGAAGGGCAGTACATCTGCACACATATGCTTGTTGCAGACTGCAGTGACCCAAAGAATTTATGTGTATGAGACATGGTGAGGGGAAGAGTCATTCATTCCCCTTACACAGGGGGAGAAGCAAGGCATAGACCAAGGCTGATTCTTTTGACATCAGAAAGTCTTACTGCACTGGGGATTCAAAATCAAGACTTAACTGTTTTTTTATTATATTTTCATAGGACCCCATTTGGCTTAAGTGTTTGGTTCCATGGGGTCCTTACACAAGTCTGTTTCTTTTAAATCTTAGTGACATTCAGCTTCATACATGCTCCCTCTGGGAATTGTGTTCCCACACACTTTACACACACTATTTGTACCTTTTCAAACATGAGTTGTACAGTCTGTGAAGAAAAAAACAGAGTACATCAGAAGTGCCTGAGCAGTTGCTGGCATTAGTTTGGGTAAAAACAGGGGAGTTGTAACTCAGCTAAACCTAAAGCTGAAAAAGTGCTGCCTTTGTAGGGGTTTGCTCTGATGATCTGTATGCTCACATGGGCTGTCTGCCCCCATAACTGTTCACTCTCCAGCACACTTGTCCCACTCAGTGTCACCTATGTATGTCTCGTGGAGAAAGACACTGGAAAAGCCAGAGAGGAAGGTGAGGATCCGTGGTGGTGATTTTGGAAAAGGAGTCAGATGCACATTGGTGAATGGTGCTGGTTTCCCTGTGTTGTTGGCACCGAGGGTGGGTGGCTGCTGGAGCCTGCCCACAGCTGTCATCTTAACCCTATTGGAGGAAACTCCAACAAAACTGTGGATGATCATGGCTTAAGGCTGTGGGAAAACCCTTGCAGCAGGGGTGAGTAAAAAATCACCCCCAGAATCCTCCTGTTCTGTATGTTGATCATTGCCAGAAAGTTCCCTGTTTCCCTTGTTGTCATTGCTTCCTTTTTGCTGCAATAATTTTAATATTCCTAATTGCCCTTCCCTATTGGATCTCCTCCCTAAACTCCGCCCTAATTCCTTTCCTGCTCCAAGTTTATAAATACCCCTGCCATGCCCTAACACTTGCTTTTTGCCATTGCCCTCCTGCACGGGATCACGGCCCTGTACCATCTTTCCTGGTTCATTCAGTACAAACTGTTCGGCTTACTGTTTGTTGTTTTCTATCATTAAAGCTTTTCAGTTCCCAAACGATCAGGTCAGATTTTCTTTCTACTTAAAGTCGCTGAATTCAGTGAAACCACCGGCCCTAATAGTTGGGCTAGGATCAGCCAGAGGCTTCACCACTCCCTGCTGCCTGTGAAGGACATCTTTTGTTTTGCAGGCAGAATGCATGGATGGATTAAATACCAATGATTTCACAGACAGTTTGTGACAAGAAAGAACAGAACTGAACTTGGCTCCTCCAAAATATCTTCAGATGAAGCAGGGTGAACCCTCAGCAAGGTCTTTCTCCTCCCTTCACTGGCATTTCTGGGAGCAGAACAAAGGCCCAGAGCAAGTGTCAGGGGTCTCCCCATCTCCCCAGAGTTTGCTTCTCACAGACTAGCTCCAGGTTTGCCCAAATGCTCTGACTGAGCAGCAGGCAGAGCTGGAATGCTTGCTGGTCACACTGGACTACTACTCAGTGGGTAAGTGTATCTCCATGTTCAAAGGTTCAGTTATACTGGAGTTTCCTGTTCTGGGAAGGACAGCATTTGTCAGTCTCAACAGTAAAAGCTGTTTTCCTCAAAGATTATATGTGAAGGAAGCTGCCTGAGGCCTTTCCACAGTTCTAACATATTGATTTGGTCACCAGATTACTGACTGCTTCTGCCAGCCTTGAACCACAGGTAGCCAAACCTGAGCCAGCCCTGCCACAGCACTGGGTTTGTTTCAGGTATTTAAAAAATGTTTCAGCATTTAAAAACTGCCCTCACCAAGCAAAGGTAAGACAGGTAGTCAGGTCAGGTCGTTCAGCCCTGGCCAGCCACCCCCTCTCTGTGGGCAGCACAGGAGGAAGTTGATCCAACCAACCCAGTCCTTATCCCATTACTGCTCCTATTTCAGTAGCCAGAGTCATCTCCCTGACACATGGTTTTCCCTTTGCCCATGTCAGAGGAGCCAGCAGAGAACAAGCTGCAGAAAATGTAGTTTGCTGAGCTCTTTTCAAAGCCATGCATAATTTGCATAATAAATGTTCCATATTTTCTACCTATTTCCAGCTGTCACATGAAACTTGGCAAGTGTCAGCTCTCTTGGGCATGAGAAAAACAGTTTGTATACTGATGAGACATTTACAGGTGCTGTTTGTCTTTATTTCTCATGCTCCTTCCCTGATAATGACAAAATGAATACGACGTTGTTATTTTATATGCTTTTACTATTTTAATCTTCTCAACACACAAATAAGACTCAGTGGTACAAATAAGGAACTCTCTGAGGAAGAAAGCATTTTTATTAAGAAATCTGTATGACATGACAATGGTGCAGACTTTCTTGTCACATGATGTGTGTAATTTAAATGAGTTAATAAAGAAGATGTCTTTTGGGGATTTCTGGTCTTCTCCAATAAGTGTCCTGGCGCTTGGAGACAGAGTTGAGATATATTTGGTGGGACCTTATTTGGGTGTTTGGATCACTGCTGCCTGCACTGTTCCCATTCCTGAGAATAATGAAAGATCTCAGTAAGTGGGTTAGCAATCCAGAGCTGCCTTTTGATAGTCCATTGTATTGGTATGAATCCCAAGGAGGCAAAAGAATTTCACTCTGATGGTGTAATTTGACTTCACAATTGTTTCTTGAGAAGGATGGACTGGCTCTAGTGTCCAAAAGGCTTCTTTCTTTGATTTCTTTCAGAAGCCTTGGGAAGTACAGTGATGGGAAGGACTCACCTACTAGTTAGACTGCATCTCAAGCAGCAACTGCAGTGAATGGTGTTGTGCAGGGCAGAAGTCAAAATGGAAGAAAATAGTTGAAATTCTTTATGGTAAAAGCAAGGCACTGGCTGCATTCACCTACAGGGTTGCAGGGAGCTGGCCGTCCCTGCACACCAATTCTTTTGCTCACATGCTTTCCTTTTGTAGGTGCAGGGGCAAGTAGGTGCTCATGAAACTCTCCTGTATTTCTGAAATCTGGGGCACTTTATTTAGAAGGGGCTTTGGTTGCCTAACATGAAGCATCTTATGAAAGAATCTTGATTTTCAGTGAGAAAATGCTGAGCACTTTCCCCTAAAATCAGATCTGCGATAAGATGCCCCTTTTTGGATATTTGGGGTCACTATCAATTTTTTGAAAGAGAGCCCATGACAGCTATTTGGTGGCTTTTTGAGGATAACTGGTTCAGTGCATTATAGATTTTATGGCTTTATTTCCCAGTGATTTTTCCCTCTGGCAGTACATTTCTGCTGTTGCATGACAAGCATCATTAAAAGCCTGCTGTACTGCTTTTTGCCAAATGAAAATCCCACCATCTTACACAGTTGTTCTTGCACCTACAACCGAGGGCACATTGAGTTTACTATCAAGTGCAGTAACAGGAGGTGTGTGGCAATTCCCTAAACTGTTTCAGGTCCTACTGTTTCAAGTCCTTTTGGTCATAGAAGGTAAAATACTGACCTGCTGATTCTTTGGTTACTCAGTATACAAAAAGTCTTTTAGTTGGCAGGAAAGTAGATACCTAGCAAGCTTTTTCCTCCCCTATTTTTCCTAAATTCTCATCAAGGAGTGAAAAATGTTTCAATTCTATAAAAAGATGTTTATGGAAATGAAAAGTATAAATAAAGCTCACAGGACCTAATGCATTTTGGAGACAACATTGTGAATGCAATAGTTAAAACATTTTTGCTGATAATACATACCCCTGTGCTCATTTCTCAGGTAACAGAGGTTTACTTTAGTGTTCCAGAGAAACAAAATTCCCTGCCCCAAAATCAATAAGGATCCCAGCTATTACTTGTCAGGTTTCTCCAATCAACCAGACAAACTTCTTTTGGATGGTGTCCATAGTGGCACAGGAATAAGAGAATAAATGTTTCTTTAAATTTTCCTGCTATTCCTGGCACTGTTTTCCCTCAGTTTTCACCACTGCTTGCCTGCATCTTGCTTTACAAATTCAGCCGTTAGGTGGGGCATTTCTACTGTCAGCAGCCCAGATTTCATCTGCAGCATCTTGTGCCTGGGACAGACGCTGAATAGTCCCGTGGGCTGGGATATGAGGTCTCTTCTGTTATCTAAAGTGCTTTCTTCTTTTATCAGCTCCATTGACATCCAAAACAGTACAACTTAAGATCTTGGTCTATATCTTTTTTGTCTTGTGTGATGCGTTAAATGTTATCCAATTGAAGAAGATGCTGATCAATTACTAATTTATACAGTTCATAGCCAAAAATGCACACTCATTAATTTTATTTTTCATTTCATTTGAACAATTCGGAATCAGACAGCATGACCAGGACAAGTATTTCTTCCTGGTTTCAATGTCTGGGTAAAAGCAGTGACACATTTCCTGACACTGCAGTGTTGTGTCTCAACAGCATTGGCCTTTGTTTTTTCAGGGAGTAAACCTTCCCAGGGTTTGGGCTTCTTTTGCTTAGAATAACTATGCTTTATGTGCCCTTTTAAAAATTGAAAAATAATAATTAAAAAAAAAATCAATGAGGAGCTCTTTTTTGTACTACTATGGAGACAATACTCATCCAGCATGGCTGAGCAGCCCTGTCTGAACCGGGACGAGAGAGCTCTCCTATGGCCCTCTGAGCCCTCCTAGCACCTGAAGTCCCAGAAGTAGAGGCATCACTTTCACTTCATGCAACTTTTAGAAAAAGTGATGGTCTCTTTGCAAACCCAGGATTCTCAGGCCTGGGTTTGTCCCAGTCAGTCCCAAGCATCCAAATCAAGCTCCTCAAATCTCCTGCGTTGCTGCAGGAGATGGAGGGACAGAGAGGCATATCCGGAGGGCAGCTGAACTTGTTCCGAGTTTGGGGACCTGGAGAGGGCCCCAAAGGCAGAGGTTTGTCCTTCAGCCAGAAATGTGGGAGTATGAGTGGGGCTGCTGGAGATGGTGGGCACTTGTCCAGCACTGTGAAGGGGACTGTGCTATCACACTGTTGTGCCAGGTCCAAGCTTGACTATTCAAATCACCCCAAACCAGTCCTTTTGGGATTTCTGTATTACAAAGCCCATCTGCCAGGTGACCTGCCAAGAAGAAGGGCTAGGGGAAATTTGACTACGGCCTAGGACTTTACTGATGGCTGGTACTGATGGGAGCCTGCCTGGCTTGCCTGTTGCCTCAATCTCTGTGTACCACTAACTACTGAGCCCCCCTCAGACCTGCTTCTGCAGATGGGACCCTTCAGGTACCCCAGCTCCAGCTCAGAGTCTGGACTCCCCTTAAATGCCTCTTTTGTTCAGGGTTTCAAAAACTTCTGGAAAGCTTCACTTTGGAGACTCCAAAGTAATGGACTATGCTTGAGGCAATAACATTGTCATTAATTTTGTCAAGTCTCCCTAAAAAATCTCTTTCCCATAAGAATATGAAATTTCAAAATATGCTACGATAGAGAAGAAAACTTGAAAAACCTTGTCTACCTGGGCTTTGGGCTTCTTTTATATTCCCTGTTCCTGGCCTGGTTGTGATTTTGTATCTGTGTCTTTAGCTAAGCCAAGGCTTTAAGGAATCATTGCTAAAAAAATTCCTGCTATATTCAGGATAGGCTAAGGATCTAATTCCTCCAGTGGCCTTGAGAGATGCTTGCCTTGAGAACCGTATATTAGTGAAACAGAGGGCTGTAGTACAGAAAAGGAACAGAACTGCACAGAATTACACCATTGTCTGGAACCACAAAAGCAAAGAGCTGTGCTGGCAGGTGCCTCAAAAGTATCTGTTACTAGGTCAGACAAATTGAAACAGCAGTTGGGAGGGCTCCATTCACTGCTTTTCCTGTGATGGAGTGGGAGATGTGCCTAAAGCATAGCAGAGGTAGAAGACCTCTGCTCCTGGGGGTAGAAAATTTGTGAAGGACTACTGGACACTGGGAATGAAACTGTTTTCTGTTGTGTCAGAAAGGGTTTCATCAGAGTTCAAGTCTAGCCATTTGCACACCTGGCATCGTTTGCATAGATGAATATATCACACCTCAAACAATTTTCTTTCTGAATTGCTTATTTCTTTGGTTATCACCAGCACTAAATTTCCTGTGGTCTGGAATGACTTGTTTACTGCATGGTGCACCAGTCTTCTACTGCTCCATCATCACTGGAATTTTTATGGCCTTGTTCTCTTCTTTCCTGAAGGATTAAGTGTGCTAACTCTCAGAATGAAGTTCTCCTTAAGTGAGGCTTTATCCATAAGGATGCATCTCATGCAAATCTATGTCAGGTTTTAAGTGTACTTTGGGGAGGGTCATTTGACTTGGATTTTACAAGCTGAGATTAAGGCATGCAACAGCCTAAAAGTTGATCCCCACAAGATGTCTCTGCCTGGCTTACGCTGAGCACAGGATGCTGCATCTTAGTCTGCTAATGTTGCATCTCTATTGAGAAAAGCAAACAAGGCAGGCATAAAGACTGAAAGACTTAAGGGCCTCCTGGTGCCCAAGGACAAGCTCTGCTGGGAAGCACCTGCTTAATACTTGTCTAACTTTTTGGCAGAGACAAGAACTCCTTCAATTTGTTACAGAGTAATAGTATTTCCAGGTGCAAATAAGGGGCAACGTTCCCCACAATTTCTTTTAAAAGGTTAGTGAAAGTATAATTGAGATGGCTTCTAATTAGAATCATTAAATTCTAATAAGATTAAATAAAACTCCCTCAATGAGAAGGTGACCTGTTTCATGGATAAGGGAAAGGCTGAGTATGTTGTCTAACTAGACCTTAATAAAACCTTTGTCACTGTTTTCCACAGCATTGACCTGGAGGAATTGGCTGCTCATGGGTAGGATGGGTGAACTGTTTGCTAGGTAAAAAACCAGATGGATGGCCAGGCCCAGAGGGTGAGGGTGAATGGAGTTGCATCCATCTGATGTCTGCTCACCTGTGATGTTCCCCAGGGCTCAGTACTGGGCCCAGTTCTGTTTGATACCTTTATTAATGATCTGGATGAGGGGATTGAGCCTGCTGTCAGTCAGTTTACAGGTGCCACCAGGCTGGGCAGGAGTGTTGGTCTGATGGAGGGCAGGAAGGCTCTGCAGAGGGGTCTGGATGGGCTGAGATCAGTGGTGTGGGGTTCAACAAGGCCAAGTGTCAGGTCCTGCCTTTGGGTTACAACAACCCCAGGTAGCACTATAGGACAGAAAGGCTGGAAAGGTGCCTGGAAGAAAAGGCCCTGGGGATGAACATGAGCCAACCGTGCCCAGGTGGCCAAGAAGGCCAATGGCATCCTGGCCTGTATCAGCAATAGTGTGGCCAGCAGGAGCAGGGCAGGGATTGTCCCCCTGAACTCAGCACTGATGAGGCCACACCTCAAATCTTGTGCTCAGTTTTAGGCTTCTTGCTACAAAGACATTGAGGGGCTGTAGAGCATCCAGAGAAGAGCAGTGGAGCTGGTGAAGGGTCTGGAGCATAAATCTGATGAGGACTTGCTGAGAGTGTTTAGCCTGGAGAAAAGGAAACTGAGAAGGGATCTCATCACTCTCTACCACTACGTGAAAGGAGGTTGTAGTGAGGTTTGTGTTGGTCTCTTCTCCCAAGTAACAAGCAGTAGACAAGAGGAGATGGTCTCAAGTTGTTCTGGGAGAGGTTTAGATTGGATATTAGGAAAACTTTCTTCACCAAAATGAGTGTCAAGCATTGGCATAGGGTGCCCAGGGAAATGGTGGAGCCACCATCCCTGGAAATGTTTAAAAAAATATGTGGATGTCATAGGGACATGGTTTAGTGGTGGACCTGTTGGTGCTGGGTAATGGGTGGACACAATAGTCTTAAAAATCTTTCCCAACCACAACAATTCTAGGACTCTGTGATTTTCCTGTGCAGGCAGAAGAAGCCAGCTAATAAAGAATTTATTATTCAGGTCTGGTGCAAATTCTCTATGCTGTAAGGACTTTTCTCAAATGTGAAATGAAATCATGGACAACAAAAAGTAAATTATGCATTTGGTTTAGTACAAAGTGGCCTTTATGGTTGCCAGCTTATAAAAGTTTGGTGGGCAAAGTAAACCCCTGCGTGTAAGGGCAGTGTTGTATCTCCAATAAAACCTATTTTTGTTTTTGTGGATTGGTGTGATATACAAATAAAATTTTATTTTATGACCCTCTACATGCCTAACTCTTGGTAGGTTGGGAAGAAAAAAGAAGTCAAAGCTTAAGCCTCTTCAGTGGCTAGGAGACACAATGTTCACATTCCCACTTCCTCACAGCAATGTCCCCCACTGGCCAGCCCAGTTGTCACATATGTGACTCGTGTGCATTGTGCTGGCAAATGGGTTTGATCTCAGCTTACTGCCAGCCTGTTCTTGTCCTCAGTCTCTTGATGGCAGTGGGTGGGGTGTTCTGCCAACCTGGGCTTAAGGAGCAGCCAGCCTGCAGAGTGTGGTCATAGAGAGCATCATAAAAATGGAAAGGAATTCACTGCCACGGGCAAGCAGGGCCTTGTTTGTATGAACCCTCTCTCCTGCTGAAGTTGAGTCCTTAGGATATGCCTTTAGGGCTCCTCCACAGTGAGTTTTAATATGAATGTGCAGTTACAATGCTAAGCTAAACTTGTTTATGGGAGATTTGGCACTGTGAGACGTTCTGTCTGTCACAGCTTTACTAAGACACTCCAGGCAGCAACCCTGCCCTCACTTCTCCAAAACAACGTTCATCACACACAAATCTTTTTCAGAAAATGCTATTATTGTAAACACAAAAATTCATACCCCATTTGTAGCATTCGGTGACATGGCTGCTTTTCACTGCTCTGTTTCACATTGCATTGTAAAATAAAAACTTCTTAAGACTTTAAATGTGAGCTGAGGCACCTGCCTCATGTCTGTGTGCCCCAGCATTTGGAGTGGGACAGATGTCCCAGGAAAAGCTGAATTGCTATGTCAAAGTGTTGAGCCCCTCTGGCTTACCTTGTCCTCATAGCCTTTCAGCATTGAGCTTTTCTGAGCTCTTACACTTGTTGCATATTCATTTGCAGTAATTAAGAACCCCTTGAAATGGTGTACCTTTACAACAATAATGCATACAGTGTGTATGGCCAAAGTGTAAATAGCTTCAGAGGAGGTTAAATCACAATTTTTCCAATATTAATATTAATGAGGCTGACCATTTGCATTTGCAGTAAATCCCCTTGTAGCATCAATGTCCTTTGAGGATTTTTCTGCAGATAAATGAAGCATTCCCCTCCTTCCCTCACTACTTCTGCTAACAGTGTCACTCAGTGCAGCAATAGATCAACAGTTCCTGCTAATCTGTGAAAAGGCAGATCTTAGAACAAGTGCTTTTTGACATAATTAAAGCTACTCTGCCTACCACTATTCCTGGAAGAAGTACTAGCAGAGTTTCATTAGAACAAGTAAATACAAATAGAGTTCAGTCTGAACAGTTGTCTTTGTTACAAACAAAGCCCATTAGTTAGCAAGGAGAATTTCAAGCAGGGCTGAATTCACCATGATCACAAAGCCCTTCTCATATTTAATTTATAAACTGATGATTAATTCAGTGATTAGCTAATTCACTTGCAGTGATTAATTTAATTCATGTCTTCAGGCTAATGTTTAAGAAAGAAAAAAACCTAGCTCTGATAGATGCACATCAATGTCCTTGTGATTAAAGAATGATAATATAATGCCCTGGAGAAAAAAGGAGAAAAGAAAGATCAAGTGAATCGGTAGCATGATCTGTTGTAAGTTCTTGCCTAAGCTGTAGCCATAATTTTTAGCTGTGATGTTTAAATGTGTCAGTTACTCTAATGATCAATGGTTTGAAAGCTGAATCTAAGGATCCTTCACTGTAGCTTTCCACTGTGTATTTTGAGAATGGCGTTGTTTTAGAGCAGTCCTCCAGCTCTGCTTTTTTATCACTTATTTTGCCAGCTGCCTGCCCGCTCCCCTCCCTTTCAGCAGCATCTTTCTCTTGCCTCACCAAAGTCTTTGAAGAGAGTGCTTTGTACTTCTTAAATCCAGGCTGCTTTTCTCTTTTTCCAGCAGGATTTACCTGATCTTTTGATGCAACATGTAATGATGAGATTGATTTCGGGGATTTCTCTGTGTTAGACAAACTGGTCTCTTTTGGGACAGCACTGCTTTTACAGTTTATGCTACTGCTTGGTGATGGAGCTTGATAGCTTCTGAAATCACCCACAGGGCTCTCCTCTCCTGAGCCATCATTGCTGTGCCTGTCTGACTGAGCTGAAGAGCCTATCTGGTATTTCTCTCTTCTCTCAGGTTCACTCTTCTTTTCTGGACTGCCAGTTTTATATGTTGGTTTTTCATCATGTGGTGGTGGCAAATTCTCCTTTTTGTCCGTGGCATTATTTTCTTGAGATTTCACAGGCAAATTTGGGTATGGGGATTGGCACATCCCAGAAGTTGGATCTCTGCTTTTATCTGCATTTGCATCAGGCTTTGTAAAACTTTTGGATACAGTTTGTGGTTTTTTTCCTCCTGGAATATTTTTCTCAGGCTTCAATAATTTACCAGAAGGAGGTAACAGATGGTTCCCAGAACCTTGGTGTTTATCTTCCTCTTTTACAGCCTTTTCCTCAGGTGACCTGGTGTCCTCTCCAGCTGGTGTCCTTTTCTTCCTCTGTCCTGAAGTGTTTTTTTCTTGAGGCTTCAGTGCTTCGTTTGAAGAATGCAGCATCTCAGAATTTGGATCTCCATCCTTTTCTTTTACAGAATTAGTACCAGGCTTCTTAAAACCTGAAGAATCTGATGTTTTTTGCTTTTGTTCTGGAGTAATTTTTTCTTGAGGCTTAACCAATGTTTCTGGTGGTACTGATGGACACTTCCTGGAACTCGGAAGTTTGTATTTCTCTTTTGCAGTATTTGTATCAGGTGTCAGAAAATCTTCAAATCTCATTTGCTGTTTGTCTCCTGGAAGATTTTCCTCATGCCTTTCTGATTTTCTTGATGGAGGTAGCTGGTGCTTCCCAGATAACTGCTGCTCAATATCCTCTTTTACTACCTCTGTTTCAGGTGATCCAGTGTCTTCCACTGCTGGTGTATTTTGCTTCCTCTCTTCTGAAGATCTTCTGTCTTGACAATTTGGAACTTGGTTTGAAGAAGGTGACTGCAACTTCTCAGAGGCATGTTTAGCCTCTTTTTTGTCTGGCTTAGTTTCAGGCTTTACAAGGTCACCTGGTGACATCTGTTTCTGTGTCTCTGGAGCAGTGTTGTCCTCATCAGTGATCTTATTGTCCTGCCTTGCTGCCTTTCTTGGTGGCATTGAATAATTGTTGAAGTCTGACTTGATGTTTTCTAGCCCTTCACTGTCATTTGAATGTTTCGTTGGCTTATCTGATGAGTCCAGATGGTTTTTCCTATTATTGCAATAGATGTTTTCATCTCCTGTCACATCATGTTTGTGTTTCACAAGATGTCTTGGAAATGCTAGATGCTCCAAACTGTCTTCAGTACTTTTCACTCCTTGAATGTTGGTATCATGCTCTGATGAAGGTAACGGGGACATTTGACGACTATAAGCATCACTCTCCTTTAAAGAGTTATTATCATGGTCCAGAGTGTCATTTGGTGTGAATATTTGCTCCTGCTCAAATTTATGCAAGATATTTCTCTCTTCTTTCTCCTCTGTCTCCATCCTATCACTTTCATGCTTCATGTCATCATCTGTAGAGAAGAGCTCATCCTCTGTATGTTCAGATATTTTATTTCTACTTTTTGCATCCTTCTTTTGGTCTGAGACCAATTCAGTTGATGAAGGAATTGGGTTCTCTTCTAGCATATCACATTCTTGCTTTTTGGTATCGTCTAATATTGGTGTTTGGCTATTCTCCAAGGGTAATAGGGGATTTCCTGCTAGTGTGGTTTTATTTTCATGTTTTCCTGGCTTTTTGGTTGAATGTGAAAGACAGTTCTCAAGGCTCTGACATGTATTTGTCTCTTTGTCCATAGAGTTTTCATTTTCAGTTGCATGATCTGGGAATAGTGCTTGGTTCTTAAAATCACACATAGTTTTCTTTTCCCCCATTGTGTCATTCCCACTATTTGTCAACTCATCTGAATGGGGGTGTGGAGGCTTCTCACAGCCATGACTGTCATGCTTATGTTCCACAGCACCAGCTCCCTGTCCCACCATATCAATAGGTGGAAGTGCTGGAGGATTTCCAAGAGTGTGATGGATATTTTGTCTGGCAATCCCACTCATCGATATTGGTAAAGGGGTTGACAAGGGTGATTGCCATGCCTCAGGCCAGGGCATCTCATCTGCAGTGTCCTCTTCATGCTCAATGAAGGATTCAGATGGCTTGTAGCAGGTCTCCAGGTCAGTTAAGGAACTTCTTTGCAAGGCTTGATTGTTTGAATGATTCATCATTTCATTTGATGAAGATAATTTGTCCTTCCCAAAATCTTCTTCTGAAATAAAGGAGCTGTGCTTCACAAGGTCACATGGCAAAGGGCTTTGTGTCTTTTCCAAAGAAGAGGTGTCTTCCTCTGCAGCACCAGGCTTTGGCTCCAGGCTTTCATTTGAGGAGAGCGTAGGTTTGTTCTGATTTGCATCTGGAGCTGGCATGTCCCCACTGGAAACATTGAAGCTATTTTGTGATCTAAAATTCATTTGAGGAGGCTGAGGCTGCATGGTTTTTAATTCATTTTGCATTTGGCTGTTGGGTGTTTTACTCTCCTTCTCCTCTATATTTGGGACGTCACTATAATTTTTGCTACAAGACATTTTGTCTTCACTGTGAAATGTTGCTTCCTTTTTGGCTTCTTTAGAACATTTGCCTCTTAAATCCAATCCCTCTATTGGTGGCTTTGTGCCAGAAGCTGGTATTAGGACAGTTAACTGTTGATCATCCATTGAAGGCTCAACTTCACAGGATGCTGAAAATTTTTGAAAGTAAGATGGCAGAATGTTTTCCAGTACTTGCTGCTCTGGAAAACATTTTTGCCCTGCAAAGAAAGGATCCTTTTCTGTCTCTGTGAGCTCTGTGTCTTCCTCATCTGAACCGTATACATACAGAGATATTTCAGGGATCTCTCCTGTTTTAGTATCCTGAAGACTTTGTTCATGGGATCCTTCAGATGTGGTAGAGTCAGTTGAGTCAGAAGGTGGGCTGCCTTCTTTAACAGGTTGCAGAGCATTGGAAATTCCCAATAGTGAAGATGTGTCAGGCCCAGTTGGCATGTTAGTCCTGTCACAATCTAGACCAAATTCAGGTAAGGGGGGGATGCAGTCTGCAAGAGCTTTGTTTTTAGGAGTAGTTGAAGAGTTATCTAGAACGGGATTAAAGTTGGGTCCCTGTTCTGTGGAATCTATTTTAGCCTCAGCACAGTCCTTTGCATCTGACATGGCCTCTGGTGCCAACAGTAGCTCTTCTTTTTCCTCCCTGTCCTGTGCTGCATTTGCCAGTGTTTTGTTCTCTCCATGGTCTTGGTTGGATCCCTCCTTTTCCTTCAGTAGTGTGCCATGACCAAAAGGCTCCTTTGTGGCATTGTTTTTCGACCAGCTCCAAGGATGGTTAATTTTGGTAGCCATGCTGAGTCTGGGCACTGGGACCACGGAGCACACTAAATTTTGGGACTCTGGATTCTTTATACCTGTGGCTGTCATTGCTGCCATGCGCAGCACTCTGACCTCAGGCTTATGAATGGCTCTTCTGCTGGGGAAGCTTTTAGTCTTTCTCTCACCTTTGCGCAAGAGCAATGCTTTCACCTCTGCAGCTGAGCAGAGAGTGCTTTGTTCAAACTGCTCCTTCAGTTTGGAGAAGACTGAATTCTTGTTGACTATTTTTGGCAAATTGCTGTTTGCTCCTTTCTTTTTCCAGCTGGGAGAGTTCTCCTTGGCTTCTTTTTCTTCAGCAGCTAAAAATTTCTTCAGGATGTTCTTCACTGTGTTTTTTCCAGTCACATTACTCCACCTTGCCCTCTCGCTGGATGCTGTGTCTGCATCGTCCTCCCCTGCTTTTCCATCTCCTTTCCTGTCTCTACTTCTGTCCAGCTTGTTACCAGCCCTGCTCAGCCACATCTTCTCTTTAATGACCAATTTGCCAACTTCTCTTCTCTTCTTGGTGTACGGCTCGCGATTGTTGTTTAGAAACCTGGACCGCAAGAGCTGGAATCTGGTTGGATACTGAAGCCTGACGGGATCTGGACCTGGCTGGTTAGAGTTCATCTGGTTTTCTTTACCTTCTGCCCATTTTGTTCTTTTGTTGCTGATCTGGGGATCGCTGGCTACAAGCTCAGTGACGTACAGCAGCAGGCTGCTGAGAACAGCAAAGGCTCCTTCCTCTGTTGCCATCCTGTTGAGCTTCTTCTTCAGTACCAGAGGGTCTATAAGCATCTTACTATCTCCAGAGAAGGGTGTGCTTTTGGTGCTGTGCAAGAGAAAACATAAATGTCTTTTCAAGTTGTCAACATTGTTACTACCTTCTTACTTTGCTTTAATGGCATGCTGCTATGCATGAAATGGAAAAGAAACCACTTAAATTTTGAACTTCTCAAGAGAATTGATGTTAGTGGCCTGTTAAAAAGCATGCAAAGTGCTCAACAAGCTTTATGAGGCATAGTGTAGCAGGAGTGGCAGGGCTTCACATCGTCCCACACACCACTGTCAGCTCTTTTTTCTGTGTTTGTGGGCAGTGGAAGCACTTAGGGAAGCAAGCAATGCTAGTCAGGGTCACTGCATCTCCTCTGTGCCACTAGTCCCTTTTTTAGAATTACCATGTCTTAAAGCGAGGGCAACATTGAAGGTATTTTCCTTTCCTGCTAGGTAAAGTGTAGACAAAGATAAATATGATGAGATAGCAGTTAGCGGGAAACCATGGTTCCGTCTCTGGTTTATAACTATTAAAACAAAATATCAAGACTTATGGGCCCAAAAGTGCCACTGATGGTTTTTACTATCAGTACAGGTTAGAGGTCAGCAGATACCTCCCCAGAATTGAAAATAAAACCACAACAGGGTTGCTGTTATTTGCTTTTTGATAGCATTCAAATCCCACTTCAGGACTATGCTCTTAAATCTGCTTTGTGAAGGCTATCACTACAACAACAACCCTGGCAATGTCCCTTGACTACAACCTCTTTTAATCTGGAGGAAGAAGGATGGTATGTTGGACCTTTGTTTGTTTGAAGAATCAGGCCCTTGGACAGCTGGGGATTTAGGCAATGCTTTAATTGGTGTGGATCAGTTACTAAATAAAATACTGAACTCAGCACAAGAGCTGGAACTTGAAGTCAATAACAATAGATGGGTCTAGGAGGGAAAAATCAAGAGGTGTCAGCTTTCTGACACCATGGAAAGCTGGAAGGTTACCTCACTGTGCAGTGGAATAGCTTCATGCACAGAATGCAGCCTGCATACCCGCAGGGGATTAATTTTTATGAGCAGAAGTGGAATAAAAAATTCTTTAAATTAAGTCCACATGTAGAAAATGAAGAAAGGCTGCAAAGAGGGTCATCCTTTAGGGAGTGTCAAGCTCGGAAAGTTGGGGAAGGCCCAGCTGTGCCCCAGCAGCTGGCACCCCATGGTCTCTGAAAGAAACTGGACCCGGCCCCCCTCTGCAATATTATAGAGGCTGTTTGCAAAGTGAGGGGCTAGTCCTTGTCCAGTTGGGTTGTGACATTTGGATTCCACTTGGCTGCATTTCAAGTGCACATATTGAAAATTACATCCCTCAGCAAAGGGAAGCATTTGCCATTTGAATGGAAGAAAGTCTATTTATAATGACTTTGTAGGTATTTTTAAAGGCCAATAAAAGTAAAAAGCCTGACAACTGGCTCATGTCTAATGTGACAAACAATACCTCATAGGTTTTGATAGGGAATAACCACATTTCAGCATAGCACAGGTGGTATCATCCACCCTTTCCCTTACCAAATTGCCCACAGCCAAAAAAAAGCAAAGGTTCTATGTTACACCAAGAAGCCCATTTGTCCCAGCTATGGGAATTTTCAGAATAAAGAAAGAACCAGAATTCAGAGTATAATTGGCTAAAAATATCCAGTCTTATTCCCTCTCCTAGCAAGTCTGCTGATATTTTAACTGCAAGCTTGCCATCCCTCTCCTCCCTAAGTAATGTCTGGTGTACTCACAAAAACGTGGGGCAATCAACCAGAGTGCTTTAGGGTCATCTGTGATGTCTCAAACCACAGTAGAACCAGATGCCCTGCTTACCTCTCCCTTCTGGACTGCTTTGGATGCTATAAATGGCCACAGTAAAATACAGACTAGTCTTGCTTTCAGCATAGCCAAACTGCTATTGATTGTGAAGGGAAGAAGATCAGACCCTCTCTACTAGGAATATTCACAAATGAATATGCTAGGAATTAATCACATATGAGCTATGAAATTCAAACAACTTCGTTAAAATATACAACAAGTGAGCTCTATTCAGGGATTTCCTTTTCTATGTTAGAGTGTTATTACAGGATGCCATCTGAAATGTAGCAGTTGTGGGAATACTGCATTGCCTTAAGTACCAAGACATGTTGCATGGGTTGAGTGTTTGATCCATATTCACCAGCCAGCAGCAGAAAATGAACAAACAGCTATGGCACCTATTTAGGGCATCTGCAGCTCTTCCAAGATGACGTCACCTGCAAACGACCATCGTGACCATGTAAATCTGAAATGCATTCTGTGCAAGGGCAGGGGTACAATGACACTGAGCTCTGAGACCACCACAGAAAATGGAGGTGGCGATGAGTCTGCTTTAACCTACTGTTTGGAAAACACTGTGATTTCCCCTCAAGGAAGGAGGCCTAAGCAAGAGACTTCTCATGTTTGGGAGCATGACCACCATTCTCAACAGGCTAAGTCATCACCCCTAATTTTTCCTTACTGTCTTCTCCCAAATTGCATCCTGCTACTCTGTCAATGAAATATAGTCACCTCTATATCAACTAGAGACAGTCAATTCTAATCCCATTGGGAGTATCCAGACAGCTAGTCCCCATGCACAGGGGAGCCCTGTGCCAGCAGAATTCCCTTCCCAACACTGTGAGCTATGCCATATGACAAGGTAGATACTTGGGATCCTCCCTGATCCTGCAAAATGGCCTAACAGGCACTTTATCTCCCTCACCCCTCTCTTCCTCTGGAGATGCTGGTTTCCACTCTTTTTAATGTGTGTGATGTGCCTCAATGTGCTGCTGGTTATGGAAGCTGGTTTATGCTGCTGCATGGTTTTCAGTGTCTGGAGGACAGACTGCTTGGCCCTGCAGAGGAGGCAAGGCCACCTTCAAAGGTTTCCTGTCTTCTTGGCCCACAAATGATTAAGATGCATAAGACAGGCTGCTTAGTTACTTATTTATAGGTTCTTTGGGGACACTCATCACAGGAGTGGTAACAGCCTAATATGCTAATGGGCAGCAGTGCAACCCTATCCCTCTGGCCAGCCTGTCCCAGAGAAACCTCTGCAGTGGATACCCCTGTGTTGAGAGCAGGGGAGAGCTGAGGTGCCAAGGCAAAGGGAGAGGGGCTGGCACTCCCTCCCAGACCTGCCTGCTGCCTCCTGCATCAGTGCACTCCAGCCTTTCCATTCTGTTAGGGGTCCAGATGCTGCTGGGTAGCAGGGTGTGGTGGCATCCCATGACATTTGCTAAAAGCAAGAAGTTGAAGGATTTTCTGGTTTAGTGTAGGATTTTCTGGTTTAGCGTCTCTCGTGTGGAGAAGAGAGGGCCCTGTCTCCTGATCCTGAATTTCATGTTAAATACCTGATCACCATTTTAGACACTCTGGCAGCCCAAAGGACTGGCTGTTGCAGGGACAGTGGCATGGGAAGAAGGAAACAGCACTATGGAGGCCTCATCAAAAAACAAGAAATTAATTGAATAACACTGTCCAACCTGCAAAAGCTGTCAGAGATCAATGGACTGGTTGGTCTCTGCCAGCTGCCAGTCTGCCAGTCTGCCTTACTGTTGGTAGGCTCTGGGGAAATAGCCATGAGCTGGAGCGTGCAAAATGCCATAACCTCCCTCATCCCTGGCCATCCCATCACTACCTGTGTGGTGTTTAGTCCAATGACCTGCCTCTAGATAAGGAAGACAACCAGGAGCAGCTCTGCCCACTCAAAACAATGCACAGGCCTTTTGACTGTGTTCAGTGGAATGATGGCCAAGGCACTGCTCAACCCAACAGCTGCAGAAATGGTGCTTTATAGGTTCAGTCTTTTTTTCAATGGGATTCTCTTACTGATCTCAGAGATATAACTTGGTCCTGCTCAAGTTGGATAGAAGGTAAAATGGGAAAAATTATGAATGATCTTAATATTTGTTGGTAATTATATTTTCTAAAGGAAGAAGAAAAGCCAAAGTACTAGAAAAAGTCCTACCTTATGCAGAATATGCTCTTCTCTCTTCTCTACTGCTGAATTTATTACAGGAGTGCTAGAGGCATCCTAAACTAGAAGCAACGTTTTCAGAAAGTCTTGGTATTCTTGGCACCAAAAGCTACTGACACAACTGCTGCTTTTGGTTTAACACTCTCCAAAGCAAACATGAAAGCACCTTGCAAGCTGCCAAGAGAAAACATGCTAAAACAACAGTGCGAGAGTAACGCAGAGTACGGAAAACCTTTTCATACAGACATTGTCATGCAGGCTGCTATTCCTACTGACAGGCATCACCTGCTCCTGTGTCTGCCACATAACATCTCAGTGATGAGTCCAGCAATGGCTTACATGGAAAAAGGCGTAGGAAAGTACTCATGTATTTTTAGCTATCTTTTTAAAACATAGTTCAGCAGCTGGAGAAAGACAGGAGAAACCAACACCATGTAGGCAATCACACACGGTGGAAATTAGAAAGGATTACGTAGACCTCACTTTCTGAACTTCTAAGGTAAAACGAGGTTAAACGTGGGAACAAATTCTCACTTCTGCATTATTTCATTGAGGATTCCATGCTTGTGTCTGTGCTGCTCTAGGGAGCATTCAGATCTCCTTCATCAAGGCCAACTGTTTGCTCTGTTTGTGGTACACAACTTTTAACCCAACTGTAGCTTGCCAGTTTTCTTGAAAAATGAGAAAATAAAAGAAAAAGGAAAAATGAAAAAAAGAGGGAGAAAGGGAAAGGAAAAGAAAAAAGAATGAAGAAAAGGACAAGAAAAAATTTTAAAAGAAAAAAGCAAAAAAAGAAGAAAAAATCCAAAAGAAAAAAAGCAAAAAGCAAAAAGAAAAATGAAAAAAAGGAAAAAGAAAAAAGAAAAAAAGGAAAAAAGAAAAAGGAAAAAGGAAAAAAGAGAAAAAAAGTAATGTTGAAGAATAACTTGGAGAGGAGAGGTGAGATGAAGCCAGACAAGGAAAGGCAAAAAAGAGCAAAAGGTAATAAAGGGAAGGGGGGCAAAAAAAGGAAAAAAGATAAAGCAGTTGTAACTTTTCTTCTTGGGGTTTTTGTGGTGCTCAGACTTGTGAAATGTATCACAGCCTAACTGTTGACCTATTACAACTGCTTGAAGACCTCAGCCAAAAATTCTGTTACTGATACAGCAACATATAATCTGTTCAATCTAAAAATAAAGACTGATACTTAGAAAATAGTGCAAGATTAATTTATTTACAAATATTTCAGCCAGTTATAATTTAGATAAACCTTTGTTCTGAAGACTGAAGAAGAATAAAAACATAATTCAGAAATTTTAGACACACTGATCAGAAATTTTAGACACACTGATGCTTTGCTTGTTCCTTGGAGGTATTTTTAGTGTTGGCTTTTCCTTTTCTGGAAGCTTCTAATGTAACAATACCTTACACCACAGTGCTGATACAGGGATCAGTGATTCATTAAAAGCTAATCCATGAGACATTAGGTTTACAAGTGTCACAGACACATTAGATTTGAGAACAAGGAAGGACACAGTGGTGAAAGGATTGTCAAATATACAGAGAATATCCCCGTGAGTGGGTACTACCATTAGTTTTGCAAGAAAGCATTAGTTCTGAAAATTAATTTCGTGTGTGTAATTACTGGAAACAGCTGTTTAGGAAGTGGTATTATAGCAAGTTAGACTGAAATCAGTCAAAAGACATTTTATTTATTTTTTGCCATTTGAGGTTTAAGCAGCACTCCTTATATTTAGAAATCCCTACATCAGTAAAAAAACCCAGAAATATCACATATATCTAATCAGTCTAATTACTCTAACCGGCCTAATAACTCAGCTATCTTCACTTGCACGTGATGTACAATAGAGCTCTTCAGATTAACTCAGGGCTACTTCCTTCACTGTGAATACCAGTCAGATATCTACAGGGTTTGATATAGTCTTTATAGAAAGAGAAAATGGCAGAAACTGCTTTACTTTTCCTCCATGGATAGTCGGTAAAGGTTCTCTCCCAAGAACTCGAGCCTCTCCCTTTGTTCCATGTCCTGGTACAAGCCCTTGGGCACCTTGCTCAGGCCGTACACCAGGCCGAACAGGCAGCCAGCGATGGAGCCGGTGGCCGCGCTCTCCCCTGCAGGTTCAAGCACAGTTGCAGTGGTCTCTTAGTGTCACCTTCTCACACACAACCAAAAACTGCACTGCACAAAGGAGGGAGAATTCCAGGCTGATGGAGCGCTGTGGGAGTGTACTGGGCCGGTCCTAAAGGCTAAGGATGCCTGAGTAAGAGAGTGATGCAAGACAAGCACATGGAGATGCCCTGGGCACTCCTGGGCTGGGAACTCACTTGGCTTTGGGAAAATCTACCCCAGCACAGCAGCTCTTGCAGGCAGCTAGCCATTGCTAAGAACAAAGGAGGGAATAAAAGTTGCAGGGGTGTCTGCTACACAGCAAAGGTCCTGGACTGGAGAGGGTCCCTTCTCTCCTCACAGGACAGCACAGTGCAAGCTCTAAAACACCCAGCCTTGCTGAGGAGCACTGATGCTCTGTGCAGGCAGTGCCTGTGGGTTTGTGCCTGCCAGGGTCTGCAGTGGGGGACTGAGCTCTCACCACTGTGCTGGGGCAGGTGAGAGACCCAGAGCCCCTGCAGAGGGCCCACACCCCATAGGGAGGGAGGGGGTGGGTCAGGACTGGGGTCTTACCCCCCAGCTATGCTGGCCCTCCCAATAGCCCAGCAAGATGAGAAAGTTCTCTCTCACAAGGCTGTAGAAGTACTTAATTGTGCGCCTCCAAGTGCTGGATTTTATTTGGCTGGCATTGTTTGGGTGCTGTATTATTTTTCTCCCTGACTTTGTTTCAGACAACTAAAAGGTTGTTTTGCCAAAGGTGCTCGCGTTCTGTCAGGATCTGTCAGCCCTTTAGAAAGCCGTGCTGGACTTACTCCTCACACACCTCTGGTGGAACCATGAGATGTAGATGGAGCAACATTTGAAAGGTGCTGCAATTGGCTTGTGTGGCAGCTGCTGCCAGAAGGACGGGGTTTAGAGGCTAACACCAGGGGTGAGAGTGTTACAGACACCATGGCCAGCAGAGGCAGCTGGCAGCCAGGAGGGCTCTATGCTGCCCGGCCAGGGAGCAGGTGGGAGCACAGGGGAGCCTCACCTCCGTGGAACATGGAGCGGTTGCAGAGCTCTGTCCAGTCCCCACCGCAGCCCATCAGGGCGTCGTAGGCGATCATGGGGGCGTCGTGGCCTCGCCGTCCCCCCCGGCCTTCGGAGCTCCACCGCCGGTACGTCTGCAGGAGAGACAGTGCTGTCAGGACAGGGATCCCAGAAACCTGGGGTTCTGAGCTTTCTGTGCTTTCTGGCACTAAACCCCTGGAGAACACTGCTTTTCACCTCAGGCCTTGGAGAAAACTTCCAGATTTGAGTGATGAAGTTAAAATCACAGGTGTGTAGTTAAATAGAAGTGTGTGATTTCACACGGTGAAGGGTTTTAAATTTGAGGTTTTTATAGTATAGTAATAGGTATAGGACAAGATAGAAAATTTTAGGTGTGTCTTTTTCGGTGTTCTTCCTCTTTCTTCTTCCTAGTTTCAGGTAGTAGTTTCTGGTTGAACAGTTAGTGCCACACTGAGGGTCATGGGAATTTGGTTATTAGGTTAAAGGTATAAATAATATAAGTGTTTTTTTCTCTATTAGTCTGTTTAGCTTTAAGAGACCTTGTAGCTAGCTAAATCTCGCTCTGTTTTGCTTGCTTCTAGCAGGTAGCTAGAAATGTTGCTGAACATTCTGTACTTTTGATAAAATTTAATAAACAGTCAACCCCAAACACAACAAAATCCGTTTCCTTCATGGTTTTTTTTTTTAATCCTAGCTCTAAGTAAAAACAGAAAAAACTTCAAATAAGCCACTAATTAAGTGGTGCAAAACACTGCACCGTTACAGCACTGGGACTGAAGGCCAGGGCATTGGCCACACCAGGCTGAGTGGGAATAGCTCCTTGGGCTGGGAAAGGGTGGCAGGGGCTGTGCTGTGGCTCCTCTGGTGCCTCTGGATGAGCCACAGTGGCAGCTCCAGCAGTCCTGGTGATCCTGAGGTGCTGGTATAACCCTGGAATCCAGCTTAATGCACCGAGTTCTTGGCAGGCCAAGAGGCTGATTTAAGGAAGCCAGAAATGCCAAAAAGTAGATCAAGACAGATTTCAAGTTCATATCCTAGAAATTCCTTATCATATAAAAAATTAAGATTGGTAAGGACACACTTCCTCAGTCCTCTTCCTGCCTCTGGAAATATTCTCAACTCCCCTCGTGCACATTTGCAAATGTTTCAATTAGCCATTCATTAGGGGTGAAAATGTTCTGATCCAGTAATTTCTTTAGGGCCTTAGTTTCAGACTATGTAATTCAAGCCCCTTTCTCTGTCTTTTTCTTGCCAAGCCTTTTCTGTCCTCTTCTAAAAGCACTTGTCGAACAAAAGGGAAAATAATTTGCAAATGTAAGAAACAGTTCTTCCCCAGGAGAAGGAATAAGAAAGAGCTCCAAACCCACAGTGAGGTTTGCAAAGGAAAATTGGATTTTCTCTAGAGCAGGTACCTCCAGCCCCAAATATGCAAATTATTTCAACACTAATAAATTTATAGTTAAAAGACACCTGCCTATTAAGAAATTGGCAGCTTTATTTCCTCAAGTTTAGCTTATATCATGGCAAGTTGAATGTTGCTGGTTGGCTGGCTCTTGGCTTCTGCAACATGTATGAAGGGTTTGCATTTCTCTCCATTCACTTTCACCTGAGCTATTTAATATTTCATATTTTCACATTTCATATTTTCATATTTCATATTTCATATTTCATATTTCATATTTCATATTTCATATTTCATATTTCATATTTCATATTTCATATTTCATATTTCATATTTCATATTTCATGTTGAGGTTTATCTACGCATACATCAAACACTGCAGAATCAGACTACAGCTTCACTCTACGCTTTTTTTTTTGGGGGGGGCTACAATTTAGAGAGATTATTTATGCTTTTCTGCTGTCCTCTGCCCATTAAAATGTCCAGCCTATTGCTGCAGTTTGTATGCTGGTGGAGCAGCACAGACACACATGCAATGCTACCAAAGGCAGGAGGGCTCAGCATGGAGGGGATATTCTGGGTGTGCAGCCAGGCTGCTCAAGTGTCATTCCAGTTATTCCTCCTCATCCCTGATGCTCTGCACACGTCTGAGGTCATCTTGCCTTGCTGAAACTGCTTTACATTGGGGATGGCTGTCCTAGGACTGAACCTGGCAGGACTTAGCTGCCCCAAGGCAGCACTTCCCAAACTGCTTCCTTCTCCTTTCAGCTCCAGGGCCTTTGTGCAGCCCTGTGCTGTGCTGTGGCACCAGCCCAGCTTCCCTTGGGTGGGCCAGCAAGGACCTAGGACTTGGATGGGGTGTCAGCATGCCATGCACTCTCCTACTGAAGGCACTGAGCTGCTGCCAAGCCCAGGAGGTAATTCACATGTCCCCTCCTTGCTGTCAACCCCTGCCACCAGTAATTACAGCTGCCTCTGACTTCCCCACCGTTCAGGAGCTGACCCACTGCTGGCTAACACTCCCTTTCCATTCTTTTTTCCCCCTCCTTTCTGGGTTCTTTCACTCTGCTGGTTTAAGTAACTCCATCTTAAGAAAACAAGGTCCTTATAGTCTAATTTTCCTGGAGATCTTGATTTTGTTCCTCCCTTATTCTGTAGCACATCATGTCCATCACAGGAAAGCAACTCAGACCAGTGTTTTGTTTGCAGAATCAGGGCTAATCCCACATGTTGAGCAATGTCTGCTCATTCATTCCATATCTAACATCTTCCAAATGCACATCACTGAAAAATTATATATACCAGCTTATACAGAATGTGGCCTTTGCTGCTAAACATTTCAAGATGTGATTTCTTTTTGGGAGAGAAATTGCCTTTGAAACATGCATAGATCAATTCAAGCCATATTTCACTTTCACATGCAGCTGACACTGTGCCTGCAGAAAGGTGCACCTGGCCAAGCAGAAACATGCATGTGGTGACCTGTGGGCAAGGGCTGTGCCAGATTCTGGTGCTTTATTAACTGCATGTGAAAAGGCGACTGGCTATACTCCCAAACACAAGGGGACAGCTAGGCTGGAGGGAAGGCAAAGGGAGGGCACTCCTGGGAAAAAGCCAGGCAGAATGGTCACCTTCTCCTCATCTATGCTTTCCATAGCTATCAGCACACTAATGAAGTGTCTCGACTTCTGCCAGGCTATGATCTCTGCCTGGTGGGGGAGTTTGAGGGTCAAGCACCATCTCTCCTTTCTTGTTCATCACAATAAATAGCTCAGTAGGCCAAAATAGTTGGGCTAGGGTAATGAAGGTAAATTTTGCTTCTGCATTAGGAATTCATACAGTTCTCTCTTGAAATGATCATGGGAAATTAGTGTTAGGTTTAATCTCTCCTTTTTTGCTTTGCTGAGACTCCAGTAGTACTGGAAGGAATATGAAACTAGTAGCAAATTCATGGCACTGAATTAGTAAAATAAAACTGGAAGGGAATCTATTCTTTATATTTAGAGTGAGCAATTTCTTGTTATCCACAGTCAACTGGACTTCCGTGGGCACCTTTCACTGCACAGATAATCACCTAAAAATACACGAAGTGACTTCTCAGCATAGAATTATGCTTAAATAGTCTGGAAAAATAATGATTTATGGCAAAAGGTGACAAGAACCACATACTTATTGCTTAGCTGCTAAGTGGAGAGCTTTGGGGAGTGCCAGCCCGTATCAGATAGCTGTAAACAGCAGGGAAGAAGACACATTATTTCTCTTGAGTTAAGAAGATATAACCAGCAAAGAAAAGATCATGTACATTATGAAATAGTATCTCATGGAATGTGGTGAAACACCATCTCTCAAGACACTCAAAACTAGCTTGGCACAGCCCAAGTTGGCAGCGAATCAATCACTTGGGATGTCTGTCTTCTGCTCCAAGGACCAAAAAATCGTAGACTGGTTTGGATTAGAAGAGACCTTTAAAGACCACTGAGTTCCAATCCCCTGCCATGGGCCAGGACACCCTCCACTAAGCATGACCAAATCCAGCTTCTAATATCTGGGAGTACTTCTGTGGGACTCTGGCCACAGCTCCATTAGGCTTTAATGACAGCTCCAGGCAGGACATTTGCCTTTTCCACCCTCAGATAGCCATGGCTCATGTTTTGTACCTGCTCTGGGTACCAGACCATTAAGCCTGCCTCTCTGTACTGTTTTCTCCCATTGCAGCAAACCCAGGACTGTTAGTAACTGCTTTTTTTTTTTTTAACTAACAACCTGAGTCAGGGATGGGAGTTGTTTCTTCTTTCTTGAAACTTCAGGAGGGGTGGGGGGAAACCTAAAAAGGATTTCCTGACTACTCTGGCAGTGGAATCAGTTGAAAAACAGTGGTGTGTCTCTTTGAAAATACCTCTGTTGGTTCAGAGGCATCCCAAGAACTTTTGGAAGCTGCAGTTACCTTTTCTCTCTCTTCTGCATCATAGTTGGCTGGAAAGACAGGTTGATTCTGATTTTCCTCATTGATTTCTCTCTCCTCCAAATAAAACTGCCACTTGGCTTCAAAGTAAAACCAGTGCTCTTGATATTCTGAAAGCAAAAGAAATTAATGATGTAGTATTTCATTTTGAGAACATTTTCAGTTCTACTTTAACGTATTTTAAGGATAATGACAGTATTGACTGACATGAAACCCCAGGTATTTTACAGTAATACACTGCATATATACTAAGTATATATGGAGTGGGACATCTAATTGAAAACAGAGGATGAAAAAAATGAAAAAAGTACTTTCAGAATTTTGTGCTATTTTAATGTCATTTAAGAGATATCAAGATGAAATTTTACAAGAATTTACTGAAATGCACTCCAAGGAAAAAATAAGAATCAACAAAAAGAAAAAAACAATTCTTTGTCAGTTTTTATTCCTTTCCTATAATTAAAGAATATCTAAAAATGCTTCCATATCCTAAATACAATTTGCCACCTACCTCAGTTATCAATTTTTAATTGCACAAACTCCCCAGTATTCCTGTTCTATTTTCATCGCATTTATTGTGTGATCATTCAGGAAAAAACAGATAGGAAAGTCCAAAATTCCCACTTGCATATAGTATAATATGTATAAAATATAGCAAAGGGATAAATAATACACACATCTGCTAACTGTACCCATAGAAATAAGCCTTTTTAAATAACCATGTATCTTTCTCCTTTTTTCCTGTCACTTTGGGAAGTGATCTCTAATCGTGCTTAATGTTTCCCATGTAAATAAACTTATCAAATTTAGTTTATTTTCAAGCCAATGCTCTCGTTCACCCTTTTTATAAAGGCTTGAAAAGGCACCTTAGTCATTCACACAGGACTGTTAAGCACATTCACATGCACCTGGTGCCTGCAGAACTGAAACCTGAGGGAAAACCTGCCTGGCAAGCTGAGGGATATAAAGAGTTAGGGAACAGTGAGGTGGCCCAGATGGCTAAGTCTGCCAAGGCAAACTGGCAATCTGGGATGGGACTATAGGTGTAAAATAAAATTTAACATTCCCATTTTTTCCCTGTCTCTCTTCTGCTTGGCTGCTCAGTGGTACGTGCTGCAAGTGGCTGAGAAGCACACACACAACCAAACCATTCACCTGAAGGATGTAATCTGATTTTGCTTCTTGTCCTAAAATGCCACAGTGGTGACTCTCTTTGGCAATTAAGATCTTTAAGTAGGGGCTTTTTTGTAAAAATCTAAGCTGCTTTGTAGGACCTGATACTTTCACAAAGTTGTCAGCTGCCAGTGCCCCAGCCCCAGCCAGTGATGAGCATTCAACCACATGCCCAAGACACCTGGAAATGTCCAGCTGCCCTTTTTTTGAGTCTGTGACCCAGTTTGGCCTCATTTCAAAGAAACCATTCACCAGAACGCTAAAAAGGGGAGGTATTTACAAAAACAGAGTGAAAGGCCATTTACAACCATCAAGCCAAGGAGAGCATCTAGATGTATCTACAACATCAAGAGGGAAACAAATACAAGCAAGGCAAATGTAAACTATCAACACCCACTACAGCAACTGGTTATGACAGTTTTCAGAAATGTAAGTGATCTGACCTGTCTATTTTGTTTTTGTTGACTTTTTGTTTGGTTTTTGTGGTTTTTTTTTCCCCTAATTCCCCCATGACAATAAACCATAAATGCCTCAAAAAGGAATGTTTTCTATGTAGCACCTTAACAAGCAAGGTGCTTCTTCCACAGTTTTAGAAATAGAGGGATCAAGCTGCTGAAGGAGATTTTTGTTGGGTGGACCTGTAGCATGGTGAGAATCTCTTGCCACTAATCCTAGCAAGGCTCTGCACCATCCCTCGAGCCCAGCCAAGGTGATGGTCACATTCCAGTCCATGGAATTATCTGTAATCCAGTAATTGCAACTGGATATCAGAGAGGGGTGTAGAGTGGAACTCTCTGGGACATGGATAACAAACTCTCTGTTTGTTATCCATGGGGGATAATATAGCTAAAATAGGATTTTCTAAAACTGGAGGACTCTGTTTGGCAGGATTTCTTTGCAGCGCATCTCAGCAGCCAAGGAGCTTAACTTTAATGCAGGACACTTTTCCCACTACCAAAATAGGATGAAGCTCAACAATACAGGCACTGGCGGGAGAGCATGCCTCAGGAGCCCAGCACACATAGCTCCACTCCGAGGGGTCCTGCTGGGGTGGAGTGACAGGGACCTGCTGCAGAGCCACTCAGAGCTGCTCGATCACATTAATCCTGCACCTGCTCCTCATGGGTCTCTGCTAAAAAAATCCTGGTGTGCAGTGAGGCACAGATGAAAAGGCGGGGTCTTTCAGAAAGCCTTCCTGGGGCTCCTTTCAGATTTTAAAGCAGCAGCTTTTCTTCAGGGGTAAGTTTTAATTTCTGAGTGCTCTTGAGTAAAGATTTCTATTGAATTTAGTCTTTCTCAACAGCTGTCCCTTAATTTCTTTCCTTGAAGTTTCAATGTAATGATATTGTCTGTCCGTGGCAGGTCTCACCATTACAAACATCACTTCCTTGCAAGAGGGGACTAAAGTATTTAGTCCCAAAGAACACATACATAGCAATAATAAAGTAGTAGTATCAAGTTCAGTAGTTAGGTGACACTCAGTTGTTTAAAACAAGGATACAACAGGTTGTATCTTAAATATTTGTTCAGAAAAGCATCAACTCAAATCTGAATTGTGGTCAAAAGCTAATTCTTCTTGTCAGGAGGCATCTGCAGGTGAAATTTTCCTGGCAGGATGAGGAGTGCCAGTGGTTTTATTCCTGGAAAATGTTGAACTGCACTAATTGATGGAAGGCAGCTGAATAATTAATCTCAGCAGTCAGTTGCCTAATAACCTGCTAAATATAATTTCCTTCCTTTCCCCTGCTCAGCAATCTCTGAAGATTCCCTAAAAATAAAACTGTGCAGTAGGGCATGGTCATTGCTATTTTGCTTTATATTTTTGCCACCAATTCACCAGCAACTAACTGGTGGTAGAAGAAGGTGGCACCACCTGTGAGGCACTTACTTCTCTGAGCAGAGAAAGCAGGAGGACAACTTTTGGAAGGAGGAAAGGGGGGAAAGTAGCAAGATGTAAAGACTAGGGAGCAACATTTCTTCAGTGCCTTTCCAGCTAAACTTAGCTTTAAGGAAATGAACTCTTGATCCAGACTCAGTACCTGCCATGTGACGAATGGTCTTCTTACAGTATTCTTCAGCCATTGGCACAACCTTCATCATCTCTCTTCCCCATTGCACAAGGGGCTTCCCTTGTATTGCGTATGCCACAAAGAGAGCTGTGCAAAGGGACCCTAGAAAACCTGGAATTCACAAATAACAAGGATTAAAAGTGTGCATCTGTGCTGGCACCATCCTTTTTGTCCTTGTTTCTCCTCATAGAATCACCAGTGGAATGCCTCATGGCTCTCAGGTAGATTAACAAATGTACACAACCCATCTCTGCCTGTTTGCAACCTGAGTTGTGGCATGCAGAGATTATTGGCTAATGAGTGCTGCCCATTGGTCTGCGACTTATCTTACAGAGGAGGGAGCTTCTGTTCTAGCAGTGTAACGTGATAGAAATTGAGGTAGGGGTCAAAAATAAACATCTTCTACCAATGAGATGCTGAAAATCTTCTAATTGAAGTCACATGAAATAATTGACTTGTACAAAGTGATTCAGTTACAAGCTATATCAGCTTGTTTACAGCATCATCCAGCCCAAGAGTGGTGGTTGCTAGATCTAACACTATTTCTGGCTCATTTGGCTCCAAGGGAACAAACCCATGACCCCTTAGATGAAAGAAGAAATTGTCTAAGAAAGACATGCTGGTCTTCTATTTGTAACTCTGGTTACAAATATTTCAACATTGAAAATATTACAAGTATTATAACTGTTAATGGGAACTTAACACTTCCATGACACCAGAAACAGTCGGCTTATGCTTTATATTTCCTTGTGCCCTTGGCATTCTGTGAAGGACAACAAAATCAATCTGGTGCAGTGTGCAGAAGAAGCTTAAGAAAAGCAGTCAGTAATTTAAATAAATCCCAGGTGAGCATAGTATTGATGCAGGCTCTTCTCTCAGTGCATGGATCCAAAAGCGTATACTCATGCATAGAGGTAATCATGAATTTTGTGCATTTTGCTGAAGGTAAAACAAAATTATTTTAGGAGGTGACAAGTCCAGATGAGGTGATTACTAATTCTCTCTGCCACAAGACCTGCACTACTGGGTCAGGCCCAAGGCACATCCAACTAGAGTCCCTTATATGAATAGAATATTCATATATTCTATTATATGAATAATAAAAGCAATAACAGTCTGTTCAGATCCAGCCCAAGGGGTCTCACTCAGATGCACAGCATCTATCACAGATGCCAAAATCCTTGAGGGCCACATTTACTGTGAAGGTGGCAGCAGAGGGTTTAGAGTGTGAATCAAAGGGCTAGCAGGGGGCAGTGGGACAGCTCAGCCAGGGGGTGGCAGAGGCTGGGGTGTGTCCTGAAGGTTTTCTGGGGGCTGGCAGTCTGCTCCTGCCTGCTCTCCAGGCTGCCCATGCCCTTTGCTGCTGCTGTTGCCCTGCTCCCCCTGCTCACGGCAGCCCCCACCCAGCCTGCTGCTCCTCACTGGGGAGGAAAGCACACCTGGCCAAGGTGTCTGTCTCTGCAAGAGAGAGTGAACCCCTGCCATGGAGTGCTTTGGCTTCTGCATTCCCCAGAACAACCAGGTTAGTTTTAAGGGCCATTTTAATTACACAGCTTGGTTGACTTTGACAAGACAGCCTCTTTACCTGGTCTCCTTTGAACCCAGGCATACCTGTAGACTTTGCAGCTGACTTAGCAGCAAGCTCTGAGGCTTCACTGTGCATAACACGGGGAGGTATTTCCTTTGTCCGCTTGTTTCAGTCCCACCTGACACACTGGTTGGGTTTTCTGAGTTATGAGGATCACAACTGGCATTTCCCTGACACATTTCAGGATGGCAGTGGGGTGCATGTGGCCCTTCCACCCCTCTCTTTCCTGCCTCCCTGCTGTGTCATTTGTTTCTTTTCCCAGCTGAAAACTCTTTCTGGATGTAATTTCTCATTGTATGGAAGGTGTTTGACAACTTGGAACCTCCTTGCTGCCATTTTCTGGTCTCATAAGCACTTCCTGACATTGATGGACACAGACTACAAGCAGTCTTATGGCTGCTAATGCACCTCAGACTTTACATACTAGCCTAATTTTCTGTTTTATTTTAAACCCTTTTCCCCTAATTTTATGGCATCCTGATGGCTTTTCTGACTGCTTTATAGAGCTAAGAGTGTTGAACATGTCACTATTCATTATGGTTTTATTTATTGCTGTTTAAAACAGACAGAATGAATACAAGTTTACATAGCATAAAATTATCAAAATGACAGACCTGAATATTAAAAACAGCACTAAATCTGCTTATTTAGGTTTTGTTTAGAAAATGTTTCAGATTGTATCCTAAAATATGTGGAGTTAGGTTTTTTTGGCTTACTACCTTTACCTACAATGATTGGATGTGACAAAACCTGCCAAGAGAAAAACGTTGTTATCCCCTGAACCATAAATTTGCATGGTAACAGTGAGTCATTTAGATATACATGAATCCTAAAATTTGATAAGGACAAATAACATGAATATGCTTTGGACAGGACAGGTTGTGTTTAGATACTGGGATTTTAGAAGAGAAAACATCTATGCCTGAAGATGCTGTCCGCATAATATACAAAGAAATACATAAGCCAGTATAAATAGCATACACATGTACGTGTGAACCAAGCAAGGTTCAAACTGAAGTTTTGGAGCCTGCAAAGCAGAAGTGGTTTAACCAGGGGAGCCATGTTAGTTCCTGCAGGAGAATGAAGCTGCCTTAGGGGATGTCAGAATACAGGCATTACCTGTGGGATGGTTATGAGTCATTCGTCCACATTCAATGCTCACTTCAATAAGTGTCTCCAGCCTCTCTGGCTTCCAGTATCGCATCCCTAAACACATGGCTTTTGTGGAAGCCCCAAATCCAGAACCTAAAGTAAAAGGATAACACCAAGCATTTAAAAGGAGACTGATCTCACACAAATATGTTGATAAAATATGAGACAAGCACACTTTACATTCATATGTGGGAAGAAAATTCCACATGGAATGGGAAATTACCATGCAAAATGAGTTACAAGTTTTGTAAGTTTCTTGCAAGGAATTTTATTCCTACGTAATTATTCTGGTTTTACATGTGTATTCCAATATAATCAAATGCTATGAAGAGCACAGTGGGTTCAGAAAGTCATGAGCTTTCTAATTCACAGGACTTGTTTGATCCAAACTCTCATCCCATCTTCACTCATTCTTGGCTGACACTGCTATTTTGCTTGCTTCAGAAACAGAACTTTGAGAAACAGATACATTACCCCACACCCTTATTTTATAGCTGTAAGCACACAGTTAAAACACTTTATATGAGCTTCACAGTTCACTGTTCAATTTTAGTGCATGTTTCATCCTGGAGAGCCTCACCAGTTTCTGCTATATATAAAAATAATGTGTACAAAAGAAACTAAAGGCTACCAAGCCAAATCCTACAAAGTTAGGCAATGTCAGAACTGAAGTTTGCCATGCAACCTAAAATTAGTGCTTGTTGTGCTACAGCCTACACTTACTGAGCTTAGTCTTGGGAACCACCATCTCCATGTAGCACAGAATTTATTTATTGAATAGCTAATTCAGAGTTTATTTTAATCCTTAGCACTGAGTGTGTGATCCTAGGTGTTCAACTTTTAAACACTTCATTGAATGGAGTTAAACTTACTAATGAGTTTCTCTGCTGTACTTATCACAGTAATTTTAGGATCCCAGAGAAGTTTTAATGAGCTTATCTTCACCAGGCACCAGTGAGGTGATTATCTCCTCTTTGCAGCTGGTGAGCCAATGCCCAAAAAAGCATTAACTCATTGCAGGCAACCACCCTGAGATGGAAAGACTTCGATTTTTCAAAGTACTTGGCATTTTTCAGCACTGTCTTTGCTCAATCACACTTCCCATTGACCTTGGGAATAGCTGAGAGCAATCAGCATTTCTCTTCTTAGTTCCTGGATGATAAGGGGCATATTTATGCTGCCTAATTTTAGCCTATGTGAACCTGCATTAGGAGCCCAATCCCCTTGTCTTTCCCACACAGACAGCATGGAGAAAGGCAGTATGTCCATTGGTGTGTATGATGGCATAGTAGGAGCATCTTGGGGGCCAGAGTGAATTGAAGCAGCCAAGGAGCCAGGGTCACAGCTTTTAGTCACTTATCTGGAGAAAGGCCCTCAGCTGCTCCACTGGGCTTTGTCTGCTGTGAGAGCAAAGCACTTTGGCTCTTTTGGAACACCTCTTGCCACTAAGTCTCATCCCAAGTGGCTCCAGCTCCAATCTCCTAAGATTATGAGTGTGATCCAAATGGGGTAGTGAGGGTGGCAGTGACATCTACTCCAAGTCAAACTGAAGTCTGAGCCAAACTAGCATAAACCACCTACTGGCATTTCCAGGTCCAATCTGAATTTCCCTCTTAAGAAAAGAGTTCTTCTTCCCTGAGAGCAGCTATCCAGAATCAGATAAAACTGTCTGCCTATCCCACAGTTGACATAGAAACCACTAGGAAGAGTCAGGAAGGAAATCCAGTCTTCCAGGGCACCACTCAAGTGGGAGAAAATATCTTCTGCTTGTAAGACCAAACTCTTCATTAAACCATCTGCTGCCATAGAGCAGCACTTCTTCACTGTGCAAACCTGGTTTCTCCAAAGGGCACAAGCCATGCTGGTTATCCAAGAGGGAAGGTTCTTGCACAACTACACAAAGTTGCTAATTAAATAACATCTCTCAGTATATCTGAAGTGGAAGATGTACTACAGCAATCTGACTGCTGCTCAGGAGGAGCTTGTGTTTCCCACTTCATTGCATTCCTACAGTCTGGGAAGTTCCATTAAAACCTTCTGCAGAATTAGACAAGCAAACTTGGTAACAAAAAATTCCATCACATGGAGAAATATTAAACCCAGACAGAGCTTCAGGAAGCTAACTCTCATGTATCAAGTCTACCATTTAGGCTAAGGACATAGGGGACAGCAAGACTAGTCCAAGCAATAGGGGTGACACATGTGACAACATAAGGACTGTCCTCCATGATCAGACCAAAGGTCCAGCCAAGTCATCACATCTGACAATGAAGAGGATACTCAAGGAAGAGAGAAGCACAATGACATTATCCCTTTGTACTAACTAAGCTGCTGATAATTTGCCTCCCTGATCCAGGAGGCAGCTGGCCTGGCTGTTCATCTTCCTGCTCAAAAACCCTTGAAGGATTTCCCCTGGGTGAATTTGCCCAGCTCATTTTTGAACTCACATGAACTGTAGCATCTACAAATTGGCATTGGAAAATATTTATGCAGCTTATGTAGGTGTTGTGAGAAGAAATCCTTTTTTTTGCTTGCTTTGAGCTCATGACCTCATACTTTCATTTGACGTCCCTAGTTGCTGTCCTGGAGGAGACAGTGAATTCTTGCTGTACTTACTCATGTTTCCCAGTTATTTTCCTTTTAATTTAAGCACTACATTATTTTTTTTTTAGTATGTCATACCTCAGTGTGATTTTCTTCACCCTACACCTGTAGAATAACAAAGATTAGGGTAATAGCTGCTAAGCCCTGAAGAGGATGTGCCTTTTGTGACTGTAGATCATTCTGCATGAAAATTTAGAGCCCAGCACCTTTATCTCCTGTGCATCTGTAGCTTAACCTTCTCCTCAACTTTCCCTTCAACTTTCTGCATTTTCCCTCACACTTTTCACTCATGCTCCTCTGCCAATACCACCAGCAAAAATTTCCCAAGTGCTTCTAGGAAGACCAAAGGCTGCTTCCACAGATGCAAATAAAGACCTGCTTGGATGCTGCAGTCTTGGCCTGAAAACAGGTAGAGCCCAGCTATTTGACCCATCATTTGACTGGCCTTTTGAAGTTTTGGTTCCAGTTCTACAACATCAATGGTTCTCTTGTGAACAGTTTGAAGTTTTGGCAGTGGGTCAAAACATTTTTACCATGTCTCAGAAACAGCAGACTCATCTGCATCAAAACTTTAAACAAATACTTACAAACAGAGGCAAACACTTAACGGAGAGAATTTTAGCCTTGTGCTTATCAATGTTGTAAATTGTAAACAAGCTCTTAAAATGGAAGGTGTTAGACAATCTCGGGCAGGTTTTCTAGTGGTCACATAACCCAGGTATCTCTGCAACGAGTGTGGCAATGAGCATGACATGAGGTGGCAGAGACACATAGGGCAGTTTGACTTGGGGGTTCAGTGTGCTGACTAAATCCACAAGTATTTGAGCAGAGAAGCATCCATAAGCAATGCAAAATTACCTAAGGTAAGTCCATGAAGGCTGGCACATCAATTATTGCTGTAAGCAAGATAAGATAGAATGCCCACAGCAAATCAGCAAACCTTTTGGTTCCAGCTCATCCAAAATATAATCTGACTGCTAGGCATTCAATCCCAGGTATTCAATGCCTATGGCATGTTTTTGCCTCGAGAGGAATTTTGTGCAAATTCAGATAAAAGTTAATTTTGTCCACAGCAGTGTTGGGTCCCATAGAAGACAGAACATCTCCAGGTCGCTAGTTCTTCTGCTCTCAGCATGAAAAAAAGGCTTCCTGAAATGTTCTGGATGCTTATTTGTCAGACCAGATGGAGAAGGTGGCTTTTAGCTGCCAGATCTCAAGGTAGAAATTAATTTTAAATTCTTCTAGCCCAGAGTATCCCCAAAGCAGACAGTCCATCATGGAAAGCTGGGGAGGAGGAAGGCTGAAAAAAGAGAACTCCAACACTGTGGTGGACCAGGGAGCAGCCATACTCAACTGTTTGTCAAACAATGTTAAGAGCTACTTGGGGCCAACAGCAGCTGCCACAATTATTTTCACCAAATTTTATCCGCTGCCAGTCACAAAACACATGACAACTGCCAAAGGGGCACTTTCTCAGATCTGGCTGGCTGATAGCAGGGTGGGAAAAATACACCCTTTACTCCCAGCAGCTGCTGTGAGGAGCAGAGGACAAGTGAGAGATGCTTTTTTTTGTCAGAGAAAACTGGCTGCAGAGACCCAGAAATAGCCATGGCATGGTGCCACCGATTCTTTGCCATGGTGTTACATCAATATGCAGCTCTGTTGAGGCAGTGTGTTCTGCAGTGGCTGAGCATCACACCAACACAGCCACCATGAGTGTGACTGACACAGTTTTGTGGCTGTCTGGGTCTCCCTCCTCTGATCATGGAGTGACCCTACAGGCTTTCAGATTAATTGCACTGTGTGTGTTTGTGTGTGCACATAGCTCTGTGCGTGTTTTTTAACTTGACGTGGAAGTGTTTTTCATTGAAGTAAATGATTTTTATTTAATTTCATTTTTTCATAGATGTAAATGATCATAAAGAGAAAGAAGGAGAGGGTCAGGCGTAGGTAAACCAGGCTAGGAATGTTAGGGATTACCAACAAAATAATCATAGTCGTTAGCAGGGCGTCCAAATGGAGAAAAGTCTCTGTTTTCCCTCCAGTGAACCTGTTGGTGCTTAGAGTAATTTATACGCTTGGCATTTTGTTTCAGATCTGGTGTCACTGAAAAGATCGAAGCCTACAAACGTTTAAAGGAAAAATGGCACAAAATATTTCTTAAAATAACCATTAAACTCAAGGACAAAGATCTGGACTCTGAGGCACAGAGCCAAGGACAAAGTCTCTTTAAATAGATGTTAAAGAGGGAGGGGTTTGCTTACAAGAGGACACAGTGCCCTACAGAAGGAATTCTTGGCAGGTCTCTTGTCATCCTCAGGCGAACATGGAAACGTTTCAGGGGTAGTGGCCTTTGATGTCGGGGGGGAAAGGAAACAATTTCCATATAGCCACAAACACCTAGAGCATGCATTATTCTAGGCAGGCTCTCAGAAAGGAAAGCAGTACCATACCCTTTTCATTGAAGGGCGTGTGCCAGGCGAGGAGGTGGTTGTCTGGTTTTAGCTCCCTGCAGCCCTCGATGGTGGCGGGGTCCGGCCGCCTGCCCGACAGCTTGTCCACAGCATCCACATAGCGCTTCACCAGCTCCCGGTACAGGTCTTCTAAACACCAGTAATCTGCTCACAGGAGGGAACAGAAGGTGGTTGTGTGAAGGCAGAAGAGCAAAAAAAAGCCCACAGAAAACAGCTCACTGTGCATTTGAGAAATATTCCTGTTCCTGCTTCCAAGATACCAAGTCATATTTCTGGTGACACTGTCACATTTTTGCACAACATGACAGCAGGCTGGAGGGAGCATGGTCTTGACTCTCAGTTCTCATCTTCTCCTCCTTTCCTTTCCATGTTTAATTCCTTCACTGGAATGATGAAGCATCCTGTTAATCAACAGTAGCTGTTGAGGGCCTTTATTTAAGCTCTGTGGTGTGAAGTCATTACAGAGATGATCAACTGTCAGGTGACAGTGTGGCTGCCATGGGGTCTGGGTAAAGCCAATGTGCCTGGCTCAGCCCCTGCCTTTAGAGACAAGAACCCAATTTAAAAATAAAAGCCTTTTTTTTTTATTAATTACCACATTACAGAATCTCTTTAAGAGGGATGTATGACTAGATACAAAAGCAAGTTGGCAACTTCTTTTTTTAACCTGTATGTTAATTGTATTTTGTCTAAAATTTGTAGATCTTTCATGCAGGGGTCCAAATACCTTATAATATCATAAACAGTGAGGTTTTTTAAAAAATACTATAAAAATCAGTCAGAGTAGTAAATCCCTACTGCCTGAAGGCAGTTTCCAGCACATAATTTTCTCTCTGTAATAAGTTCACTAACAATATCTGTTTATAGATTACTTTTACCAAGTCCTACAGTCTTGTCTAAGGAGGAACCTTCCCCCTGTTAAACACAGACTGATTCTTCAATATTGCTGCTTCTCTTGGCTGGCGTTGTGTGTCCTGGGTCTTGAAGAGTCCTGCCCTTGACTCGTGTCAAGGAAAACCTTCCACTGGCGTCTATTACAGCTGTGTAATCAGTGCGAACGGAGGGCAAAGACATTTATCCATTTATATATTTTCTATATACTTGGAAAAACCCCATTTAATACTTGATTATTTGCACAGGTTGAATGACACAGCAGGGGAAGTTCTAAAAATATCTTCATTTTGTCAGAGATGGTGAATTCTGGAAATCCACAGTTTGACTTAAGAGAAAGTTTGGAGTCCCAGAAGCAACAGACATTCCGAAGTACCAGTTATAGAGGCCGGCAAAAAAGAGGATGAAAGGAAGAACAAAGATTCCTCTTCTTTCACATAAGACAATACTCTACCAGTTACACTGGCCATCCCACATGTAATCCTAAAGAAACAAGACACTTTCAAGCTGCCAGCTCTTTCCAGATTTAGGAGTCAGGTGTCACAGTTTATCCAGACAGGAGCCAGGAGCAGGTTTTGCTGCCTGGCAGCTCCTGCAGAAACCTGGTCCCCAGCACACAGAGTCCTTGTGGTCCAGCACCTCCAGGCTGTTCAAGCCCACCATGGTTCCCACGCCTGGAGCCAGATTGCTGTCCCAGCCATCAATGGGACAGGTTCTTTCTTTAGAAATGAACTCCTATTTTTTTTTAACCCATGTGTAAGCAGGAGAGGAAAACAATGATGCTTTTTTCGTTACAGAGATAGTTTCCCTGGGTTTGATGACGCTGCCCTTGTTCCTCCTTTACAGGACAGATTCCTCCTGGAAGCAGATGTTTTATCTATCTTTCATTGTCACATCAACCTTTCAGTCAGGGCACATGGTAGATTTGGGAAGCACCAGCTCAGCTTGCAGCAGTGCCCACAGCCCCGGTTGCTTGCCCCTCCTGGGATGTTTTCTGTGCAGCTGCCAATGCACTGGCCAAAATCCCCTCCCCAGGTGAGAACTGCCTTTGTCTTTAACACAAGCCTGCACCTCATGCTTGGCTGCTGCCTCAGCCCCAGGCTGGGAGCTCCCCAGAGGGCAGTGCCCTGACAATGACAACAGCAACCAGCAACCAGCAGCCAGGCAGGCAGGCAAACAGGATGTGCAGGGAGCAGGGCAGTGAACGACAGAGATATTTTAATTGCTTAATTCCCCTTTTTTTTTTTTTTTTTTTTTTTTTTTGGCTGGTAATGTTCCAGCCACCCAGTATGTTCTTTAAAATCTGTTCCCACAGCAGGTCTCCAGGGCTGGTGGCAGATGCTTTCAGCCTCACAGACATTCACCTTCTTCATCTTCACTCTGTTGACGTGTCTGATTTGGCACCTAGGCTGGGCCATGAGCAAGCCATGGGGCTTTTTTGGGGTCCCTATGTCAGGAGGAGACACAGCTATGGGCAGGAGTGGTTCCTGTTTCCCTTGTGGGAAGCAGGGTGAAGGACTTGCTTTATCCCACTCACCAATGTTGCTGTGAAATGAAGATTTTTTTTACTAAATTCCCTACTCCATCTTGTTGTTTCCTCTCCAGCCCGTGAAAGCACCTTTTTAAAATATTTGTCTGATGAGGTCAAAGAAATGAGAGTGTAGGGTAAATACAGTCAATGGAAACAGTAGCTTAAACTTTTTTCTTCAGAGCAATTTACAGGGTGCTATATTTAAGATAAGAATTATTATTTTACCGTTGGTCTGACTTGATTACCCAGAAGTTATGATTTTAGAGGGTTCAATATGCAAGAAACATATGATACGTATTTAATCATAGCCTATATTCAGAAATATGCTAGTCATCTTTTTTCTTGATAGGCTGACATCTTGCCCTTATCTTTAGTGTATTAGCTACCCCTTAAACCATTGGTTAGCTAATAGCCAAGTATGAAGTGTCCTATACACTCTTCAACTGATCTCTACCTACTAAATTTAGAGCAGATTGGAAGCAGACAGATAAAGGAGTAAACACTAGCACAAAGGAAATCTCATTGATAGGAAGGATACTTAGCTACACTGGAAGCTTCTGCTACTGGTAATTGTGCAGTGTCATGAGTTTTAAGAAAAATCAGGAATATTTTTACAGAGATTTTAAAACAATTGAATCATTCTGAAGAGGCAAAATACTGTTGAGAGATCACTGTCTTCTGGTGCACTTTCTATAATCATGCCAGTCTCAGAAAGCTCTAGTTTAATGGGTAAGGTGTTGATTCAAACACTTCTCATCTTAAAAAGACTACCCACACCTTAAGAAAAAAATAAATGTTCTCTCTAAAACAATTGTTATTTTAGAAGACATCTTAATAATTTCCACTATTCTGATAGATTTCATTATAAATACAGTATGTTAGGATACTTTTTGGACTAAAGACGTGGAGCTTCCTTCTAAAACAAATAAGTTTTTGGCAGATGCAACCCTTTGTCTAAGGGGCAGCAATGAGGAGACAGCACTAGTGCTTTTAGCCTGAAAGAGGTACTAAGGTAACTCTACTCCAGCCTGGAGTTCTGGACACAAATATGTAAAAAATGCACTCAAATGAGTTCTTATCTATTACAGAAGACTCTCTAGTGGCTATTTTCCCCTGCTGTACTCCAGCATACAGATAATCTACTTGGTAATTATTTTTGTTATGCTGGACATGTGGTATTTTAGTCTTTAAGCTTTAACCAACTGTACATCGCTAAGGAAAATATAGGAAGAGCCCTTCAACACTCCAGAAATCAAGACCCCCGCAGTTTGTAAGATGGTCACAGGATTTTGCTCATGGAGCAGCCAAAGTAATGCACATTATCATTCACATAAGCAGCATTTCTGACACGCTTTCTCATGATTTCCCCAGCAATCAGGCTTATTCTAAGCAATGCAGCAGCTCCACAGGTCTGTCCCTCTGCAGCCTGTGTTTGCTATTCCCGCTGTACTTACCTGTGATGACAGCCTCAGCTGTAGCCATGTGCATGAGCGTGTTGTCACTTACTGGCCACTTGTCGGGGGAGAGCACCAGGTTCTCAAGCCCTCCAATTTCCTTCAGCTCCTGCTGGATTTTTGCACCTAAGGCATTGTTTTCACGGGAGAAATTGCGATAACCGAGAGCATCCCCTACCCCAGCCAGAACAAGCGCAGCCTTAAATTTATCCATCCCCAAGACACTTTCCACTTTCCTTTTGCCTGAGACAGCCACCGAATCTTGATCTTCCTTTGTTCCTTTGCCTTCGACTCAGCTCTCCCGACACTTTATATCAGCCATTGTGTCACACCAAGAGCTCTCTCTATAAGGCAAGGACTTCCTTTTCTGGCTCTGCAGATGCCATCTCTTGTCTGGGTCCCGACAGAGAGGAAATATTTCATAACCCAGGGATTTTGCAGGGGCTTTGTTCAATGAAACTGTAAGAGCAGACCTGCAAAAGCCTCCTTTCTGCAACCCAGCTTAAAGCAAGCCAGGAGATCCTTAGCCCTACCCAGCCAAAGTAACTCTACACCCAGAAAAACAGATGCCTCCACAGGGGTGCTTATTTATTTAACAACTTGTAAATTAATATTTTTTCTTCTGGCCATTTATGATATGCTGAAGTCAGCCTCCCTCTCAGGGACCAGTCAGAAGTAAAGGCTCTTATAGACGCAATTTTCCAGGCTCTGTACACACTAGAAGAAGGGATTAAACAGTAAGAAATCTAGTGAAATGCAGATGACCTCTCGCATTCCTAATTACACCCTATGGAGATACTTTGTTAACAGCTTTCTTCTTCTGTTCCACCCAGTACAAGAAGGTTCTGCTAATTTACTGCACCCCTGGATAAACACTGAGAAAAACACCAACTTCAATTCCACGCCTCTTACTCCCTGGCAAAGAGTGACTTTTTCCTAAAGCTGAGGCCAGTCCTCACTTGGACTCTGGAAGGAAACTATTTTGAAAGATGCATTGAAACGGCATCCTGTGAGTCTAATAAAATCCGAAAGACTCACAAATTACTTTACAGACAGAAATAGAAATGTAAATATAAACGTAGAGAGGTAAACAGAAAGCATTGATTGACTTGACTGTAATTTTGATAACTCATGCCAGGGGAAAGGTCTTTGTTTTCTTTGATCTTTTTCAGAGGGCAATACTGATTGCTATTCAGATGGAAAAGGCCAGCGTTGTAAGGGATGCATCATCCTAGCATCCAAAGCAACAAGTTAATAAGCAATAAATTAATCACAGTCTGAGTTATTGATCTATGTAGAAATATCTCTGTACTTAATGGATTTTCAGGACACACAGCAACTCTGCCATGCCTGATCTACATTAGAAGAAATAAAGTGCCCAAATGGTGAAAGTAGCTTCTGTTAGTGCACTCTTGTTTTAAAGATTGAGACTGGTTAACAAAAATGCTGAGAAGGACACTGAGAGTGTGTTTTCATTGCTAGAAAGTAAGACATACTGGAAAAGTAAAGAAAAATAAAAGAAAAAAAAAGGAGAAAAGGAGGACAAAATTGTGCCTTAGGGACCAGAAGAGGATATGCAGGGACAAGTATCACCACTTGCCATTTGCTGGTGGATGCCAGCCCCACTCCCTGGTGTGGGGCAGGGGGAGCAAGCATCATCCGCCACAATGAGGGCATTTACGCAACACAGAGGTAATCTTAGAGTCACCCCTGCCCTGCACGGTACCTCACGTTCCACGTGTCTGAAAACAAACACTAAAAATGGAAAACCAAGGCCAGGGCAGCTTACAGAACACAGCAGGCAGAAGCACTGACGTTGATGTCTCTGTTACAGGTCCATCCACCCCTCTGTGGCACACACCTGTTCTCTATTCCTGCATAGCATCACGGTTTGGAGGCACGTGGGAATTTGAACTTGCAAAGCAAGGACAGGAGGAATCACCTGCTGAGGCACTGTGGAGAGCTAGTAAGGGACTCATCAGATGGAAGGTTCCTCCCTGAAAATGGGCAAAGCTATTCTTAGTTTTTCATTTATCTTTTTCTTCTGAATGTGGCTGGCAGTTGCACTGCCCTTTTGCCTCCCATTGACTTCACTCTGTTGCAACACACTCGGCTGCTTGGAACAAAGCCCAAATTAGGAATAAGGCTATAATAAAAACCCAGAGAAAATTTCAGAGAAGTTCTATTTTTCAACTCTCTTTTCAACTTCACTGCAAAACAGAACATGCAGTGAAAGACATTTTTATTTAATTTTTAAATTACACATTATCTCCTTTTCATGTGATTCTTCCAGCTACTGAGAGCTTTCTGGGCAGAGGTAGACTAGATACACTAAACTACCCCTACTCCTCACAAAGGAGACAATTGTTCGTAAAATATCATACCTACATGTCTTAAACAGAGATAAAAGACAGTAATTCCATGAAGACGGGTAACTAGTCACAATAGGGAAAAAAAAACTGAGTGGAACTTGCAAAACTATTTGGCAAATCATATTAAAATGTATCTTTGGTGTCTTTTCATTAGTGTACATATGACAGCTTTCAGATGGGGAGAATCCATAAAAAAGGAATGGGAAGGCAGGACATGTCTGTGTTGGTGACAACACACTGTTGTTTCAGCTCAACTACATTTGAAACCCGAGGTGAGAACATGAAAGCAGCCTTTGGCCAACGTGGCTGCTGTGCCTCCTCCAGCAGAGGGATGTGCATGGATGGCTCCAGCCCAGGACAGAGCCCCTGCACGCTGCAGGTGCTGAGCTCTGCTCTGAATCAATGAATGGCAAATGGAGCTGGACTGACACTGTGTCCACACAAGCCCTTTGTAAGTTAAAAGAGTTCTACACCCCAAATGCTTTCCCCATGAGTGGGTGAGTGATCCTTTGCCATTCAGAGACACTTGGCAGAGAAATGCTCTTGATTCCAAGTCCACCCATCCGAAGGACACAGAGCCATATCCTGGAAAAGTAAGGCTGATACCAGATGAGTGCCAGACTTCTGTCAGAGCTGCATTTTTATAACTCTTGGAGTGAAGGATTTTACTCGAGCATCAGGATCATTCCTCACACTCATAGAGATCCAGGAAAAAAAGAAACTGGTTTTACTCAATTCTTTAACAATGGAGATGAATTGTTTCCTCGCAGATTTGTACCACTGCCTTGAAGGAAAAAGAATCCTTTAACAGCACAGGATGGAGTTCCTTACTGTCTTGGCAGAAAGCTGAGGTCATGACATGAAACCTATAGGGCTTGCAGTTCACTGCTTGGAAAAAGAGACTCAAACCCCCCCCCATGGGAACTGGTCAAGTATATTCAACAAGAGGAAGTATCCCAATACTCAGTCAAAATGTGAATGCCCCTAAATTTCCCCAGCCCTTCCTATTAAGAAGTGAACATTGCACCCATCTGTCTGAAATACAGTATTTTCTGCATGTGGTTGTAGAGGAAGCTGCAGTTGCAGAGCCCTCTGTAAAAAGTTCAAAACAAAAGTTAATTCTAGAGGTGTGTCATCTAGTTCTACCCAGCACACTGTAGATAATGAAAAGACCAGAAAACATGTTTTGCTGAACAGGTTTATGGTTGCAAAAGCATTACACTTTTTCAGAAGGGCTGTGGGTTTTGGTGAGCGAGATGCTGGTTGGCATCAGCTGAGGGAAGTTACTGGTGCTGACACTTGAAAGGAAAAAGGCTTGCCATGGTTCAAGTATCAACATCTGCAGTTTCTCTGTCACAGGAAAAGAAACACAAGACTTGTGCAACACCAAAGCAGCCCATGGTTGGTGAAAGCACTGGAGAAGGATGGCAGCTAGGTGAAGATAAGAGCAGAACTTATTTGACTTAAACTTTCAGAAGAGAATTAATGATAGGTGAATGCACACCTCTGAAGGCCTTTGCACAGATTTTTAAGCATGCTGCTTCTCCTACAGAGCTCAGAGGCAGGACTGCACAACACTTCCCTGCAATTAGAGCTCCCATTGCCAGTACAAACTAATGACACAGATTGCAGAGAGCCTGGTGACCGGCAGATACATGCAGTGAATACAGTTCTGCAGCTAAGCATGTCAAGCCTCTTAAAAGCTTAACAGTGACACAGATGATGAAACCAAACATTTATTAATGCAATTTAAAAATTAATGAGTTACATCCTTGCCCTCTTCTGGCTGATAGAGTACTAACACAACCACCTAATAAATGAACCAGAAAACAACAAAAACCTCCCACTAGACCAAGACTTCCAAAGCAGAAAACTGACGAGAACCATACAGACATCTCACATGACTGACTTCAATCCTTTGACAGTCCATTTATTCCTTTTTCCATTGCCAAAAAATATACACACACGTACAGCTTACTCAGCAGCAAATCTTCCAGGTGCATTGAATGAGCAGATGCCTGCAGGTTTGCTCTCCTTGGCATGACACACATGATAAATCACATTTAAATTTAGAATTGGCAAGTACAAATACTGTGGCTCAGTTTCAAACCAAACAACTTGGCACCAAGTTTAAAAATACATACAGCGTATCTGTGAAGTAATACTGTACGCACTGAACAACTTGAAGACATCTGTACCATTTAGGATTATAAATTGAGCAGCCTAGGTGTTACCACTGTATCAGCTTACTTATAATGGAAGTCAGAGTACCCTGTAAAATGGAACTATGGACAGCAGCAAATTATTAAAATATATAAGAAACTTGTAAGTTGAAAGCAGCTTATTTGCATTTTTAATGACTTCAAGTGTTAAGGTGTTACTTCATGCTATTATGTATGGAAATGTAAAAATCACATGTGGTTTAAAACAGGTAGAAGATCAGGAAGAACAGAAGAAAAAGGAAAAGCCGAGCAAACATAAAAGCTGGCTGACAAGGATCAACTACCATCTTTGTACTATTTTTGCCCAGTCCTGCTCTGCTGGAAGCTGTCACCCACGAAAGATCCCCCCCAGGAATGAGGTTTAAGAGTAAACGTGTGTGTGTATTTATATGTACATATATATATGCACACACACTGAATCCTGGGCTAGGAACCTTCCTTCTTGCTCCGATTAACAGGGAAAAATAACTTCAACCCTCATGCATTTTTTATGCTCCTATTTATTTTAAAAGGTAGAAGGTTCATCAGAATGATTTGATGGAGCTCTCATCATGAGCAAATGTTTCACAAGCTCTAGTGCTATGAAAGTTCAGTTACATCACATATCAATAGATTAAGCTACTTCTGGTCAGTTATGTTTTATCTATACATTTTAAGTGGCAATTGTGTGAGTAACAAGCATTCCACTGCTTCTGAATAGGTAAATGCACTTGATGCTGTAAGATGTTACACATTCTGCAAAGCCTGCAGGACAGATATAGAAATGGCTTGTTTTGGGGAGGAGGCATAGATAAATCAAATGCAGTAAAAAGAGCATAGCTCCTTCTAGCTCTCTGGTGACTTCTGTAGTATACTTGGAGTTACAAATGCCCTTCTAAAAAGACGAGGTCAGAAAGCAATAATTCGGCATAACCTCAGTGGGTAACTCTGCACACGAGCACCGGGCTCAGACGCTGACACCTGGCGGCTGCTTGGCCAGGGCTGGCACTCACAACAAAAAGACAGATATTCATAACAAATCACTCACAGGGCATTTGTCACTTGCTCGCTAGGCTCTTAGTAGGAGGAAAAATCACTAATTTGTTCAAATTTTCCCTCGTCCTGCTTTTTCAACATCATGCACAACTGAAATTCTATCAAGTGGAAGAATGAAGGCAGTCTCTGTATGCAGCATGGACACTTGTCCTTGCAGGTTGTGTTGACATAATGAAAGCTGACTGCTTGTATGAAACTCTAAATGTTAGAGCTTAAAAGAATATTGTAAGCTTTTATACCCTGGCAATTACCAAATAAAATAGTCTGCTGTCATGCAACACTTCAATGACCCAAACAGATATAAACTATATAACTTAATGCACTATTTTCTCCAAAATTCTTGCATCTATTCAGCTTTAAATACAGAAAATATATTGATCATAGCTGTACATATTCTTTAGCAATTCTTCATTTTAACAAACTTTTACAGTGGCTATGACAAACTCACTTTGATGAGGTAGCATTTGCAAGAGCCCTGTGTGAAGACATGCTGAATAGTTTCTGGTAAAAGTTTTTTGTGCTTAGACATCGGAAGACACTGATGAGAAACAAAAGACTGACACCTCTATGCTTTTCATAATCACTAGCTAGCAAAAGGGGAGAAAGAAGTGAGTGAACAAATTCAGATCTGATGAAAACTGGTCCAATTTCACCAGCTTTGAGATCGCTGAAGCTGTATTAATTTGCTTTTTCCTCCCCTTAAATAAATACAACTGAATGCACAATACATCCACAGGCATGAAGACTTATTAATATAAAGTCTCCTTATCCCTAACTATTTCTCCACCATGGAAGCAAACTAGTTAAGTCTTTGGGCTTATTCACATCTCTTTTCCATGAGAAGTGCCAGGAAATGAATTTACAACCATGTTGCATTTAGCTAGAATTTATGATATGTTTCAAGCTACAAATAAAATCCATAGTCCACCAGTTACTGATTAAAAATAAATAAAACACGTAATTGGACACTAACTAAATTATCATAATTTAACATGAATTATAAAAGCATCTTTGGTTGTTTAATATCAACTTTAAAATGGTTACTAAAAAAGCTGGATTTGCAACACAGCATAGAGCAGCAGCCTGTCCTCAGCAATGCTATTGTTACATGTCCAAGCACTTCAAGAAGAAAAATGAGGAAGAAAAACTCATTGGGAGAAAGCAAAAGGTTGGATGTAATCACTGTAGACATCTAGGATGTGAAAATGCAAATTTAAAATTTTGGCAATAAGTTAAAAACAAACAAAAAAAAAGGCCTATGTTCATTTGTTTGGGTTTTTTTACAATTCTGTATTAAGACAGATCCACAGAACTAAGTTTTATAAAAATACAACATATACTGCACAAGTTTTATTTATGGATTTAATTTATATAACACAAATACTGCTTTTAATATAAGTACAATATAATACATTTTTATTTATGTAACTGCTGGTGTTCACTTTGGATTATGAACTGAATGGCATGCTGTGCTGTCAAAACTTTAATAAAATGGCCTCTAGTTAAACTTCTCCAAAGTATAAAATCATGCAAAATCTACATCCTATATGATACAACCAGTACAATAATTGAAGCCAATAGCCTACAAACAGCTTGGATCTTCTGAGTTTGAAGTGTCCACACATCAGTCATCATTTTCTTTAGGCAGAAAGGAGGAATTTCAGTTTTGTCTGCAGAATGTCATCATGACCACTGAAACCAGCACCAACGTGCAGTTATCAGCTAACAAATCTTCATTACCCAGTGCAGTTCATTTAGTCCATATCAACAGCTCTGGGGTTAGGAAGTTTTATGTTTTCCTCCTGTGACTACTGGTCGTGCATATTCCACAAAGTCATCTATTAGAACAGGCCATGCTCCTACAGAGAAATCAAGCAATTGAGAAATTAGCCTACCACTATCAGCTGTAGTCTATAAATACAAAGGGTTAGAAGTTCATCTTGACATTTCTGGCCTAGTCTAGCTTTAACAGGCACAACATGATAAAATACTTGAAAAAAAACCACCTAACTAATAAATTCCACATTTGAATCTCTTCTTGCAGCAACAGCTCTTAAGACAAACAAAATATATTTAAAACATAGAACTCCACACTACAAATACAAACACTAGTTGATAGCAAAACCACGGCATTCTTATTATAGCCATTCATATCTTAGGACTTATTTCTGCACACATTCCAAGACAAAATTAGTAACAGAAAGTGAACTGTATTTAGGGTAGCAAAAATTTTGTACAAAACGTTGTTTCACTCAGAGGTCTGTAGCACAACACATTCGAATAATGTGCTCTATCATAGTGTGACTGTATCTTTGCTTCTGTTTTCAAATTACAGCAAACCAGTTACCCTTCTTATCACTACTGTTTTGGCACTAAGTATGACATTATTGGCAGCTGAAACTTTAAGGGTAAGCAAATTAGGACACGAGGTAACAACATGTTCTTGTATTCATTTATAGCAGTATTTTAGTTCTGCTGTACCAATTTTTGAAGATATTCAGGTACTGCTTACCTTCTTCATCATAGTTGGACATATCATCTGCAATCATATTTCCAAAATCTAACAAAAGATTCCAAGTATCTTTTGGAATTGATCTTTTATGATGTTCCTGTACAGAGGAATAACAATACTGTTCAGTCCAAAGTACTTTCAAATTCCACAGTGGTATTTTATATTGACATATACAGAAATACACCTATTACAAACATTTCTTCACCTTCTTTATCTTAAAAAACTAATAACCAAAAAACCCATCTGAAAGTGTTTCAGCTTGCTTCTTTCTTAGGTTGAAATATTTTAAGTATTTCTTCTCAACTAAACATTCAAGTTAGATATTTCTTCTAAAGTAACACACTTTAATACCAGGTCGTAACTTGCAGATTTTTCTTCAGTTACATCCATAGATCTGAATTTGGATGTCTTAAAAGTGTATTAAGGCAATTAAAACATGAAATGTTTTCAGAAGCCCTCTTGATGAAACTGGTATATTATTCAGTGATTCAAATAAATATACTGCCAAAAAAGTTAGAAAAAAACTACAGAAAAGTATTTCAAAATGTGTACATCTTCCCTATTAAGCACTGGGGGTCAAAAATACAGAAAGACTTTATTTTTCCTAAACTACAGATAAAAAGACAAAATGAAGAAAATTAAGATAATTATTTATTATCTAACTTCATTTTTGTAATAATATAGACATGCAAATGTAGAAACATGGATGAGCGAATCAGGTCTTTTACAAGAATATCTTTGAATTTCTAAGTTTTAATTTATACATCTTTACTCCACTGCCCACAGAATTGCACTAGTAATAACAAAACTGAATAAGTTCACAACTATTAGCTAAAAAATTAATCAATGCAATTACTCAGCCAAGAAATTTGGTTGAAAATGGAAAGTCTCAATGCTAAGTTCTGGTATGACTGATTTAAAAAGACCAAATTTATGCATTAGTACTACAAAAGGCAGAGCATGATAAAATATGTGGTTGACAATAATCACAGCTGTCTTGAGAATCAGCAGCACCAGTTCCATCTACGATCATGTAGATACTTTGCTAAGCAGGAGGATACAGGATTAAGCAAGCAGAACACTATCACTTTGCTGCATCTTTTTGTATTCTTCTAAGTTACAAAATCATAAAGAGAAGATTTAATTTGGCTTGATTTGAGACTATTTTGTATCAGTTTTCAAGAAGTAAAAAGTTTGAAGTATAGAGATATTCCATCTTTTTCTTATTGGAAGCACACAGACAAAAGAAGCCAGACTACTGTGGAATAAGACAGGCAGTAAGGAATAAAGTATATTGAAGTACTTACCAACAAAAATTTATTCCAAAGATCTAAAAATTTAAACCTTCCTGACAAGACTAAATTCCAGTATGCAATCGCCATTTCTAGATCTGCAAGAGATAAAGCAACTTGTAACTTGTAAATACTGCAGCACATTACAAGCAATAAAGCCCTTCTGGTTAAACAATTAATGCTACATCTAGTATATTATGATACAAATAAGTAACACTCTTTTAAAATTACTAAAAAAACTATCAGGAATTGTTTTCTACTCTCCCTGACCCAAAAGGCAGAAGACAAGCAGTAATAGTCTAAGTTTTATATTGAACAAAGTCAATAAAGCTAATATATTTTTGTCACCAGTGCCAGATTAAAGCTACATTCAATCTACAGAAACAGAATACTTAATATCTCTGCAAATCAAAAAAGAAAAATATATTTACACATGCACATAGCAAATATTGATAGAAACAAACATTTAAATCCACAGATGTCAAGCCCTCTTAATTTAATCACATTTTGTACACACTTGACTTTGAAGGGAACTTAAGGACATAAATGGATGAAAAACGTCATTTGTCTGTGGTATTATGATTCTACAGAACCCCTTACAGCAATAATTCTCTTCTGGCATCATGCAATAGACAGAAATCTACACTCAGTACTGAAAATACAAGTCCAAGAAATCAGCCCTTATTCTGCATCATGACCAGAGATCTGAGAGCAGGGTTCAAGGAAGATGCAGCACTGCCACATACTCCAGCAGAAAGGCAGAAGCAACATTGGATGCAGCTTAAGGGTAGAAAGGATGTTTCCTTGAAGGCTTGTTTTCATCCTCAGCAGCTCACAATACCTAATGGCTTTGGTGCTTGCTTCCACAGGTAACAACACATGATTATTACTGGCAACCATAAAATAAGGCACAGCCCTTCTCGAACCACAGAAATATTTCAGCTTGTGCTTTCAGTATAAAGGAAGTGTAAACAGAACATGAAGCTTAAGAGAAAGTATTGTAATAGCACATAAACCAGAAGCTTGACCTGCACCTACAAGAAGGAAGAATGTTTTTTGAAGTTGTACATATCATACTACAAACCAAAGGACACACTGTCACCTGAACTCGAGCTTCATCTGGAAGAGATGTTCCAGATTTTAACACAGCCATGGCTCTAGAGTCCCTGTTTCAGACAGGGCTGAGGCCTGGATGAAGTGCAGCAGTTAAAATGTAGAGAAATGCAATATGCCTCTACCTATCTATGCAGGGACAGTGCTGCCAGTGTTTGTCCTATTATGATCAGTGCTCTTCAGTACAGAACTTGAATTATGCTTTAACAAACTTCCTTCAGTTCTTCCTGTCTATGCCATGATGTTCATCGTTCACAAAAAAAAAGCAGAAGAGAGTAATGAATAGCATTACTTCCTGCTTAGATATGCAGATTAATTATTCTTATCTGTTACCCCAAATGAAAAGCAAAAAGAATGAAAAAGGAGAAACTTAAGAAAATCTTAACAGTTTCTAAACTTCCCTGTGACGTAACTGGCTTTTGATCCCATTCACTCAGGCTTCTTTATGACGCCTCAACCTCTCCAAGCAGACCTTGCAAACCTATCATGTCATAACAAACAAAGCAGACTTTGAAGAAATAACACCTTCATAGTTGAAAAGTTTATACTTCTGATGAAAATATTCCTTGGAAAATGGAAGAAAGTACAGTTAGGGAAACAAAGATGATTAAAGGTGCCTCAAAAGAAGAGGTAAAAGGGAAAGAAGAAAAAACACTTTCTTGGTTTTTGTTGAAGTCAGTACTATGTTAAGGTGAACTCAATTATTGCAAAATTGTATTTAACACAATGCATGTGAAATACTGTCTTAAGTTGACACTTCACATAAGTTGTTAAGAGGGACACTGTGTACACGTGTCTGCCAATGAATTCTGCACAAAGACACAGAAATTATTTGGTATAACATATGAAAATATGGCAAGTCTATCCCACTCAGGATGTTGCTCTGTAGTGGATGAAACAGGTCCACACTGGAGCTGTTCTTCCCAATAGTCACAAGGAGGAAAGTTCTTATCTTGGTAATATTTGCTAAAGGGGGAAAAAAAAAATTCCAATCTTTTTCATCTGGTTCACTGTAATCCCACAAAGCCATCAACTAACACAAGTGTTATTTGAACACAAGGACTAGATGGGACTATCACTTCTGGTAGTGGTGCCAGTTTATGCAGTCTTAAAGTACATGAGAAAACTAGGCCTTCGGGTTTGCCACAATCTCAGAGGATATGCTTACACTTCTGTTTGAAGATAATTCCCTACCTAGGTTGAAAAATTTAGCACTGGAGGACAAAAAAGAGCATTTTTCTGCTTTAAAGGGAAGACCTAGTTACAGAGTTCGAATTCTACATTAGCATGCTGACAGTAGTATCAATAAACAATAATGCTGTGGATGTGCTATAATTAGTGCTGCACTGATAGATATTAAAAAGAGAGAAAAGCCCTTATGCCATCAGAGTTCTGCATCCCTACAGGAAGATGCTTTTGCAAGACAAAAATTCCTCAGACAGTCCTAGGAATACCTCTTCAGTGCTGTATAGCTACAAAAGCAGCATTACAATAAGAATCAAACCACAACGATAGAATATGCTGGGTTTTTTATACAAAAAATATGCTACCCACATTACAGACCAATAATGTAAGTTTTATAAACAGAAAAAGACAGATGGATGGATCTCTGAAAACACCTAGAGAAGGATCAATTTAGAAGGGACTTCATTCTCATAACCAAAGCATAAAATTGCTAAATGGTTCAAGAACATCATAAAAATACATCATATACTGTACATTATACAGTTTGAGTTTTCCTTTCAACCCAAAAATATTTTCAGTCATTATTTAGTGAGAGTTGTATGTCATGCAGACACTTAACCAGTTTTTCTCAATCAGAAATAGCATTTTGCATGCAGTATGAACTATCCTCAAACATTAAAACATCATTCTAAACTTGCTTTTAAAAAAACCTCAGGCTCTTCTATCCTGATTCAACAGAAAGCTTGAAGTGATATCAAAGAGCACAATTAATGCAGAAGGAGAAATACCACCTGTATCTACTTTAAAGATCTCATCAAATACGGATCTTGTTCAGAAAGAAAAAAATCATTATTAGATTGTGGCATGAAAAAGATAAGAATCAAATTAAGTTCCTCATGCTATTATTTTGGACCAGGGCAATGAAGTCATTGCATCCTAGAAATCAAGGAAGCGTGACAACAAAAAGAGGAATCAACAGATAGCAAGGAATTGGCTAGAGAGCAGGATTTTTGAGGAATATGAAACAGTTAATTTAAACCAGCTGTTCCAAAACTGCCCTCCAGGACTGCAGCATCCATGAGCCATCCTCTGCCAAACAGAGCTTTCTAGCTTGCAGTCTGCCCTACCAACAAGACCTGTTCTGCACCCATGTTTGAAATGGATAGAATATTACCACTAATTCACCTGGTTTACTAATACAACTTTTCAATACTGTGTTGAAACTGATGCACAGGTAAGAACAATGGAAACTGGTGTCAATCTGTCTCAACAACAGGACTATTATAGCTGCCTGACCAATAAGCATCAAGTGAATACTTGGAAGATTCAGTGAGTTAATAAATTCCTTGTTTCTTAATTTCTGAATGATTTTTAAGAGTCTTCTTTGCCTACAAATTGCTAAGAACACAGACACAAGAATTAGTTTCTTCTTTTTTAATCAGCAAAATAACAAGAATATACCATGAGGATTAAACCTAAAAACACTTAATTGAATTGCCTAAAGCTTACAGCAAAATAGCCTGTAGTTGCAACAGGAAGCTCCTCCACAGAAGATAGGCAGAAGGGAAAAAAACAAGTAAGTAGGGTGATACAAATCATGGGTAAACTCAGGATCTAGCTGAGCTGGATCTACTCATCCCTGCAAAGACCTTCCCCTGTGTGAGTGGACAGATAATGTATAGCATCAGGCTTAAGTGCCTGTGGCGGACAGAAGGAATGCTAAAGTACAGCACATGGATTTCAGAGGAGCTCTGCAGGAATCCAGCAAGGTCTGGCTGTGCTCATTGGCTCTGTCTCAGCATCTGCCACGCTGAAGCAGCCTGATTCCATGCAGAACCTTTCACATTTATCCTGTTAATCACCTTAAGCAGAAAAACAGAGGAACTGCTTTGGAATGCAAGTTAGACTTAGGAGATGGCTGTCTGAACACCAGTTTGAGTGCAACCTAATGAACCTGATCGTAGCCAGTTCAAAAATCCTTTTGCCTCTACAAATCTCTCCACATACTATTCAGATAAACTACAACAGATGACTTAAAGTTGACTGGATATACATTTCCCAAACAAGGTCCAAACATGAGTAAAAGAATCAATGAGGCATTAGTAGAACTGGCAGTTATACCACACTTTTACTAATCAAAGCACCTCTTCTATACCAAGTTTCTCTTAAACTGCTGGCATTTTCAACATGGAAAATGTGAACAAAAATACAGCAAGAACCATACACACAAACCAAGGTCAGTGAAACACAAATACAGCATTCACAGACCTCATTCAAAAGAAATGTAAAATTCATTTATAGACCTCACTCAACTTCTTCCATGCACTCGCTCCTACAAATTCCCTATGAATCTAATTCTTCATTGAAAGGGGAGGATATCTTGATAACTTGATATGGCTGGGGGGAGGGCAGGAGTAAAAAAAGAAAACAAAATAGAAAGAAAAAATATCCTTCCCTAATGTCTAAAGATCTCTTCAAAGAATCTTGAGATACTGCCATGGTAAAAGCCAAAGTTGATGTTGCTTCAATTAAAAAGCGTACATTATACTCATCTGCTTATAGGAGAGGAAACCTCCTTGAAGTCCACATACCGGATGCAAAGATAGTCATTCTTCTGGTCTTGAGGTAATATTTGATTCAAGTCTGAATGCCCTCCTCATCTTTCATCTCTTGCTTGATCCCAGGCAACTGGCAGAGAGAAGGAAGCACAACCTTTTGAGCCAGTAAGCAGACGAAGGGATCACAAAGAAGTGATGAAGGACCAAATCGGCTTTTTGTTTCCATGTTGGAAGGTGAAGACCATGAAAGAATGCATTCAGCTCCTCCCTGGGGCTGAAACAAACTGTAACAAACTCCGAGCATGTCTTTTTGGGGCTCAAAGGGAGACCCAGCAAGAGAATCACAGCAAGTACCAGGTTCAAAAAATGGAAAAATTAAAAAAAAAAAAAAAAAAAAAAAGGAGATAGAGCTAAGGCCTTGTTTTGAGCTTGAATGTGCCCTTAGAAATCTGAACTGCTCTGCAGACAATGTGACAAAAGACCTATAATTCTATTCTTTAATACACTTACCAACAAGAGCTAGGATACAAAATTTCACTCAGACTGCAGTAGAAAAGCTGAAACTTGGGAGCAGAAGGCAAGATAAACTTCTCCAAATCTGCACCATGCAAAAACTAAAGATTCATTGTACTATGAACAGTAGTACGAACATGAGAAAGCAGATTAAAGACAGAATCACAGTTATCCATAATAATTCCTTATAAATTTTCCTGACAAACCAGATAACTTGATAAATACATAATCAAAATATAAACACAAAATGCAAATCAAATTTACTGTATCTAACTATTTTGTACTCCAGGTCCAACATGCAGTTATTGAGATGGCACTGCTTTGTTGAAACTTCGCTGGGTTTTTTTCCTTAATTCTGTCCACCATTTAAGAGTCAGTCTTAAGAGTTATAAGCATCCATTTTCTTTGATAATGATCAAATCTATTCAGATGTTTTTGAAAGACACTCGACAGTTAGGTAATGAGTAACATCAATCAGAACATCACTTTCTGCTCCAAGATCATCATGGCAGATCTTATGCACTGAGCTTTTGCCTCCTGCATCCCACTCCTTGCACAAGATATCACCCTGGGGGCTGCTACTCCTTCTTTAAACAGCATTTATCCAGACTGGAGCATTGTACTTGGTAATACTGAGCTAATAAAAGTAAATGCAAACATTCGAGTTGGATGACACTATAGCGACAGAAGTCCTGCAGATACAAAGAGAAATAAAAAATTCCCTACTGCCACCACATGAACTGTGGAAAAGAGACTCCTATAAAAAGCAGTCCTATTTCTAGGAATGAGTATCGGTGTACTGAATTCTGTGTCTATTTTAGGGAATGACAGAACAGATGTAACTTAGTTTACTGGAGAGGATTCTTCCCATCCAATTACATAATGGCAGAATTTCTTGCATTGGTTTTGAGGGGAATTGGAGAAGAAGAAGAAATTAAAAAGCAAGGGAAGACAGGCTTTTCCAAAAATAAATAAACCACAAAACTAAATACTCCTACCCTCCAAGACCACTTTCCTGGCGCAAAATCCTCTCTGAATTATGAAGACAGCTGTGTTGTGTATCATCAAAATTCTTCTATCACCAAAAATCTTCTAAGAAGGGCTCCTGTGCCTTCCCACTCCTCATCTTACAAATGGCAGCTGGTGTGATAAAAGATAGTGTGTCCTGCTGATAATAACTCCAGAAAGTCTGGGACACATGGAGATATTTTTTCCCAAGCTATGCTCCAAGCAAAAAGATTTAATGAAAACTGACAGTTATTTCAGAAAAAAACTTTTAGAAATTCAGTCTCCAAGCACTGCTGCCCAAAGTGAAGCCAGATATAGAGAAATTCACCTACGTATGCTGAAGCAATCTCAAACTGCTTCCTACCATGTTTGAAACTTCATAAAGGTCAAAGAATTTCTGGAAGAACCTCAGGCGTTCCCTGCCAAACTGGGAGAATGTAACTCATCCAAGAGGGTCAGTCCTGTATCTAACACTGCCCAATACTTAAGTAACTCAGATGACACGAGAAAGAAAACCTCCGTTAAATTTGCAACATGGACAAAACCTGAAAAAAGTTTAACATTACAGAAGAAAGAATTAGGATTCAAAATTATTTGGACAAACTGGAAAATCACTTGGAAGTAAGTAAGGAAGATTTCATTAAAGAGAAGTGCAAAGTCACAGTGCTAGTGGGAGTAATCAACTGCAGAAATATCAGATCGAAAAGACCAGACCTAACTGTGTACATTGCAGTGCTTCAGAAACCAAAAAGTAAAACAGACTGCAAACTGCAGACAGTATCAAACTTAAACAAACTCAAGAGCATGCAAAACAAGATGTAAAATATCTAAGACGCACTGAAGGCATCTGGCATCTGTTTGGGTACTACATGACAAGAGAAAATTAGATCAATTCGATTGCAAAAGGAAATGAGAGTTGCAAGACAAAATTCCAGTATCAGAGAACTAGAAGATTAAAATTTATCAGGGTAGTTGGTTATACTCAGTCCAGAGTCTAAGTGAAGACACAAACATATCACCAACTATGTAAGAAACTGTTACTCTAAGGAAATGTCTGCATATTTACTTGGGCTGGTTAAAGTATTGAACTGGACAATTCAGAAACAGAGAATTAAGTTATACGCTAGAAAAAGAAAAAAAAAAATCTAATAGGTGTAAGCAAACATGGACAAAGATGTATGAAACCTACCATCAAAAATTTAAGGTTCTATTTTTTGAAGGCAACAGGTCTCAAATTGGTCCAGCCAGAGGACCAGTACAAATCAGACCTCAACTCTTTTCAGTACCTATTGAAACTGAAAAGGCAATTTAGTATATACTGTAGTATACCACAGAACATTTGGCTAGAAAAGCGTGAGCAAGAATTGGTTTTGGTAGATGTTGATCCTGTCTAGCACAAGGGAATACACTATATAACTATTTATCTATATTTTAAATGTAAAGACCACCTGGCATATTAAAAAAGAACCCACAAATCACAATTTAATGGTGTTTTTCAGAGGAGAGGGGACAGTAAATAAAGTAATAACTGTTGCATATCACTTCTTAAAATGGCAGATACAGACTTAAAAAGCAATCTAAAATGATGGAGCAATGAACATGACTCATAACCAAAGCATTGCTACTTGAATGTTTTAAAGATATTTCACTCATTTTTTATGGTTTCAATATGCTAAGATAAGAAACAAGAAAAAACCATGAAAAATAATTGTGTAAGTCAGTCTGCTCATCACAGATGTGCTTCTGCTAAGCTCTGGTGTCAGGAGTTATTTCTGTTAAAGAATAAGATGCCCTAGCCCTTAGCCTGAAGGACCTAGCAGAAGGAGTTTAATGACGTCTTCTTTTATAAAAGGTTTCTATTAACAATCTGCTAAGAATATGAATTCCTCATTTGTCACTGGCTATGTCAAACTTGCTTAGTTTTCAAATAGGCACATTTATAGGTCATGTATATATTCAAAAATCAAACAGTATTTTTCAGTCTACAGATCAGTCCCCTAACCAATGAGTACAATTACCAGACTTAATGATTTAAGCTCCCAGTCTAATAAGAAAAAGCACTGAATATTTCAGACCCTAGAAAAATCACATTAAAATATTCTGCAACTGAAACTTAGGAAAGAATTCCTATATTATTTCCACTTCATTAATTCAAACCATTCATTTTTATCCTTTACTTGACATAAACTTATAGACCTCTCAGTCTCCTCCAAGTTACAATTTACCAGAAAGACTTTAGGGCAAGCAGTTTGGGCAGGAGCTAAGCAGCATCCTATATTGACTGAAGGTCATCTAATGTGCATGTGCAGAAGAAGGAGAGGTCATCATGGTAAGATGGCCTAGACAGAGCTAGGCAGAGATTTCTACCAACTCAGATGGTAACAAATCTAATTACTCATTCTGTTTGACTATCTGGACTTAATCAAGTAAAGGCTCCAAACTGAGTAAGACAGAAACAGACTTTGTACATGGCTGATATAAATTTCCACATCTCCTTGACAATAGGGCACACAGTCATTGGACACAAAAACAAAACAATCCTGGAGACAGGGAGCAAAGATGGACAGTTTCTCATTCCAGGAGAAAATACATGAATGTATACAGAGAAGAGGATGTGAAATAATAAAAAAAACCCAAACAACCTAAACCTGTATTAAATGTAGCTGAAGCAACTAGACTTCTCAGCTCATACAGGCCCTCCAGAAAAGTAAGTGGTAGGATTTTCTTCCTTGGTTACAACATACTGCTTCATTCTGTGTTTGTTACAAACACCTACCCGTAAACTTACTTCTTTTCCTTCACTTCTTTGCTCCACTATGATGGATAATCTCTGTAAAAAGATTCCAACTCCAAACCTATACAGCGCTAATTTTTTTATTTGGGTAAGCTATCACTGGCCTCAATCACTCAAAACTGCCACATTAGTCCATATATTTACTCCAAAGTCTTTCTATTCAACCTATGGTGATCCAAGAAATATGATGCATCTCCACTAAAGTAAGAAAAGTAGCATCTGCTTATATTTCTTTACTATCTAGAATCATCTTAGCAAAACCAGAAAAGGTATGCTGAAAAATGCCACCAATATACTGTCATGCAAGAACTAAGTACTAGAAATTAAGAGACTGTAAGTATTAATGAAATTACTAAAATTCCTGAAAACTGAAATCAGGAGCAGTTCCCATTAATTCATTTCATAGTTTAAGTTTCACTTCAGTTTTTGCTCTTCTTACTTTCTCCTGCTAATAGTTCAACTCTTAGTACAAGAAGCAACTTTGGTACTTTCTGGCAATAAAATATCTTACACAACAGAGAAGACAGACTTGCAAATGAAAAGACCCCCAATACTGAATAAAAAGGAGTAATGGAAAACAAGTCAGCTTCCTCTTCATGTCAAATAAACAGTACATTCAGTTCCAAATCTGGGTTGGGCTGCCTCCCCTCCTCCTCCACTCTTCCTACAGGCGTAGGTGAAAAGCTTTAGAAATGTACTGCCCAAGTTCATGAGTTTCATATTGGAATAACCCAATTAAAACAAGAAGCTACATATGATACTTCTGTAGGTATCTCATAAATTCCAACCTCAGCTGTAACTGAATTACCTTTCCTGCAATTTGAAAGTACTAAGCTTTGTTAACGAAGGCTAGCTAAGTGACTAGAATACTAACCAACCTCACAGAGCCTACTACAGGAGTTCTTCATTTTTGTGTCAATAAAAGTGGCCTGTGAGCCATGAGAGAGCGACAGACGAAATGAAACATGAAACTGTTGAAAAAAATGAAGAAAAATATAAACATTGTCCTGAAAATTGTCCACAGGCTAAATATAAAAAAAAAAAAAGACACCAGGAAAGATGAGATTTTTCAAAGTAAAGAATGTGGAACAGGCACATCTCGTTGAGGTCTACATTGATATTCTGCTCTCCCAACAGTTCTTGAGAAAAATATTTATCAACTTTCCAAGTAACTTAGACACAGGTTTAAAGTGACTATGCTAAAGAAAACAAACAAACAAAAAAAAACCCTCAAAAAACCCAACAAACCACTTCCTCTCACACACAGTACAAATAACAGGGATGATGGTACAGTGCTATCCTATATACAAAACTTTAACTCTACACAGTATCTTCTGAAAGCAGATAGAAATTTTAAAAGAGTGGACTTCATCTTACTATTTTTTTCATCTATTCACAAACCAGAGACTTTTGATTTGAAGAAAAAGAACGGAATTTGAATGATGTATCCGTTTTACTCCAGCAATATAAGGCATAAATTGGAATAAATCTCAAATTTTATGAAGAATATTAGTTTAAGGCGATATAAACCCTGCCTATTTTTATTCACTAGTTTTAAACCGAGTCTATAATACCCTTTTTCTAAACTTTACATAAAAACTGACTTAAACTAAAAATTATGAACAGTAACTTTTGCCCAGTTTTCTCCCTCTTCCTGAGCTGATATGGACATCATGTTTCAGTAGTTCTTAACACACAGAGCTCACTAGCTCATTATTAAAAAACAAATAAATAAATCAACAAGTCTCAAAGAACTTCAGGAACTTCTTTTGACAAGAGGTGAGAGAATGTCAATATTGGCAGAGAACCCCATTAAATTATCTGTACCAAGGGGACATCAAGAAGAGATTAAATAAAGAAGATGGAAAGAGAAATCAGTGAAAAATCAATAATGAATTTAGTATATAATCGCTAATGAGAATATTGTAGTTCTGGAAACATCTGGAAGACTTCACTGACTACTGACATTTTCTCATTTTTTTCTACTTACCTAGACCTTTTTGTCCAGGATTTTTAGCAAAGTTAAAAGTAAACTGATAAAAATCTTTGAACTTTGCTGGATCCTTTAGCTCTTGTTCCAGTCTTGGCAATAGAGCTTTTAGCTTTTCTGTGGTGTCACATCTGTTTAAAAGAGATTACATTATTTGCATATATTTAAAATTTCCCCCTACTTGCCCCCCACCTTTTTTATGGTTTAGTTTAAGAGCAAAACAAAACTGTGTTTAAGACAAAACAGATTATCTTGTTGGATAGCATTCTGAAAACATAAATGTTCATGTGCCTTTACTAAAGAATTTTAATGGAACATTGTATACAGGCATCCATTAGGTACAGAATGAACAAGATTCAGTGATTTAACTTCTTTTCTATCTCTTCATGAATTTCTGAACAGATGCTATTCTGTTCTTAAAGAATACCCAAACCTCACTGAACTTGGTTATTCCTTCCCCTGAGACAGATGTTGTGACACAAGTGTGTGATGTTTTGCTTAATCTGGATAGACATTGCTTATTCCCTGCTCTCCTGAATGAAGAGCTTCACACGTTTTTGCAGTTCATCTTAACATTTGAGAACTTTCCATTTAAATGAACTATTATTCGTAGGCATAGAACATGATAGAACACTTGAGAATAAAACCAAGGAACAAAATGAGTCTTGAATGATAGCCTGAAGGCTGGCAAACTTTAAAGACTGGCACAAGCTAAGACAGGATCAAATTACTGAAATTCTAACACACACATCCATAATAATACCACCAAAGCATTTTCAGTGAAAACATCAGGCAAGTGTTTCTGCCACAAGGCATCAAATGAATATTCAAGGTTTACAGGACACGACCAATACATTGAATTGTACCTAGAAACTCAAAGTGAAGCAAATGGGTTTCAAAAGAAGCAGCTATCACAACTAACACTGTGTATTTGAAAGTTCTGCATAGTTAAATGTTTGCATTTATTCTAAAGACTCAAGAAAAAATTCTATTAAAGGATAGGTAACTGTAACAACACAAATGCAGTTTTAACTGTCTTGCATGGTACAGATAAAAATAAGTACCTTTCTGGCCTGCAGCAGGTACCTCGTGGAAAAGAAGAATTCTGCCAACAGTCTTCAACTGAGAAGCTCAGTTTCACTGGGACTTGATCTAGTCAATAAATATACCTTCCCACATGCATCCTAAAGATGCTATGTGATCTAAACCTCAGGGAACTTCTTTCCACTCCACTGCTCCGTTGTGTTCATTGCTAAAAACTAGAGACACTGTGCCTCCAGGTATGTAACAAAAATCATTCTCAGTAAGTACTGTGGCAAGCAGGCATATCCATACTATGCTCCCAGGAACAGTTGTTGTTCCAAGAACAGGTGGTCTAGCAAAACCTTTTTAATCACTTTTATGGAAAAAAAAAATGCTGGCAAGCTTTACTATAATAGCATCAGCATTTCATTTCTGTCCATGGTTAGAAAATCGTAATTATTCTTGTAATTTCTACCCAGAGCTACCCAATGGGACAAAATAAAGCAATGAACTTCAGATTGTATCCACAGTTATTTCATCACAATTTGCTAAAAAAGGAAAACTTAAAAGAAATCAATAACTGAGGTCAGTAACATCATACTGCCACAATCTCTGCTAAAGAAACAACCACATTTCCTAAAAGTTGGTCTTAGAAATGTATTGATAAGGTGCCAATCTAAGATCAAATGAAATTGTTTAGCTACAAAAAACCAAGAACAAGTAACTGTACTTAATCACCCATTTAATGCAAACTGTTAAAAAGAGTCATTAGACATCTCTAAATATTAGAAATGCTGTTCCTCTTGCAAGGAAAAGTTATACACAAAGTATTATTTTATGATGATAAAGGCTTGACTTTATTGGTAAGAAGATGTTCAAAGTTTATTATCCAGAATAGCTCCATAATCCAGGAAGGAAACTTTTATCAGTTACATCACAGTTGCACCTATCTTTTCTACTACCAATATTCCTCATTTTTATTTCAATTCCTCATGCATATTTTGTACATATGAAGTATCTAGTATAAAAGAGAGGAAAGTATAGGCGGTAAAATGGACAAAAAGAAAGATAGACCCATTTGCTGGTGGCAAGGAAAAGGGCAAGATTTGAACGCATTTTTCTGTTTTCCTATTCCTTCTCTGCTTCAACACTGACATTTTTTTCCCTTCATATATCTCTGGTGACTTTCAGTTTTTAACAGCAGTAGGTCCAACTCAAATCCTTAACACAAATATGCATATGCTTGCTATGAACTACATAAAAAGATACATGAATCCATTTGGCTCCCCTGCTGTACAGGTAAAAATTGTTTAGCTTCCCCCCTACTGTGGTCATTAAGGCTTTGCAGTAAAGCACCAATTCAAGGAAGACAAGACACTACAGGCATTTTGCACCTGTTAAGCTTGGCCACTAGCCTCAACAGCTTTAAGCTTCACACAATTTAACTGAAAATGTTTTGAACAGAAACATGGTTCAGGCCTTACATTATAAAACATACAGAAACTGATACTTACCCCAACTCTGTCATGCCATCAATAAATTCCTTTTTACTGAATTCACACTGAGTAGCTGCCCTGAATTTCCATGCCACAACCAGAACACTGATACTGGCTGGGTCCAGGCTTAAATCATCACAGAACTGCTGAATCCCATCAATGCCAATTTTATTTTCATCTTGTGGGTCTGCAATTCAAAATACAAAGAGAAGAACTATAATTATTTACAAAACATATTAATCATCTGACAGCTCTGATGTGCTGCATAAATACAGGTACTCATTTTTTCATAACCTTCACAAATGTTTTCACTTGAAGTCTAGATATTTTTAGAAAAGAATCAGTAAACAGATTAAGTATTCTATAAACTTGTAGAGAAATTGGTTTGCAACTTTTCCTGAACTTATCTGCTAACATAAACTAAATAATTTTGTTTCCCTCCACAACTATCTATAAAAGATTTTAATTAACTCAGGAGATGCTGCCTACATTTAGAAACAGTGAGAGTAATAAACACATCAAAATGTTCAACGTATTTATATTGGTCAGCGTGTAGAGAAATATATTTATATTGGTCAGCATGTATTAAACTTAAAAGGTAAACAACTCCAAATCAAGTCCAACCAAAACACACCTACCACATTAGACCTCAGATTTTTTTTCTGGATAGTGAAATATGGGTATCCACTATATCTACTTAAAGAGCACATTTAAATGTTTTGGGGGTTTAATTATAAGTCAGGGAAATCACCAAACCATTGTTCAAACAATGCCTTAGCATAACATCCTTTTCAGCTAATTAATACAATTTAGTACACATGAAACATAGTATTTCCTCAGTAGTACCTTTTTGAATGTCAGTTAATGCCTATAATAATTTTGTAACAAAATTCTCTCCCAAAAAAGCCCCCAAACAAACAAGCCCCTGCATGTAAACTTAGATAACTGGAGAAGAAAAAAAACAATTGAAAACAAAAGAAAATAAACCCATACCTCTAGTTTTTAAAGCTTGAGACTTTACAAACCACAAAACCGTGTTTCCCAGCTTTTGATAGGAAGACATTTCAATATCATAAGCTGGGCTATGTATGCTGGCTATAAAAAAATCTTTTGAATTTTAATTCTTGAGCTAAGAGCTCTTTTATTTTTCCAGCCAATGCTACAGTGAAAGAAATCGTAAATTCGAGAGAGGAAGTTAATTTGGCAAACAGACTTACGTCTATTAAACCAAGAATTACACCCATGGTATAATTCAGGGACCTTTGATCCCAAATAACAAGTAAATATATCTATTCAGCTAGTTCTAAGACATGCAAAACATATTTCCCGAGTGTCTGAGGAGTAACTGAAGAACAGAAAGCAAGATGCGCACTGTCTTGAAATGAGTAGAAAAATTCTGGTGGATTTCAACAAGGACTTTTCACGCCTATCATATTTCACACCATCCAGGCAAGTAGTAACAAAATTGCAATTGCTGTTTTGACAGAGTTGCTGGATAAACAGGTAGGAAAACTAAGAAAAAACAGCATAGAAAAAGACATTTCAGATTTTCAGTATAGTGCACTATCCTACAGGCCTTGCAGAACAAAGGAATCCCTTACTGTTGAGAGGCCAGTTACTCAGGTTTAAGCCAGATATGAATCAAGGAAAGGTGCTTAACCAAAACTTTTATAGACTTCTGTCAAATCTTGTGAAAGTTTTTAACGTTTACAGCTTCAGTGTTTAAGTACTAGAAGTGCAAAGGTGTGCTGCTAACTAAAACATTGATGTAAACTGGCTAGATTTGCTTTCACAAAAGTCAGATGGTGCAGTTTGCCACTGCTTGAATTCTGTAAACAATAAATAACATTCGTGATAATCTTTGTGATAATATTCTTCCATTTTAGATATTCTTAACAGCATTTATGAATTTGAATATATATTTTTGACCCAGCAATCTCCAAGATTGACATTCAAGGAGCAAATAAAAGATACAGATATATGTATATGCTATATACATTTTAAAAATATATATTTTTATATGTATATATGTTATACATATTATGTATATGCTATATAAAAATATATACATATATATATAAAAATATACACATAGGCACACATAAAACAAAGACATGTTCTCCGAGTCTTGTCTCTGAGTTTTTGTTTCCACAAAGAAATGCTATAGCACTGGTGCCTATTTAATGGTCCCTACATAATTCATTACCACACAATAATGAAGTATTAAAGAATCCCCACTTAAAATAGAACAGATTATGTAAAGAAGAACAAAAATGGTGGAAACAGTAACATAAAAAAAGGACAAAGTGTACACAAAGCATACCATATATTTCACTTAGAAAAATACACGAAATCATAGTTGAGTAGTGGTTAAGAGTTCATGTTTTCAAACATGAGATGTATTGATTTCAACGGGAGCTAGCAATGATTCCAGCCTGCACTGCTCCAACATGAGCAATGCACACCCATGTCACATGGCCACAATGCAACAAGCACTGTCACCTGGATCACATACATTCTTATATTTAGATGCCTATATCTTGCCGTTCTTTTTAACAATGATGTAAAACGAAACTTGGAAAAGAAGAAACTCTGCTTTTGATCCACTTTCCTGTGGTTTTCCCTCCAAGACTCTCTGAAACGGCACATCACTTTTGCTGTAATACAGCAGCATTAAGGAATTAAATGTTTCTAGTTTTTGCTTTCTTATCTGACTGTTTTGCCACACTCCTAGCTGTAATGTTATGTTATCTGAAACATTTTTGACTTTAATGTAGAGAAATATTACTGTCTCTGAACAGAATTAGTTTCCCCAAATATTAGCATAAGAACAATATGCATTATTTTGCCATGGAAAGACCATCATACACATTTAAGAGCAGCTACGGGCAAAAAACCCATGTAAGTTGCATAATAAACTTTGCTACCATGTTTGACAGCTGGCACGTTTTCCTCACTATAAGTTTAATTTCCTACTTCTAAAGGTTAGGGAAATCTCTACAGAAGTTGAGTACAAATCATTAAGAGCATTTAAAACCTTTTTCCATTCTTATCTTATTACTATAAACATATAGTGAGAAGCAAAAGCTAGCACGATTAACTTAAAACTCCTTAAAAATGGTAGAGGGAAAAGCAGAAAAACTCCTCACACAACATAATTCAGAAAAAAACAGAATAAAATCCACAACAAAAAGCCCAAGCCCACTAACCAAAAACTCCCCAGAAAACGAAACCTTACCTTTGTATCGATTATACAGTTGTTCTAATTTCTTCTTGTCTACTGAATTTTTCATGGATTCTTTGTAGTACAAGTCTGGATTCTGGAAGTAGTTGTCTGTTGCCACTTCTAGTTTCCATTCATTCTGTGTTAAGCAGTATATAGCAGTCCTTTCACCAGCCTGGGTAAATGCCATAAACTGGCGGACCTTGTCCTTCTGGGACGATTTCAGTTTATGCTTTGGGATGCAAAAGAAGCAGGAAAGCCAATGAAGCTAATCCAGAAGTTTGTTTCAGCATTCTACTACTAATGCCTATCTTTTAAAGGTTTTAGTTTTCTTGTTGATGACAACTTTCCTTGTTCTTCTGCAGTTAAATAGACAGCATTTTCTTCTGCAAATTGAAATGACAGCATCTATATATACATATTTAGCAGCACATATTCTGTCAGTAACAAACTTGTATTTCTGCTTTATTGCTCACATATGCTGACGTTTTTTCTGTTCTGTAACAGCAGTAAACACAAGTTTCGTCATATTACAATATGGTTATCTTCTGAAAGATATGCCTAGTGGTTGTAAAAAAAAGAAATTAAAAAGGTGCAACTTACAGATTCTCAAATTCTGTATAAGTCCTCCATACATGGAGAAAAAATACCCCAGAATTTTCCTAATATTTTCTCAGCAACAATTAACAGTGCAAAGCTTAATCACTTTAAGTCATCAGCTCAAAAAGGCAGAAACGTTTCTCATTTAATTATGTTATAAAACATTACCAACAGAAGACATGAGGCAAAAATAAAATAGAAGAAATGGACATATTGGACGAGGCTGAATGTTACAATGAAACTATAAGATTGCTGTAAATGTGATCTAAAACGTTAATTAAACTTCGAAAAATACGTTTATACTACTAACACATTAAACAACAAAAAAGCCTGTTGCAGGTCTACAGGAACTAATATGATGTTTCTCTCAGTTGCAGCAACCATATTGAGACAATATCCCTAAACTTCTGGAATACCCAAGAGGTAAGAATGGACATTTTACAGGGAAAAAAATTTGCTAGTAATGTATTTCAACATTGTTCTTTACATGAAGTTGGAAACAGAAGGAGATAGCTTAAATCAAACTGTTTTTCACTGTACTCTGTACTTCCCAATTTTACTAAACCATACCTAACACGTATTCTGAGCTAACAATTAAGATGAGAAATTTGTATAAATTCCCCACTAAAGTTTAAATCATCAGGTATAATGGAAAATGTATAATGGGTCTCTTCAAAGAGAACTGAATCCTGATCCAGTGAGCAGTAAACAAGAGACTATCAGTTTATTTTTTATCTCTTGTACCCATATGGACATCTTGACTATAGATGGTGCTGAGACAAGAAACACATCATGTAAACAAGATAAGGAGTTTGGTCTTTCCCACAAGATTTTTCAATTAAATATAAGAAGAAGCGTGCCAGATTTCTTTTTATATAAGATATGTGTACAGTGGGAGGAAAAACGTGCAAAATACAACATAGCCTGGTAAGGAAATAATCAAACATCATTTGGCAGCAAGCTCCAGCCTGCCTCCAAATTTTCATGAAGGTTTAGCTAAGGGAGTCTCTGCACCTACATCTTCCTCAGTTACATAAACTTCTTCTGGGCAACAAACTTAGCGATAATCAATTCAAAACAGAGAACTCCGCCAACAACGCCAAAGCAAACCCCATGTCCTCTTTCAAGTCCAGCTAACGCCAGGTATTTACGGATATTTTCTAGCTTCATTTCTAGCGAAATGAAGCACTGAATTACTTGAAGCGGTAAGAAACCCACAGGACTCCCCAGCCCACTACCCTGCCACGTAGCACGGCTCCTACCGCCCGTCCGCGGCCGGTGCCTGCGGCGGCAGCGGCACCGCGCACCTTCCCGGGGCCGGGGCGGCTCTGCAGCTCCTGTCCCTCCTGTCCCCAGCGTGACCCCCGCCGATGGCACCCCGGCAAGGACGCGCACCTCGCATCCAGCCACAGCTCAGTCACCTTCCCGGAGCCCTCTCCCAGCGCTAGTGACACCGCACCGCACACCCCAGGGGAGCGCTGAAGCTGCTGCAGAGGCACCGGGAAAACCCTTCCTTCCCAAAACAGCCCCGGCCGACCTCGTCACCCCAAGCCTGCAAGGGGATTTGTACCACACCTTTCCCACCGCCTCAGGCTGCACCTGCCGCGTCCCGCGGCGGGGAAGGGGCCGGTGGGAGCGGGGACTCGCAGCTCCCGTAACCTGCCCCGCCAGCCCCAATCCCAAAAAAGGGAAAGGTACGCGCTGCGCCGGCTGCCTGCGCTCGAAATACCCGCGGCGGGGCCCGGCCCCCTCCCTTCCCCCGCCGCCCCCGGTGACCTTCCCCGCTCCTGGCCCGGCGGAGGAGGCGGCGGGAGAGCGACTCCGCACGGGGGGTGCGCGTCCCCGTGTCCCCGCGCCGCTCGTCCCCCCCGCCTGGCGCCTCCGCAGGCAGGACAACGGGACTCGGCGCGGCGAGAAGTGCGGGGACGCTCGGCTCGCCAGGCCGGGGGGTGCCTAGGGGTTGTAGGAGGCTCCCCCTCCACAGTTTCACCGCCTCCCCTCCCCCCCGGTTCGCACAACCTACCATTTTATCACCGGCGCTCCCACCAACTTCACCGCCCGGCGCCGCCTCCCGCGCAGGCGCGCACGGGCCCGCCCGCGCCGCCTCCCGCCGGGGAGCGCTCCGGGCCCGGGCCGCAGAGGCGGAGCGCGGGGTCGCGGTGCGGAGCCCGCGGCACTGCCCGGGGGGGAGCGGCGGCGGCCGCGGCGCTGGAGCAGCTGCGGGGCCGCGGCTCCAACTACAACTCCCGGCGTGCGGCGAGAAGCCGCGGTGACGTTTCCCGCCGCGAGGCGGCGCTCGGAGCTTAGGTCCCGCCCGGCTGCGCTCCAAGGCGCCGCCCCGGCGCTCGGGCACCGGCGCGGGGCGAGGGGCGGCCGCAAGGACGGGGCTGCTCGGTGCCCTCCGCCAGCGGCCGCCGCCCACTTACACCCGTGCTCGCCGCCCTGCGATCCCGCCCTTCCCGCCCCGGTGCTGCGGGCCTTCCTCCGTCCCTCAGGTGAGCGTCGCTGCCGAGAGCGCCGGGGGGGCGGCCTCTTTTCCCCCGTCCCTCCGCCGCCATGAGGGAGAGGGAGCCAGGCCGGTCGCCCCCCCGCTCCACTCTTCTCCTCCTGTTCTCGCCCCGTGCCCCGCCGTCCGCCCGGCCTGCCCCACGGAGCGGCGGCGGGCGCTGCCGTCGCGCTCAGGTGTGGTCGTACCGGGCGGGCACGGCCCCGCCTGCCCTGCGGCTCCCGGGGAGGAGCTGGGGCTGCCAAACGGAGCGAGTGGAGGCGAGCCCGCGGATGCGGATGGAGCCGCAAGAGGGGTCTGGAGGCAGGGTCCCGGATTATCAGCTTGATGAAATCAGGTGCTACAGTGTTGTGTTCCGGAAGGGAAAAGGGGGAAGATGAGCTGCAATCCAGCCGGAAGCAAACGCTGCTTAAATAAGGACTCCAGGCGACAGTAGTTCCCTCCTATGTGATACTTAGTCGTGGTGAATGCAGACGAGTGTTAGGTTTTTTTTCCTTTTTTTTTTTTTTTTTTCCGCTCAGCATCGCATCATGTATTTTGGTACGTGAGATCTTTATTCCATTAAGAGCTTTTGAGCATTGCCTCAGGTGTCGCTCCTCTAAACAGATTTTGCTAGCCGAGTAAAAAGCACTGAAACAAAACTGTCCCATGTGTGAACCACAGTGCTAAGTTTGCACAGTTCAACAGTGAGTGAACTTTCCTGGTGTAAATCTCTGCTCAAAATTTAGTTAATGTGGTTTGATGTACCACATGAGGCATGTAGTAGAGTCTTTTACTCACCTTGGGTATACACTGGGTGTTTTCTTTTCCCTTTTTCTTGCAGAAATAGGTTGTAATACATATTTAGCAAAATCTCTGCCCCAAGCCTACTAAACAGGGAGAGCATTAGTTTGTATATATGAATAAATATTTCCTTAAATTTCACTCTAGAACTTTGCCAGGTGGGTGGGGATTATTATTTTCCTAATTCCTTAAAATTAGTAAGCTTTATCGAAGTTCCAAAATGTTTGTACTTTATTATTTTATTGGTATAAGACTGATGTGATATGCTTTTGCTACTTTGATTGCACTTTCAGTTCTTATTTTTAAATGTTTTTGCTCCCTGTGTTGTTAAACCCTAGCCCACAGTCAACTATTAGTAACTAAATACTTTGGCTTGCATTTCATGCATTGAAAAAAGATATATACCAACCCACAGACCGATTTGCTTATTTCTCTCTGAAACGGAGATGAGAGGGCATTTAGAAAATGAAGGTAGCACATGACTATGCTTGCCATGTTCCCTTCCCATGGAATCACAGAATGCCCTGGGTTGGAAGGGACTGTAAAGACCAATGGCTCCAACCCCTCTGCCGTGGGCAGGGACATCTTCTAGACCAGGTTGCTCAGAGCTCGTGCTATGTATTGATGATGGCTGGTTTGGACATCTGGGATTGTGACTGCTACTGCCTTGTAGGAAAAGCAGGTTCTCTGTTAGGCAGACTGCTTCCAGATGACTGTGTCCATGTGTTGGTTCCTGATTAAGGCTGCTGGCCCAGTGATCAAGACTAACTAAATTTATAAGGAAATACTTGCTGTATTGCTGATCTATTAACATGTGTGTGATATGAGTTTTTAGAATGCAACGTACAAAATTTTATATATTGCTGTGTGTAGCTTTGTGATGTGAGGGTTTTTATATTTCTTTGAATTTTTTTAAAAGAAAATGTAACTTATTATGTGCAATAATGTCAGTGGTTCCTTCTAGGTTCTGTGGGAAGGAAATTAGTTTTTAAATTCTATCCTGCTTTGTGTTAAAATTAAATACAGCAGTTTAAGTATAGATCTTCAGGCAGTTGCTGGGAAATGAACTTATGAATGAATTGATTTAGTGTTTTTATAGTTTATTTTAAAATCTTGAAGATCCCTAATAGGTTTTGAAATAAAGTACCTCAAGGCCTCGCAACCTTTCAGATGAAGGAGGTCTTTGATCCAAACCAGTAGCACTCATAAATCCAGGAACTTTTGGTGTTCTTTCTTCCACGGTTATGATTTATAATGTAATCTGATTCAGTTAAGTTTTATTATTATTGTGTTACGTTGAATGTGTGTAGTTGAGTTTGTTAATGCTTCTAAGACTTTATGAATAAGAAATTTTTATGATACAATGTTTTAGGATAGGAGATTTACTGATAGCTAAGAATAATGAGTTCGAGTGTTGGGTTGAAACGCAGCCTATGACATCATGGCCTGATATTTTAAGGATTTTCTTTCATGTGAGAAGTGACCATATGAAGTGAATAAGCTTTCGAGTCAGTGCTTTTAAAACAAAATGTTATCTAGGAGATAATCAAAGGGAAAACAAAAATCTATCAGTAACCTCAGACTGTTTCTTGGTTTTCATAAATGTTGAGTGAAGAAGATGTGTTCTGCTAAGGCTTGTAGTGCAGGAGGCAGCCTTGGGTTTATTTTCTGCGTTTGTTTGATCTAATCGCCCAACATTACCGTGTTTGATAACTGATGGGTATTATCTTGCAGCCTGGTGCTCATACTGGAGATGCAGGAACCATGTAGCAGAAAGCTTTGAGCCAGCTGTGGATTATCAGTTTCTCCTAAGAGCAATATAAAGTGAAGAATGAAGGCGACTGGATTTATTTCCCTGTGGACGTTGGTTTCGCTGCCTTGTGGCCCGTTAGCAAACCCTGCAGAACGTGAAGATGTAGTGAAGCATGCAATAAAGCTGCACCGGGGGAAGGGAGCTGTTATCACTCAGAGGAAGCAGTGGGTGTTGGAGAGCTGCAGAAAACTGTCTGGTCTTCTGCGCCAAAAGAACGTTGTTCTCAACAAATTAAAAAATGCCATAAGAGCAGTTGAGAAGGATGCAGGACTGTCTGATGAAGAGAAACTTTTCCAGGTGCACACCTTTGAAATTTTCCAGAAGGAACTAAATGAAAGTGAAAACTCAGTCTTTCAGGCAATCCATGGCCTCCAGAGAGCTCTACAGGGTGATTACAAAGATGTTGTAAACATGAAAGAAAGCAGTAGACAGAGACTGGAGGCCTTGAGAGAAGCTGCAATTAAGGTTGGTTTGCTCTTGTTTGTTACTAGAGTATTCATATTCTACTTGCAGTTTTAATTTTACTATGGCACAGTTTCAGCCTGTTTTAATAAAAAAGGATATCTACATAAAACTTGCAATGTTTACTGTTTAATGTAGTATTTGTTTTCATTAGTAAATTTACAAGTAATTCTGGTGTAGAGCTTAAAACTTATTAGCCGTCATTAGCTCTTATCTCAAAGCTAAGCATAATTATAAGACCTGTGGCAAACAGAATGTTAAAGGGAGGGGAATAAAAGTGAAGGAGTGCACATAGCACAGTTGCACTAGACAAGTCAGTGGCACTAGCTGAGTGGAAATAATGCCATCAAATGGTGAAATCCATTTTAAATGAGAATTGCTCAACCAAAGTCCACAGTTAAAAGAGAATGACTTGCTGCCTTTCATTTCTATGTTTGTATAGATATAGGTAAAATGGACGTGCAAAACAGTAGGTGACTAGATTTTTTAAACTCAGTATTGCACTCCTAGCCTAAGAAGTGCAGGTTTGGAAAGCAGTGCTTCCAAGAAAGAATCAGCCAAAATAACTTTGCCAGGAAAAAAACACAGATGAGTAACAGTTGAACACAAATACTTCATGGAAAGTCTGAGTTCCCATGTCCCATTAGGTTGAGCACAATCTGCCACTGTCTTCTGGACTTGATAATGCTCAGACTGTGTACTGAAAGTCTCCCATTGAGAGAAAATATAATTTAATGTATTTGGTATTTAAATTGCTCTTTCCCTTTCTCTATTCCTCAGCCACTGGAGAAATATATTAAGAATTTTCTTTGTTTTCTGACTTCCAAAAGGAGAGGCTCCCCTTGCACAAGGGAGCAAGGGAAGGAACAGAAATATAATTGGCATTTAGCATTTGAGTCGTGAGAGTCTCTGAAGGGCTTTTGTGGTAAAAAATGTGCAGATCTTGACAGGTAAAAATGGAAAGAAATTATGTGTGGGAAAGGTGTCCAGTGAATTGTGCCAAGATAGGCTGGTGGAATTAGAAATTAGGATGTAAACTTGGCAGACTAGAGCGATTCTGTGCAGTGGAAATGAAGACTGAATTACAACAAATTTGAATAGAGTAGTTTGGGTCGAGATGTATTCCAATGAGTTTATATGACTTGTATATTGATACTTTATGGTAGTGCCAGCCTCTGCTGTATAGAAATGTCATAGAAATTGTCAAGTTGTCATGAGCTTTACTTGATTTTCCACCTTTTTTCTTTCTCAGAGCTTGTAAAATAGCAGCAGTGAGGCTGTCCAGAACCTTCTTTCCCATTTACCTAATTCTTGGTAATGTTACTGTAAAATAATGAAGCAATTTATCCTTGAACTTGAGAATGGTGCTTCTCCTAGAACAAGGCCTTTGTGTACAATTACGTGTTTTAGAGGTGTGTCCTGTCAAAAACTTACTTTTGCGGAAGTGGATTGTGCAGGCTTTTTTTCTATTGTCAAAATATTTACTTGAGTGAGCAATCGTTTGCACCTTCCATCTTATGTCATGCGTGTAGTTGTTTAAACAGAATATTTGTGGTTCTAACCTTATAATTATTGTATAAAGAGAAGCAAAGATTATGGAAAAATGCATGTCAAAAAGATGAACATTTCATGGGATGCATTTTTTTTTACTTGTTCTTACTTCATAGGGCATGCATTAGGTCCAACTTTGTCCCAGTTTCATTTTACTGTAATGATTATTTTGTTGGTATACTCATTGAATATCTACATTTTAAACAGTGAATGAATGGAAAATACAAATAACTGTAAGGGGTGCTGGACTCTTCCCTGTATTTCTGTTGAGTTGAAGTGCTTGGAAGTGATTAGTGCTGGGATATGTATATGTATCTAATGCATTTCTTCCTGGTTCTGCTGCTGTGAAAAGATGTAATTCATGGTGTGGGGCAGGGAGAAGTAAGAAAGAAGCACTGAAGATTATTTCTGCCTTCTTTTGCCCCAGGAAACTGAACTTCGTCTTTGGAAGTTCAGGAAAAAGCAACAAAATCTTACCTAGTTTTTAATTAGCTTCTAATTTCTTGGATGCCTTCTCATCAGACACGGGTGGAAAAAAATAACTTGCAAGTATTGCGAAGATGCAACTTCTTCTGCATGTGCTTTTGTCATCTCTGATTAAATAGTAGAGGGCAACAGCAACACTGCATTCTGAATCAGCATTGCTGCAAAGTCTTACTTCATTTTGCTCATGTGTTTTTAGGTGTTCCTGTTAAGTGCACAATCCTTATCTGTATTACTTTGCTTAAGAGGTTGCTTGGTATGTACCTGGTGATCAAGAGTCTCCAATCCCAGCCTGAGTTGCAGAACAGTGTTTGTACTGTGATGCACTCCTGCTTAGCGTGTGGCAGGTGGTTTGAATTAATTCGTGCTTTTTATGGGTGCCACTACCTGTGGTTGTCCCAGTTTACTGCTATCACACTTGTCTCTTAGTGGAAACAGGTGCCACTTTGATAGACTACGAAAGCATTTATCTCCATTAATTGAATGAATTTGCAGCTAAACTCCTACTTTTTCAAAGCTTTTTTACCTTGCCATTCAGAGAAGGTTAACTTCTTTGAAATTAGAGAATTATTTTTTATGTAGTTTGCCTCTAGCTCTGTTCAGCCTGTTTGTCTTGGCCAATGGAAAGGACTGAGATGGGCTCCTTGCACCCAAAACCTCTTCCATTTTTGAGAGGATCTAAGTTGTTGCTGAATTAGCAGAGAATCTGCAGCTCATATGGGGGCTGTTTCTTACATCTTTTGAGCAATGTCTGCTAGCAGAGAGCAACAGATAGGAAATGCTTTTCCTTGAGGCTGTATGAGAGTGACTGTGTCTCCTACTTATATATTGCATAACAACTAATTGTTGAGATTGGGCCAAACACATTAATAGTTACTTTCTTCCCAGCTCCAGTTATTTTGAGATCTGGGTAACTTTCACCATTAGGGTATAACAGATAGTTCAACAGACACCAATGCTGTGGTTTCATCACAATCAGAGGCATTCATCCGACTGTCAGGATTTTAAAAGGGTTCGGCTACAGTTGCTGGTTGTACTGAACATATTCTTGTCTTGGCATCAAGGAATTTATTAAATTATGTGCATGTTCTTGCAGGTTCCAAGGGGAAAAATGTTCATCTGCAAATGTGTAGAGGAGGAGGCACTCCCGTTATTTAAGCATAGGCATTTAGGACCATTTTATGAGCTTGGGTTATTGAAGATGTCTGTGGAGGGTAGGCAGATAAAACACACAGCCTGTAGGAGACCTGTGTTCTCTGATTTCTAACTAGGCGTGGCAGGGGCAGGGCATTTGGAGACAGAAACTTGTTTTCTGGGAGTTAAGTCAGACCTACAGATGGCTTGCAAATTTTTTGCCTGTTTTTTTCCTTTTTAATAATATTGGCTTTCTAAAAGAGCAGAAGTGTCTCTCTCATCCAAGTATTCTCAGCATCCTGAATATAACTGAAAAGAAGGAACGCTGCCTTGTGTATGTTTCCTAATTCATAGCTGTTCTTCAACAATCTTTAAAAGAATACAGGCGTGAAAAGGAAAGAATCTTTTTTCCCCAAAACCCTCAAGTTGTTCTCTGTCAGTACACAGAGTATTGTTTGGTTACTGTCATGGTAGCTATGTAAAAGGTGTTAGGCCCAGTTGTGAGTAAATTAAGCTTTTTAGCTCTGTTTTTGAACCTGAAAGATCCAAAGAAAAATGAGACATCAAAACTTTATCAGGGAACTTACTGAAATATTTTCATACCATAATAGCATATTTTCTCTTTCTCCTTCAGAAACCTAGTAATTTCAGAAGGTGTCAATGCAAGTTGATAAGAGGCCCAAACTGAAATAAGGGGAAAAGTTTTAATTCTGATAGGAAAAGTGTTTTTTGGGAAACATGAACCAGAAGCTTGGCTAGAGTGATTGGCTGCTCATCTCTCCCCTAGCTCTTTTCTTTCCGTTTCCACAGTTACTGTAATTTTTGAAAACCATAAACAGACCTCTTCCTATGTTTATAAAAGGGCTTGTAAAGTTAAGATTCGTTGTGCTTTACATCTAATTTGTTTGTTTGTTGTAGGTAGTATAGCTATGCTTTCGAGGTATTATGCTTCCCTTCAAAAGCACGAAGTTCTAAACTTTATTTGGCTCTGAAATGTTTCCTAGAGTTTTTCAAAGTAAATCCTTTTTTTGTATTTTCTGGATCACAACCTTGAGGCAGGTCTACTGTTTACTGTAATAGAAAAGACAATTGGTGGATATTTTGTTTGGTTATTGTTTTTCTTGCCTACTTACCCGATGAAAATTGGCACAAGAAAAAGCAATCTTTAAATACCTTCATGACGTCTATATTGCTTTTGCAATTCCACTGATAAAATGTTTTGTGTCAAAAGAAGCACACATTTGTCAAATGATTTTTCTGCTCAAAGGCCTGCCAACACTTCATCTGTATGTTGTAAAATTCAACAGGAAGAAATGGAATATGTTGAACTCTTAGCAGCAGAAAAACACCAGGTTGAAGCCCTTAAGAACATGCAGCACCAAAACAAAAGCCTGTCGATGCTTGATGAAATTCTGGAAGATGTCAGGAAGGCAGCTGATAGATTGGAAGAGGAAATAGAAGAGCACGCCTTTGATGACAACAAATCTGTAAGTGATGCTTTAGACTCAGTCATTTCATTGGAGTGCATTTATTTATAGTTGGTGTTTGCACTGTGTTTCTCCTTTGTTATATAGTTGTTATATAACAGGAGCAATTGCTCCCTTTTGCGAGTGATTTCTGTGGTTTTGGTTTGAAAATCTTTCCTGCAACTGCTGCTTTCACAGGGACCAGAGTCGTCCATGTCACTGATACAGCCCGTGAGAGATACGGCATCTCTGTGGTGGTGGGGACTGTGATGGTTGGACTTGGCAGGATATATATGGAGTTACCATGTTAAGCACTCTCCCCACTTCTTCATTTTCTTGAGAAGGTTATGGGAGAACAAGAATCCTTGCAGTTGGTTTTCACAGTCTGGGAAAAGATATATTGTTCTAAGGAAAGACCTGAAATGTGATTGTCATGTTGCCTTCTTCCACGTCTGACTTCCTCTGTGTTTTGTACCTTGGCCTACCTGCACTGATCCTTGTTTTTATGTTGCGTGATGGGACAGTATCCTTCTGGTAAGGCTATGTCCCTGGAGCCAGGAATACGTCAGTTTATTTTAGTGTCCCATTTTGCCATCCTCAGACAGACTCCCTAAATTGGCCCTGTTTGCATAAACAGGGGTTGTAGTTAATTTGGCTTCTGCTCTTGGAGGTTTTTGTTGATTTCCAGGTTGACTCCCGAGGTGAGCATAGCTCTTGAATTCCGCTGAGGAGGCAAAACCAGTTTCTCTGTAGCAGAGAGCCAAGCCGCGTGTTGTTTTGTTAGGTTTTTTTTTGGTAGTTGTGCTCGAATCGAGAGGAGGCGAAAGCAGCTTTTTTATTTCGTGCCCAGCAGGTGGGAGCGGCCGGGCCGTTCCCCGTGGGAGCCGCACCTGGCGGCGGGCGGGGCGGGGCCGGCGGGAGCGCCCTCTCCTGCCCCGCCGGGGTACAGCAGCCCTGCCCGGGCCCGGCCCGCGCTCTCCTGATGCTCCGGGAGCTGCCAGCGCCGCGCTCTCCCGGCGTCTCCCCGCTCTTCTGCTTGTAGCTCCATCCGTGAAAGAAAAGCAATCATCACGAGCAACCTGGAGCACTGTGTGCTTCTCCATCATTGCAAGAAACAGTGGAATTTTAGAATAGAGAAGCTTTAATACCATAATCAATATTCTGATAAAGGTACACAAGCTTCTATTAAAATATAGCCAAATAGTGAAGTGTAGCAGGTAAAAATTAAAAAAAAAAATGCTCTACAACCTGCATTCAAGAATTGCTGTTCTGAGAAATAAAATCCTGAAAATAACTGAGTAGAAACAGTTCTTATAATCTTGTCAATCTTTCCTTCAAATTTACAGGATAGTGACTTTTTCTTGCCTTGAAGTGCAGTCTTTAGTTCAGATTTTTGTAAAATTACTATCTCTCTGTAATCTCCAGTTGGTTCTGTTCAAGGTAAGATGTTACTTTTAAAGACGTCAATATTACTTAAAGACATCAAGTTTTGATAAAGAGATGGAAAGATTTTTAGAGAAGAAACCTGCAGTATTTTTAGTTGGTGTCAACAAGTTCTGTAGAAACTTCAAACACAGCTAATAGTCTTTCCCTTTTTATGATATGCTTAATTGACTCCCCTTTTTTGTTTGATTATTTGTTTTCTTTTTCTTAAAGGTAAGAGGTGTAAACTTTGAAGCAGTTTTAAGGGTGGAAGAAGATGAAGCCAACTCCAAAAGAAATGCTTCAAAAAGAGAAGTAGAAGATGACTTAGGTCTTAGTATGCTTATTGATTCTCAGAACAATCAGTATATCCTTACTAAACCTAGAGATTCAACCATTCCTCGTGCTGATCATCATTTCATAAAGGTAATAATTTTAGAGACATTCTTGTCATTCACTTTTGGATTTAATCCCACTAGTTTGCCAGTCAGTACTACTTGGTTGTAGTGAGTATAGTTTCAGCATTTGTCTCTGAAGTTACCCCAGCATTCATGACTCCCCCATCTATGGTGACTCAGGTTTGTCTTCACAAGACTGATCATGATGCCACGTGAATCCTCTCTGTTTTTATTCAGCTTCTCTTGTTGCACCTTTGGGGCACTGTCCCTTCTCTCAGACTATAAAGTGTTAAATCTGCTGCTGTGCTTAATAAGCCACTTGCATGTAGTCAGTAGAGAAAATTTATCTGTTTGTGCCTTGTGATGAAAAAAGGAATACTGGAAAATACATAGACATAGTAGAGTTTTGATTGTATTTATACTTCATATAGAATAACTGGATTGAGATTTTGTTTTAATTATAAAACCCAAAACAGTTCTGTTTCACCATCTTGTTTTAATGCAAGGTGTCATTCCTCCCAGGATATTGCCTACTTTCTATAATATATTTTAAATATTTATAAACTGATTTAAAGTCCTCCAGTTACTTAAGGTCAGTACCTCATCTGCTTCATCTGAAAAACTGCTGTTCTTACACCTGCAACATCACTGAGGTTAATTTACAGAAGTTTTCTTTTTTTACGGGAAGTAGTCTCCATTTAATTTTACGGTGCTGTTTGTCTTTTGAAAGATAATAGCCTTCAATTTCATCCCAAATGTATGTGTCCTTCATATTAATGCCTTTGTAAATCTTACCTCTTTAGGATATTGTGACAATAGGAATGTTATCTTTGCCATGTGGCTGGCTGTGCACAACAATAGGATTGCCAACCATGTTTGGATATATCATCTGTGGAGTACTCTTAGGACCCTCAGGACTAAATAGTATCAAGGTAAGTGTGCAAGTTACTTCTTGACTGATTTAATTTGTTGAAATCTCTAAAAGTAGTTTTAAAAGAATATGGTATAGCCAACCTCAAATGTATTTAAAAAAAAAGATACCCCCGAACCTGAAGCTTTACAAGAGGAGGGCTTCAAATTTTATGTCTTTGAATCATTTTGTATTCAATCTTTTTTTCTCCTATAAAATTATGACAGTTGTTGAAAGTGAAAACTGAAGGTTGTGTGTTGTGGAAGTTTTATGTCAGTTTTTTTTTCTTTCTTTCTTTTTTATTTTAATCATAAAGCATCACAATTTGAAGCCAAATTATTTAAATGACATAAAATATACAGAAACTTGCAAAAAGTCAGTGTTGACAGTGAAGGAAGCATTTAAAACAAATAGTTCCCCAAGGAGCATAGCTTGGCCTAATAGTGCTTTCATCCACCCTAGTCCCCCTCTTCTTTTCCCAGTACCCTGCACACATTCCTGAAGTCTTTTGAACTTTTTTAGCTCCATCACGTGGATCCTGATTACCGACTCCTGCAAAACCGTGAGCTGTGTTTGACTGGACATGTTTTGATTAGTGCTCTGGTGTGCATTAACAGATTGTTTAGCCAGCAGGCAAAACAGAACACATGCTAGGGCTGCACAGTAATGTCTGCTGAAGTTGCATGTGTCTATTGCACTGATATACATGAAACCACTTGGAACTTACTGTCTTTGCAACATCTGCTCCTACGTGGCTTCTATTGGGCTCAAAAGTAGGGATTAGTAGAAATTGTAGGATTTCGTTGATCTTGTACTGGAAGAGATTAAATAATCTCAGCCTCTGTTTTGTACATAATTTCTGGGTTGAGAATAACTGGAAAGTTTGACCCCTTAGACTGAGAACAAGTTTGTAAGCTTAGCATGAGAAAGACCCAACAATGAATTTTCAAGAGACTTACATTGAAGAAGATGATGTAGTAAGAACAGATAAGAGAAAAGTTTCATTAGGACAGTTTAAGTGACTTGCCTTTTTCTTGTGGAGTTGTGATTAAACATTATTCACCTGAATAATACTCATGTTGGCTGAGTCTCTTGTGTTTGGTCTCTTCTCCATTTCCTAAAAGAGTTGAATATCTGAGGAACTGAGAAGGCAGGCAGATTCTAATCTGGCAGAAAAGATGGTTTTCATCCCTGCTTCTGTAATTGATGATAAACCTTGTTTTCTTCTACTCTGACCAGTAAATACATAGAAAATAAATATTAGATTTTAAAAATAGAATAGACTATTCCCATCAACTGCCTGACACTTCAGGGCTGACTGAAAGTTAAAGCATATTTTTAAGGGTGTTGTCTAAATGCCTCTGAAACACTGGCAAGCTTGGGGCATCAGTCAGCTCTTTAGGAAGCCTGTTCCAAGGTTTGACCACTCTCTCAGTGAAGAAATGCTTCCTGATGTCCAGTCTGAACCTGTCCTGGGGCAGCTTTGAACCAATCCAACTCATCCTGTCAGTGCATACCCATGAGAAGAGCTCAGCACCTCCCTCTCCACTTTCCCTCCTCACGAAGCTGTAGAGAATGATGAGGTTGCCCCTCATCCTGCTTTTCTCCAAGCTAGGAAAACCCAGAGTTCTTAGCTGTTCCTCACAGGACAGCTTTCCACCAGTTTTGTCCTCTTCTGGATGCGTTCAAGGACCTTCACATCTTCCTTCGTGGTGGGGCCCAGAACTGCCCAGAACAGTGCTTCAGGGGAGGCCTGAGGCCATTCAACACTGAATACAGCAAGATAATTTTGAGTGACTGGTGATGCTCTGTTTGATGCACCCCAGGACAGGGTTTGCCCTCTGGTCTCTCACACTGAGCCTGCTGTCCACCAGCATCCCCAGATCCCTTTCTGCAGGGCTGCCCTACTAATCCATACTTGTGCCTAGCATTACCCCATCCTAAGGGGATCAGAATCCAGCATGTTGAATTGCTAAATAATTTCCTCCCATTAATCATTGCCTAATGCTCCAGTGTATCTATATCCCTCTGCAAGGCATCTTGTCCCTCAAAAAAGTCAACATCACCTCCCAGTCTGCTATCACCAGCAAACTTGGGAGTGGTGTGTTCACCTCCTCCATTCTGATCATTGATAGATGTATGTATCTATTGAACAGAACTGACCCCGGACTGAACTGTGAGGGTATGTCCATTGCCAGCCAGAAGTATCCCCATTTTTCTCTTGTGATGAGGAAGACAGCCACTTTTCTTGCTGTTTGATCTGTACTCTCTGTAGCACAAAGGCTGGTAATTGTACTAGTCTGAGAGATGGTTGTGTGGAGCCTGTTGGATGGAGAAGAGAACAGCAACCACAGTCTAGCAGAAAGATTATACCAATATAACTAGCAAGAAGTAGCTTCTGGAATGCAAGCCTTGGAGATTTAATAGTATATGCCTACATAACCTATTTTTTTTCGAAGCTTACTGTTAAGGAAACTTCCCAGTCTGACCATTGACAAGGTTCTCTGCCTTCTTCACCTTCGTGCCCTTGGTTATCCCAAAGGTTGGTAGTTCACTGACATGCTGCAGGCTCCCACTAAGAGTTGAGTCTCCATCTCAATCTGCAGTTGCCAGCCAGACTACCCTGGATCAGACATAATTCCTGAACACTTACCAAGATCAATGCACATGTGAACATTGGGTCACCAGCACTCTCCCACCAGATTATCACTTACTATCAGTCAGGTGATGGGAAACTAATTGCATTCCAAAAGTGCTCTGGGAACTTGTGATATATGAGCAGCAAATGAACTACCTATGGAAACATAACGAGAATCAATTTGTTTTGTAGTGTACTTATAATTTTGTATTATAAGTTGACTACTGTGCACTGATGTTTTTTCCCCCCAAAGTCTATTGTACAGGTGGAGACACTAGGAGAGTTTGGTGTATTCTTCACTCTATTTCTAGTTGGTCTGGAATTTTCTCCTGAAAGATTAAGAAAGGTATTTTTTTTATAATATCTCTGTGTTAAGGGATTTAATTGCTAATTCCTGGAATTGCAGATTTCAGTTATATTTTATATTTTTACACACTTCCTACAATACACTGGTGTAGCTTTGTACATTTTTGAAAAGACAAATGTGACATTTGCTTCTGCACTTTGGAAAGAACAGAATGCATTATTTATTCAGTGTCTCAAAAAACCCTACATCTACTCCCTATTTTAGTAAAACAGTTTGATTACTAGAAAAATCTCTCACAGTTTGACAGTCCCATCTCTGCTTTATTTTAACATGCAGTAATGTGCAGTTGCTGTTATGGAGTGTCAGTGATTTTTGCCATTCCTGTTACAAAAAGAATCAGAAGGTTTAAGTACTGCATACTGAATTGATAATACATACTCTACTGGCTAATAAAATGATTAAGCAAGTATGTTAACACAGTCTGGAATATTAAATGATATGGGCATCAGAATTCAGCAAAAAATACAAGTTTCTTTTAGTCTTAATTTGTAAAGAAAAAGTTATAAACTAGCTAGAATAGTGGAAAGTATGGTTACAAATATGTGAAGACTGTATATATATATAAAGAATTGCACTGTGTAATCTATTCCTAAACTGATGATTGTAAGTTTATGATACTAGAAAAGCTTTAATTGAAATACATTGCAATTTAAGAACCTTTTAGCTTAATGTGCTATTTCTAATCCATCTAAAGTCCAAGATAAAAATCAGTAATTCAAGGGTTCTTAAACTGTAGTAGGTAAATTGCAGCTTTAGAATTGCTTGTGCACTTGTGCTTGTGTTTGGAGCAGGTTACTGGTATTGGTGATTGCCTTTGCCACATCCATTTTTCCCCATCTGAGAATCACATCAAATAACTGGTCTTTCATTTGATAATTCTAGTGTCTTTGAACCCATACTGAACCATTTGGCCCTTAATTTGTCGTGAGCTTTAGAAAATTCACCTGGTTTCTCGTAGGAAGTCTTTTGGGGTAGGGTGTTTACTCAGTGTAGTAAGTTGGGAGTTTTAGGTGATACAGTGTGACAGTCCATTACTCTGTCCCCCAGTACTACAGCCCCAAATCACACATCTTTAAATGCTTATTTGTAATGAAAAACTTTGTGACTAATCAGTGAGGAAAGTGTCATAAGAACTTGGTTTCTTCCCAAGGTGTGGAAAATCTCTTTGCAAGGACCCTGCTACATGACAGTTCTGATGATTGCCTTTGGTTTACTATGGGGACACTTGCTCCAAATTAGACCAACACAGAGCGTCTTCATTTCCACTTGTTTGTCTTTGTCAAGCACACCACTGGTGTCCAGATTTCTTGCAGGTAGTGTCCGAGGAGATAAAGAAGGTAAATATGACTTTAAGTATGGGTTACTGTAGTATCTAATAAAATTGCAAAGAACTTGACTTTGTAATATTATAAGAGAAGCTAGTTAAGCCTGGTTTACAAACAATCATTATGTTTAACATTGGCCAGTGTTGTGTGTATTCTTGCTAGGAAGTGTGCTTGATTTGTACGTAGCCAGTCCTCTTTGGGCAAAGACAGTGGAGTACAACCAGTGCTCTCCATTGAGAACTGACTTTACTGACTATCTGGAATCCTTGAACTTCTTAAAAAGTTATCAGATTAGCCCACTGCTACCTGTCATCAGGGCAGAATGGCTAATTTAAAAAATTCACATCCTTCTTCAGGAAACAGAAACCAGTTTAGATGGTCTTTTATAGCTAACAGCTCTTCGAATAAGAACTTTCAAGGGCCATATTTCTAGCTTCTCAAATACTTCTAAATGTTTCCTTTTGGAAGTTTTGACATTGTGCTTTCTTCCACTTAAATCTCCCTCATACAAATTGTGTTAAAGTACTCCTCACCCTCTAGAATATTCATTCTAGTGCCAAAATTCAAGGTGTATATTTTACACATGCTGGCTCGAATGTGTGTCTTTAGAATAAAGCCTGTATACTCTCAGTAGAGGGATTTCACTAAATTCACTAAATGCAGTGCATAACTGCTAAGCAAAGTCTATGATTTTATTGTGTAACAGAAGTTCCAAATGAATATTTTGTTTGTATTTTAATATGTCTTATGGAAACATTTAAATTTACCTACTAGTGGGGAAAAAAGTCCCTAGACTACTTTGAATGACCTTCAGCCCATTATGAGCTATATTGGGTTTCCATTTGATTGAGCCTTTTCTAGATTTCTGAGTGTTTGTAAGCATTCTGATAGTTTCTGATGACTGTTTCCATGACTAATTTGCTGGTGTGCAGGGGATATTGACTACAGCAGCGTACTGCTTGGCATGTTGGTGATGCAGGATGTGCAACTTGGTTTATTTATAGCTGTCATGCCTACACTTATTCAAGCAGGAGTGAGCACATATTCCAGGTAAGAGAAATCATTGTATGGATCTTCCCCCTATCCCTTGCAATTAGTATGAAGATTAACTGTAGTGCTTTCACATTCATATTGGCAATGTCACTTCATGGAAAATGGTATTCTGTTCAGTGAGATTTCCTTTACTATTCCTACTTGTCGTGAAGTAGAAACCTGTAGTAGTCATACAAAAGTAGTTGTATGAAAATAATCTCTTTCCTATTGCTGCTTTAGTCCTGTGTGGTAAATAAAATTTTTAGTGAAAAGTTTGTTACTGTAAAAAAATAAGTTAATTTCTTCACTTACTTTATTCCCACAGGGCATGTTGTTGTCAAAGGCTAAGCAGTAGTATTATTGTGCCTAATGGCTTACCTTGGAGATAATAAATGAAACTCTTTGAGTCAACATGGAAGTAAATTCTATACTGTAAAAGACGTTTCTGGGTACTCTGCAGATTTAGTCTTAATCTTGTTTACTAGTGTATCTAAATACCTTCTTGTAGCTATTCAGTTTTGAGCATTTAAGGAATTAGGTATTTTCATTTATGGGGAACTGGTTGGGAAGTATGAGAGCAATTGAAAGAAACTTTTTGTTTGTTCTCTTCCAGCATTTTCAAGGAAATTCTGAGAATATTGATACTGATTGGCCAAATTCTGTTTTCTCTGGCTGCTGTTTTTCTTCTATGTCTTGTTATAAAGACTTATCTCATAGGACCATATTACCGCAAGTTGCACACAGAAAGCAAAGGGAATAAAGAAATCCTCATTCTAGGAATAACTGCATTCACCTTCCTTATGTTAACGGTAATCTTTTAAATTGATAAAGCATTGTAATACATGTGGTAGTTTACTTCATCAGTATCACAAAAGCCATCACACTTAGTGTTATTGCATATACACGTGCCTCTGTAATTATTTGGTTTTAAATTGTTTTAAAACAACCCCCAAATGTGCAGATGATTCCTGTGTTATAGCACAGATGAGTAAGAAGAGATACAGTTTGTGAGTCAGCTGAAATTGTGCTGTTAGCTTTTAATATAGCCAGTTTAGGAATCATGATCTGAGTTTTAATTGTGGGCTACTTCATGCATTTCAAAATCATTCAGGGTGGGTTTTGAGATACTGATAATGACATTTGCTCGCAAGTTTCTTCTCAATAGCAAATTCTCAACATGGTTTTTATTATAATTTTCTTTCTGTGTGAGAGACACATTTTGGGATGAAGTTAAGAAAGTAGAGAAATGCCTTAAAGTTTATAGATTTTGATTAACCCTTTTGGGTGTGGTTCATGTTCCCCTGAATTCTCCATTTTTGTTTCTATCTCACTTTTCAGCCTTCTGAAAAACTGTACAGCTGGAGAGCAGAATGTGACAGTTGCTTGATAATGTTGTGGGTTTAACACTCCGTTATCCTGAATGTGCAGATTGTTACATCCCCCGAGAATAATTAAGCCAAAAAGTTCCTGTGCCTGTTTTCTAGGGGTGTTTGGTTAATTACTACAGTCCAACAGGAAAAGCTGACCTTCTTCAGGAAGAAGGTTAAAAATAAGCTATGTAGTGTGACTATAGCTTTAGTTAGTGACTTCTGCTATGTAAGTTAAAAATGCCATTGCTCTAAACAGCTATTCATATTTCAAATGTGTCCTCTAATAAGATAAGAAACAGGACTGTTTTCACCTTTTTCCTTTCTAACAAGCAAACAGTACACTTGTAGAAAACTTTAATAAAAACCAGCAACCACTGAAGTTGTGTAAAATATTATGGTATCTAGAAGCAATTTTACTTTAATTAAAACCATGGCCTACATAGAATTGAGCTTCTCGTACCCAAATTGCATTTCAAATATACAAGGAATTTGTCTGTGTGACTTTAGACAATACATGTTTGTACACAAACGTGGAGGGGAGAGTATGTTTGAGTTTTTTGGATTTATACTGCAAACCCAGAAGGCTTCTTCAGCGTTTTCAAAATTCTTCCCTTTTAAAGTCGATGAATAATTTATCAAAGGGAATAGCACAAAGGATACTGTGGGTAACTTCAGTGAATCAGTTGAGAGGCTTGATATTTGCTGACACTTACAGATTCATTATAGTAATGGTACAAGTTATAGTTTGAACACACACACACACAAAAAGTAAAAAAGTGTTTGCTTGTTGAGTTGAATAGGTGAACAAACAAATCTGGAAAACCGATCTCAATTCGTATAGATGCTGTACTTTGTCAGGAATACAAACATAGGATGAGTGATTGCAATCTAAGCTGAAAAAAATGTTGCATATCTTTGGAAAGGTTAAATTAAGGTTTTTGGGTGCCAGGTAGAAAAATAATTAAACTGTCATGGATTCTGCAAAGATCTTTCTCCTTGGAAAGCCAAGCCTAAATATTGAAAGAGGTTGTATAACTAATCTGCAAACACAGAATTTTCTGTACCGGTGTAATTCTAAAAAAAGCTTTTGAATCTGTAGAAGAGCAATAAGAGAGTGCCTATTTTAACATCCTTAACCAAAGACAACTCTGTGGCTCCCTTTAGAAAATTTGAGATACATTTTTAAATAAAATAATTTAACTCGGTGTCTAGCGTTGTGAGTTACTCTGCAGGACACATCCTTTCCAATACATGAAAAAGAGACTAGGAATGATATGGTGTTCCTGCCTCATGCATATAGTTCGTTATTATGTACTTCAGTGTTGGCTGGATTTCTGGGGTCCAGCTAAGTTTTTTCTGTATTTGGATTAATGTGTAACACCAGCACGTGTAGCGCTCATTATATGTAGACTTTATTTATTTTGCTTGGTTCCTGTATTTGAAAAATCTCAGATGATTAGTTAAACAAGAATTGCCATTTCCCTGACGATAAGGGCAAATTCTGTATGGGAGAATAGGAGGGAAGATAAGACAGAAGTTCCTATACTGCAGTGCGAGTAAGCATTTTTCATATAAGGATTATCATGTCAGTTGAGGAGCGTTGAGTATGGCTGTGACTTTTGAGCATTTCTGAATCTGAGTCACTTGGATAACACTGCAGCTTGTTACCTGTGGATATTTTAGTAAGACTTGGAGCTTAAGATACCCTTTCTGTTCCCAGTATTCTCAGAAATAATTGAACCTTCCCCTCGCTTTTATCCTTCAACTAGTTAGGCAGATCAGGTCTGGGAGGTGGGAATTGTGTCAAGTGCCAATCCTGTCATAGTATAGGTGACACTGAGACAACGTTGTGCATCTTTGAATCATGTACCTTGTCTTCGGTAACAAAGGTTCAGTAGAACATTATTGTACTTTCAGCAGCTCCTTTTCAAGCTCCGAGTTATGCAGGTAGGGGTTTGTTTGTTTGTTTGTTTGAATTGGTGAACTTTTCTCCTGAATTGCAACATAAGGAACAAATCTAACTTACGGTTTTAAACGTGACCATTCAGGATCAATGGCCAAACTGGTAGTTTTAAGTCAAGATATTTACCAGGATGAGCTGAAGAGTATGCTAGCCTTAGCATTCACTGGTGTAGTGTTGCTTTTTCATGTTCTGTATGTATGGAAACATTACAAGGAAAATTGTTTTAAACACCGTCCTGATAATAAAGTGCTGTATCAGAAACCTGCAGAACAACTGTAGTCAGTTTTATCAATTTTTAAAACTAAAACTGTGGAATGTTATAAGGGAAATGGAAAAATATAAAACCTAACCTGACAAGAAGGACAGCAGTTACATTTGCATGTTTATAGGACTGTGCATATACATGGGGGAAAAGTGGCTTCTAGTTTCACTACCTCATGGTTGACCTGGAATGGTGGAAGCAAATTGCCAGTTTGCTTTATATACTGAAAAGAAAATACAGTGATGTTATTGCAGTACTTTACATATGCAAATGTATGAGGCTTTTCTGCAGTGTCGTATGGATATCATTACTATTATCAGAATATTGTTCTTTAATTGCCAGAACTACTTCTCAATGGCTTATAACCTGATTATGAACTCTGTTCTATCAATTAAAAGAAGATTAAAGAAGAACTGTAATCTCAAATATTTCAGTTAATCATTTCATAAAATACAGTTGAGATAGAGTTCTTACAAGGTTCACTTAAAATTGTTTCAATTTCCGTTACAGCTTCACTTTCTTGAAATGCAAGCTTAAAATTCACCTCTTTACTCTTGAGCAGATTTAAGTTACCAAAGCCTGAAATTCTAATACCTTTATTTCCACCAAAATTTTATTTAATTTTACTGGCTTACCATATTCATTACGCTTCTGTGATGATTAATGAGTAGCAATAAGATAGACATCATTAGAGAATATAAGCAAAACTACTGCTGAACAGATGGTTGAGATTCGCCCAGAACATGTTATAGCAGTAATGTTTATTTCTTTATTTATTGATGTGGTAGAACATTTGAACATAAAAATCCAATATTCTAGTGAAAGCAAAGCAATCCTTTCTGAATTGGAATAAAATGGGACCCTTGAATACAACTGAAAACTTAAGTTGTGCTGAGGAAAACATGCGAATTGACAAAATTTTTCATGTAATTTTGACTGAAAAAGCTTTCTGCAACGTAAGAGTTGAGAAGAGGACAGTGCAAAGCCCAGGAGTTAGTAATGGCTAAAGCCCTATTTGGTAAAGGCTGAACATTAGAAGTAATGCAAGCAGAGAGAGAATACTAGATACTCAGTAATTTCAAAGGTTTTGCTTGCGTAAAAAACTCTGCTGCGAATGCCTTCCTGCCAGTAAAACAAGTCCTCTCCAGTGTATGTGTGCAGATGTGCCCATACGTTACATGTAATAAATCCTGATGCTACAGTTTTAGCTGAGGAAATGTGTCCACTTGTAGGTAATACTGTGGGACAACTGGCAACAAAGATGGGCATTGTAAAAGGAATTTCTGTAGAAAGCTACATATAAAAGTTTGGACTTGATGATCTCAAAGGTCTTTTCCAACCTAGCTGGTTCTGTAAATCTGAAGAACAGATTTGAGGAGGGGAGAGAGTGTTAAGCAGATGATGTAATTTTTGGTTCTTTTCTTGCTCTCTGATACACTTTACACTTTTCTGTATGTAGAGTCACCTATGGATTTTGTCGAGCTGAAGCTGTGTAGTACCCAGAGACTAGACAAGAAATAGTAAAACTTGCCTATTTTTTTACCAGGCCCCTGAGCTCCTACTTGGCTTGCCATAAACTGAAGAAATGTAATTCAGTTTATATGCTGTGGGACTGGGACCAAATTCCCAGTTAGACATGCAGTTTGCTCCAGTTATGTCTGATGCTTTTTGAACAAACATGTTTCTTTCACACTCAAATTGCTCCTTGCTTGAAGAGTGATTCTCACAACATGCAATTCTGGTACAAGATATGCTGCATCTCTTCCTTTATGGTAACCTAATCCTGTCCGAGAGAATGTTTAAAATATTAGCTGTAAAAGTTTTGATGTGGAGCTCCGTTTTAGCTGATGGCACTTAAGTGTGGGAAGATTATAGCTGAGTAGTAAAAATAATTCCAACTTTATTCGAATAGGTTTTATTGGATCTTAATCATCCACAAGAGGCTGTGACTTCTAAAACAACTAATGTATGATTGAGAACGTAACTGTTTCCTATTCATAACTGTTTCCTTAATTTTATTCATCTCTTGGTGATTTTAAAGTCCTTCATGTATATATTGGCTTCTTCCCTCTTACAATTTCGAATTGTTCTAAAAAGCACTGAAATTCCTTTTGTTTTAAAATGAGAATAACATTACATTGTTTGCTTTGCATGATCAACTAATTATATTAGTTGACAGAACAAATTTATTATCTTAAATATCTTGCAATAAATTACAGAGTGTTGTCACAAATGCAGTTAGGTGATGAGCATTCAGATATTATTACTTCAATCTGCAAAGGTCTTAGGGTTATTTTTAGGTGGCATCTTTATGCATAGTCTGGAGACTTGTTTATTGTGTCTTTTGCACTCCATTAGTTTCATGTTGCCTGAGTTTTTGTTGGATATCTTACAGTAAAACACCATTCAAGACACGATGAATGGTGTCCATGAATGTACTATAGTGTATTTTTGCTTAATTTAAATTAGAATAAAAATAAGTTGTTGGTTTTAAATGTTCTATTAATATTAATAACATCGTCCTTTCTCAGCAAGATGACCATCTACAGCTGTGTGATTTTGAAGTAATTATTTTAAAACATACTTTATACCATACCATACATTATAAGTGCAGTTTGCTTTTTTTTTTAGTGTTCCAAGCATTGCCTTAAGCAGTTGCTTTGTGTTTTATTTAGTTGCTTTACATGTTTCATCTCTTCTTCTAGTACTGCATTTTAAAATATTAAAAAAGAATGGAGCAGTCTGAATTCTTTGAAGCAGTCATTGTGCTTCATTTCAGCAGTTTACTTTACACACTTAAATGAATCCCTATTCAGTAAAGCACACAGGCACATTTACACACCAAATTTACCACACCAAATAAATAAAACATAATTTATGCCAGGGACTTCTGCTAGATTGAGACTCTTCGCCCAAATATAAGCTTAGATTTTCATTTCTTCTCTCTTGTTTGACAGCTGGGAAATAGCTTGTTCTTACTGCTTTATTTCACAGCCTCAATGTATTATGTAATCCTTACTCCAAAGCTGTCATAGTCTCTCTCTGACATGTGAAATCAGATTCTGTCCTTAAGGGTCACACAAAGTATTGCAATGTAGATTAAGAAATTTATTTCTGTTTTTGTGGGAAAGGAAGTAGCATAAAGGGAGAACCTAAGTTTGTGAGCCTTCTGTATGAATACAATACTGCAGAACATTGAAATACATACACTCAATTCTGTTTGCTGTTGAACTTGCATAAAGACATAGTAATTTCCTGCATTTGGTATAATGTAAAGTTTTATAGTTTCGCTGTGAAATGGTGTATCAAGTCACTCAGCAGTAGATTCTCTATTACTCCTTTACAGATCACAGAGCTGTTGGATGTTTCAATGGAGCTGGGATGCTTCTTAGCCGGAGCTCTGATCTCTTCTCAGGGTCACATGGTTACTGAGGAGATTATGTGCTGTATTGAACCAATACGTGACTTTCTTGCCATCATTTTCTTTGCATCTATAGGTAACTTTCAATAAATTTTACTTTAAAATATTTGATATTTATATGTAATATTAAATACTACTAAATCTATACTATATATAATATATAAAAATATTGTTTACAATGTGTGTGAGGAGAAAAAAATGCTGTCTATAATGTGAGGGAGGAAATAGATTTTATTTTGTTAAAATACTGTATTGTTAATTGACCACAACATTGGTTTGCCTTTGCTACTACTTTTAAATGTAACGTTCAGTTTCAGAAGCCATTTTGGTGCTGTATTCCCAAGACTTGGTTTAATGTCAGTTTTTCAATGTTAGTTCTGAAATCATCCTATTTAAAACACGTAACTAAATATTTTAAGATAAAGAGGCCTTGGTTTGGTTGTTGATTTGTTGGGGCTTTTTTTGAATGTTCTTTTGTCTTCCCAGCAGCTGTATTTTTAATTTATACTAAAATTGTACTACTATTTTGAGTCAATTGATAGATTTCAGATTTTTGTGATTTGGTTTTCTATAGAAGCAGAATGTCATCATAATTTTTTATAGCTTGTTTCTTTAGAAATTTACTTGGGAGGGTATGATCTGTGTGTTCTCAGTGCAGGGAAAAAATAATTGAAAGAAGATGTATCTCTGACACTACTTGAATGCCAACTGAAATGCAGCATTGAGGTATAAGATGAGGGAGTATCTCATTATGCCTGATATCCAAAAGGAGTTAAGTCAGAATGCTTACAGTAAATCAGTAACTTCCTTTTGCACTGCTACGTTCTCTAGCTGTCTGTGCATGCCCCAAAATTCTTTGTCTAAAGGAAACTGGAACACATTATTGGGGTGCTGGGCTACAGTGGGGAGGAGACAGGCCCTGTGAAAGCACTTCCCTCTCCCTGTGGATTGTACAGGAGAGACATGTCCTTATGTTGGTGACATTGCCGTGTCTCAGAGGAGGTTTGAATGTGGCGTGGTGCACCAATCCAACCTCCTTCAACCCATGTTTACTCAGAAAGTCTTAGGGTTTGGGCTTGGATTTTTCCAACACCACCCTTGGTTTTTATTCTGCTGGGTTTTTTTATTGTTCTTTTTATCTCCATATATTTATTCAGATAACAGTAAAGTGCCATTATCAGCATAATTTTAATGTTTTTCCTTATGTACCTGTTCGATACTCATTGTTTCATAACAGAAACTAAAACTGATGGCTGTCAAAACAAAAACGAAATAGCTATGCTTGCCAGTTCTAATTTTATTATTTTTTTCAATCCAGCCCATGATAATAGCATCTGGTGATGAGTCAGATTACTTAGTAATAAATATGTTTATTTGAATAACTTATTTTTTGATAATGGGAGGAAAGTGGTGAGCTCTGATGAAACTTGGGCCTGTATAACTGGCAAGCTTGAATGAGTAATTGCTAAATGCTCACAGATGTAAGTTGTTTATGTGTTTCAGTAAAGATGGTGATGGAATGGATAGTGTCATCAGTGATACAAAGCATGACAAGTGATTATAAGCCCAAAGTTAATTTTACAAGGCACTGAACAAAAATACTGTCCTACACTCTTGTGGCTGCATAAATTAAGACTAGAGATAAGACTTTACTAGAGTAACAGAAAATAGCAAGACCTCAGTTGGCATGCTAGCAGCACTCCATACAGCCTACATTGTACTCTAAGGAAATTATTTTAGTCGTTCTTCTACAGAATTTTAAAATAAAATCTTTTTAACGAATGTTGCCATTATAATTGCAAGAAGAGGAGAAAAGAAAATTGCCTAACAAATTGGTGTGATTTTACAGAAAATGGGTATTCCTGCCTTAGAAGAAAATTAGCTAAAAAATCAGAACTATGTTATAGACATTTGACAAATTGTGATAATGCTTGCTGTTAAAAAAACCCAACCAAACAGCAGCAAAAACCCAACCAAAACCAACAACAAAGAAGACTCAAAACCCTAAAAAACCCCCACCCTCAAACAAAATCTCCTTCCTCCCCAGATGAAAATTACCCCCCCCCCCTTTACTTTCAGTTACTTTGAAATTTTGTGCTTAACAGGAAATTCTGTGGGGTGGCAAGGAGGTAGGATTTAAAAGGAGTAATGGGATGCTGCAAGAAAACCTGAGTAGCACCAAAAGTATTCCTTAATTTTTCTTCTTACTAGATTTCTTTTTAAAGACTTTTTGCTTGCTCTCTACTTACATATATACACATGCAAATTGTATGTATATACAAATATGTAGAGATTTACTGTGTGAAATTGTGTAAAAGCCACAGGGAAAGATTCTTCCCCCTGCCTAAAGAGAAGGTTTGTTTGTTACTATATGCAGCAAGCACCTTATAGAGAGCAGAAACACTTGAGATCCTGAGGAACACCACTGCAGTAATATAATTTCTGGTTCCTTTAGAATAAAGGCACAAATGGAAAATAAAAATCTTAATTGAAAAGTTCATACTGTAAGTATGTAATTTGGAAAAGTTCATTCCTGTTTTGCTTGTCTTAAATGCCTGCTTTTCTGTTCTTACTACAAAAATCCTTCTGGTGCCTAAAAGCTGAGCTGTACTTGTTCATGTAATATCCATAGCAGTGGACCTGCCCTTACCTTGACCTGTGCAATGGTACTGCTTTCAAATTTGCGCTTGGGTGCATTTGTGGGAATAGTGCACCTTTGCAGTTAGGCATTAACAGCTGCACTTTGAGTTACTCTCTATCTCTACATTCATTTAGGCCTCTGGGTGTTCTTCAAGGTTCCTGGCATTTTTTATGCCACCTGCTGAGGTTAGAGAGTTTCTGTAAGTCTCTGTCCTCTCTGGTAGTTTTGAGAGAACACCTTGACCAATCTACATTTTGGGCACTTACTTTCTCATTTCTGTTTTTGTACCTAGTACACAGATCTTTACCCATGCATCATTTGATTTTGTTTTGATTGCTTTCTGGAAAGATGGAAGACATCTTTGCATAGACTGTTTGACTGTTTTAAAAAAGCTCTATTTTTTCTTTAGTCTACATGTGGAGTGTAGAGTTTTGAAACTGGGCATCAGGACCCTCTCTGCCCCTGGTGGGGTAACACATTACTTCCACTGACTGACAAGTTGTGTGTTCTCTGGCTGTACAGATGTACCCACCCGCCAGGTTCCCCGTTTCCCTTCTGGGTAACTCCTCTGGTCGCTGTTGAACCTTGAATGCAAGAGGCTGAAAACTCTTTAACAGCTCAGTCTTTTTCTTGAGAAGATGGGTGATGCTGATACTGCCAGCACCACCACTATCCAGAACAAACATGCACACAAGGATTGTCCAATAAGCCTCTTAACATTTCTGTTGAATCTGAGAAATCAAAGGAAGATCCCAAGTCGAATTTGTTAGGTAGCATGCATTGCCTTCTCCTTATCTATCCAGCTCTAGTGCTTTGTTTTTCTGCATGGAGCACAATGACATTTGCAGGCTTTATGCTCTCAGAACTGACAACAGAACCAAAAGGACTTTCCCCTTTGCAGAAAGATTAAGAAGATTGGGTTTCCCCTCTACTGCTTAATGATCTAGCCAGGGCTGTAGCATTTATTGCATTTGCTGGCTGTGATCCTGGGTTCATGAAAACTCTTTAGTAGGCAAAGCATCTCAATGCATAGCTAACTTGATTTTTCTGAGTGATGTTCTGTCTTGAGGATGTGTCAGAATTAATTCTACTGGCTCCAGTTTTACCCGCAGAGTTCTGATTTTTGTACTCTTGTTTGCCATCAAGGATCTCCAAGTTAGCTTTTTTTGATATTTGATCTAACCATGATGTGGTCAAGATGTTTGGATCTTTACATGCTGTTTAAAAGTTATTTGGCAGACTGGCATAATCTGTCTGATGGAGGAAAGAGGGAGTTTATTTGTTAAGAAAAAAATACTTTTAAAAAGATCGTACAAAGTCTTGCCTGTAATTGTCCACAGAATACATACCAACTTCTGTGACTGAACTGTGCTTTTTGGCTTGACAGTGATGCACCCCAAGGCCTCTCTTCCAGCTCTTTGTGAACACTGCTTTCAGCTGAAGTCTGGTAGCTTGTGGTCAGCTCTGTAAAAGTGTACCTAAGTGTTATCCTAGCTGCTGACTCCTGGCCAATGTGACATGTGCCAATGACACTGCTGAAGTTTTGGAGTAATTTGAAGTGTTTCTTCCATGTTAAAGAATGATTTCAAAGTTACTCTGGAGCTTAGTCAAAGTCTGATCAAAACCGTTGCAATTATTTGCCATATTCATGCACCTTCTGCCTATGAAATTAATCTTTCTCATGGTGTTTGTGTTGTCAGGAAGGCGTCATGTGCTTGTATAGGAGTCTGATAGCACTTCTGGCCTTATCCTGGGTTTTCATCTGGGAATGGGGCAAAGGTCTGTACTGACCATAAAAATACCTTATGATGGGATTTATTTCCTTCAAAAAATGTCTGGTTTCTGGGATGTTGATTTGTCTGCTCAGAATAGTGTATGTGACAGGTTTAGGCTTGTTTTCACCTTGCAGACACTCTCCTCCAAAGGATTGTCATAGAAATCTGCTGTAATTTGTGCTTCAACTCTTTGGAATATGGCAATAATCTCCACACTGGGCAGCTGTTCAAATGGACTTCAGACTGCCTGTGTGCTCCAGAACTGAACACGTAGTGCCACCAGTAGTGATGACAGCACTAGGCTTTATTTATAGCCTCCCTTGGAAACCTTCAGTTCTAGATCTGGCAGAATTGTCCCTCTTATCAAACATGCCATTGCTATGGGTTGTATTTCTCTAATTGCTTTTCATGTGTTTTCTGAGGTCGGCCTAAAGGTGAAGGAGCACTGTGCACGTGATAAACTGTGAAAACAGAGAAGCTACTTGCCCTTCCACATGCATCTGGGCATATATGTGGATTTCTTTTTTTGGTGTGGTTTTCATCTCTTATTCTGCTGTCTCTCCTCTTATTTTGATAGTCTTTTGCATTTGTGCTTCACTAGTTGGAAGGAAATTAAGAAATAAAACAGGGTGTGTGTGCATGTTGTCTGGGTGGCACTTGAGTAAAGATCTCTGATGTAATTGAAGGTTTCCATGAGCAGTTGAATGTGCATACAGACAAAACCCTGTGAAGATACTGTAAGTCTGGAAGAGATGACAGCTCTTGGTTCTCTACAGCTCATGTGGATCTGCAACACTACAGGGAAGGAAAATTAGTGGAGCCCTGTCATGCATTAAAATAGAACGTTATTTACAGCATTGATTTACATGCCTTATGCTTTAGAAAGCTAAATTCTTGTCTTTCATCAGAAATAACTGAGTTGGAGAAATGCCAACTATTATGAATTTGTCAGGAACACCACCACTATTTTGATTTCACTTTTTAGAAGCTTTTCTGAAAAAGGAACGAGCTTCTGAAGATACACAGTTACGTTTGCCTGCACAAGTTCCTCATAGTTCAGGAAATAAAAATGGACTTAGTTGTAAGATTATTCTTCGAGGACTCTAGGACTTCTCCAACAAGTATTTCTTTTTCTTATGTTTAATATTTGCAAGATTTAGTTTTATATTTCTGAGTTCTTTGAGTTTCTTGTTACCTTTCTTTATTATAATTACCAAGTTAAAATTACCAAATATTGCAAAAAGCCCCAAAGACAATCCACTCCAACAAGAGAAACCCCATCAACATCATAGCAATGGGTTTTTCTGTAATTCCTTAATTGTTAGACCATGCTCAAGGGTTTATGGCCTTACCTGATTGTAGTCTAAGTGACTTCAGGTGACTTTCAGTGTTTTGAAGTGA